>NC_139557.1:90511204-91111204 GCF_965112155.1 Podarcis liolepis | reverse complement strand
AAACTAGATATGTTGCATATTTTATGCCCCTGAAAAGCACTTCTTGAGAAACTGGTTTAATTCCAAAAAATACAGTAAAAGCTCATTGCTGATTGATTCTGGATCACCCCATAGTGTGCCCTTTGTAAACTGTTGTAAGGGGCTGACATTGTGGGTGGACATGCATATACTGTACCAAGATAGCAATCACCACTCCCTTTTTTATTTACATGGGGCATGTGCAGGAGGAAAAGGCATGGATAATCTAATCAAGGGGAGGGTTTTCAAGCATATATCAAGTAACTGCACCCACCCCTGTGAGTAGCAGCATCTAGAATAATCTAGTAGTAGATAGGTAGCCGTGTTGGTCTGCCATAGTCAAAATAAAAAAATTCCTTCCAGTAGCACCTTAAAGACCAACTAAAACTTAGTTGGTCTTTAAGGTGCTACTGGAAGGAATTTTTTTATTTAGAATAATCTAGATTGAAGTCTAGATTGAAAAGCAGCATGTTGAAGGCAAGCATGAATTATTCCAGATTGAGGAAGTGCTACAAATGGCTTAGTAGTGGGACACAAACAGCCACATCTTTCTCTTCCCCTTCCCTTCTCAATCACACTGGAAGTCAGTGCCTCCTGTGGCAGCTAGCGCCATGTGACACGTGGGGCGGAAGGCAAGGAGGTCAACAGTAGGTGGCGCCAGAGCCAATGACAGGCAGAGCCAACCTATTCTAGTTCTGCCTCCCTCCCCGCTGAGTTCTACAAGGGAAGCACTGAGATTAAGGAGGAGGAAGCACACAGCCAGTGCCACCCCCTGGGCTGGATATAATAGGGCTGCCATACATATCCGGGATTCGCCCGTCAAAAATTGTGTCTGGGAGGATAATCAGTACAAACATCTGGGGAATTCCTTTAAAAGAGCTCAACAACTTTTGTGTCTGTATTTTCACTTTTTGAAGTATGGGAAATCTAGATGTAAGTAAGAAGGTGGGCTGAAATAAACATTGTTTATTATATCTGATCTATGTATTTTAATTTACTTTTAGTAAACTTGAACCTGTGCTGAAGGTAAGGCATAAACCTTCTAAGGAACCAACATTTTTGAACACACCAGTTTAGCATGAAAAGTTTCATGGTTGGGTGTCAAGCGACTTGGACCTTCAAGATGCAGAACAATACAAGGTTCTGATGAAATAGTATCTCCTGGGTGATGTTGGGTTCAACAAGAAGGCCCACAACAAAGGAATACATCCATTGGCAGACCCTCTTAACCAAGCAGTTGGGAGCTGAGGATCTTGGGAAGAACTTGATTGATTTGGTCACTATAAATGGACAATTCGGATGGAACTGTCAGGATGAACGTCGTTGACACAGCTGCACTTAGTTATGCTGCTACTTGCCTGTTTGAAGCCAGCCAATAGCCCTTTCAGTGCTTTGCACAGACGCCGCACAACAAATTCCATATGGCAACAGTGTTCCCAGCTAAGCCGGAAATGCATTGGTGGCAGGGAGATGAAGGACTTTATGTAGCCTATTAATTCAATCCCCCGAGTGTCGTAGTTCCCAGCTGCCACTGCTTTTGATAAATTACCGCATTGCACATTGTAGCCATGCTTTTTTATCTGAAGGTCTTTTGGCAGGCGGCAGCCAAAGCATGCCAAACAGGCTTCCCTCTTCTCCCCCACCCCTTCCAAATATATAGATGTCCTCCGTGGGATGTGCACTAGATACACTGCCAGGCAGGCCATCGCAGATTCCCCATTTCTAGAATAAGGGCTCAATGTGCTTAAAACTTTCCATGAATTAAAGATATCAGACCTGCTGTCCCGAGTCTACCCTGGAAGAGAGCCATGCTATAAAGGTAGATAATGCCACAATGAGAAAGGTCTTCGTTTTCCATCCTTGGCACAGTGGAAACAGTGTGCCCTCTTGGGCCCTGCTTTCTGCACAATTTGCTGCCTTGGCCATGGAACGGACTGTGCTATTGTGACATCCTTGTTGTTTCTCCTTTTTCATCTCTGTAGCCGACTTGAGCCATTCTGCATGAAGGGAAACATAGTGGTGCAGCTTGAGTTCCCTTTCTTTTATCCGTCTCATTAGCACTTAAGCCTTCAGGTGTCCTTTCTAATCCCACCGTGTTTTGCTTGTGATCAAATATTGCAAATTGCTGGTAAAGGTCGTAGGACACATTGGGGATTGTTTCAAGCTTGAATACTAATAAGATTGTTGAACACCATCAATGGGCTTGGTACTTTTAAATTCAGGGTACAGTAAATGTAATTAAAGCACCATGCATGCTCACTCAGAAGTTAGTTCCATTGAGTTGAAGGGAGCTTAGAATAAGGTAAGTGGGTCCAGGACTGCACCCTTGAAATATACTCAGAGTCGAGAGTGGATTTCATGCTCTTTATTCAGCTCATAGTGGTGAGGAGGAATGAAAGTCCCCTCAAAGTATCTGCTTTATATACATTATTTACACAATGGGCTGCACGTGATTGGCTAATTCTGGAATTCTCCTGTAGGCCAATCAGGTTGTGGATTCACTTCCATCTGGAGCCGGATTGGGTGGCTCCTGCAGACCAATCATACTGCTGCATTGTTCTAGGACCAATCAGACTGCTGCATTTTGGATCCTATTGTTCTAGGACCAATCAGACTGCTGCATTTTGGATCCTATTCAACTCAGTACATAACAAGCCTTAATCAGTCTTCAGGGTGTTTCCATGTTATTTTTACAGAAACTAATTTTCATAGCTCTTTTCAGGTGTTCAAAAACAAGAGGGTAGAGAGAGCAGTGTTTCCCACACTTGGCTCTGCAGCTGTTTTCTAACCACAGTTCCCATTATCTGTTGTTTAGTCATTGTTGTTGTTTAGACTTGCTAGCTAGGGATGATAGGAGTTGTAGTCCAAAAACAGCTGGAAACCCAAGTTTGGTAAACACTGGGGTCGAGGAATACATATGCAGTCACTGAATCCCCTAACTTTTCCGCTTTGACTGGGATGGTCTAAAGAGGGCACTTAGTAGCTCCATCGCTTCTCTTCCATCAAAAAGAGACTCAGAGTGGTTTACAAAGGTTTACAATAACCAGCAGCAAGAAGGCCCCTGCCCTCAGGTTTACAATTTAAAAAGCAAGGCATCAAAGTGACTGGGAGGGAGAGGGGGGAAAGAGCAATCTCAGGCAGTCATTCCTGGTTACAGAGTTCTTACAGGTGTCCTTTCCATCAGTGGGGCCAAAGCAAGCTACTTCTTCTCTGAGTGATGGATAGGGGAGCCCATGCCATAATGGGGAAGCAGCCTCCCAGTGACCCTTTTGTATTTGTCACAGCAGTATGGAAAATTAAGTAGTTTAAGGAGAAAGGAATTTAACAGGAAAGTTCCAGCCCTATTTTGAATATGGGTCTGCTCCTATTCCATACAAAATGGGAATGCCCTCCAATTTAATGAGCAATAGAGGAGGATACAAACAAAGGTCAATATGGTTAAAGCTATGGTTTTCCCAGTGGTGATGTATGGAAGTGAGAGCTGGACCATACAGAAGGCTGATCGCCAAAGAATTGATGCTTTTGAATTATGGTGCTGGAGGAGACTCTTGAGAGTCCCATGGACTGCAAGAAGATCAAACCTATCCATTCTGAAGGAAATCAGCCCTGAGTGCTCACTGGAAGGACAGATCATGAAGCTGAGGCTCCAATATTTTGAGAAGAGAAGAGACTCCCTGGAAAAGACCCTGATGTTGGGAAAGATGGAGGGCACAAGGAGAAGGGGACGACAGAGGACGAGATGGTTGGACAGTGTTCTCGAAGCTACCAGCATGAGTTTGACCAAACTGCAGGAGGCACTGGAAGACGGGAGTGCCTGGCGTGCTCTGGTCCATGGGGTCACGAAGAGTCAGACATGACTAAACGACTAAACAACAAAAGAGGAGGCTAGGTGAGGGGTGCTGAATTTCTCTCCCTCCACCATCTCTATGTAGCTTACCTCCTTAGAGTCTATGCACCCAACGCCTTCCCCCTTCTTTGCCAACTGAACGTAGCTTAGAGATACGTGGCTGTGTAGTTGTTGTTTAGTCATCTTAGTTGTGTTTGACTCTCCGTGACCCCATGAACCAAAGCATACCTTGGAAACTCTCACTTTCTTCTCAAAGCATCCCCTTTTTTATGTCCATGGAGTTTTCTTGGCAAAATACTGGAGTGGTTTGCCAATTCCTTCTCCAGGTAGATCACATTTAGTCTAAACTCTCGGCTATGACTTGTCCGTCTTGGGTGGCCCTGCACGGCATAGCTCATAGCTTCTCTGAGTTATTCAAGCCCCTTCGCCAAGGCAAGGCAGTGATCCATGAAGGGGGCTGTGTAGTAGGGATGGGCAAATCCACCCATTTCAGTTTTTCTCGGTTTTTCATTTTTCCAAACTTATGTTCAATTCTCCACATTTCTGCATCAGTTTGCGACCCCCCCCCAAAAAAAAAGTCTGTGAAAATTCATTACTATTCTACTGTGGATTTCTCCTAACTTTGATATGTTATTTTCACCAATATGTTCATTTTTGGACACATTACTTGGCTGGAGGACTGTGTTGCAAAATTCAGAGAAGTGCCGGTTCCAAATGATGGCTGTGTTCCGGTTTGTGTATCGTGTCAGAAATTATGGAATAGGTAGGTTCACCGTTAAATGCAAATAGAATGAAATTTTTCTCTCATCATCCACTGTGGAGAAGGCTTGTGGGAATAGGAAGATTACTTGTAGGCGGGGGGGGGGAAGATTTGGTTCCCCTCGCCCACCTGCCCTTTTGGGGAAGGGCCAGAGTTCAGTAGCAGTGATTCTGCTTCGCATGCAAAGCATCCAGGTTTAGCTCCCACTCTCTCCAAGTAGGGCCAGGAGAAGTTATAGACCAAGTATCTTCAACCTTTCAGGCCCAGGACCTACTTTTGACCTTTTTCTTTTTAAAATAATTTTAATTAAGTTTTTTGTTTTACAATTTAAGATACTCATTTTTCATCCTTAAGATATCAATGACTTCCCTTCTTCTCTTTCCATGGTTCATTTCACATATCATTAATCCCTGCATATTTTACAAAAACTATACCATTCGGTATTCCATTATTGCGTCCATCAAAACTTCTTTACACTGTCGAATTTATCTTAATGCTGCCAGCGTTTTCAGCTGTACACAATTATTTCCCATATATTCAATAAACGTTTTCCAATCTTCTTTAAACATATGTTCCTCTTGTTCTCGTATTCTATATGTTAGATGCGCAAGCTGTGCATATTCTGTCAACTTAAGTTGCCATTCTTCTTTAGTTGAGACCTTGCTCGTTTTTCATTTTGTGGCTAATAAAACACGGGCCGCAGTAGTGGCATACATAAATAGCCTTTTTTGACACCTGGGAATTTCAGTCTGAATTACCCCCAACAAAAAGGACTCTGTTTTTTTGTTTTTGGAAAAGTACTTTAAAACATTTTTTTCCAATTCATTATAAATTATTTCCCAATACTCTTTTACCCTTTTACAGGTCCACCACTTATGAAAGAATATATATCTTGATCTTTTACTGGATATTGGCATGGGGGCAGTGCTTCTGCTGCCGCCCACCTTGTATCAGGTCGAGGTCCACTAGTTGAGGACCAGTGTTAATAGACAAGGCAGAGCCAGATGGACCAATGGTCTGACTCAGGCAGCTTCCTAGGTCCCTGTTTCTGTAACTCAAACTCCTCTCCAGATACACACACACACACACACACACACACACACACACACACAGGCCTTTAAAGAGGCAGCTCAGCTGTCAAGTCTAGTTTGGCCCTGAGATAAAACCTTGGAGGATTTGTTAAGATCCTTATCTATTCTTGAGCCCTGGGGAGTTGGGCAGAAGTTGAAGCAGCAGCGATGGCTCTGTCAGGGTTTATCTCCCCGGCATCCCGCCTTCCTTGGCCCGCAGCGCAAGGCAGCACAGCACAAGGGGCACCTGGCATTCTTTTCATCTCTTTTCTTTTAGGCTTCTGAATGGAATTAGTACAATGAAATGAGGTGACAGCCTCTGCCACACCAAAATAATCATTCCTTTTCTCCCTTTCTTCTCTCTTTCTCTTTTCTTTTTGCAAATTATCTTCCAAACAGCAGGCTGGAATGCCCGTGGAATAGAAAATTCACTTCTTCTTAACCAGAAGTGGCTAGGAAAGAATTTTAATCTGGAAAGAGTTTGTTGAAGTCCTGAAAATCCATGTGAATAACGACATAGGTAAATGGAGGGGAAGGGAGGGGACCGGGAAGAATACGAAACTCCAAAGTCCACAGTTGGATATTATGCTTTTATTAGGACCAAGTGAAAAATTACAAATTTTGGCAAGCTTTGAAGTTCTCCAGAACAACAGGTAAGATGATACACAAGTGATTGGGTGGTGGTGTGAAGAAAAATAATAAATTTTGTAGAGAAATTAATAATGATAATAATGCCTGCATACTGATTGAAGCTGTGGACACACTATACATTTAAAGCACATTTACACCATACTGTTGAAGCACATTTATTGGTATAAGACAAGAAACATAAATAATGTAACAACAACAACAAATAATAACAAAAACAACCAAGCAACCTCTAGTGGAGAGGGAATGCAGGGAAGTGAAGCTCCAGGACTTTTGTTCTCAGCCCAGAAGCAATGTTCCCCCATTTACAGGAAGACCGGTGTGATTGATAGAGCCTCAGTGCTCTGCCATGTCAGTGAAGTAATAAACTAGGCTTTCAGAGTTTTGCTGCTGTATGTGATGGCCGAAGATAGAGAAAATCTGAGCATGAGGGAAATAATTAAGCTGAGGCTTGGCACATCTTTCATTTCCTTTGTTATGGTTCCTCCTTCATGCTAGCAGTTTAAAAGGAAACATTTCTTTGCAAAATTGGAGGCGTGGCTCTCATGATGAGCCCCTGCACTTCAAAATTTATCATGACACCAGCCTCAGTCAGGGAAGCTGGCCAATCATGCACTGGCCAGTCTTTTTTCTCTCCACACTCCCTCTCAACCCATAGACAAACCTTGGAAAGCTTGGAACCCAAGGTGGTGACTCTACTCCACCTGCTGAGTTCCTGCTTGTCGTGCGTTTGCGAAAGGCACAGCAGATGCCAGAAATTATAAAGAGAAGAAAATCTGGCAAGCTCACAGCCCCATGCAAAGGGATGTCAATTATTAAAAAAATTGGAGTGGCTCTAACTCACGTGAACAGCATGTGCGATGCCAGCGCACATATAATTACATTTGCTTCCATTTACTTTTGGTTCCCCATCTTTTCCTTTCCTCTGACAAACATTCCCAAAGACCAGGCAACAGCCCTCATGGGCTTTACGGCTTTAAACGGTCTTGAGGCAAATGAGCCTTGAAGAGTAATGGTAACATTACAGGAAGCAAATGATGCTGAATTACGCAGCGGCTTTTAACAGGAGCTGTTCAGTTGATTGGCTGGGGGAACGCGAGGCAGCTAATTATTTTTATATATTTCTTTTTCTAAAAAAACAAAAAACCGGGAAGACGTTTAAACAATGGAAAGGTGGCAGCTGCTCAGGAAGGAGAATGGGAAATGTTAATATAGAGCCTTCCACTTTTATGAAGTCCCCGCGGCTGGGCAAGAAGAGATAAGGGTGGAAATGCAAACAGCGCCTCGAGCCTTCTGAGAGCCTGTCAGTCTAATGCTACATTAACTCTGCTTCAAATATAGAATTATTATTATGAAACTGCACATGTGTTATCACAGGGCCTGAAGGCACAGCAGCAATTAGGACCACACTGGAGGTGCTGCGAGACGGAAGAGAGGCAGAGAGGCCCGCCAGGGTTCGTGATCTCATTTCTCTTTTTCCTCCTCAGGGAAGGCCCTACCATAAGACAGACTGAGGCAACCACCTCAGGTGGCAGATGCTGGTGGGGCGGGCAGCAGTCCCTGGGTATTGTTTGAGTACCTCAGCCATTCTTCTCAGGCCTGCCCTAGGAACCCTATGTGGCGATCACACAGGGTCCCTGGACGTTTCACTGTCTATTGATCCCTGTGCCATCACTTTATTTCTTGCTGCCACCACCCAGGCCCTACCTGGTACAATATTGAGTCCAATCAGGGTTAAATTGGAACATTAACTTCTGTTTATTTATTGCAGTTTAACAAGCGTGTGGTTTCATAAACGGTGTCGGTCAATTACAATAATGGGGTGCCTATCCAGACCTATAACTTCAACTACCTGCTTTCACTCACTAAACCACCTCTCAGATATTTACTTGTCTTCCTGGCCCCTAACTGTTCCTGACTCAGCTTATTTCGCTATACTAACTCAACCTACCCACAGACTCTATCCCAATTCACTCCCACTCCAGCCAACCACCCAACTCCCAACAAACTCCCCCTTCGCCCCTCCCAGAACTGGTTTTATAGTCCCTCTGACTCCACCCCCCCTGGGCCCTGATTGGGTAACTTGTTTAACTATTTCACCTCCAGCATTCTCATATGTTAACGTCACACCCTAATCTGGTTCTCTGCCTCTGGTGAAATGCAGGAGAAGGGCCTGTCTCCAGTGTTGGTATAAGATTCAACTGCCAGTCCAGTTGGCTTCGGTAAGGGGAAGGGAAGCCATCTTTGTTCACCTCAGGCAGCAAAGTATTTTGGGCTAGCCCTGTTCCTCCTTGTGCCATGAGTCCGTTTCTGGGCATCACATCTGAGGAATGAATAACCAGAGGGTATCCTGAGGAGAGTGACCATGGTTGTGAGGGGTCTCGAAACCAAGCAGAGCATCGCAAGCATCAGAGGAGAGGGGAAGCCAATCTCCTCCAATGCTTGCAGAGCACCTTCCACCATCTGTCTGCCCAAAAAAGGACATCACAGACTGGTGACTGCAAGAAACCTGCTAAGAGATGCAGTGGAGATGCTGAGATGTGGAAGTTTCATCTGCTGAATTTATGCCCCACACCCATGCATTCACTCTCTGTGGGATTTGAATACATGGAAAAGGCCACAGTGTCAATGACAAAAGGGGTGAGGGCGAGAGGGATGATTTTCCTCGCCTGTATTTTCAACCACTGGGCTGGGATCCATATGATGATCAGTCAGATTGAACTGGCGCTGCCGAGTTACTAAGCTTGAATGCACAAACATAGGGAAAGGGTTTGGATATTTTGTTCCATTTCAGATTGGCCGTACGTGATTTCAAGGGAGGTATCCTGTTTGCTTTGCGTGAGCCACAAGAGAAACCTGTCTAGGTGTAAGAGGAGACCTCAAGCGACCTCTTGTTCTGCCTCGCTTTCTTTGCTGTTTAAATGCAGGTGGCTGTTATTGTTGACACTGAGTGATAAGTGGAGACTTCTTTTTTTTTTCCATCGGAAAGAATCTCAAGAATCTCCCTGTTCATTTTTCATACCTTTTTCCATCTGCCTCTTGGCATCGCAGTGTCATTTAGTACAAGATGCGGATAAGAGATGGAAAAAGCCTCCTGGACATACGGAGCTTGGGGTGGGGGCCCTCCTCTCCCTCTTTCTTCAGCAGCCAGGTGAAATTAAAGTATTTCGTCTCCCTACAGTTAAGGCTTCCTCCCTTTTGCTGCAGGGCTTATGCTTTTAACAGTTGCATGACCAGCAGGAATGTAGTTTCCGCATCACCACACCTTCGTGTCGGAGAAGGCCACACCTGTCGTATTTCAGTCACAAACTTAATACGTTTGCACACCAGGAAATTTGTCCCAGCGGGGGGGGGGGGGAATGATGACAACTACCTTCTCCTTTTGCAATTGTTGGTTGCTTTATAGCTTCTGCCTAAAACAAACGCCCCTGATGGTTCTGCATTTGTCACACACAATTGTCCCACCTCTTGTGTCTTTTCTTCATTGTATCTAGACCAGAATGAGACATGACTCGTGGCTCTTACAGATTTTACTGGACTACAGCTCCCATCATCTCTCATCCCCAGCATGATGGGAGCTGGAGTCCAGCAAAATTGGAGGGCCGTCTGTTTCTCCCATCCCTGATCTAGGGGTTGAAATGCAATGCTTCCATACGGGGGCCTAATGTTGTAAATGGGTCATTCAGGTACCACAAATAGGTCATTGGCAGGGTTGGGGTTTGGTTGTTGTTGTTGTTTTTAAATATAATCAGATTTTTCCTGGAAAGGCCAAAGCCAGCTTAAATTGTGGGTGTGGTGATACAAACTGACATGCCCATGATGTGTAATTGCATGCAAGAGGATCACCAGCTGGAAGTGCCAATGATGTCAGCTGCTGTTGCATATGCTGTTGAACCACAAAATGGTTCTTTTTACCTTTCCCTAACCTTGGCTGACCCAGCGGGTGGCTATGATCACACATATGGTCTCTAGATCCATTTTTTTTCCTGGTCAGGTTCCTGCACCTCTAACAGCTGTGCTATGGCTTGCAAAAGTCGGGAAATGAAGCCGTATTTTGGTTTCAGAACAACTGGCTGCTAAGAAGTGAAATGAGAAAGGGACAGACTGAGGTCTGAGCTGCTGGAGATGATTAATCTCATTTAAGAACTGCAATCACCTGATTCATAATCAAATATTGAAGCAGACTTGGCTGCATCTGTGCAACTTTAGAGTAAGGTTGCGGAAGTGCGATTTTAGTGAGAAGATATGGATAACCTTTGCTCGTCAGTACCACCAAGTTTCAACCAAGAGAAACAAAACAAAACTGCTAAACAACAGCTTCCCATCCTGTTAAGGGACACAGAGGACTAGCAGGGACAAAGAGAAAACTGGACAGCACAGTTTCTGGGCTGCAGGACCCAGAAGGTGTCAGGCATGGATTCAAAATGTTTCTTGGATTACTGGGCAAGCCTTCAGAAAGAGCTGTTATTTCCACATGGGATTCCCCACTGCTCTTACTGGCCCTGCTCCTGTGATGTTAACAACAACCTTGCATGTAGAAAGTAATTATTGACAAAGAGATAGGAAAGGCTTCATCTGCTAAACAACTTAGGTCCATGGCCACTGCTCCCATCACCTCCTGGAAAATAGAAGGGGAAGAAATGGAGGCAGTGAGAGATTTTACTTTCTTGGGCTCCATGATCACTGCAGATGGTGACAGCAGTCACGAAATTAAAAGATGCCTGCTTCTTGGGAGAAAAGCAATGACAAACCTAGACAGCAGATGACAATCCTAATGAAAGCAATGACAAACCTAAAAAGCAGAGACATCACCTTGCCGACAAAGGTCTGTATAATTAAAGCTATGGTTTTCCCAGTAGTGATGTATGGAAGTGAGAGCTGGACCACAAAGAAGGCTGATCGCCGAAGAATTGATGCTTTTGAATTATGGTGCTGGAGGAGACTCTTGAGAGTCCCATGGACTGCAAGAAGATCAAACCGATCCATTCTTAAGGAAATCAGCCCTGAGGGCTCACTGGAAGGACAGATCCTGAAGCTGAGGCTCCAATACTTTGGCCACCTCATGAGAAGAGAAGACTCCCTGGAGAAGACCCTGATGTTGGGAAAGATGGAGGGCATAAGGAGAAGGGGATGACAGAGGACGAGATGGTTGGACAGTGTTCTCGAAGCTACCAGCATGAGTTTGACCAAACTGTGGGAGGCAGTGGAAGACAGAAGTGCCTGGCGTGCTCTGGTCCATGGGGTCACAAAGAGTCGGACACGACTAAACAACAATTTCCGAAAGAGCTTCTCCTTCCCTACAGTGCTTCTCAGACTGACAAAGGGGGTCCTGTTGGTAGTTGCATCACCCTCAGAATCTGGGGAGTGGCAGCCTAGGAGAGGGCATTGTTTATGGAATTCCCTTCCCACAAAGTGCAACAGGCACCTTCATTGTTTATTTTCCATCATATGTTGGAGACACATTTCTTTATCCTGGCTTTTGATACCCAGTGTGCATGTGTGTTCGTTTACCCCTCTTATTCTAGTGAACATAATTTTTTTTAAACTGTTCCTAATGTTGCGTTTTTAAATCACTGTGAGTCTCCCTGGGACTTTATTGAGGATGTCAGGTAAGAAATCACCACAATCCTCTGCCATCACTGTCTTCTGACTACAGTGGTACCTCTGGTTATGTACTTAATTCGTTCCGGAGGTCCATTCTTAACCTGAAACTGTTCTTAACCTGAAGCACCACTTTAGCTAATGGGGCCTCCCCCAGCCACTGCACGATTTCTGTTCTCATCCTGAAGCAAAGTTCTTAACCTGAGGTACTATTTCTGGGTTAGCGGAGTCTGTAACCTGAAGCGTATGTAACCCGAGGTACCACTGTATTGTGTAAAGGCACAAGAACAGAATGTAGCACAGTGACCATATCATCTGAGCTGCAAATCAGGAAGTCCCTGGTTCGAATCTTGCCTTTGCTGTGGATTCACTTGGTGGCCTTAGGCAAGCTATTGTCTCCCAGCCTCAGCCCCACCCCCTCCTATCTGCAATATGGGGGCTAATAATAATTGGTTATTTTACAGGGTTTTTGCAACTGCTCAGGAAGAGCTGTTCAACAGTTGAACAGGCCTCCTCAGATAGTGGTGGACTCTCCTTCCTTGGAGGTTTTTAAGCAGAGGTTGGGTGGTCATCTGTCATGGATGCTTTAGCTGAGATTCCTACATTGCAGTGGGTTGCACTAGAAAGATGACCATTGGGGTCCCTTCCAGCGCCATGATTCTGTGTTTTTCTGCTTCAACAATATTTAATTATTATCCCATCATTTTATTTAATTGTATTTTGCATAAATTATAATAAAATAAAATAAAACATGTTCTATTTACAAACAAAACATTTTAATACCTACCTTTCTATTGGTAGGATGGGGGGGGGCATGGGCATAGCCAGGATTTTTGTTAGGGGCAGGCTTTTGTTAGAGGGGACAGAACCTCAGATTTGTATTGATTTTTACTTATTGGGGGGGCAGTTGCCTCCCTTCCCCCCCTAGCCCTGGGGGCCACAGGAAGGAAACAATGTCGGAAGGGGCCACAGTCAGAAAAAGGTTGAGATAATAAAAATTATATTAAAAAAAAACAAACAGAAAAAGGTTGAGATTAGCTGACTCTTTGGGTTCCTTCCAACTCTACAATCCTATGAGTCTAACATGTTGCATGTGACACTCTTTGAACACTTGGAAGCACTATACAAATGCTAGAATCCTGTGAGGTAGGTTAGCCTGAGAGACAGTGACTTGCCCAAAGGTTTCACAGTGAGCTTCACACAAAATTTGAACCCTGGTATCCCAGGTCCTACGCCAGCACTCTAACCACTACACTACACTGCGCTGGCTGTGTTGGAGCAGGTGCTTTTCAGCCAACTTCCTGGAAACCACAAACACTGCAGCCAGGCAGATGTACCTTTGCACCGGTGGTATATAGTGTTTATCTCTTTCTCTCACTCAGGGCAATTATGCTGGTAGCAGGAGAAGCAGAGCCAGCAATCATGACCTGCCCTACCCTGCCCTAGTCTCCGATGGAAAATATGAATGATATCTTTTAAAAAGCCTTGGGAGAAAGCCAAACCCAAAGTGTCTGCACCAAGTGCCCTGGGAACTTAATCCAACAAGTTCACTGAGGTTAGGCTGCCTGCAACACAGGCACTAATTGCCTGTCTTTTCCACTGCCATAGTCAGCTTGTAACCCCTTGAGAGCCTCTTTTTTTTCCATAGTCAAGAAGAGAGCACAGTAACCTCAGTAGCCAAGGCAGGGTCCAGCAGCCACCTTATAGGCATTGCAAAACCTTTATATGCAATGCCACACTGTTTGACAGCAGTTCCCCTGTCCTCTTATCCTTGATTAATTTTAACTAGCTCATTGTCTTCATTGATAAGAATGCTTCTATTTGAAACATGTTTGCCAGATGTTTGAAAACATGGCTGGCATTTGGGTTGGGTGGGCTGGATCCTGACTAACTTGGATGTACATAGAATAATAATAATAATAATAATAATAATAATAATAATAATAATAATTCATTATTATTTATAGCTTGCCTATCTGGCTGGGTTTCCCCAGGCACTCTGCATGGCTCGCAACAGAATATTAAACAGAATAAAACTTCAAACTTCAAACATTAAAAACTTCCCTAAACAGGGCTGCCTTCAGGTGTCTTCTAAAAGTCAGGTAGTTGTTTATTTCCTTGACATCTGATGGGAGGGCGTTCCACAGGGTGGGCACCACTACTGAGAAGGCCCTCTGTGCTGGACCTCTGTGTCCGGGCTGAACAATGGGGGTGAAGACGCTCCTTCAGGTATACTGAAATTAGTAGAATGTGTTAAATCATGGCTCAGTTGCCCCACTGATGTTAACAGGACTTAGTCTGGCTCCAACCCACTGAGTGGCTTGTTCCCAGCTATGTCGCAGATTTGACACAGTGCAGAAAATGGGAAAGAAAAGGATGAGAAGGTCTTTGGGTCCTTTTTTGCTTGTAGTTGAATGACACAGGCTACGGCCCCATCACCAAGGAAATGCAGCATCCAAAGAAAGGACAAAAGAAATGGTATCGCATAAAACTTGAACATGCTCGCTTATATGTACAGCTATAAATGTAGAACTAATTACAATTTATGTTGGAAATGTGAAGAGATTGAAGGGACATTTATACACATGTGTTGGGGTTGCAAGAAAGCCAAAGGGTATTGGGAGATGATATACTCAGAACTAAAAAAGATGTTAAGGGTCTCATTTCCCAAGAAACCAGAGATGTTCTTATTGAGTATAGCAGAGGGGGAAGTACCCAAGAAAGTACTTAGTCTTTTCCTCTATGCAATAACAGCAGTTAAAATAATTTATGCCCAAAGGTAAAAGGACAACAATAGTCGCTGGCAGAATAGACTGGCAGAATAAGCTAACAGAATACGCAGAGCTAGCAATGTTGACTGCAAAGAGAAGAAATTAAGACGAGTCAGATATAAAAGAAGAGTGGGGGTATTTTGGTGAATATTTAATGAAATATAACAATCAGATAAGCTTCCAAGATGGGTTAGATTTATGAGCAGCAGTTAAAATAAGTAGAAGAGGGGTGGTAATTAAGGAGATGCAGCTTAACAAGGACTAAATAAGACCGGACAGAGGGATGTGTGTGGAAGTCAAACAGTGTAAGATAAACAATGACAACTGTATAAGTGATGTATTAAGAGATGTAAAATGCATTTTAAAAATGTAGAACTAATTAACCTAAATAGAAATATGCTGCATCAAAGCATAGTGGGCAAGAATGTGTCCAGGTGACAGCTTAGTCTGCTATCTAGGTGAGCAGCTTCAAGGGCCCTGCTGCTCTCTCTTCTGATGGCTCTTTAGCTTCAGTCACACTTGGCCTTCATCTGCACTAGGCATTTAAAGCAGTATGGAGCCGTTTTAAACAGTCATTGTTTCCCCCCCCCCAAAAAAAAAATCCTGGGAACTGTAGGTTATTAAGGGTGCTGAGACTTGTTATCTGCCTCACAGAGCTACAGATTCCCAAGTTGCCTGGTGGGAGGGATTGGTTGTTAAACTACTGTGAGAATTGCAGCTCTATGAGTATTTGGTTTTGGTTTGTTTTTAAAATTAAATAAGTATTAAATAAACATGCAACTTGTATGGGGAAGGGCCAGCGCTCTATGGGTAGAGCAAATGCTTTGCATGCAGAAGGTGCCAAGCTGATGCCCTGGAATAATAATAATAATAATAATAATAATAATAATAATAATAATTGTCAGGGGTACAGGGACAGAGGCACAGGGAAGGCAAGAGATGGAGAGCGATGGAGAGGAATCCCAGGACAGCGAGGAAGAGGATAGCAATGACGCAGGGGATTCCATGAGTCTTTCAAGCGAATCAGAAGATTCCCAGAAGGGGGCGCCTGTGGTAAGGGCAAGGGGAGCCCCAGGGGGAAAGTGTCAGGAGCGGGGGGCCAGCAGGGAACCCCAAAGCGGCAGCTGGGAATCAGGGCCAGCCTCCCCACCAGAGCGCAGCGAAGGAGGGGGAGGTTCCAGTGTGTCAGAGGGAGCAGCTCCGGTGACAGAGAAAGGGGAGGGATCAGAGCAAGCCGTTCTCCTGGAAGGGGAGGAGGGCAGTGAGGGGAGTAGCATAACTGTCAAAAGGAAGGTCAGAGGTTGGGCGCGCGCGCCAAGTTCAAATGAGGAGGCGCGCGGAAGAACAGGGAGCCGGGAGGAGGAGCCAGGTCCCAAAGCCCGCAGGAGGGGGGAAGAGCAGTCTGGAGATTCCGCTTCAGGAGAAAGCAGGAGGAGAGGAAGCCCGGCAGGCAGAAAGACCCTGCGGAAAAGGAAAGAGAGAAAGAGGTGGAGCAGCGTTAGCTTATTAAACTGGTGTAGGGGAGGGACCGATTCAGAGGGGACTTCTAACGTCTAGGGTTAAGAGATGCGGGGCTGCGCGCCTCGGTTGTGAAACCAATAATGAACTGCAATAAACATCCTTGTATATAAGAAGAACTTGGCGTTGGTCTTTTGTGAGCTGAGACCTGAGGCAGCCCTTGACAATAATAATAATATATTTATATCATATGTCGCCCATCTTCTGACTGGGTTGTGCCAGCCACTCTGGGCAGCTTCCAACAAATTATAAAACTACAGCAAAACATCAAACATTAAAAACTTCCCTATACTGGCATTGTAGGATTGGGGAGAGAATTGTCTGAAACCCTGGAGAGCCACTGTCATTCAATGTAGACAGTACTGAGTTGGATGGACCAAAGGTCTGACTCTGTAGCATCCTATGTTCCTGACTTATATGCTCTTTTGCACCTTCCGCTGAGCATTCAGGCTTTGGAGCTGGGCTGGTGATGTAACTCTGCCCTTTCCACAGATGATCATCTGTACTGTATATCCCTTTTTCTTGTGAGTGGTTTAATAGAGCCTTGCAACTAAGCACTAGCCTGATAGCTATGGGTGACAAGCATGAGTGAGCTGGCAGAGAAGTTGCTGGAAACCACAGGAGGGGAGAGCGCTCTTGTGCTCAAATCCTGCTTGCAGGTTTCCCACAGGCATCTGGCCAGCCACTAGGGTAGCAGGATGCTGGACTAGATGGGCCATTGGCCTGATCCAGCACACTCTTCTTATGCTCTTCCCTGAGCACAATATGAATCAAGTGCTGCCATGTATGTGTGTGATCATATAATGGACAGCAGCACTCCTGCGTGGAAGTCCTCAGGTATTCAGATGGCTGAAGCAAGTTGTCCAGCCATCAGGATGTATGCTGGACCATTTGTTCAGCTAGGATGCATGCCATCAGAAGGCAATTAGAAAAGATTGTGGCAATGGAGGAAAATCCACTTGCGTGAATTTATTCATGTATGTGTGCAGTCTCGGTGCGCATGAATTGTTTATAATGAAAGGTAAATGAGTCAGATGGTCCATTTGCCATGTAGAGGAAGCTGCCAAGAGCACCTTGTGCAGAACTCAAAAGAAAGGAAGAGGGACAATGTGAGCCAATTGGCACTGGCTGGCTGGTGCTTTGGGACTGTGCTCATGAGAATTGCTAAGTGGAAACTAGTTAGTGCTGGGAAATTTTTGCCCAGATATGAGATGGCTGGCAGAAGAGCTTATGACATGCCAATATTACAATGGAACTCAGGATGAAGGCACCTTATGTGCTGAACTAGGTGTGCTGAACTTATGTGCTGAACTAGGTGTGCCCATGAAAGTCTGTCCTATACGTCTAACTCTGATTTACCTAGGAAGCAGCCTTATAACAAATCTGGCTATTTGTCCACTGAGCCCCAGTGGTGGTCTGTTGTGAAAGTCTGTGGTTCCTCAGAGGCTCTGGCAAGAAGAAGAAGAAGAAGAAGAAGAAGAAGAAGAAGAAGAAGAAGAAGAGTTTGGATTTGATATCCCGCTTTATTACTACCCGAAGGAGTCTCAAAGCGGTTCACAATCTCCTTTCCCTTCCTCCCCCACAACAAACACTCTGTGAGGGGAGTGGGGCTGAGAGACTTCAAAGAAGTGTGGCTGGCCCAAGGTCACCCAGCAGCTGCATGTGGAGGAGCGGAGACGCGAACCCGGTTCCCCAGATTAGGAGACTACCACTCTTAACCACTACACCACACTGGCTCTTTCCCACCACCTGTTCCCGGAGGCTTTTAGCTGGACTTGGAGGGAATTAAACCTGGGACCTTGTGTGTGCAAAACATGTGTCCTACCACAGAGCTATTGCACCTTCCCCCAAAATGAAGACACGGGAAGCTGCCTTGTACCAGGCCAGGGTACTTGTCCATCTGCCCCAGCATTGCTGCCTGAGTGGCAGCAGCTCTCCAGGGCCTCGTGCAGAGAAGGGGCCTTCCTATTACTGGCTCCCTGACTTTCCTTACCAGCAAATAGCAGAGACTGAATTTGGGTTCTTCCGCATGCCAAAGAGCTTTCCATGCACCGGAACTGGACATTGCAAACTCTTCAATAGGAGAGTTTTAAAAAGAGGGGAACATTGTGTGGACAATTTTACTCTCCAACACACACACACACACACACACACACACACACACACGGGATGTGAGTAAGGAGTCCTGTATTTTGGCACTATTTGCACTCCTTTCTTGAAGCACATAACAGAAGAACAGCCTCCTGGATCAGGCCAATGTCCAATCTAGTCCAACATCCTGTTCTCACAGTCAGTGGCGTAGCGTGGGTTGTCAGCACCCGGGGCAAGGCAAGTAATTTGCGCCCCCCTAACCCGTGGATTTGTGCACCCTAACCCATGGATTCGCGCCCCCTAACCCCCAGATGTTGCGCCCGGTGCCGCCGGCACCCCCTGCACCCCCCACACTACGCCACTGCTCACAGTGGCTGGTGGGAAGCCTTCATGGAGCACAACAACACTCAGCTCATCTGTGATTCCCGGCAACTGGTATATAATGTGTCTGGCAGCAACATAATGTCTCTGAAAGTGGAGGTGCAACATAGCCATGGTTGCTCGTTACCATTCATCACCTCCATTAACTTTTTCAGTCCTCATTTAAAGCCATGAAGTGGTTTGAGAAGGGCATGAAACTGCTCATAACATCAGATGTTGGGAAGGTGGGGGGTAGGGAGGGGAGAAATATTCCCTGGTGTTATTATATACATGTCATGTGCATCCTATTGGAGACAATGCAGTGCAGGCAAATAACACAGAGACAAAAAAGCAATGTTTGTTCGCATTGGAACATAACATCCAAACGTGCCACCGAATGCACATGCCACTCCCTCTGCAGTGCAGTGTTTTAAGTGAGGCTTTCAGTCAGATGCACCTCTCAGTCTGAAGGAGGAGAAGCTGCTTGCCTCAGAAACAGGGACTCATTCCCTCCCCAAGCAACTGCAAAGAGCACAGATATGAACGTGAGGAAGAGTGAAAGGTGTCATTGGGCTGGCAAACCCACCTGCTACACACACACACACACACGTCAAAAGCATTCTCAGTATTTTTTTAAACAGCTAAACAAAATTGGTTCCCTGTCAGAAATAGAAAAATTATGCTAGAAATAGGCACCCCATTGAATTCACCATGACTTGCTTCTGGTAAACATGCACAAGACTGGACTGCAAGGCTGCATATTCTGGGTAGTAAACCGGTCTTCTTTTGGAATGCAAACTGCAAAATTTACCAAATTCCAGATAATACCTTTTCCCCTTTCTTCTCAATGATCGTCTTTGTAAGTAATGAAGTCGCTAGGGAACAATAAACAAGCTGTGCTTTGGATGATGCTTTATTTACTATATACTAGAGCTAGAGTGGAGGAGAACAGCTCATACTTTACTCTGACCTGCACACATGGAGAGAGAGAGGCCTGTTAAAATTCCAGGCACAAAAACCTCACTCGCAGGCGGCATTAGTCATGAGGGTTGCTCACTCCACACTTGCGTGAAGGATTCTTCCTTGTGCGTCCATCAGCACAGAATCCTACATCTCTCCTTTCGTGGCCACATGCTAATTTCTCTTGCCTCTTCAAAGGAAACACTCCCCCCCCCCCGCATTCCAACCCACATTCCGCATGACCTCAACTCATTCTTCGTACTTCCCACCTATGACACTGATACCATCTTCGTGCTCTGCAGCCAAGACAGAGCCACCCAACTTGACTTCCAGCAACATGGGTAACATTGGAGCAAAGCTGCCTCTAGCTATTACAACCTACCCCCCTTACCACCCCCCTCCCGGCATAAAAAAACAAAACCCTGACACAAAACTCAGAAGTATGTGATGCTCAGCTCAGGGCCTGCGTAGAATTCCGTCTGGACTGAAAGTAAAATACAGTCAGTGGAAGGAATGTTAATTTACTACAAGGCAGAACTCAGAAATGTCACACACTTACGAAAGATTCCTACTCCCCCCCCCCTTTATTTGGCGTGGCAACTAGTATCAGCCTGTGATGCTAAAGCATTAATTATTATTTATTGTTTCAGGAGCAACTGCAACCTTTCTTTTTTTTCTTCTTTTCTTTTCCTGGTCTTAGTATTCATTTGGAAAGAATGTAAATGTTCCAAGTATGTCACACACAGAACCTCAGCCAAATCTTATGCATGTTCTTGGTTGGCACCAGAGGTTGGTGCTGATAGGCACCTGCCAAGATCCACACCCCAGCAGGGGGTACAGAGCCCCTTAGCCTCCTCCTCTACCTGCCTCACCAACCTACCCTCCCCAGGCAACTGAGCAGTCAGAGGAGTTCCAACCTGGGCGCACCTTGATCTCTCCTGGGTCGTGGTCCAGCTTAGGCCCACAGGAGGAGAGTGAGCAACTGGAGAGTGGTGACAATCGCTAGCAGGTGGACCCACCTGCCGTGCCTCTCCCCCATCAAAGAACAACCCCATCCACACAAAAAAACACCTGGAGTCAAAACAGCAAGCTATGAGCCACAAAACCAGTAAAGCATGGTGTGGACAAGTCTGATGATGTCTGATGATTTTTGTGGTTGAATTTGCTGGTTTGATGGCTGGAGGGGATGGTCAGATCTGGAGGAGGAATGGGAGGAGCTCAGGTGGTTGGAGCTGGGGGACCCTGGGAAGGGTCCTAGCAGGATGGGGGAGGTAAAATTCTTGGGATTCTTGGTGGCCCAAGAAGTGTCTGAGCCCTGTCTAGAGGGTGAACAGCTGGATTCAGGGCAGGGTCCAAGCAGGCTGACCAAGGAGTGTTGCACCTCTGGGACATTGGATACCCCTGACCAGATACCTCCTGTTGGGGAGCTGCCTTAGGTGCCACCTCCTATCAGTGAGGAACCCTCCTGTTCTGGGGAAGTGACTGAGAGTAAATTGAGGACACAGAGATGTCAGCACTGGCACAGAAAAATCTCATAGGCCCTACCCACTTGAAGGAGTGGCCGTTGGCTTGCCCAGTCCCGCACTAGAGCTGTGCCCACCTTGTCCTTCAAAAGAAACGTGCAAGGGGCATATCACTTGTTGGACCAATGTCTTAGCTTGACCTTAACCATTCCTCTGTGCCTCTTTTGTACATGCTGCATCTTTTAGCATGTATTTTGCCTATGTACTGATCAGAATTAAACATTAAAGCCTTTGGCAGAATGAGAACTGAGGTCATCATCCAGCAGCGAGGGCCAGCACACCTGCTTTCTCATGGTTTAGGACAGGCTGCCGGACTGTTTGCAGTTTCTGAATCTTCTTGTTTTAATGCTTTTGCTTTGCTTTTCTTTGCTTAGTTTGTGCTGTTATTCTGTGGATTTTGTGCATTTCTTTGTCCTTTGTGTATCACCCTGGAAACCTTCAGGTTAGAGGGCAGGATGAAAAAGGTATTCAGTAACCAGAGGCCCTCCAGAAGCATTGAATCTCCCAACAGCCATGCTTGGGCTGGGGCTGATGGGGTATTTAGTCTAAAACATCTGGAGAATGCCAGCTGGGCAAAGTCTGGTCTAATGAATAAATAAAAAGTGACTTATTATGGACCAGCCTGGTTTACAGTAAAAAAAATCAATGTCGTTTAAGCAGAAAATAACATGTTGCATCTTGGTAAGAAAGATGCAGAGGAACTTTATTTTCCCATGCCTTGCTTGGATCTAATTTCCCCTTCCTTCCTTCCATTTGTTCATCTCTCCTGCTCCTGCTAAATTGCCCCGTGGGAACTTCAGTTTAAAGACCAGACTATGGAAACTTCCAAAGCACAAACAACGTGGGGCAAAGTCTCCTGGGCTTCTTCGCATGCACCAGCCGCATTTTCCAGTCAGCCCATGGTGAGTTTCTAGCTGCCACAGGCTGACGGGACAGCATATCCGTTGTTGCAGGGATTTATGTAAAGATGGGGGGGGGGGTTGCCCCTCCAGCAGACATCATACACACACACACACCATGACTACCAAAATCAACACAATCACTTCTGCAAATGTCCCCACAAAACACTTCATCACAGTTTTTCCTATCTATTCAAAGGGCCTCTGCTGCACATTACCAAATGCAACAATTCACTGATAAATGTATCTATGTACTGGCTCACTGGGAAATCTTCAGAAATTCATATAAAAACACTCCAGTGTCGGATTTACGCCATTCCAATGTTGTTCTGTTCAGGAAGGAAATGGCTACTGAGAGGAGAGCTTGGGGCATGAGTGAGGGCAGCCATCCCTCTGCCTGAGTGATAATCTCTGGCATCCTGATACCTAGGTGCCAGACAGGTAGCTATTCCAGAAACAATAACAGACCCAGATGAAGACAAAAGGGTGTGACCTTGCCAAGCTATGGTTTTCCCAACAGTGATGTATGGAAGTGAGAGCTGGACCATAAAGAAGGCTGATCGCCAAAGAATTGATGCTTTTGAATTATGGTGCTGGAGGAGACTCTTAAGAGTCCCATAGACTGCAAAAACCTATCCATTCTTAAGGAAATCAGTCCTGAGTGCTCACTGGAAGGACAGATTGTGAAGCTGAGGCTCCAGTACTTTGGCCACCTCATGAGAAGAGAAGACTCCCTGTAGAAGACCCTAATGTTGGGAAAGATTGAGGGCATAAGGAGAAGGGGACAACAGAGGACGAGATGATTGGACAGTGTTCTCGAAGCTACCAGCATGAGTTTGACCAAACTGTGGGAGGCAGTGGAAGACAGGAGTGCCTGGCGTGCTCTGGTCCATGGGGTCACAAAGAGTCGGACACGACTAAATGATTAAAGAACAACAAACCTGGCTGGGAAACAGAAATGTAAATATCTCTTTTGTATCACTTGATGGGTGGAGGTGAAGGGAAGGGTGGGGACAAGCCCTGATGCTCAGGTTACTACACCCTCCCAATGTGTGATGTACTTATCATGTTAATGTGATATAGTTTTAGGGGTGTTACTAGTAACTTTTGGAAACTGATAAAAGTAAGAACCTTCCTTTGTTCAGGGCGTCTTCCTGCTTCTCCCATGTGGTGGGTGGAAGTCTTGTTGCAAGTGTCTTTTAAATAAAGACCAGGCCTACTGGCTGCTGTTTTGCTCCTATATTCCTGGCTGTTGTCTTTGTTTGGTAATCCAAGTGAGCCCAAGGATTTTCCTATAACATGGTGGCAAATGTCAAACATTGGGACAGGCTGGCTTTGGGCATGCCGTCGCAAGCGTTCAAAAAGCTGCTCCTGCCATGGTGTGCCAAGTGCCAAACTTGCACTAAATCTGGTGCTGCTTGTTAGCAGCGTTTGTGGCAGCAATTTTACCTAGCATATCTATCTCATATATATATAGTGCTCTAGACTTCGATATACAATCACCAGGCAGTTTCACAAAATTTAAAACAAGAGTGCAAGCCCATGAAAACTTCACCCACCGTTAGCTGTCCGTCAGCATGAACTAAACAAAATTGCAAACTCCCATAGGTGGGGAGGCTAAGGAAGAAAAGTGGCCAGAAAAGTGCATGTACAGTATTATTGAAGGAAGTGTAGAAAATAGGTGGGTTGGGTGGGAGGCAAGGACCACAGCTTTGTTGCAACATGTTCTATAGGAGAGGCATGCATTTTGCCTCATCAGCCAAATACAGTGGTACCTCGGATTAAGAACTTAATTCGTTCCGGAAGTCCGCTGTTAACCTGAAACTGTTCTTAACCTGAAGCACCACCAGCTAATGGGGCCTCCTGCTGCCGCTGCGCCACCAGAGCACAATTTCTGTTCTCATCCTGAAGCAAATTCTTAACCTGAGGTACTATTTCTGGGTTAGCGGAGTCTGTAACCTGAAGCGTCTGTAACCTGAAGCATCTGTAACCCGAGGTACCACTGTAACAGGGGAGGATATTTTTACCTGGGAGAACGTCATGAGGGAAAGCTGTTCTTAAAAAAAACAACCCACAACCACTCTAATACGTGCCGCAACACAGTGCAGGGCCTGTTGGGGTGAAGAATAATGGCGCCTGCCCACCACTGTGACTCCGAGAGCCCCATCACTACTCCTCCAAGAACAAGGCAAAAATTTAGAGTAGCTGAGAGTAGCTTTCCAAAAAATATAATAAATCATTCCCTGACACCCCACCCTCACCCCCACCCCACCCACGCATATGCATTTTTGGCTGAGCTCTAGTTAAAGGCACAGGTGCGGAGCCAGCTGAAAGACACTCCCAGCACAGACAGCAGCACATTGTTTACTGACCACTGTCCTTTGTCTGCTTTGCAAAAAATAGCCTGGGATAATTATTGGGGGGGGGGGTTGACGGTGTTTGCCCCCTCCACCAGTATGTAATCAGGAAGAAGGACAGCAGTGGTAGTTCCAACAAAAGAAGAATGAGGAGCCCACATGTAAATGAATATAATCTCCTGGAGGTAGCAGGGAGCGAGTGGAACCTGTGAAGCTGGTAATTAAGTTAGTCACCCTGTCGCAAATTACAGCTGTAGGCCTGCCATGACTCCGAAGAAACTTCCATCCACCTTTCCCCGCCCTCCCCCCCCCCACCCCCAGCACCTGCCTATTTATGAAAGGCCTATGACAAAACAACAACCCATTAAAAGAATTATGCAACTGGAGCCGCCCGTAACCCTTTCTATCCCAGAGTTTTCCATCTCTTTCCGCCTAGCAGCTTTGTCAGGTAATTGGGCTCTCAAGGCAATAGGTGCAACACACACACACAGCTCTTTTCTTAGCAGACGTCTGGCCTTCTTTTAAAAAGAGAGCACAGTCACGTGGATGATCTCAGGGAATAGTAAGGCATCAGAGCAACCGTGGCTACAGAGACCAGAAATAGCACGGTCTCTCCAGAACATGGGGACTGCTTAAATAGTCTAATAGCTGCCCTATAGCCATCAGGAGGAAAAGAGGGGTGCAGCCTAACCCTGTGTATGTTTACGCTGAGGTAAAGTCCCACAGTGTTCAATGGCAGTGGAGGCTGCCCCATTAGGGCAAATGGGGGCACTACCCCACCAACCTCAGTCTCATGAGACAGGCTGTGATATAAACCAAATCAAAACTATGTTTTGTTGGAACAGGTAGTCAATGCAGCACCCTCCAGTTATTGGATACACTACGAGTCCCTTCGTCGGTGGCCATCAGTCATGCTGGCTGGGGCTGATGGGAGTTGTGGTCCAATAACATGCGACGGACGCCATATTGCCTACCCCAAGTTAGGTTTCATGGCTGAGCGGAGATTTGAACCCAAGTTTCCAGCGTCCAATCCCATAATTATCTCCATCACTACCTTCACGTTCCATGGGGGATTCCAGACCAGGCTTAATCGAAGGCTTAATATTTCAAACAGCTGGCTTCTGCAGGTTTCTGCAGGGGGGGGGGAGTGAATTGTCTGCAGAAAGGATAAATTTGGATTAAACAGGGTGGAGGTAGAGAATACAAGCTGCCATTTGAGGCTAAGAATGCTGTGCGGACGCTGCAAAAATAAAACCTTGCACACATGAACAGCACTGATCCCGCAACCAACATCGATCAGGAAGCACCCTTATTTTGAAATAAGCAAGCTTCCCTTTAATTAAGGCTTATACTTTGAGATGAAGCTGATAAGTCACAGTTCCTGATCTTGGAAGCAACTCATGTATTTCCTTTCAAAACAAAACAAAGAGGGAGAAAAATCAAATTAAAAACAGCAGCAAGGTCTGCCTTCTGGACCTCCCCTACACACACACACACACACACACACACACCACTTCGCTTTTTGTCGCCAAGCTGTGTGCTGTCCCTCTGGTGCGCTGAGCACCTCCCACTCTCCCCCCCCCCCAATGTGCTGATCAAAATCCCCCTGCACTGATGCAGCACAGCTATTCCCCCTTCAGCCAGTTAATGCCCCCCTTGCAATCCATTATATCTGAACGTGACCTCCTGTGGGATGGTTGGGACACATCATTACCAAGTGGCTCCATCACGGCTGTCAACTGCTGGCCCAAGGGACCAAATCTGGCTCTGAAAGCAATTCAATCTGGCTCCTGGCATCTGTACCAAAGTTTAATCAAGGAATTTTTATTTTTTAAAGTTTGCCCTTAAAGGAAATGAACTCCTTTTCGAAAGTTGTCCATGTGAAAGTGAGTAAGAAATCCCATCCTTTATCTTAAACATGGAATGTTTCAGCCATGGCTGAGTTACAAAGCAAAATTCCTGCTTTATGGAAGAGACTGACCACCCATGAAGGAGTCAGGTTGGGGGGCAGAATAAATTCCTGCCCCTCCCAGGCCACTGTCGGGAGAATAGGATGTACCCCCACCCCACACACACCAAAGAAAGCTGCCCACATCTGGACTAGAGGAGACAAGAAAAGGGTGCTCTCTGTAGGACTTCCCTTGCGCTTGAGCCAGAAACTGCAGTTAGTGCAGAATGCTGCAGCACAATTGCTGACAGGAGTGAGGCCATGTAACACCTTTGCTCAGAGACCTGCACTGGTCGCTGATTTGCTACCAAGCCAGGCCTTAACAATTTGGGATTAGATTACCTACAATACAGTATCGCCTTACCTCATATATGCTGATTCAACTGCTTCAGTCTGCAGAACTAGCACTGTTACAGTTGCTACATAATGTGTGCATCAATTGTAAAAAAAATGATCTTTTACTGTGGCAGGGCCCGCACTTTGGAACTCCCTGCCTATTGACATTCACTGTACTCTTTTCGGCACCTGCTAAAATTTTGTTTAGGTTTGCAACTTATCGTCGATTTTAAGGTTTTTTTGAAAGTTTTAAATAGCCATTTTTGTTTGTTTGTTTGTTTGTTTGTTTGAAAAGTGGGTTCATTTCGAAACAACCTGCTTAATAAGCATTCAGCCTGATTGGTTAGCAGAGAGATTAGACGATATCATCCATTTCTTGAGCATTCATCCCAATTTCTTTGTGGGGAAGTTAGATAATGTTGCATCAAAGCAACTGCTGTCTCCTGCTTCCCAGGGCATTTTTTCATCGCTTTCCGTATTGCAAGAAGTCCTATCTTTTGGAGAAGCACATTTGTTCCACAAGAGCTTCAAATCACCTTTAATTGCACAGTCTGGATTTGCTTGGATGTGTGGTTTTTGTGTTACTTTTTGTCCAGCATTACTATTTGTTTATTGCACTTATATCCCACCTTTTCCTCCAAGGAGTGCACATGGTTCTCCCCCTCCTTGTTTACTCCCCTCAACAATCTTGTGAGGCAGATTCAGCTGAGAGGTAGCAACTGGCCCAAGGCCACCCAGTCACCTTCATGCCTGGATGGGGACTGGAACCCTGGTTTCTTAGATCCATGCTGAGAGCTGGTACGCTTCACATGTCTGTGGCACTCACGTGGACAAAATGAACACCTGGCACTTTACTGAGGTTATAAGAAGGTGCTTGGCATCAAGGAGGACGTCCGCTGGTCTATTGTCAGCCTTGATAACTCAGCTGGTTAGAGTGTGGTGCTGAGAATGGCAACGTTACAAGTTCTATCCCCGTGCAGGACAAATTGCAGGGGGTTGGACCAGATGATCTTCAGGGTCGCTTCCAACTCTACAACTATATGATTCTATTACTGTATTGTTCTCAATTTTTACACATCACTTGGGAAGACAGGCGAACTGGTTTTGTTGCTCCAGAGCACTTTAATCCACTTTATTTGTGTAAATTTACAGTATATGCTTGAATCCCTCCTGCAAAATACTGAAGCCTGGAAGCAGCCTGCCTTCAATATTCACAAAACAGCATTGATGACAATAACACAAACATCCTGGTATTGGTAAGATGATTAAGACTTGTAGTGGGATGGGAATTATTCCAATTCCAACCACAGGAAGGAGAACTGAGCTAACGTAATTATTACTGTCCATAGTCTCCGTGTTTCATTTCCCCTTGAGCTCACTGTTTACATTTCTTCTCTCAACCACATGAATATACCTGCAGCAGAAGATGACGCTTC
Organism: Podarcis liolepis; assembly: GCF_965112155.1. Classification (NCBI taxonomy): domain Eukaryota; kingdom Metazoa; phylum Chordata; class Lepidosauria; order Squamata; family Lacertidae; genus Podarcis; species Podarcis liolepis. The sequence continues at coordinate 91,083,061 of NC_139557.1, read as the reverse complement.
ATGCATCTGATGAGGCAGACTCCTTGCCCATGAAAAACAACAACATAATCATTGTATTCCCTGTTTAAGAATTGTTAGATCTCACACAGCTGATGGCTTCAGTAGACTTGAGCGAGCTGAACCTGTTTATGAACCACCACATCTTGGGTTCTCAAGAAGTTGGAGCCTTTGGAATACCCATTCAAGGCACAGAATGCACAAATCAATCCCCCCACAGAAGTCCACTTGGTTGACTTATGTCCGTGAACAATGGCCATGCAAATTGCCCCTTAATTAGTGGCATTTCCAGCTTGTAAAATGGCAAAGCCCTCCAGATCCCTTAATGGGTATATCATGAGATCTTGCCAAAGTGTGTTCACATAATTTGGAAAATGACATCCTGATTACGGCTGTTTAAGTAAATGGCAGGCAAACAAACAGCCCATTGGCATTTGAAGTCACTTGCAGGAAATTGCTTCCTTACAGCCCCTCTTCATTTCTGTCATCTCCTCTGGGCCTCCTCTCTCAGGCTATGTCCATTGTCCACATTGCCAATGTGCTCCCACCGCTGGAGTTTGAAGCCAAATACGCATGGTGTTAGGGACACAGGTGGTGCTGTGGTCTAAACCACAGAGCCTAGGGCTTGCTGATCAGAAGATCAGTGGTTCGAATCCCTGCGACGGGGAGAGCTCCCATTGTTCGGGCCCTGCTCCTGCCCACCTAGCAGTTCAAAAGCACGTCAAGGGCAAGTAGATAAATAGGTATCGCTCTGGTGGGAAGGTAAACAGCATTTCTGTGCACTGTTCTGGTTCACCAGAAGTGGCTTAATCATGCTGGCCACATGACCCAGAAGCTGTCTGTGAACAAACGCTGGCTCCCTCAGCCTATAGAGCGAGATGAGTGCTGCAACCCCAGAGTCGTCTGCAACTGGACCTAACGGTCAGGGGTACCTTTACCTTTCCGCATGATGTTAGAAGAAGAGTTTGGATTTGATATCCCGCTTTATCACTACCTGAAGGAGTCTCAAAACAGCTAGCATTCTCCTTTCCCTTCCTCCCCCACAACAAACACTCTGTGAGGTGAGTGAGGCTGAGAGACTTCAGAGAAGTGTGACTGGCCCAAGGTCACCCAGCAGCTGCATGTGGAGGAGCGGGGAATCAAACCTGGTTCACCAGATTACGAGTCTACCGCTCTTAACCACTACACCACACTGGCTCCCTCAAGGAATAGATAGTTAATTGGGGCTATGCTCTGCCTCGACAGTTAGAAACAGCAATGCCTCTGAATACCAATTGCTGAAAACCACAGCAGGGAGCCTGCTCTTGTGCTCAGGTCCTGCTTGTGAGTTTACTACATGCATCTGGTTGATCCCTGTGAGAACAGGATGCTGGGCTAGAATGGGCCACTGCCTTGATCCAGCAGGCTCTTTTTATGTTATCCTGTAGCATCACGAGAAATACTCCTTTTGGATGTGCTTCCCTTCGAAGCAACTTCCATCCTATTTGAAAGCAGAAGCTGGGGTTAAGCCGAGGTGTGTACACGACAGATGTACATGCGCAGATGACAGCGTCAGAGAATTGGTGTTTGGGGTGGGGAAACAAATCAGGTAATGGGAAGACATCCTCTTCCCCTCTCTGTTCTGTATAACAGCATAAGAATATGACGTGAAATGCAGGGAGGGGGAAATGACCTTGCTGCTTTTCAAGCTACTGAAGTGTACATAGCCCTGACTTTAGGCCTTGCAACACACATCAGATTTCTTGCTACAAACATTCATAGCACCTTATTGACTGCAACATTGATAAACATTGTGGCTCCATACTTGCTGAAATCACCTGTACTGTATAGTGGTACCTCAGGTTAAGAACTTAATTCGTTCTGGAGGTCCGTTCTTAACCTGAAACTGTTCTTAACCTGAAGCACCACTTTAGCTAATGAGGCCTCCCGCTGCCGCCACCCAATTTTTGTTCTTATCCTGAAGCAAAGTTCTTAACCCGAGGTACTATTTCTGGGTTAGCAGAGTCTGTAACCTGAAGCATCTGTAACCCAAGGTACCACTGTATATCAATCTACGCGAGGGCTCTTTTTCCCCAGCTGGAACTTAGTTCTGGCCCTTTGAAGGTTTCTAAGAGAACAAGGGAGGTGTTCATGATGAGTTCTGGCACCTCTTTTTCTAGAAAAATAGCACTGGACTTCACTGTGGTGTTTGCAGATTTCTAGCCCTTTAGTTTTGTAGTTAAGATAGCTCAGCTGATTAGAGTGTGGCGCTGATACAGTAGTACCTCAGGTTAAGTACTTAATTCGTTCCGGAAGTCTGTTCTTAACCTGAAACTGTTCTTAACCTGAAGCACCACTTTAGCTAATGGGGCCTCCTTGCTGCCACCGCACGATTTCTGTTCTCATCCTGAAGCAAAGTTCTTAACCCGAGGTACTATTTCTGAGTTAGCGGAGTCTGTAACCTGAAGCGTCTGTAACCCGAGGTACCACTGTAATGCCAAAGTTGCATGTTTGATCCCCATACATTACAGCTGCGTATTCGTGCCTTGCAGGGGAGGGGGTTGGACTAGATGATCCTCAGGGTCCCTTCCAACTCTACAATTCTATGATTCTAAGTCACTTCGCCGAAAATTTCAATACCCTTGTTCACTCCCTTGCCTCTAGGGGGCAGCACACATTTCAAAATCTTTATTTTACACCGGTATGTTGCATAATGTCATGAAACGATAAAAAAAGGAAATGTTGCAGGTGGTCTATGTAAGGAAAATATACGTATTTCTAAGTAGCATGTGTGCATAATGGGAGGGCACAATCTGTACAAATTAAGCACAAATTAAGTCCTACATATTTACAATGAGAGATTCCCTCTTCTCTTTGAACCAGTTAAAGGCATCCGCGTATATATTCTGTACTTTGTTTTCTGGGGGGAAACACATGACAGTAGGTCTTTGTAGTAAGGACTCAATTTATCACAGCATGCTCCAGGATCAGTTTGATGGAAACCTCGTTTCCACTGAACAATCAAGGCAGTTGGGTCTTCCCAGCAAACCGAAAGTCACATGGCGAGAAAATGCCTATAATAAAACAATCGAGGAACTGAGCTCATCCAAACAGGGCTGCATTTTTACAATGGGAGTCATTTTATATGTAATATACAATATATAATTAAGATGTTCCAAGTGATGACTCAGAAGTTCCAGTAATCTCTTTCATGTTGATGTTTGTGTGAAATGTAATTTTCATCATTTTTTCCTATGACTTTGGACTTTAGAAACAATAATTAGAGGAGTCAGCATGTTATCAGAGTTTGTCAGTAACCTTTCCCCTTACAAGGCACCCACTGTTCTTGGTCACAGGCAAAAAATCTAGGAAGCTTGACTCCTTCAGTTTGCCTCTGAAATCATACGAAAAATTATGCAGAGGCTACTGTGTCACAAACTCGAATGCAGGGGATATTGACTTCACCTTAGAAATGTTAGCTAAAATGTGAGATTGCCTCTTGTCTCTTGATGGAAGTTGATAAACGTATGCATGGCATTGAGAAAGTAGTTCGAGAAAAGTTCCTTTTTTGTATATCATTATTTTTTTTGTTTTACAATTTAAGATACTCGTTTTACATCCTTAAGATTTCAATGACTTCCCTTCTTCTCTTCCCATGGTTCATTTCACATATCATAAATCCCTGCATATTTTACAAAAACCATACCATTCGGTATTCCACTATTGCATCCATCAAAACTTATTTACACTCCTGAATTTATCTTAATGCTGCCAGCGTTTTCAGCTGTACACAATTATTTCCCATATATTCAATAAACATTTTCAAATCTTCTTTAAACGTGTGTTCCTTTTGTTCTCTTATTCTATATGTTAGATGCGCAAGCTGTGCATATTCTGTCAACTTAAGTTGCCATTCTTCTTAGTTGGGACTTCACTCGTTTTCCATTTTTGGGCTAACAAAACATGGGCTGCAGTAATAGCATACATAAATAGCCTTTTTTGACACCTGGGAATTTCAGTCTGGATTATCCCCAATAGAAAAGACTCTGGGGTTGTTGTTTTTTTTTTGGGGGGGGAGTACTTTTAAACATTTTTTCAATTCATTATGGATCATTTCCCAATACTCCTTTACCTTTTTTGCAAGATGGAAGACTGTTCCCACCACCTCTTTGCATCTCCAGCACTTATCTGATTCAGTCTTATACATCTTAGCAAGCCTATTCAGAGTGAAATACCATCTGTGAATCATTTGCAGGTACAGTAGTTCTCCTTCAAAGAATAACATGCTGTAAACTTTAAGTCAAGTTTTTTCCAGAGGTTAAAATCTATCATATTTTTTGCTCCATAAGACACACTTTTCCCCTCCTAAAAAGTAAGGGGAAATGTGTGTGCGTCTTATGGAGCAAATGCAGGGGGAGGCAGGCAGGAAAAGCCCCCAAGAGCCGCACACAAGCTCCGCGCGGCTCTTGTGGGCTTTTCCCCAGAAGGGAGAAGGGATTGACGTGGCCAGTCAGTCCCTTCTCCCTCCTCATAGAAAAGCCCACAGGAGCTGTGCGCTCCTTAAAGGGTGTGCGGCTCCTGTCGGCTTTTGAGGGAGGTGGGGATATTGCCATAGCCACGCACAGCCTCTCCCGGCTGGAGTGGTTGCTCACGGCTAAAGAGGAAGACAAGATAGCGAGTGGGATGGATCCTGCTCGCTGTTTTGGCTTCTTTGCTCTTTGGGGCTGGGGAAATAAGATTCTTTTTCTTGATTGCCCCCTCTAAAAACTAGGTGCGCCTTATGGTCCGGTGCGCCTTATGGAGAGAAAAATACGGTATATTGTGTCCTATATATATTGCTCAAGTTAGAGAAAAGTTCTTCTCGTTCTCTCTTAACACTAGAACTTGTGGGAAACCAATGAAGCAGAATGTTAGAAGATTCAGGGTGGATAAAAGAAAGTACTTCTGCATGCAGTGCAAAGTTAAACTATGGAATTCACTCCCACAGGAGGCAGTGATGGCCAGTAACTTGAATGGCTTTAAAAGAGGATTAGACAAATTCCTGGAGGAGAGGGCCATCTCATTCTCTTCCCTAAGCTTGGTGGCTGTGGCACTGATGGGGAGAATAGGGACATTCCGGGATCAAATGAGGCTTTTGTAATTGCGGGGCTGTCCCTGAAAAATAGAGATACTTGTCTTCAACACTATAACCAAAACTGCTGCTCATTGGTCTGCGATTAAGGTCTGTGATTAAGACTAGGGAGTACCAAGGCCAATTTGTTTGGAAGGATTAACAAAGGACCATGAAAATAAATCCACTAAATATACACTGGCAGGCAGAGGGAGGGGAAGAGACGTATTCTATCTGCTATGATTCTGTTAAAAGAAATGGGGAGGCTGCAATATCTGGCAGCTTGGCTCTTTGATAGATGGAAAGGATACTTGGCTTTTGCACAGCATGTTTAGTAACCTGTGTTAACTACCCTCCAGAATGTGAAAGAACCCACATGCAATTTCCCCCCAAGGTTCAAAATTTGACTCCTAGCAGTGGGTTTGCTAGGTTTGAATTATGGTGTTGGAGGACACTCTTGAGAGTCCCGTGGACAGCAAGAAGAGCAAACCTCTCCATTCTTAAGGAAATCAGCCCTGAGTGCTCACTGGAAGGACAGATCCTGAAGCTGAGGCTCTAATACTTTGGCCACCTCATGAGAAGAGAAGACTCCCTGGAAAAGACCCTGATGTTGGGAAAGATGGAGGGCACAAGGAGAAGGGGACAACAGAGGACGAGATGGTTGGACAGTGTTCTCGAAGCTACCAGCATGAGTTTGACCAAACTGCGGGAGGCAGTGGAAGACAGAAGTGCCTGGCGTGCTCTGGTCCATGGGGTCACGAAGAGTCAAACATGACTAAATGACTAAACAACAAGTGGGTTTGCATGTCCATCTGAATAGCTCTGCATGCCTTCATGCCACAGCTTAGTGTATCTTGACAACCCTTTGAAACACTGGTCGAATGTGAGTTCGGACTTCTGTTGCAATCTTGATTCTTTTATAATTAGATTTTGTTGCAGCTTAGTTTCGAGGTTTTTATTGCTGGAAGTCTAAAAGGCTCTGTGCTTTCAAAAGCTACCTGACAGACAGAACATAACAGCCTAGGGTTGCATCCACTTACTTACATTCACCCACTGAAATCAATGGAAATAAAATGCGAATGCTATTAATTTCAACAGGTCCACACTAAGCTGAACTAACATTGAATACAGCTCTTAATTTTTCCCTAGCATGTCGATGCCATTGGGTGGACACTTACGTATCGTCAAAAAGGAAGAGAAAATGAATTGCTGTAAAAAAAAAAATAGGCAAAAGGTATCACAGATTTGCCCAAAATTTGCATTTATAGATGCACATTTTAAAATAATGACTAGAATTTAAACAGAAATCCAATATATCTCACCACAGTGGGGAAAACGGTGACCTGTGAGCCTACTGCCCAGGCATCAGGTAAATCAACAGCCCCTGCGCTTCTTCTCCATCTTAAACTGAACTTGAACTTGTTGAGTCCTGTCTCTCATCAGCTATTAAAGGCACGGAGCCTCTTGGTCTGTTAAGCAGTTTTCAATGGCAATGCATGCAGCTTCATCGTGGTGCCGATTTTGATATGGAAAGTACGCATGGTGCCTTAATGGAAAAGGCCAGTGTTATAAGGATTTTAAGGTTGTGTGTGTGTATATATATATATAATAAATGTTCATAAATGTACCAAGCAAGCACACGCATACATGTATAAACCACATGTCTGAAACCCCACAGAAAAAAGTCCTCCTCATTGTCTCTTTGCTCACAAATCCTGTTTCAAGGCCACATTTAAGATATGAATAGGGTGAGCTTGTGACCTGTGACCTGGATTCAGGAACTGAATAGTTATCATAACAAAAGCATGGCCAGGATGCCCAGGTAATCCAATCACGTAACCTGGCAGACCAGGATAAAAACAACGCACTCAGATTTCTGTTGTAGTCCACCCCTTCTGTGATGTACGTATGATGTATGGAGGGGCGGTCTTGGGCTCCAGAGTGGGCAGTTCAAAAGTCTGTATAAAGGGCTTGCACACCTTTGCCCTGGGTCCCTCCTGCCTCCAGCATGTGGTTGTGAGCATCCTGTTGCAACAGCTAATAAAGATCAAGCTTACTAGCTGCTTTGCTTCTCAATATTCTCTGGTTGGCCTCTGTTATTTTCTCCTACTGATAGAGAACCTTCAAAAGGTTTCTATGTGGGCTCATGGGTACCCCATAAGGGAAAAGGAGCAGTTTTTTCTTATAACAGCCAGTGCTTTTTTCAGGGGGGGACGCATACCCCTAAACATTTTGTGAATCTTTGTACTTTTGTCCACTTACTGTATTTATTTTCCCCGATTTGAACTATAAAATGGTGATTTTCTTGAGTCAAAATGACAGTACCCCTAAACTGTTTTTTTTGTTTTTTGTTTAAGGAAATAAAGCACTGGAAAAGGCGGTGCATGTAATAGCAAAACCAGGTGGGTTTGTCCAGGATTTTTTTCTGCCATGGCTCCTGCCCTTTCAGTAGCCAAATGCCTAGCAGTTGGCAAACTTTCTCAAAGCATAGAGAGGTATACCGATACCTGTTGAGCTTCTACTTGACACGGTAAAGGATGCAAAAAGAGCCCTGCAAGATTTAAAAGAAATAAACAGAGAAGCTGACAAGTCTTGACAAGTGGTAGTGTTTATTTTGGATTAGTTATTACGTAAGTAACAATGAATCCAGAATAAGAGAGCACACATCACCCACAGGTACTTAAAGTGATTCATGAACGCAGTTGCAGCCAGGTCTTTGTAAGTTCTGGGGGCAATTTCAGTACAGTAGACAAAATGGCTCGATGCAAATCCTTATTCGTTTTAAACAAAAACAAAGTAACCACTCGTGCTGATTCATCTTTAATCTTTGCCCCCCAAATGTTTGGCACGCTACACTGTGCAAACGAAATGTTCTTTGCAGGACAAAATCTGCAACCAACCACATGAAGAGTGCCATGAAGCAATTCAATTTTATTGGTGAGCATGGATGATTAATGGCAAAAAAAAAAAAAAATCTAGGATGCTTTCAGATACATTTATAACATAAGGTGATGAAAAGATATCTGCATCAAATGGAATAAGAAATACTAGTTGCTCTTTCAATTGTTCTCCCTCACACACATCTATCTTTACTCCAACTTATTTTCAACAATAAAACAATTCACTACTGTACTGATGTGTACTACAGTCCATTTCAGTTTCAGAGGCCTTACCAGGGTTTAGGGATTGGTAAATCTGTTAATTTCAGTTTCCCTGGGCTCCCAAATTTTCCAGTCTTAAATTTAGTTCCCAACATTTCCACATCAGTTGATTTTATTTTTAAGTCCTCATGAAAATTTATTTGCATTTTAGTGAGATTTTTGTATGCCACTTTTGAAAAGCAATTTCCCCCAACATTGCGTTTTTGTATGCAATTTTCACCAGTATACACATTTTTATACACAGTTTAGCTTGAGATGTTTAGAATTAAACTAAACTAAACTTGAATTAAACGATATTCAATTTTAATCCATAGTTTAGCCCGGACACTGAGATCCAGCGCCGAGGGCCTTCTGGCGGTTCCCTCATTGCGAGAAGTGAGGTTACAGGGAACCAGACAGAGGGCCTTCTCGGTAGTGGCGCCCACCTTGTGGAACACCCTCCCTTCAGATGTGAAGGAAATAAGCAGCTATCCTATCTTTAAAAGACATCTGAAGGCAGCCCTATTCAGGGAAGTTTTTAATATTTAACACTGTACTGTTTTTAACACTTGATTGGGAGCTGCCCAGAGTGGCTGGGGAAACTCAGCCAGATGGGCAGGGTATAAATAATAAATTTGTTGTTGTTGTTGTTGTTGTTGTTGTTGTTGTTGTTGTTGTTGTTAAAAGATATGCCTCAGTGGAAGGATTGGTATTGTGGTGTTCACACCCCTGCGCGCGCGCGCTCTCTCTCTCTCTCTCTCTCTCTCTCTCTCTGTGTGTGTGTGTGTGTGTGAGTAGTGAAACACCACAAGGGACAGACTTACAGGGGAGAACAATGGGGCCTGCACAGTGCCTATTAACAGCACGCAATGCCACGCCAACAGGACCTATTAAAGCACACAAGCTGCATGAGGAAGTACAGCAGAGTAAAACCAAGGGCTTGTGATATTTTCAGGCTTGGCTTATGACATCCTTTTCTTCATGCACACTTTACTTCCTTGCTTGTGTTTATCAGATGAAGTTGATGGCTTCTGGCTGCTTTCGTGGTAACCTTGCAGTCAGGGGCCTCTTCGAGAGACTGAACGTTCAGCACAAGCTTTATTTGTGGCTTCCCCCCTCCCCACTCTTTTTCCTTTACTCTCTCTCCCCCGTCCCCTTGCGTCTCAGAAGAAGAAAGAGCACATGAACCGGGCGCTCTCCTTCATTTTTATCCCCCCCTCCTGCATTTGAAGAACAAGAGACAAATTAATTGTGTTTTCAGCTGCAGTATACGCTGAAGGAAACGCGTCTAAGTGGGCTTCTTTCCCAAAGCACAATTGCGTGTGGGGACATAAACACCACCTGCAGGCCACCCTGCTAACTAGTATGAATAGTGGCTTTCTCATATTATTCACTAATATGAATAGTGGCTCATGTTTGCTCACATGGAGAGGCCTCCTCAGTGGACATAAAATATGTCCTCAAGAAAACGCCACACACCTGCAAAGGGTTGCTGATTCAGAGTCACCAAGTTCTCATTTTCGGTCTCTTCTGTTGCTGTTTCCTTCTGTATTACAACCATGGAGGATAATGTTATAAATGCCTGTGGTCATCATGGTGCTTACATATTACCTGCTAGAGTCACACCTCCTCCTCCTTGTTTTAGCTAGCACTGAAAGCCAGTGTGGCATAGAGTGTTGGACTAGGACCTGGGAGACCAGTCCCCAGTCAGCCATGAAGCGCACTGGACAACCTTGGACCCAGTTGCTCACTCTCAGCCCAACTGTATCTCAGAGTTGCTGCGAGGATAAAATGGGGAGGATGAAAGCCATGTTTGCTACCTTGACCTCCTTAGAAGGTAGGTGGGATATAGTGCAGTAAAATGATGACACAGTGAAGGCACCTGCCTCATATCAGTGGTCAGGGCATTCCAAAGTGTAGGTGCTGTCACAGTAAAGGATTCATTGCCTGCAAGAACAAATTAAGTATTATGTGATATCTGTAAAAGCGTTGGTTCTACAGATCTAAGAAGTCAAATGGGCACATGTGGAGTGCAAACATGTGGAACATGTTTTTTTTTAATAGGTTATTGCTTTGAAATGGTTGCTTTAATGCTTCATGTTCCCTTTTATAGTTACTTGGGTGTTCTTGATTTTATCTGTTTTTATGAGAATGTCCAGATATTTTGCAATCAAATGGGTTGGTTCCCCTCCAGTGACGCCTGCCCTGTCATAGTTGCTTGACCGGTAGAAGTTCAAGTGGTACAGGCCAGTCCAAGACACGCCTGAGGCAAAGGACATGGTGGAGCTCATACAGAAGCCACGTAGACTGCTAGCTGAACGTTGCCTCAACACTAGCAATGGCATGGCGTCTTCCACCAGCGCTTGAGGGAAGCAGGATAGTTGAGGCAGTGCAAGGCAATCTATATGACACAAATCGCTCTATCCTCCACAAGAGGAGGAACTCTTCCCCCAATGTGGCCATTGCTTCATTCAGCCTAATGGTAGGGCTGGCTTTGCTTCCCAGTACACATACATATGTACAGTGACAGGATGCCAGACCAGATGGGCCTTGGGCTTGGTCCAACAGGACTCTTCCAGCATGGTTTTCCTTAGCAGCAACCCTTAATGCTGCCAGACTCCTGTAGCTGCCAGTCAGTGTAGAACAAACCAAGGTAGATAGACCAACAGTATAAGGCAGCTGTCATGGAGACACACAAAGCAAATGTTCAAAACATGCTTTCTTTTTGATAAGTAGTCTAAGGCCACATTCACACCATACATTTAAAGCTTTACGATACCAGTCATGGCTTCCCCAAATAATTCTGGGAGCTGTAGGATGTTAAGGGTGCCAAAAGTTATTTGGAGAACCATATTCCCCTCCCAGGGCGGTTTAACGATCAATCCCTCTTCACAGGGAACTTTGGGAATTGTAACTGAGAGGAATAAGAGCCTTTTAACAGCTCTTAGTAGCTTAATACCAGTTCCCAGAATTCTTTGGGGGAGCCACGACAGTTTCAAGTGGTATCACAGCACTATAAATGCAGGGTGTGAATGAGGCCTAAGTTTAGTGGCTTACCTTAGAATTAGACGGAGCCTCAAGCTACAATTTTATGCACATGTGCTCAAGTGTAAATCTCTCTCAAATCAGGGTAACTTGTTTTAGGAAGATGCCTTATACTGTCCCATCCAGCTTAGTAATATCTACACGCTAGGTGGCAACAGCTTTCTGGGGTTTCAGACAGCGGAGATTCCTAGCCCTACCTAGATATACCAGTTACAGATAGGTAGCCGTGTTGGTCTGCCATAGTCAAAATAAAAAAAATCCTTCCAGTAGCACCTTTAAGACCAACTAAGTTAGTTCTTGGTATGAGCTTTCGTGTGCAAGCACACTTCTTCAGATAGGTATCTGAAGAAGTGTGCTTGCACACGAAAGCTCATACCAAGAACCAACTTAGTTGGTCTTAAAGGTGCTACTGGAAGGATTTTTTTTATCTAGATATACCAGGAACTGAACATGGTACCTTTGGCATGAGAAACAGATGCAGTAACACCGAGCTGCGATCCTTTCAAGCACAGATCTGTTGTATCTTTCCAAATGCTGGTCATTAGATGGGAAAGATTTGCACTAGAAGCATACAGTTAATTCTTGGGGAGAGCTAGCAGATGCCTCGCCCCATTTGTATTAAGCTAATAGAATCCTCCATCCCACAATTCAGAAAACATGGGAGGTTTTTCTGCTTTCTCGTTTAATTCATTTGAATAACCCAAACTGATCAAGTGTTTTCCTGCTGTAGATTTGCAATGCAGTACTATCCTCTTTATGGGACGCAGGTGGCGCTGTATGGGACGTGGGTGGTGCTGTGGGTTAAACCACAGAGCCTAGGACTTGCCGATCAGGTCGGCGGTTCGAATCCCCATTACGGGGTGAGCTCCCGTTGCTCGGTCCCTGCTCCTGCCAACCTAGCGGTTCGAAAGCACGTCCAAGTGCAAGTAGATAAATAGGTACCGCTCCAGCGGGAAGGTAAACGGCGTTTCTGTGCACTGCTCTGGTTCGCCAGAAGTCATGCTGGCCACATGACCCGGAAGCTACACGCCGGCTCCCTCGGCCAATAAAGCGAGATGAGCGCCGCAACCCCAGAGTTGGTCACGACTTGCCCTAATGGTCAGGGGTCCCTTTACCTTTACCATCCTCTTTAATGCTTGCATTACACTTGGGTTTGGATAGGGATTGGATAGGTACACTTGGGTTTGGACAAGGATTCACATACCCATTTCAAACATCTAGAGATCACCCACCCCCACCCTTCTTGGATTGTGGGAAAGGAAACGAAATAAGAGAGCAAATATGAATGCAAGAGGTTTGGAAAGCATTTTCAAACTTTATTTACAACTGTCACAGTGACAAAAGTAGTCTGAAAAAAATGCAAGCTTTTTTTCCCTGAGGCTCAAAAAAGAACTTTACAGAAATATAGAATGTAATATACAACAGGAGAAATTCAACTGGAGTGCTTTGTTCTTCAGACACATTCAAAAATGACAGAAATACAAGCAACAATTAAAAAAAGAGAGGCGCAAAAAGGATATGCTAATATTTAAAGACAAACAGCATTTCCACTCTGATCTTTTAAGCATTAAGGATTTTTGCTCGTCTTGAGTGGTTTACATTTGACAGCTTCAAAACTTGGGATCAAAATCTGCAAACAAAACGAGAAATAACTTTTTAGAGATAAAACTAGGGAGTTCAGGCTGGTGTGCAGGTATCACAGCTCATTCTACTGAACAGCAAGACGAGAACAGATGTCCAGCATACAAGACCAAAAAACATCTGGATCCATTGGTTTTAAAGCAACCTTGGACTAGGAAATGATGCAAGACAGGTTTCAGCGATGACAAAACTGTTAACCAAGATAGGTAGTACATGTGTGACAAGTTCTTGGCTGCCAAAAGAATACAGAGGAACACCAACTACATCCCTATATTATGCTTAAAATAATAATAATAATAACAACAACAATAATAAAAAACACTCAGGCAACCTCACGCCCACATGTAACAATGACTCACAGCTGTTAAAAAGTTATTGCCATTATGTTGAAAACACAAGCAAGACAAAGACTGGGGGTGGGAGGGATTAATCCTGCTGATTTTAAACAAGCAAATTCCCTAACTCCTTACCAGCGTTTTTACTACTCATGAGGTATCAAATACAAATATATACACAAAGTCCCAACAGATTTCTTAAGAAAGAAGGAACGGAGGCGATAAACAAGGGACATGCGAGACTAGGGGTTGTTTTGAATATCTTGTTAAGGCCATGATGCGTGTTTATTACATCTTTTTAGTGTCTCCAGAATTAAACATGGAAACGATTGGCTTTTCATTTCTCAAGAGTGGTCCTTTTATACTGTGAAGTCTCAGGAAGGACTTCCATCAAGTGGTCAAGACTTCTGCTTTCTTAGAAAGCAGCAAGTTTACCTTATCCTGCAATTTGTTCTCCACATCCTAAGAGGATAGGTCGGACAAAAATAGTGGCAGCTGTTGCTAGGAATTTAGATCTTGGGAACAAGCTTCTGCCCATCAATAAAATCTCAGATATGTTCAAAAAGCATATTATCTTCTCCAGAATACTGAGAGACCATAATACTTTTTTTTTTGTTTGTTTCTTTGAAGAGAAGACCTGCTTTCCTTCAATTATTACTTCTGTTAAAACTAACTTCAGATCATCTCCAAAGCTCTGTTAGGGTTCACTGCATCTGTTGGACAAAGTTAGATTATGCGCTGTCATAAAGTGAGCTCTTCATCCAGCTTTTGCAAATGGTTAAACTACACACATCCCTCAATGCCACTAGAAAAGCTGGCATCTCATACCCAACTAGATGTACTTCTGGATGGGAGACTTAACAACAGCTTTGGTGCCCGGAAAATAATTTTATGGCAAAAATCTATTGAAGTTTGTTTGTTTTGTTTTGTTTTTGAGAAAAAGAAAGGAAAATCAAACTCAACCTGTTTCGTTACCATGTGCAGGATAAACAATGCTATTGCAGAAAAGTGGCAAAGGATCATTTTGTAAAGTCATCAGCACCGTGCCAATGAAAAGAAGATTCACTCCTGTAAGATTTAAATGTACGTCAGTCAATATCTTTATCATGGTTACAAGACCCATTCGGGTTAGAATTTAAATGCATATTTTAAGAGGGGGCTGGGGGGGGGGGAGAAGGCGAAGATGGCTTTTGTCTGCAACGGGCTGGGCTAGCAAGTGCCAAACACCAACATTCCCAACAGGGTGTGCGACTTAGAGAGAAAAGATACTGAACGGGGTAACGTTATTGATCCGTTGCTCCTCGATGTTCAGCAGGAAAGACCTGCCATACTCTACTGTCATCGGAGCATTTCAGTGGCATGTTATCATACCTCTCAACCCACAACACACACACACACACATACACACCAAAAAACCAAAAACCAAAGCACTATAAGAAGGCAAAGTTTTGAGAGATGAATACTAGTCTCATGCTTTTATAGCCAGAGGCAGCTGCATTTTACACATCTGCAGTCATTTCTTCCACCCCACACACTTCAGAAAAAAAGCGTGTTTCCTGCCCGTCTGATCCTCCACCAAAGCGCCCTGCAATTTCACGGCTACCCCCAGATAACCTTAACAAAATTCAACAGCCATCTTGAGAAGAGCAGCCGTCCCCCTTCCACTACGGCACAACTGCCTTCCTTGCTTTCATTTGGAGATTGTCATGTCAAGCGCTTCAGTTCTCAATAGAGAATATGAAAAAACTAAGATCTTTTTGCAGGTGCAAAATTTGAATGTCTTTTGTAGAAAAAAAGACTTTTCAAAACAGTTGTGGTTCTCTTCCCCCCTCAAGATGATGTGGCATCTTAAGTCGTACAGAAGACTCTATTGCTCCTTGCTCTCTTTCTTTGCTTCGTCACAGTTTTCTTCCTCTTGTTCCTGGACCAGGAACTCCTCAGGCGGCCATCTTAGCTCTCCGCTCTCCACATCCCCTTCTGTTGGCTCAACTACAATGGAAGGGAGACGGTCCTTCAGCTTGCAATAACGATCGTAGTCTGAAGGGTCAGGGAAAATCTGAAAACGAAAAGATTTACAATAGTCAGCAATTCTGTAGTATTGTGAGGTATGCTTGACATTCTCATCTCTTTTTATCATAACTGGAGGTAGGCAGTGCCTTGGTCCAGGGTTCCAACTGTGAGCATCATGGCTGAACAAGATTTTGAACCTAGGTCTGCCACATCAAAAGCCAACTATCTGATCAGTAAACCACACATATGATATAAGGCAAGCCGATATTTCCTGCAAGTGTTGTTTGGGTGAAACCTGGCTTCAAGCTACTGGCTAGCTCGTAATGTGGCCAGCTGCAATGCATGTTCAGTGAATAGAATCATCTTCTTTTAAACTTCTTCCCACATTGAACAGTTGAGATAGGGAGATTGCCGATGCCTACAAATCAGTACCGAACCTGATCTTAATTAGATTGAAATCCAACATGTGTCCTACACACAACTTGTCTGAAATATTCCAATACGTAAAAGATGTATATTATGACTGAATGGACGCCACTGAAAAACATTTGTGTTCTTGGTAATATGGAATAGTATCAAAGTTCTGATGGTCCCATGGAAACATGCGTGTTCATGACTTTTGACTATAGCTTCCAATGATGATTTGCATGTGTGAACACACACCCAAATTATGGTTTGTTTTTTGAACATTTTCTAATTTTTAAAGGCTTTGTTTAATGATTTGTTGCTCATATGGAATGGTTAATATTGCATTCATATACAGAACTAAGCTATCCCGAACTGGGCTGATGCAATTTAGAGGCTGCCTCTGACCAAACTCTATTAGCATAGCCCCAAAACAGGTTTTCTGGTGAAGGACCAGCTTGCATGGGGTGCCCCTTCTCTTAAACGCACCTGGTGAAAGCAGCTCTACATTGGGCCCTAAACAGATACACAAGCTAGTGGTACTTTTCAATACAACTTTTTGGTTCCTGAAATTCGTTCCGATTGTGCAATAAAACAACACAGATACAATTCTACAATATATGTTGCCTATGTGTGAAAACAGGCAAGATCCCAGGATTGCACTTTCAGATGGAGGAAGATGTCAGGTGTCATCCTGGTCCCCGGGCATCTTCACTTCATCAGAAGTGACTGATAGCCAGGTGCAAAATGCGCCTGGCAAATTTCAAATGCTGACCTAAAGCTTCCAGAAGAATCTTAAAAATTTGGCCTAAGAACACCTAGAGACCAAGTAGTGTGAAAAGTTCACCACTCAACTCTGGTACTTGCTACAAGCTCAAGAATACAGAGTATTCCCATCTGCTCTTGCCGCCTGCATGTGTGCTTGCACAAGAGACTGGCCCACACAGCTCCCTCACGCATTCTTTCAGCAGGTAGTAGTGATAGTCTGAAGCCTCTAACATCTACAAGTAGGAATACAAGCTAGGAATAAGTTTTCCTTCTAAGCAGTTTGTGCCACCCTCCTTTCCAATGTGTTGCATTCTTGCCTGTGGCCAGTCCCATGATGAACACGTCTTTCCAGCTGTGCTACAAGGAAGCTGATCCAACTTTCCTCTGCTCCAGTTAGCATTTCCCAGATGTCAAGGCAATTTGCCTCATCCCGCAACACAACAGAACCGTACCCATTTCTTTTCCTTCAGAACAAACCTGTTCTACTCTGCCCCATCGCAGGGCTTCAGGGCTTTCTATTTTTTGTATCTTTGCTATGGCAACTCAAAATACAAGACCTCACTCGGTTCTTTCCCCTTGGATCCTGCTGCCTGTTATCAGCAGGAGAATAGTCAAGGTACAAGGAAAGTGGATGGTGGACTTCCTAAGCTGAATGACCTGCTTGCTGCTCCCAGAGCCAGCCAAAACTTCCCTGTCTGCAATTTGGAGGAGGTATTTGGCCTGGGTACCATCAGGCTGATGGGGGCTGCAGTCCAACAACAAGATTCCTACATGCGGCCTAAGACAAAGGAGGCTCCATCAACAGAGCCCCCCTTTTCTTCATTGCACAAGGATGCTGGCCAATTACAAAACTCCAGGACTCCTGGGGAGAAAGCAGCAGACTCTGGGCTGCGAAATGAAGAGTGCCAGCCTGCAGTCAAAGTCATAGGAAGATAGAAAGCTGCCTTGCCCAGTCAGACAAGAGCTTAGTATCAGTAGCAGCTCTCCTGGAGATGGTGGGGATTCACTTGATGGGCACCTTAAAGACACAGTTGTTTGCCTCCATCAGTGAGCCAGGCGCCACAGCTGATGCAGCTCCAAGTGGGCTTTACCAGCGCTCCATCAAGCTGTGCTTTGTGGAATCAGTCAAGTTTTTGCAGCCTATTGACACAGTGCTTGTGAGTATGCACCCAGCAATGTGCTTCCAAACCACTTGCTAGCACATAACACCTTGTCTGAGGGATTTTCTGTGGCTGCCAATCCAGGCCACGTTCAAGGTTTTGCTACTAGACCCTATAGAACTCAGGACCAGGTTACTTGAGAGCCCACCTTATCCCTTGTGTACCCAGTAGGTCCTCGCATTCTACAGGAAATTCGCCTTCAAGTCCCCAAAATTATCAGAAGTTCCCTCAACAGAAACTCCAGGCAGGGTCTTTGGCAAGGCTGCCCTCCTGGTGGGGCTTAAGACTGGCGCCCACTACCTGCATTTAGCAAAATTAACTGGAGGCACTTTTGTGTTGACAAGCTTTTCTGCATAGATAAAAAGGTTTCTCCGGGTGTTCATTTTCCATGGTTTTTAAGCCTATACAGTGGTACCTCGGGTTACATACGCTTCGGGTTACAGACTCTGCTAACCCAGAAATAGTACCTCGGGTTAAGAACTTTGCTTCAGGATGAGAACAGAAATCGTGTTCCAGCAGAGCGGCGG
This sequence comes from Podarcis liolepis, assembly GCF_965112155.1. NCBI lineage: Eukaryota > Metazoa > Chordata > Lepidosauria > Squamata > Lacertidae > Podarcis > Podarcis liolepis. The sequence continues at coordinate 91,064,944 of NC_139557.1, read as the reverse complement.
CAGCAGGAGGCCCCATTAGCTAAAGTGGTGCTTCAGGTTAAGAACAGTTTCAGGTTAAGAACAGACCTCCAGAACGAATTAAGTACTTAACCCGAGGTACCACTGTAGTCAGCTGTTTCTGGTACTGTTTTCAAAAATTACTCTTAGCCATTTCCATGGTGTGTTTGTAAATCACCTTGACACACTCGTGAAAGGAAGTTCATAAATAAACAATAATATTGTGCAGCTGCACAGCATGGATGGGGAATCTGTGGTCTTTCAGATGTGGTTGGGCTCCAACTCCTACGGGCGCCAGCCAACATGGACAGTGGTCAGGAGTGATGGGAATCATAGTCCAGCAACACCAGGAGGTCCCCACCCCTTTAGAAAATCTTCCCCCATACACAAGACAGTATGTGTCTTGTGGGTCATGCAGGACTTGCAATAGTAACCGACTGCAGTCTTAAAATTCGGCAAAGAGCTTTGGCACTGATTTAGCGCATCCATGGGGGGAAACAAACGTATTCCAAGCTGATGCTTATAGTTAACAGCAGTGCAGGAAACACCAGAGCAATAAGCATTCACTGTCATGTTAGGTACATTAGGTCAAGTCAGAATAGCTGTTTTGGAAATAAACTGTCTGCTTCCGCCCACCCCCTTGAAAACTAAGGAATAAATGATTTCCTTAAATAAACATCCCTTAAACGTGTTGTGCTTAGTGTGCTTTTCCTCCCTCCTTTTTAAATAGAATGAACTATCTTATCTCCAAGCAGCTGCAATAGAGGAGGTTGGGATTTTTCCACTAACTCATGCTTTTTTAAAAATAATCAAGGCAGCATAAAAATGAGTTGTTGCAATTACACTCAAGGATTAGGGATGGCCCAATGGAAAATAAGTGAAGTCACATTTCCCAGCACATGACAGACAAGGAAACGAGACAAGGTTGTCTGTGGGAACAAAGGAACAAGAGAGAGGCTTTGCATGAGGACACTTTTATCCACATCCACGAGATGCTATCTGCTCTCTCCTCTTTACACAAGAGGTAGATTTCCATCCCTGGGGACTCAGGCACACTTACAGCTGTCCCAATACACAACAGCCTCTTGGGCTATCGAACAAGCTCATCAGAGAATAAATGCAAGCCAGTGACTGAATAGCAGCCTGGCAAGGGAGACTTTTCCATGGTATCAGTAGAGAAATAATGTGTTATCCTTTGGAATGCCAGAGGTGAAAGAGTATCTCAGGGCGGGATGGAGAGACACACGATCCTGCAGCTGAGCACAGCCTTGTATTTAAGTGCTAGCCTGGTAGCCACAGGCACCCATAAATTGCATGCAGGTGTGTGCATGGAATTCTGTGCAGGCGAGTGAGCATGCTGAAGGAGGAGGAGAAAGAGGAGGCCTTCGTCCCTCCACTGCACCCAGCATAGAAACCAAGCAGGCTTCGAAAAGAGGGGAACCACCCTCCCACTTGGTGCCCAGCATAGAAACGCAACTTTTGATTCTCCTCTTGTCAGGCCAGTAAAAATACTGCAGAATGTTAACTTTTCTGGGCTTATTTACAAGGCTAGCTGAGCAGATCCTTGAACTCAAAGCCTGCATTCATGCTATCCATTTCAGGTTTGCATCACAGCTATTTACATAGCATGTGGGACTTGGTGTGCAAATATTTATTTGGTATAGAAGCCAGACTATCTATGTTCAGACTATATTCTTTACAGGCCAAACTGCATCTGGAGTCAACTGGCGATGGGATTATGAGCCTAAGCAGTTTCTTTGATGGCCACAGCTTTCCACACAGCTTGGGGTCTCCAGCTGTTTTTGGACTACAACTCCCATCATCCCTATCTAGCAAGGCCAGTGGTCAAAGACGGGAACTGTAGTCCAAAAACAGCTGGAGACCCAAGTTTGGGAAACACTGAACTAAGCCACAGAAGGCAGATCCACCAGTGTCTGTTGGCTGCGAAAGCTAAATGGAATCTTGTTCAGAAGCAGCAACACTAGAAATAAAGACGAGATGGGCAGCACCTTTGTGGTGACCCAACTCTGAGCTTCCAGCAGCCCCTGGCTTGCCACTTCTGGAGACTGAATGGGGCAGGAGGACCTTTGATCTCATCTAGCAAGGAAATCCTTAAGCCATGAAAGGCGTTTGACTGCAAATGGAACATCCAGCTACTACCAGCTAGGAGCCAGATAAAGCAGAAGAGGATTCCTTTCTTGAACTGCATTTCAGGTAGTTTTTCATTTTCTTTGACACAACACAGAAACAAGTCATTTCGGTACCAAACGCTCACCTGGGACTTTTACTGTGCTCTTGTGACAGTTGCCAAAAACGGCTCCAACATATGGAAGCTAGGATCATATAAGGCTTGCCCTGGTCAACCTCATTGTACTTCCATGTCTGCTCAGTCACCCTTCTCACTTATGTATTTATTTCATTTATATCCTACCGTCTTCCCCCAGAAGCTCAAGGTGGCATAAAGGTGTTCTCATTTAATCCCTACTATAACCGTGTGAGGTAGGTAAGGCTGAAAAGCAGTGACTGGCCCCAAGTGAGCCGCTTGGCCGAGTGGGGATTTGAACCCTGGTCCTCCCAAGCCCCAGTTTGATACTCTAACCATTACACCACCCAGAACTATCTACACATGCGTAAAGCACCAATAAGGACAGAGGAAATGTCTCTTGGGTATCTTATTGCTGCAGTGATAAACAAATGGAGCCCAATATGTAGAAAACCATTTCGCATCTCAAAAACAGTAGCAGGATGCTACTGTTTTGAAAAGATTATTTAGAAGATTTCAACCAAGCATTAGGAATATATGACGTTAAGAGCCATTCGACAGTGGAATGGGCTACCTCAGAAGGTGGTAAACTCTCATTTGCTGGAAGTTTTTAAACAGATTAGGTGGCCATCGGTCAGGGATTCTTTGCCTGTGAATCCTGCATTGCAAGGCTTTGGACTAGATGGCCCCTGAGGTCCCTGACAGCTTCACAGTTCTCCGATTCAGTTATTTATATCCTGCTTTTCAGCTACAAGAGCACTCCAATAAGTTAGCTACCTAGCCAAAGACTGAAAAGATCTTCATTGATGGAACAACAGTTTGCTTTGGCCTAAAACTCAACTCAGGCAAACACAAAACTACTTTATTTTCTTGCCCAATGCCTCAAAATCAAACTGAACTTGAAGCTCTAAACTTGAAGATCATCTGCTTCTTCTGTGCCAGGTGACACCCTCCTCCTCTCCCCCAGCCCCACCCCCCTGCTGCTTCCTCTAGAGTTGACTGAACTTGGCACCAAGAGTGGAAAATGTTTTAACAACCACAAAAAGGCTTGCTATACGCGAGCTTGCTCGAGTGCAAACCAAAAGAGCTCAGCTGCAGTGCAAAACTGCAGTGCAAGGAAACAAGCTATGCTAATAAGGAATCCAAAACACCCGGAGAGAATTTAAAAGGCATCTAACGAACTGCACCACCGACTTCATTGTCTGTGTAACCAGCAAGTCCTTCAGCAGGGCGGCATGGGAGCACATTTTGCACAGCCGTCACAGGGGTAGGGAACCTGTGATCTCCCAGAGCAGGCATAGGCAAACTCCGGCCCTCCATATGTTTTGGGACTACAATTCCCACCATCCCTAGCTAACAGGACCAGAGGTCAGGGATGATGGGAATTGTAGTCCCAAACATCTGGAGGGCAGGAATTTGCCTATGCCTGGTCCAGAGGCTGTTGGACCACAACTCCCATCAACCCCAGCCAGCATGGCCAGCAGTCAAGGATGATGGGGGTTGTAGTCCAACCAGGTTTTGTGGCCCACAGGATTCCCATTCCTAAATGCTGGCAGTATAGCTGGGGCCCCAACATCAGGCCTATGATCCACCAAGCCAAATGCAACAGCCCATCAGAGCTTGGGAAAAAAGCTTGAGATTTTGCCACTTGGCTGAGATGGCAAGCACATGGTGGTTATCAAGCACTTGGCAGGTGAAAGGTTTGGGCATGGTGGAACCCTAGTTGTGCAAGCCAGCCTTACACACCATTTAGAAACAGCCACAAGGCCAACCCAAGGAATGTACTGCTCCCAAACAAATGCACCATGCAATCCAACCAGGGTGTCCATCCCAGGGTTACTTCCACATTGAAGGAATGCTCTTGCTCCTTGCACAGCACACAGAAGAGGAATGACTCCAACATGCTCTGCAAAACAGGATATTATTTTGGGGCACGACTCCTGCTCATGCAATCACCACCCTTAATGGCTGCTCCAAACCACCACTTGGGTCGCTTGTGCCATCAGCCGATCATGAATGCTCATTCCCTGCAGAGTCAGTGGATTTAGTTAACCAGCTGTTCAAGGCAATCCGAGCACAAAAAACAGAACACTTGCCTCTAAAGTTAGTCATATTGTTTGCCGGGCACAGCTGACACAACTTGAGATTTCTTTCAATGGCCCTTAGTTCAAATTCCATTCCAGCAGGATTTTTTTTTAAAAAAAGTTTGAAGTCAAGGCATTGTTTTGACAGCAGGCTAGTAAAATGATTAATTTAGTTCTTAACCAGCCTCAGTTTCAGACAGTTATTAGCTCTGCAGTCAAATGACATTAACAGAGTGAACATGCAAAGTGGTGATTAAGCATTTCCAAGGAGTAAGAAAGCACAACACAGTCAAAGGGGGAGGCAGACTCAGAAGACCAAACTAGGCTGCTCAACGTTCAACAGGCTGAAAACAAACCAAGCCTTCGTCTGGACATCAATCCGTTTAGTGGATGACATAGAAGACTTGCGGTTTTATTATTCCTGCAGGAATTAGGGGACATCTGAAATCATTCCAAAAAAATAGACGTTCCCTTTTGCCACTCTCCCAGATGCATTCTGAGGCATGATCAAAGCTCAAGGGAGTGCAAATACCCTTCCTGGAACCCCATGTTTACTTGCTACTTATTTTGCAGGAGGGCTGGAGATTCTTTTAAATAGACAATAGACCTACTTATGTTTTTGTCCCAAACACCTTGGGTAATGCGTGGCTGTTGGAAGGAGACTTGAGGGGTAAAAGCACAGCCCTGCTCCACATAAGCACCATTATGCCCTACGTGCAGGTAATGTGCAAAAATGGTCAATGGTGGTCAACTGTGCAGCTAGACTGACACCTTTACTCCTTTTCCCTGGTAGTAGCAGACCCTGTTAATCCAGACTGCCATTAGGCGGCCACTGCACATTTGTATGTTCCCCAGTTTAAAAACAACCCCTGAATTTAGAAATACAGCATGTTTGGAAGAAAGCTGTGCCAAACCCTTCTCCCCAACACCATGACAGAAAAAGAGGCAGGATATAAATGGGAGAAAATTACTATAAGCACTAATTGCACCACAAGCCATTTCAATGGATTTGGCCAGAGATGCTGCGTATACTGTAGGGTTTTTTTTTAAAAAAAAGGTACAAGTACGACAATATTTGGGCCCTTCTGGTTTGTGGGCACACAAGATATGGATTTTAGCAAGTCTGGATTAATAGGAAGCTTTAATGATCAATGTTGGTGCTTCCACAAGTAAACTGAGATAGCAAAAACAGGAATTATTGCTTTACTGCAAAGGGAAGCCAATGGGATGCCTTGCAGGTGTGTCATTGGCCCCCAACTCCCATCAGCCTCAGCCAATGGTCCAATAGGAGGGAGGGTCACAGGGTTCACCATCCCATCTGTTACCCAAAAGAGAAAGAATATCCACTTCTATTTGGGTGAGTGGGAGAACATGTGACTTTCTAGTTTACTAAACAGAGAAACCAGAAAGAACCTTACAGCAATCTTTAGAATTGCAGTGAAAACGTCCCAAAAAGTTTTGAGCAGAGTTTCTGAGTTGAAAAATGCAAAAAAAAAAAAAAAAAAAAAAACCCACAACCCCAAAACAGCCCAGGAGAAGCCAAAGTCTTTAAAAATGGAAAAGGAAAAGTGCAGATTTGTCAATGTCTGTATGTGGGACATTGTGAGAAGTCATAGTTAGCAATGCAAAGACTGCACTAAGTCAAGTGTGAAAACTGAAGAAATGTCCAAATGGGAGATTTAGCTACTTCCTGGGGGCACTGCAGCACGCAAGCTGGGAGTGGGGTTGAGTATATTCCCCCACAGGACATCAGCGGCCAGGTGAAGCCTGCACAGACCACTGTGGTCCTATTCTGATCCAGTTCACTGGCAGCCAAACAGCACTTGAGAACTTAAGCACTGTACATGTTGGCACTGGAAAGGTGCCACCAATTACAGAGGTTTGAGCCATCTGGATACGCCCCAAGGTACATATTGACCCTCCAAATAGATTATCAAAGACTGAGGACAGCTGCCAGGAAAAGATGAGAGCAGGTTCTCGTTTCGTCCACATGCAAACTTTGGCCATAACCCTCAAAAAAACCATCAGCCCTCCCCAACCTTGTGCCTTTCAGGTGGTTGTTGGGACTACAACTCCCACCTGCCCCAGCTGGAATGGTTGTCCAGCAACCATCTGGAGGGCACCAACTTGGAGAAGGCCAGTCAAAGCCATTTAATCTTAAGTAGCTTAGTAGGGGATTTTCGCTTTTGACTTCTTGGTGAGTGGAGAAGGTAGGCTGGAGAAAATGCAGGCCTACCATTTTCCAGGGGGCAGCTTATCATAGTGACTTTATTCATTCATACGCAAGTTTTAGGCTCTACCCTTCATCCCCCGGTTACCATAAATTAAAAGGCAGTAAAGACAGTTCTGTGGATATTTAAAACTGAAAATCAAATTAGAGCCAGGTAAAAGAATGAGGGAGGCAAGCAAAGTAGGTATAAGGGCCTCCCTTCACCCCTCAGGACAATATACTACCTTCCAGCTGCCCTGGGAATTCATTCCTAATGAATTCTTTTGATATCATTTTAGTATTTTATTTCCAATTTACTTCCAAGTAAACAATTCAGGAAAGGGGTAGAGCAACTGCTTTGAGTGCAGAAGGGCCCAAGTTTCAGTCCCTGGTGTTTTCCGGCAGGGCTGGGAAAGACCTCTTGTCTGAAACCCTGGAGAGCAACTGCCGGTCCGTGTAGACAAAACCAAAGTAGGTCTGATTCTGACTCGGCAAAAGACAGCTTCCTACGCTACTTTGAAGCCGCCCTGAGAGTATTTGCATCTTTAAAAGCGGACTACAGTGGTACCTCAAGGTTAAGTACTTAATTCGTCCCGGAGGTCCGTTCTTAACCTGAAACTGTTCTTAACCTGAAGCACCACTTGAGCTAATGGGGCCTCCTGCTGCCGCTGCGCCACCAGAGCACGATTTCTGTTCTCATCCTGAAGCAAAGTTATTAACCTGAAGCACTATTTCTGGGTTAGCAGAGTCTGTGACCTGAAGCGTATGTAACCTGAGGTACCGTTGTATACAGAAATAAAATGCAAAGACAAAAACATGCCTGTTTAAAAAGAATTTAGAAGTGCCTGGGGCAAAGAAAAAGTTTTATGCCTAGTACCAAAAAGGCCCGGGTTGGTGCCAGGTGAGCCTCCCTGGACAGGGCATTCCTAAGATTTCTGTTAGCAACTGGCATGCCAGAAGCCTACATGTCCACTGTGGCACTCCGAGTGCTGCTACTCCAAAAGTAATGGTAACTCCAAAGCCCCAGGACAACAGGTGCTTCGTCCGACAGCTACTTCCTGTTTTGCTTTTGGGTTTGCAGCTGTCATTCCAGGGAATGATGACATCTGCAACTGCCCTATGCAATGTAAATATTTGTTTCTTGGTTGTAACCTTCTTTTCTTTTCTTTTTTACAATGAGTGGGACAATGCTCCCCTCCCCCACAAACACAAACCAGCCTCGTGTTGGGAGGATTATAATTCAAGCACTCAAAGCCTGTCTAGTTTCTTCATTAGAATCCCAACATATGAAAAGATAATAGCAGCAAACCTACATGAGACTGAAATGCTGCAAAGTGGGGAATCTTTGGCCCTCCAGATGTTGCTGAACTAAAACACCCATCATCACTGATAACTGGCCATGCTTGCTGGGGCTGATGGGAGTTGTAGTCTGTCCACATCTGGAGGGCCAAGATTCTCAACGCCTGCTGAAATGCTGCCGCTTGGCTCCTCTTACAATGAAGAAAAATTGCCCTTGACCTAAGGAGGATGCGGAGTCATCATTCCTTCACAGCATCACATGGCAACCCATATCCAATGCCACTTTTAAGCTCATCTGTATCAGCAGTGAGTTCACATCTGGCTTCTCCTTCATGTCCAGCTGACGGGTGAGCTTGGAAAGAATCCAAGCTTGCCCTTATGCAAAACCAAAGGGATGCTAAAATAAGTAAATGCAAGCAATGTTTCAATGTGGCTTTTCTTACACTCAATGCTGCCAGCAGCCCATGTTTCTGTTTGCTTGTTTGTTTGCAAAGCTGTAGGCAGTTAAGTAGGATAAGCACAGACAGTGGTTTAGGCACCCTGAAAGAACCCAAAGGGTCTAGCCATAGCATGTGTGTAACCAAAGCAAGCATTTGTAACATTTGTTGTGACTTCCAATTATCATTTTAGTTGGTGGGTTTTGCAAACACACCATAAATGAGATCTCTGTGATATTATGTGACTCATCACCATTGCTCCTCAGCCTCATTGTGAACAGTTTGCCTTCTGGCACTGGCAAGTTAAAAATCTAGCTTGATGCATCAAAAACAAAGCAAGTAGGGTATCTGTACTGTGACAAGACCTTCCCAGACTTCTCTTACAAAATTAAGGCAAACCTTGCTGTGTTTCCCATTGTGGCCTTGCAAGACATACGTGTTAACTTCAGGTGCTGCCTAAGCCGTGTGTTCAAGTGTGAGCTGCCAGAAGAGTGGATCATTTAGCTCAGCCACCCCCAAACTCGGCCCTCCAGATGTTTTGGGAATACAACTCCCATCATCCCTAGCTAACAGGACTAGTGGTCAGGGATGATGGGAATTGTAGTCCCAAAACAGCTAGAGGGCAGAGTTTGGGGGTGCCTGATTTAGATGAAAACTTGAGACAACTTAACATAGATAATAGGACATGAATTGTGTGAAAAGGTGCCACAGTACAGTGGAGAGCTAAGCATTGTGCTTAAAGTCCATTCATTTCAATGCAATCTAAGCATTCTGTAACCTGTGTTGGATTAAGATCTTAGGTGTAGTGACTTTATTCCAGGCTGCCCAAGGTGTTACTTGAGCCTCAAACGTTTTATTTCCACCCCAGCCAAGTGTTCCACATCCCTAGCTTGAAAATAAGTCAATGAGGTTTTACTCCTAAGTAAGCATGCAGAGAAATCAGGCTGGTAGGTCAGCCTGTTGAAAAGGCGTCATCATCTACTCCCAACGGATTCTGCTGGTTAACAGTGTTCTACGAAGCAGAGGAAACATACCTGGTATGACAGGCCATCCTTGCGGGGGCTTAAGCCAATCTCGTCCATAGATGGAGCGCTCATCACCTCAGTCATGTCAGCTGATCTCAGATAATCAGAGCTGGAAACAGAGGCAGAAAGAGAAAGAGCTTCAGCTGTTGAGAGTTCCATTAAATGAACACAATCACTGGACCAAGTGGAATTATTACTAAGGCTTCATGTTGTTGAAGAACCATTCAGATGTTGATCAACATAGTAAAGCCTTTCAACCTTTCCAGTTTAGGAAAGGGCCTTGGTTTTGTTTTTTGTTTTTAAACAGATTGGAACACTCCAAGTCACTTTGGGCCTCTCGACTCCTTTGATTTCAAAGTTCAACCCCTCACTCAAAGGAAGATCTTGTACAAGTTTTAGCCAAGTTTAGAACACCAGCTGGAAGCAGCAGTCAAGTCTTTACAGACCTGGGGTCTTTAATCCAGACAACACTGAACAAGTCCTCTTCTTTCCCACTCTGCTATTCTCCTTACATAGACCTTTAAAAAAATAATGTTACTGTTAGGGCAGCAACCAGCCATAAGGATGGAGCACATGATTCAGTTGTGGGTCCTAACCCACCTGGCTTAAGGCCAAACCCCTCCTAGAAACAAGTCAATCTGAGACTTTCTAATGCCTACCCCAACCCTGTGTTGAAAGCCTATTGATTCCATAACCTCCTCAAAACAATGGTAAAGAACCTTGTCAAATGGAGCACTTATGCAGTTCCAAAGGCTTTAATTCTGATTAATTCTGTAACTTTGGTTTCAGGAACTGCTACGCCGGGGGTTAAAGATGCACTCATATTTTCCTGTGTAATGAATTCTGAAAGCAAAAGTAGATTTGCATACACATCCAGTAACTTCTGCATTTTGGTGTGTGCTTAACCATTTTCAATTTCCAGGCACAGCACTTTATAAAGCTTGCCTGCATCCATTCATGTTGCCATAAAAGAACTGTTGCAGTTTGGAAGCTGCTCTGAATCAGCTTCAGACGTACCCCAGATAATAAAATGCAATGGCACTATAAAATAGCAACAGAAATGCTTGCCCACTAGTCACCAGTGCTCAATCTTTGGAGGACAGCAGGAGGCAACAGAAGGGAGCGCTCTTCACTGTACATACTTTATACCCTTGCCAAGTGGCAACAGCTCTTCTTATAGATTCATACAGAATACCGAGTTTAAGCTTTGACACTTATGCATAATACAAAATGCAAACAGCTCATGCTAGGAAATCAGTTGTGCAGATAACAGATATTAGTGACATCAATGCATACAGAACTCAAATATATTACAATAACAATAAAGCCAGGTCTCTGCTCCAAGGAGCATGCAGTCTTACAAGGCCACAGAGAGAAGTCATTGAAAGAGCCTCCCTGACGCGAATCAACTTATTTGCTGCTGCTACTGCTGCATCTTAGCTCTATGCATAAGTGAGAGCTACATCAAGATCAGCTCAGCTCTGTATCTCCAGGACTACACTGGAACAGGGAGGAAACTAATCTGTTCATTTACCCACCTTGCTGTGGCCCTCCTGCCCTCTATATTGGGGTCTATGGACTATCTCTTTACAGTGCTTCTAGAAAAAGGAAGTGAAACTGGACTTTGCTCTGTAAAATGCTTTAAGTAAGTGCAGAGACAACCAGCTGCTTAGGAACTCCCTGCTAGAGTTATTCAAAGGTTACTAAAGCCAAGGAGTGGGTTGTAGTCTGCCAAACTCTATAGTCTGCTTTGCAAGAAAACTTGAATATAAAAATAACAGCAACCAGCGGAGGTCAAGTAAACAGCTACCTTCTTTTTTCAATTTCAAGCTGGGGAGAAGAGAAAAGCTGAGGCTTAGCAGGAAATTAGCTTGCTGGGTAGCTGCATGCTGGTCAGCAGTTAGCTTGCCCCACCGGCTAACAGCTGGATGGTGCACAACCCAAACTGTGCTATCTGGCAAGTATAACTGAATATTAAGCATCAGAAGCGCCCCACCAAGCAAGAGCATGGTTTCCAGACAAAAATACACTAGGGAGGCAAAGCACACTACTTGCCAAACATCTCCACACAGCTTGCAGGTCTAGAGAGCAGAGTTTGCTTTAGTGCCATTCTCCCCTCACTTGCTTTTCAGAAAGCTGTGCAACCTTTGCAAAAAGACCAACAACTCACTTGCTTTATCCCTGCCAGTTCTATCTAAACCACTCAGATATTTACCACAGGTAGAGCATCCCTTGTGCCAAGGGATATTCATACTGCTTTTGGTATTCATCATGAGAGGCACCCAGTGTTTCGTATTTGTGTGTGGTGTATGTGTTTGCGAGGCCAAAGAATCCGATTCTGAATTGCCATCCAGTTTTTAATCCCGTCTCTGTGCCAGAAAAGCACAATTCCCTGAAGCCTGCCTCGCAGATGCCTGACCAGCCTTTCTCTGAAAGCAGCCCAAGGAAGATGGTTACACAACTTCTCTGGGCAGCTCACGCCTTTCCTAGCAGTTACAAGGCTGTAGAGAATACAGCGGAAAGACGCAAATACGTAAGGGTAGATTCGGGCGGGCTAAAATGCACCACCTCAAGGCATCATTTGAATGCAACCCCATCATCATAGCCTCAAGCAAAAATTCCAGGAGTTCTTCAGAGCCACAGTTCTGCCCTGGAACCATTTTCCAAGCTCAGGTCCCTAAGACAATGAATAACAATTAACAGAGCTTCTGGACATATGCAGAGTGACCTTCCAGCACTACTAAACACAGCCAGCTCACACATCTGGGATTAAGGGTCAAGGCTTCCGATTTGCCTACAGTCCTTACACCACCTTTAGATATTAGCCCCTGGCAAAATCTGTTTCCCCGTAATCCCGCACCCATTAGAAGGGATGTGTGGGTTACTTTGCCAAGCCAAAAGCGGCTGCTGCGGCGACTACCCCCCGCCCCTTGTCAGCAGCCGGCTGCTCGGATCACTACTGCCTTTGTTGCAGGCTTGCAGAGAAGCAGCTGCCCAGCAGCAAACTTCCTCACGCGATTAAGTTTCCCCTCCGGGTTGCAGGACTGCGCCCCTCCACTCTCTCGGGTGATATTTTGTTTGGGGCCGGGGGGGGGGTGTTGTCTTTGCAGATCGAACATCAAAGCTGACAAGCGACTTTTCAAACACAGACAGTCTCTATTTAGCCGTCATTATTGAGCCCCCGCCCCCCAAATGCCCCTCTAAAATCCGTTGCTCGGGGTGCAGCGTCTGCAAAGCCCTGGCTGCAGAGCAAGCGCTCTAAGCAAGCGAGCAGCGCCCATTCAAGATGCTCAAGCGAAGAGCAGCGGCGGCGGCCGCCTCGCCGTGCAAACTACTGCTGCCGCCGCCGCCGCCTCCTGTTGCAGCAACCCCAGCTCCGCCGAGCCGCTTCGCCCGGCGGGGTGAAATGGAGGACAAACGCCGGATGAATAACCGCTTAACCGGCGCCCCCCCCCCAGCAGCAGAGCGTGCACCGACTGCTAAAGAGGCTTCGCATTCAAAACGGCGTAGCTACACCGCCGAGCAATAGCAGGCTGCAATCCCCGGCGCGTTTACTCGGGCGAAAGCTCCGTGCAACTTGGCGGGACTTGCTTCCGTGTAAAGCGTGCACAAAGTCGGGCTGCAGGGGGCTTTGCTTTTTTGAATAGGGGGCGGGCGAGTGGGGGGCAGAATTAGACCCAGGCTGCCTTTTTCCAAGTCTCCACGTTTCTTGACCTAAGCTTCCCCGAAGCCTCTTCCACCGAGCGTCTCCTTTTGTTCCTCGCCAATCCCCTGCGCAACCTTGAACTTGCTTCTCTCAAGTTCCCAAGTCTGACTAGTTGGGTTTCTCGAGCCTTCCTGGAAAAAGTTGATCCCCCCTCTCCCCAGCCTGCAACCCGGATCTGGTAATCTACATTTGCGACCCACGAGTACAGTAGTAAAGACCAGCAAACGAGGTACTCACCAGTGAATGGGAAAAAATACAGACATGAAGTCTTAACAAAGAGGCTGACCCAACGTCCTTTGTATCTGAGCACAGGGGGGCAGAGCCGGAAAGGAGGAACGGGCTGGCCTCGCTAAGGAAGAGCGGCCACCACCAGACGATTTGCACCGAGAGGAAAGCGCCCACTTGGACAAGGAAGGGGGTAGGAACAGCTGAGTAGCGCTGGTAACCCGCGCGCACAAGAGGAAACTACGCTCGACTTTTTCTGCAAGGCTGACTCGCGCAAAGAAAGTGGGCAGCTCCTTTTATAGACGAGGGAGGCGTGCCTCGGCCCGCAAGGCCCGCCCACCCGCTCCGATGATGTCACCAAAATCATGAATGGTTTCTTGCGCTCAGCCTGTAGCAAAGCCGCGTCTCGGAAGAAAGGAGCGGGATGCCGAGCTCTCCTATTGGCTGGCTCCTATGGCATCATCTTCGGTACGAGCGCGCCTTGCTGCTGATGTCTGTTGTTACCTAACCCACATCGCAGTCAATCAAGCCAAGTTTGGGTATATGTAAAACCACTCCTTTAGCTTTTCTTCCTGTGTTGCATGGCTCTGGGCACGCGCTTGCCAACCCCCCCCCCCCGCCTCCCTTAAAAAATAAAATAATAAAAGCCTCTGTCTCCGCTGAGAAATGAAGCGTTTCCGAAGAGGTCAGAGGATCTGCCAACGCAAGAGTTCTTAAGTAGGATGCAGTTGCTAAGAAAATAGCCGCGAGGTTCATTTAAGGTAGCTTTTCATTCATAACAATGGGGGCGACAAACACGGTATGTCTGTCTTCACTGCGCTTGGAAAGGCAGTCGCTTCGCCAGCACAGAAGTGAAATCTAGCTATGCGTTCTAGCTACACCTACTGTCCGGTTATAATTACTTTCAACAATGACAATAGGCGAAGGATTTGAACAGCAACCAGCTGGAAATACGCAAGTGATATTACCCTTTTGCCTCGAACTGTGTAGTAAGGAGTGGGAGTGAAAAGATGGGTGCTATTTTTGGTTTTCCTACTCTGCCTAAGATTGATTTTTAAAATAATCCATGGGAACGTGAAAGGAGGCAGTGGCTTTGCAGGATCATAAATTTACTGGGCTGAACTGCTTTCTCCTCTGCCTTGCTCTCCCCCCCCCCCAAGAATGGGATTTATTTTTAATATGCTTACAATATGTGGGAGTAAGAAATAGTTTTCGATGTTGTTCCTCAGTTTTCCCACGAGATTGAATCTCTGAGGAACCCACAAAGCTATCAGTTTGATCATTAGCCTGTCTAGCTCAGCTGTGGCTGATGAGAGCTGGGCTCCATCAACCCCTGGAGGGCAGCAAGTTCCTTATACCTACACGGACTGGCAGTGACTCTCCAAGGTTTAAGAGAACAATCCTTCCCAGCTCCAGCAAGAGATGCTGGGGATCAAATCTGGAAACATGCACCCTAAATCTACCTCTGAGCTACTGCCTTTCTCCCCCAGCTCACAGACACGAAAGTTTGAGGTCAAATCCTTTATTTTCCACCAGTAAGTAAACAGCACCTGCTTCCTGGTACCCAGAACAGCCACACAGCTGTGTTGTTGTGAAGATATCCCAGCTGAATGTAGGAATGAGCTGCCTTAGCACATCATTTCATTGTGGGTCGCCATAGAACAGAAGATCACAGCAAGGCCAAGGTGCCTACGGTTTACATATGTGTTGTGAGAAGCCCTTGAAGGCTGTGTGCTGTTGTTTGGCTCTGAAGCTTTTCTGCAGTGCCACAGGAAGGAACTGCAGCACAGAAGCCCTTATGTAAGTTTGTGGTTAGCTCTAGAATGTCTGTTTGCAAATGAAGAGGCACCATGAAGCCAAAATAAACCATCAGTCCCAACAGCCCTTGCCTCTGTGTCTTCTTGGCCCCATCAGGAAAAATGCAGCAATTGGCATAAAGGAGAGCTGTGGAAATTTGGCATTTGCCTTCAGGCCTGCAACATTCATGTTTACTGTTCTACTTGGTGATGAGTCCTCTGACATGCCTCTGAATTCCTTGCTGCTTGCCCTCCTATCATCACCTGGCTGCAGCTGTGCCAGTTTGATTTTCTTTCTACTCACCCACCTACCTCTGGGGCTGTGGCCACAGCTTCTGCAATTTCTACTGCATATAGTGACACTGCAATGGATTCCCTTTGCTGCCTGCCATGTACGCTCCAGCAGTTAACATGGGGCAGGTAGATCATTCAGCAGCAAGTTAGTGCTCCCTGGGCAGTTATAGGAATCATAGAAATGGCTATCAGCACACCTGGAAAAGAAGCAATGAGGTCTCCAGGTGCACAGAAATGTGTGTTTTGAGCCCCATGCACTCCTTTATTTTCTTGCATCCAATGGATTTCTCCCTCCCCCCTTTTTTTCTAACAGCACCCCTTGTCCTCACATTTCTTGGCTACTGCAAAATGATAGTGCCAGAAATAAATACATATGGGGGCAAAGTAGATCTTGAGGGGGGGCAATCTCCAGTTCACATATTAAACATTTCCAAACAGAAGCATTTCTGTATTTCCCATCCTAAATATGCTGGGTTGCATCCAAATAAATCATACTCAGTCATGCCCATTAATTTCAATAGGTTGATTCAGTGAGTCTAATAACTTAGTCTAATAGGTTATGTTGCACATATTTAAATAACGTTCACATGCAAGCATGTATGTTAACAATTTCTGCCCTAATGAAAATAATATTTTCCCTCCTCTTTCTAGATTTAGTTAGCAGCAGTCTACAGGTGATCAAAGAAGAATAAGCCTTTTAAAAATCTGCATTTGGAAGCCCCTGTTTGTCTAGCTTGCAGCTGATCAAAGCTGTAGGCCATGCTGGTGAAAAGATTTGTTTATTTAAGTAAGATAGATGACCAGCTCTATAATCCCAAGAGGCTCTCAAAGCAACTTATGGACAAGATCCTCCAGGAAAAAATTCTTCTAACTTCCTTTGCATGATAGAAATTCAGTTGTGGAAGCTTTTTCCTGCCATGAAGACACAGCGATACAGAGCTCCGCCTGTTGAATTGCATGTGCATCATGGAGCTGTTAAAAGTGTGGGATTCCTGGAGTTTCTTTGAATGTTCAAATCAAATGTTTGAAAAGCCATTCAAAGCTTTTTGGGGGAAATGTTTCAAAAAACCCTGAGCAATTTTGGGGCAATCAGGAGGGCAACTATTCATACCTCGGTCCCTTCTTGTTGGCATGAACCCAATCACCATTGTACAAGAGGGAAGGAAGCAGGACCTTGTGAAAAACTGATAACAGCATGTCAAATATGATTGATGTCATATACCCTGAGTGACAGATTAATATTTAAATGGCAGAAAACACTGAGACAGGTGGACAGACAATGCACAACCATATATCAGAAAGACCGTTTAAAAAACAGAGGTAAAAGGTAAAGGACCCCTAACCATTAGGTCCAGTTGTGGCCAACTCTGGGATTGTGGCGCTCATCTCGCTTTATTGGCGTATAGCTTCCAGGTCATGTTGCCAGCATGACTAAGCTGCTTCTGGCGAACCAGAGCAGCGCACGGAAATGCTGGTTACCTTCCCACTGGAGCGGTATCTATTGATCTACTTGCACTTTGACGTGCTTTCAAACTGCTAGGTTGGTAGGAGCAGGGACCGAGCAACGGGAGCTCACCCCCTTCGCGGGGATTCGAACCACCGACCTTCTGATCGGCAAGTCCTAGGCTCTGTGGTTTAACCCACAGCGCCACCTGCATCCCAAAAACAAGCTGGCCAATAAAGACCCCCCCTTTTTTGCAGCAAAAAGTGGCTGCTATGCAACAGTATCTATGTAGAAAGGCTCCCTGGAGCACATTCAAAACAGTGCAAGCATGTAGAAAGCAGCACAGATGTGGTCTAAGAAATTCCTTAATGCCTGGAGTCTATGGCCTTTTCTCAGGATCTCTACGCTGATGTTTGCAGTGGAAGTTACAGCACTTCTATCCAGTGTAGTTTTGGTTCTTTTGTGTGTAATGCATCTGTTTGCCTGCTCACCTGCTCCTTCCAGTGTTCCCATGTTAGAAGTACAGCCATGAAAATTCAGCCTCTTTCCTTAGGTTATTCTGGGGCAGTTATGCTATCCTTAGGGTTGCACGTGCATGATTCAGTGTCAGCCTTCCACCTAGGCTCTCTCCACATTTGGAAAATGTATTTGGGAGAATTAGACAATTATTCCCATTGCCTTTGCTTGTAAACAAAGCAAGCATGCAAAAGGCTGATTTGCCATCATCGGGGTTCTTTTTAGCAAACTGGGTTCTCCTAGCATTCTGTCCAGTGGCACAGATTATGAACACAAAACACTCACTGAACAAACTACCACACTCACCTTTTCAGCCAGTAAGAATGGGCATGAAAGAGTTTTCTTAAGCAATGGCCACAGTTTCAGATTTGTTTTTACTGGAAATACGATGCACTAGTCAGAATTGAGAGCCCATGTGGAACAGTGGTGGGAGGATCTGGGGGATAGCCAATGTCCAATTATCTCTTGGCCATGTCCCTTTGATTACCAGGAGTTGAAAACATTGGGGGGGGGGGTTGAGAGCAGGGAGGGATACACAAGCATACGTATATGTGTGTGAATGTGCATGCAATATGGAATTCAATGAACAGAGAAAATACAACGGAGGGGAAACTGCTTCAAAATCCAGAAATCTAAAGTCCATGTCTCTAAATACATCCTATCACCCTTTAATATAAATATTGTTGTGATGTAAATGGGAAATTCTCTTTATTCTGGATGTATGTATGTTGGACAGTCGGAATTTGTGGCATCCAGCAGCCCTCTTTCTGTGCACACTAATAAAAATTCTGAGTACACTTAATTTTAATGGTTAACAATGAGACCCTTCAGCTCAGGGACATCAGATGTCTTAAAATAATTAAGTATTGAATAAGCCTTATGATACCCTCTTTTTACCACAAAGGATAATTTTGTGTGTGCAGTGGTTCCCTGAAGGGCAACAGTGCAGTTTATAGCAACAGAGGTTTTTTTTTTTAAAAAATGTTTGTTTCCTTGGCTAAATCAAACAACCACAAGCTTCAGCTTTCCAAGCATGGATGTCCCCTAAGATCAGGCACTTCGATAAATCAAGGTGAGTGAAATATTGAGTGCGTAACTAGCAATTAAATTTATATTCCACCTTCCCTAAAAATTCTTAGTAAAAATAGCTGCAAAACAGTTTGGATTTCTCTAAAACATGGAGAAATATGAACATAAAAAAGTGAAGACACCTGCTTTTGTTTTACTATGGGTGCAAGCTTGTATCTCTGCCTCTAGCATATGTAGACTTAGATTTTGGCTAATCTTAAGAGGGAGAGAAAAAGAGCAAATCTATTACATTGGGCCAAGCAATCCAAACTTTCAACCTGCACTTCTGGAAGTGGCTTGGAATAAGGCAGAGGTTTCCTTATGCACTTCTGGAAGTAACTTGGAATAAGGCAGAGGTGTCCTTCTGCTCAAGAGCCTCTGCCACTGCCAGCGGTTGCCAGTGTAAACCCCTGAAATGTGGCAAAGCGGAGATCCTAAGCCAATCCAGCTACTGGCAAGTTGTGGGGAAGGGGGCTGATGTGAAACTGGTGCAGCAAACATACAGACTTTTCCTCCGCTATTCTTCCTCCTTAGGTGGTCTGAGGGGTGAGGCTGTGGATGCAGCAGTTGTCCAGCACTCTCTTAAAAGTTACTGCTGCCCGGCAGGGATTGGGATTGCCTTTAAAGTGTGCCAGTCTTAAGCAATTTATGAGTCAAACCATCACCTTGAATTGCTCCCGATGAAGATTTTATAAAATGAGCTTGGAGGCTCCTCTGCACACTGCTCTTCCTAAGGTTGAAATCCTATGAGCATTTGCATGGGAATAAATTGCATTCAGGGCTGGCCCTACCATTAGGCAGACAGAGTGAGGCTGTTGCCTTGGGTGGCAGAGGTCAAGGGTCGGGGAACAACAGCAATATGTCAGAGCAGTGGCGTAGCGTGGGTTGTCAGCACCCGGGGCAAGGCAAGTAATTTGCGCCCCCTAACCCGTGGATTTGCGCCCCCTAACCCTAACCCCCAGATGTTGCGCCCGGTGCGGCCGGCCCCCCCTGCACCCCCCACGCTATGCCACTGTGTCAGAGGACACAGCTGTGTGTGTCACATGGCCTACACTGCGCCTACTAAGAGAGCCTGCTAGCCTCAGGTGTGGTGGCAGCGGCTGTTCCGTCACCAGAGCCAAAATAAGATTCTGCTGCCAATCTTGTCAACTTCTGTATATTTGGAGAAGTGGCACCCATCTTGTCCTTTGTCTCAGGCAGCAAAATGTCTTTGATAGCTCTAGTCACACTGAGGCTTACTTTTGAGTTGCTATGTATGGGACTGCAGTACAGTGGTGCCTCGGGTTACAGATGCTTCAGGTTACAGATGCTTCAGGTTACAGATGCTTCAGGTTACAGACTCCACTAACCCAGAAATAGTACCTCAGGTTAAGAACTTTACCTCAGGATGAGAACAGAAATTGTGAGGCTGCGGCGCAGCGGCAGCGGGAGGCCCCATTAGCTAAAGTGGTACCTCAGGTTAAGAACAGTTTCAGTTCAGTTAAGAATGGACCTCCAGAATGAATTAAGTTCTTAACCTGAGGTACCACTGTATAAAAGAGACAGTTGTGACTCCCCTAGAGATCCTGGTTTCTCCTAACGAGCCTTTACCAATCACAGATTCAACTCCTGATTGGTCATCCCTGTTCCTCTAGGCCAGGCAAAGGCAAACTCGGCCCTCCAGCTGTTTTGGAACTACAACTCCCATCATCCCTAGCTAACAGGACCAGTGGTCAGGGATAGTGGGAACTGTAGTCTCAAAACAGTTGGAGGGCCGAGTTTGCCTATGCCTGCTCTACGCATATCAACCAAAGGAGATCTATACAAAAAAGAATCCCCACCCCCTAAGTCAGGAATGGGGCACCTCTGTCCCTCTAGATGTAAGTAGGCTCTCATCATCTGTCATGGATTCTTTAGCTGAAATTCCTGCGTGGCAGGCGGTTGGACTAGATTACTCTTGGGACCCCTTCCAACTTATCTCTGTCCATTGGCTGGAGCTGACAAGAACTGGAGTCCAACAACAGCTGGAAGGCAGCAGGATCCTCACCCATGCCCTAAGTTGTTGTTATTTAGACTACCAGTTGCCATGCTGTTATGCTGCCTCTTTTTACTTGACTCATTGCACTGCCTGTCAAAAGTCAATTGGTCACAGCTCCACCTCACCCTCAACAGTAGCTAATAACCCTTCAAGATGGTCCATCGCCATAGGCTGAAGCCACAGATAATATTTTAGTTTTCACAAAGTACATATTATTTACCCTTCTTTTCGATAAATAAAACATATGCCTATAAAGCACAATTTACAAACATCCATATTTGTCTTATTCAGGTTTTAAAAGTTGCCCCCGCCAAAAAGCATAAAACAAAACGAAAACGAAACAAAATTGACATTTTATGTCCCACCGAAACCTGACACTTTGTGCATGAAAACTGTTCTGTATTCAGCAGCGCTAGAATTCTGCGTTTTTCTCTTTATCAGCCTGGGCCGTTTCCTTTGAGTCTGGGATCTGATTGGGATCCTTTGTTCTTGATTTTTCAAGTACTACACTGAATGAAGGCTGCTGAGTGATTAATCTGACTGACTGAGACCAAAGAGAGTGAAAAGCTGGAACAGCTATTTCAAGTTAACTCCCACACTGTAGGGAACAGTTTTGCTCCCTAATAGCAGAATATTTGTTAAAAGTGGAGTTTTGTAAGACAGGGAGGGGCATTCCCACGAGTTGTGGAACCTGTGAAACTATTTATGACACAAATGGAAATCTCTCTGATCTAAGACAAATACTCTTATTTATGATGCCACAGAGTCAGGGCTGACTCATCTATAAATCATCTGTTTTTCTAGAACCCATTGTACACTTGGTGAATGGGTCACCTGCTTCCATGGCCACATATCCCATTTATTATTTTGCTATGTTTCACCTAAACATACTAGGAAAGTTGGCAAAGGATGACCTACCATAGTATGTGCTAATAACCCAGCCAGATGGGCGACATATAAATAATATTAAAATAATAATATTATTATTATTATTATTATTATTATTATTATTATTATTATTATTATTATTATTATTATTATTTTCTAGGCACCAGGGCAATCCAGACTGCTCAGCAATAGTACTAAAATGCCTGGCCATGTGCAGAATAGTTGAACAACTCAGCCACCAAACAAATTCAAATTTACACATATGTTTTCACCTTATAAAAGATTGGACAACATTTTGAGCTTCTTAGAAAGACAGCAAGAGCAGATAAGAATTTCATATTTAAATTGGATGGTTAAAAAGTTAGAAAGAAATTCATTCTTATACAATGCTAGTAAAAAGTGGCCACCATTATGATAGGATTGATGAAAAGGGGGTCTTATCCTCTAGGGACCCTGGAATCTGTGCACTGGCCTGTATGTGATCCCCTTTGAGTTGAGCCATTCAAGACTACAACAGGGAGAAGAAGAAGAAGAAGAGGAGGAGGAGGAGGAGGAGGAGTTTGGATTTGATATCCCGCTTTATCACTACCCGAAGGAGTCTCAAAGCGGCTAACATTCTCCTTTCCCTTCCTCCCCCACCACAAACACTCTGTGAGGTGAGTGGGGCTGAGAGACTTCAGAGAAGTGTGACTGGCCCAAGGTCACCCAGCAGCTGCATGTGGAGGAGCGGAGACGCGAACCCGGTTCAGCAGATTACGAGTCCATCGCTCTTAACCACTACACCACACTGGCTCTGGAGAAAGAAGAGGCAGGACTGTCTCTCTAGGGTTCAGCATGGCATCACCTCCCAGGCAGCCCATTAGTTCCTCCTGACCTGGGTTTCAAAAGTCCCAGGTCAGGGAAAGGTCTATGTCTGGCTAAAAGCCAATCTTTGGTCTTGTCTCTGTAGGTCTCGAATTGCTGCTTTGGTATCTCTGCCTGTTGATCCCTTGCAGCCCTTCTTGTAAGCAAAGTGCTATATCGTACATTGTAACCTTGACATACACACCTTGACAGGAGAGGATAGTGAGTTGTGATCACCAATGGGCAACCTAAGCACCAACGTGGCTCCAATTAAGGGAATGGAAGAGCCATCTTGTCATGCTTTTTTCATCAATAGCTCTTTTCAGATGGCAGAGTAGGAATGATAAAACCTGCACTTTGGAGCATGGTGAAGCAATTGCACAACTGTTTTGCTTCATATGCAAATGCATTTTGTATCTGCCCTGCCAACATCATAAAAGAGCCCATCCATGAATACCATATAAATCCCCCCCCCATATATATTTCGCTATTGGTCTGTATCCCACACAAATAGGTTCCAACACTTGCTTAAGTATAATTTTCTGGGTTACGATTTGGGAATAGTAACACACATTTGCAGGTAGCCATCCCAAAATACTCCAAGAAAGATGCTGGGGAAAGCTTCCAGTTGATGAGAGCCCATTCTCATTGCTTTTTCAGTGTGCGGCATTTAGGATAGTTTTGCAGTGGAATTCCAGAAGACAAAAACCCCAACTCCGCACACACAATTTGCATCTCTGCACAAGCCAAGGTAACTGGAAGTCTATTTTCACATATCAACAGAGTAATGTGGTTGTGTGAATATGCCTTTGAGCCTTTTGTAAGAATGAAAGTGCAGATAGCTAAAGCATTTTAACTCCCTGGATTTATTGTATTGGAATCTTTTTCAAAGGCAATTCATAACTTTCAGATATAAAATAATACAAGTAGCTACTCATTTTGCTGGCAGCGCATCACAGCATTTAAATTATCTAGAGTTTCATTCTTACAGAAGACTCGCAGCAGGCATTTCCTGATTCTTGTGCTGCTATATTTTTCGCCATACATTGACCGCACATTGCTGCAAGCAAGAAAGACGTATAAAACGACTCTGGAAAGGGCTCAGCAGGACCTATGTCTTTATGAAAGCGGGAACCAGAAAGCAAATTGCGCTTGCCACATGCAGACCATGAAATGCATCATTTTTGGGGCAAGTAATCATGTTCCAGGCCATAACGTACAGAGCTACTTGCCAAGTATAATGCCGCCTTTGGGCTGTGAGACACTCAGCCCTCTCAGCTTTCTACTCCTGCTTCCAGCAACATGGCTAGGGTGCTCTATATCAGGGTAGGCAACCTAAGGGCCTTCTCAATCCGGCCCACGAACGGTCCGGGAATCAGCATGTTTTTACATAAGTAGAATGTGTCCTTTTATTTAAAATGCATCTCTGGGTTATTTGTGAGGCCTGCCTGGTGTGTTTACAGGAATAGAATGTGTGCTGTTATTTAAAATGCATCTCTGGGCTATTTGTGGGGCATAGGAATTCGTTCATTTCCACCACCACCCCCAAAAAATATAGTCCGGCCCACCACATGGTCTGAGGGATGGTGGACCAGCCCACAGCTGAAAAAGGTTGCTAACCCCTGCTCTATAGCAGGGTTTCCCAAACTTGGGACTACAATTCCCATCATCCCTAACCATTGGTCCTGCTAGCTAAGGATGATGGGATTTGTAGTCTTAAAAAAATAGCTGGCAACTCAAGTTTGGGAAACCCTGCTCTATAGCAAGAAGAGGCTCACTTGCCAGGTGAAGGACTCTTTTGGTTGCTTCCAGTGGCAAGTACAACCTTGTTGTTGTTTAGTCGTTTAGTCGTGTCCGACTCTTCGTGACCCCATGGACCAGAGCACGCCAGGCACTCCTGTCTTCCACTGCCTCCCGCAGTTTGGTCAGACTCATCTTTGTAGCTTCGAGAACACCATCCAACCATCTTGTCCTCTGTTGTCCCCTTCTCCTTGTGCCCTCCATCTTTCCCAGCATCAGGGTCTTTTCCAGGGAGTCTTCTCTTTTCACGAGGTGGCCAAAGCATTGGAGCCTCAGCTTCACGATCTGTCCTTCCAGTGAGCACTGAGGGCTGATTTCCTTAAGAATGGTTACGTTTGATCTTCTTGCAGTCCATGGGACTCTCAAGAGTCTCCTCCAGCACCATAATTCAAAAGCATCAATTCTTCGGCGATCAGCCTTCTTTATGGTCCAGTAATTTTACATGAACTCTTCCCATGTAAGAAGAGTCCTGCTGGATGAGACCAAAGGCCCACCTGATCCAGCATCCTGTTCTCACACTAGCTTATGGGAAGCTGCAAACAGGACATGAGTGCTACCCCACTCTCCCCCAGTTGTGATTCTTAGCAAGTGGAATTCAGGAGCATCAATAGCTGTCATGCTCAATAGCCATATGCAGCCTCATTCTTCAGGAATGTGCCTACCCCCTTTTGAAGCCATCCAAGCTGATGGCCATCAATACGTCTTTTGGTAACAAATCCCCCAAATTTAACTATGTACATGGTAACTGTAATCTTCCATACAGGTACATAGGAGTAAAGTGCTATTTGGACCAATAGACTTTACCCTTGTGAAGGAAGCAGTCAACATTCTTATAGTGCAGAAAGTGATTTTAGGGAACATTCCCGAGTAATAAAAATATACAGTGTGAAGCACCTCTCTACACATGGGGCTGAACACCTCATGCTAACCATGCAGGGAATAATCTTGCCTTCCTCATCTTCCAGATGATTGGGGGACTGATGGGAGTTGTAGTCTAAAACATCAGGAGGGTGTCAGGTAGGGCAAGTCAGGCACAATCCCTTGGAAATAACAGAAGTATGTCCTTGTTCTCCCAATAGAGGTAGCAGAGCCATCACTTGGAAACAGCACTGATGCAGGGATTGCCATGTGAAGATAGAGAGCAGTGCTGATGTGGGAAGTGGCACAACTTCTGGCATCACAACTGAAATAGAGGTGGCTGATGGAAGAAAGGGAAGCCAACATTGTAGACGCAGATATGCCTTAAGAGGGACTGGAAGACATGGGGTTTTGAGTAACCTCTTACTTCCCCCCCACCCTCCTGCTTCATTTCTTTTGGATTCCCAGACCAGTAGACACCATCAAATCCCATTGTGAGGTAAATGCTGAATGGGAAAGAACAGTAGAGCCTTGCTCAGTATATCCTGCCTTTTGAGACATTATGAGCCATAAATGTTCGTTATTTGTCTGCAACATGCAGGAAGTTTCTTCCCCAGCTGCTGGGGTACAATAGCCCCTACCAGTTGCATTTCTTGGTTTATTTGAATGGTTTAAGTTCTGCCCTTTGCACAAGCTGCACGGCAGCTTACAAGAAAGCAAATACATAAAGCCCATAAAAACAACACGATCCTTTAAAACCACATCACAGCAAATCGCGGAATAGCAATTTTGTAATAGCGACGACACATGCATGTGTATGTATGTTATCTCACTCACAAGTATACAAACATCTTCTCTCCCATACAGAGTCTCAGTTTGGTGGTGGTGCTCATTGCTGTCCTCCTTTCCATAACATGCTCACCTCCCTTCAACGCCTTCCTTCCGCATCTGGTAGCCCTGAAGTGAAACCTGTGGGACGCACCATACATTTAAAGCACTTCCCCTCAAAAATGCTGGGAACTGTAGTGTAACCCTACACAGAGCTCCAGTTAACAGAACCCTTAACAAACTACAGTTCCCAGAATACTTTGGGTGTGCTTTTTACATGTATGGTGTGTTTGCAGCTGGAGAACAAGATGTGTCTGGTCCCTAAGAGGTTCTTTAATTTGTTGCTAGCTGCAGCTTCATTGCTCTGCCTGAGCTGCCTGAGATGGGGGTCACACAAAGGCAGCTCACGCCCTTGGTTACCCCGGTAGGAAAGACATGGACCTAGTCTGCTCTCCTACAGCTCAGCAAGGCCGATTGTACCTGAACAACCCCCTAGCAACTTTATCCACCCCACTGTGCATTGCCTTACCTGCGCCTGTCCCAAGGTAGCCACTCCGCCTTACCAAATGCTCTCCTAGTTACGGAGTGTATCAGTTTATTTATTTCACTTGGGGGTGGGGGGGAAGGGGTCTCATGGTGTCATTCTTTCCAGTTACTTTCCGCAGAACCTCTTTAAACCGATCGCATTTCACAGTGGCTTCCAGGTGGTGCTTGAATTTCACTGCCGCCTGTGGAAAAGAAATGGCCAATCAAGGCTTCCCTCTCCTTCGTGGAGTCAGTGGAAGCGAAGAGGTACAAGTGGAACAGAGTGAACTTAGGATGAAAGATGTCACAGTGACTGGGAAATGCACCTCGCAAGCTGCGTATGAGAAAGGCTTGCTACTTTTCTTCTGGGTTGACATCTCTGCGAAGGTGAAGTGGTGATGGGGACAGCTGGACTTGCTGAATTTCTGCCTGCCGTGCAGCTGTGTTAAAGACCTGGCGATTGTGCTGGGAAAGAGACACCATTTCAGTAAGGAAAGGGGGACCACAAAAGGCTGATATTATTAGAGGCAAATGCAGGACAGTACCTGGAGATAATTCTCCAGGGCTCATGCCAGCTAAGCTCAGCAAGTGAAGTTCTTCCTAGCACAGAGATGCAATGAAAGGAAGGACCTTTTATATCCGACATTGCACCTAATTAAAAGGTACAGCAGCCTTGCTAGAGGGGCTTGGGAGGAAGAAACCCTAGGCATGTCCTAAGTTAAAGCATATTTCCATAGCTTTTGTCAAAAGTTGACAGGTGCCCCGTTACCACTTTCAAGAACTAGATTTTCCAAATGCATGGAGTGGTCAGCAGTAGAATAGACAAGCATTTCCTGATTCCATGGAAGAGCCTATGTGCAGACAGTAGAAAGGGTGTGGTCCTGTTCCCACACTCCACTGACTGTAAAAGGGAAGGCTAGAAAGTGCTATTCTGCTCCCCACTCCAGATACAGTGGTACCTCGGGTTAAGTACTTAATTTGTTCCATAGGTCCGTTCTTAACCTGAAACTGTCCTTAACCTGAAGCACCACTTTAGCTAATGGGGCCTCTGGCTGCCACTGCACCGCCGGAGCACGATTTCTGTTTACATCCTATTTCTGGGTTAGCGGAGTCTGTAACCTGAAGCGTCTGTAACCCAAGGTACCACTGTATTCAGTGGCTCTCCATCCACTGGCTCTGCTGAGAGAAGAGCGCCTTTTGGCTCCTCCTCTCTTTGAACTAATTCCATTACAGTCTGTAACCTCGGGTTACAGATGCTTCAGGTTACAGACGCTTCAGGTTACAGACTCCGCTGACCCAGAAATAGTACCTCGGGTTAAGAACTTTGCTTCAGGATGAGAACGTTAGCTAAAGTGGTACCTCAGGTTAAGAACAGTTTCAGGTTAAGAACGGACCTCCAGAACGAATTAAGTTCTTAACCTGAGGTACCACTGTATAATAAATTTGCAATGCAAAAAATTGATGGCAGGTCATGATTTCCCCCCTTCTCCTTCTCCATCCCGCTTTCGTTTTGTGCCACATCTTTTAGATTGTAAGCCTGAGGACAGGGATGTCGTCTTCCTCTTCTCCTTCCTGTTCTAAGAGCTTTTTGCGCTAAAAAATACTTCTAATTAATGCGTAAGAATAAAGGCAAGAACAGAGCTAGAGAAAGCAAGTGGTGCCACAACGGCTAAGATCTAGAAGCTGGGAAGTCCTGGGTTGAGATCTCACCTTATCCACAAACTCATTACGTAGCCACAGAAGGAAACTATTCTTATTCCAGCTGCATTGTGGGGATGATATTTATTTAATATGACAAGGCTGTTGTGAGAGTCATTGATATAAAGTGCTTAGTTTGGACATCTGAAATGTGTTTACAGCAGCATCAATTGACATGGTAACCTAAAGAGTTTTCTGAGCAAAACCAAAGAAAGCACTCTTTCCTGCTCTGAAGGAACTTATCATTGAAATAACTGAGCAATATAGGGAAAGGAGGGGAAGAAAGGAGGACGGTAGCCAGGAATGGATATGAGTAAATGTAGTTATTTATGCTTAAACATGTTTACCGTTGGGGATGAGGATTCAGAGATTATACCAAAGGTTATATTTGTTCTATAGAAATACTGTCATGTTCACCCTGATGATATGCAAGTTTATTTAACAGAAGTCCCACTAAGATGAAACAAAGGCTGCATACACACCATTCAAAGCACATTTAAAGCACATCCTCTCTCATTAAAGAATCATGGGAACTGTAGTTTGTTAATGGTGCTAGGAATTGTAACTCCGTGGGGGGGACTACACTATAGTTCCCAGGATACCGGGGAAAATGTGCTTTAAATGCATGGTGTGTACACAGCTTTACTCCCAATTAAGTGCATATAGGACTGTATATAGTACTCCTGAGTATATGAGAAATGGGGCACACATAAAACCCACATACTGCAGTGGGTTTAATCGAGCCTAACTCGACACAGGGCCAAACTGCAACTGTGCTTTCAGTAGCAGCAACTACCTTATTTGGATTATCTATAAGGTGCATGAGTCAAAGCACTTTCCACAGGAAGAGAAAGGTTCAGGCTTAGGATCAGGTTCTGAACATGCAAGCAAAGGAACATGCTGCAGAACAAACAGAGAGCACCTGCTGCCCTCATGTTTAGATAAGTGAAATGAGTTTGACTTAGGTTTGTTACATGGAAAATATTTTAGCAGATCACGGCGTTTCGCTGTGATTTTGCTCCAGCAGTCAGGTGAAATTTATTCCTTTAGCAAGGAGTTTGCATCGCAGGGCATCTTTGAGGTTCACACTCACTCTTTTTTAACTCTTAAAAAAAAAAAAAAAGCACTGCAGCACTAGATGAGTAATAGAAAGTCAGTTGCTCGGAAAGGCAACATTTCAGCACTTCAGATGGCAGGGAGCACAATGCTTAGCCCTAGTATATAGCCTCTGCAGTGCCTGATTGACAGCTACAGAATCAGAGAGTACAATCCTCACTGCATTTTGCAATCCCTATCAGCAACACAGCTTGGACTGCATAGCTCAAGATATCTGATCCTGAGAATTCTAAGTGGAACATATTAACACTTACAGGAGCAATGCTTTGAAGTATCTAACCATGGCTACCATCCTCATTAGAACAGAATTTCCTAAAGTGAGGTGCAGTTAGGGTTGCCATTTTTATTGTTTTGTATTTGGTAAGGCAAGTCTCTGGTCCTTTGCCTTTCATAGCAACCAAACCCGTCTTTTGGGATTGTGCATTTTTAGGAATTTTAGAGTGTACATTTTTTAATTGTCATAGAATCCTAGAAGAGTAGAGCTGGAAGGGACCCCAAGGGTCTGTAGTCCAACCCCCTGCAATGCAGGAATCTCAACTCAAGCATCCATGGCAGATGGCCATCTAACCTCACCTTAAAATCCTCCATTGAAGGAGATGCCACCACCTTCCAAGGGAGTCTGCCCCACTGTCGAACAGCTCTTAGCGTCATAAAGTTTTTCCTGAGGTTTAGCTGGAATCTCCTTTCTTGTAACTTTAAGCCATTGGCTCAAGACCTACCCTCCAAAGCAGGAGAAAGCAAGCCTGTGACAGCCCTTTAGATGGCTATCCCATCAAATTCAAATATCTTTAATACGGTCAATGACCAACAAGCAATTTATAAAATAAAATATGGCAATATAAGTACTATTGTACTACAGATAACAGTGGAGATATGGCCAAATCACAAGATTGGTACTTATGTTTATGACCAGGTTTCGACTTTTAAGGTTTTGAGGATTCAATTCAAATGTTACTACTGTTTATTATCGTTCCTTCGATGTTTGCAATTTGAACTCCATTGCTGTCATCATTGCTCATCTTATTCTTGTTGCAATGTAACAGTACTTCGCCACAGGCCTGTTGATTTCAGGGTCTTCGTCAGCTAAAAGGTGTCTGATATAGATGTCGTCTGTACTACGAGGTATTTTCCTCAGAATCGGCTCGATCAGCTCTTTTCTTGAGTCTCGATATAATGGGCAATATAAGATGACATGCCCGATGGTTTCTATTTCGTTGCTGTTACAGGGGCTATCCCATCTCCTCTCGGTCTCCTCTTTTCCAGACTAAAGATACCTAACTCTCTCAACTGTTCCTCATAAGGCTTGGCTTCTGTTCCTCATAAGATTTTTTTTTTAATTGAATTTATTTGTTGGCATTTCATCTTGCTAGTTTGGTTTGTTAAGGGTGTTGAGAGTTGTTAGGAGACCCCTCCCAGAGCTGCAATTTCCAGCACCCTTAACAAACTGCAGTGTGTGTGTGTGTGTGTGTGTGTGTATGTGAGAGAGAGAGAGAGAGAGAGAGAGAGAGAGAGAGAGAATTCCTGATCCAAATGGGAATTCATTTTTAATTGTTTTAATTGTGAAGAATAGCTATTATTGTAGGGTGATGTTGGAAGACACCTTACTTAAAAAATGATGATGATGATGATGATGGGTACCAAAATGATAAATTTACAATATACTGTAAATAAACGCTCAAAAAAATACTTTTTGACAAAAACACTCGTCCTGTCAGGGCTCATTCATGTGATCAGAAGTTGGGCTACCCACTTCATTTTTTAAAATAGCTTTATGGCAGCAAGAAATTGGACATGTAGCAGATATGGCTGTCACAGGTAGCGATGGGCAGCTATCTCTGGTGAATCAGTATTTTTATTCATAAAGATGAGGTTGTCTTTCTTTCTCTGTTTTTTGTCGCTTCTCTGTGTGTCTTCTTACTTTAATTACTGGGTAAGTACATAATGTTATGTTGCCTGACATACAGTAAAACCATAGGTTCACGGCCTTATGAAACAGTTACCCAGCTGAGCTCATTTCAGATCTCTTTTCCACAGGCATTTTGCCATTAAGCTACAGCCAGGTTTTAATTGTACTTTCTCCCCACCACCCAGTAAAACAAGCATTCCCAACAGAATAGCATTCCCAATAGTGCTCTTCCTTTTTTTCAGCCTGAGGCTTGTCTAGTATTGGTTTAGTATCTACTGTATTCTCTATTAAAAATAGATTATATACCTCCCTTGATAGCGATCAGATGCTCTCCCAATTCTTAGGAAACTCTGTCTTAATTCCTCATTCTTCAACCTTAACTGTAATTGTAACACATGGGCATCCTCCAGCCCTTCGCTGCTCCAAAAATGATTGGAAAGAATAATAATAATAATTTTATTTATTTAGACCATCAGGGACTAAGTCAAAATGTTGTTTTTAAACCTGAAACCTGCTCCCTGAATTATATGTAGTCTTTTTGGTGCCAGGGGGGAAACCTTTCTGTTTACCCATACCCTCTGAAAAAAACTGATATCGTTTGGGCCTCTCAGTTCTTAAATCAGTGTTTTTATCTCTGGGAGTACTTTATGGATGGTGTATGCATGCATTTCTGTTGCTTATGATGTGATGGTTTTATGCCTTATTTTGTATGTGGATTGTTATAATAATAATAATAATAATAATAATAATAATAATAATAATAATAATTTATTTATACCCCACCCATCTGGGATAGCCAGAAGCCTTCTCTGCCTGAAGGGATAGCCGCCTGAAGCCTTTGGAGCGCAGGGGGAACTCGCGCTGCGCTCCGGAGGCTTCGGGTTCCTTTTGCTGAAGCCGGGAGAGCAAGACTCTCCTGGCTTCAGCAGAGAGGAAGAGCTGTGCAGCGCCCCTTCAGCGAAGCGGGAGGAGAAATGGAAGGGGCTCCATTTCTCCTGCCGCTTCGCTGAAGGGGCGCTGAGTAGAGAGGGGGAGATTTTTTTTCTTGTTCTCCCCCTCTAAAACAAGGTGCGTCCTATGGTCCAGTGCGTCCTATAGAGCAAAAAATACGGTAATTTTCTCCGCCCCCCACCTTGTCAGAACTTTTACATTGGCAATAGTCTGCACAGATCCTTCTCCACTGCTCTGAGCTGTGTTAATATATAAATCAGTTTCTTGCTCAGCTTTACTGCTGATCCCCTCTGTTGCAAAGGGACCATCACATTCTTCTCTGTTTGTTTCTCAGCCATGATGGCCAACAAAGCATATTTTGGACTAAGTGAGCCAAATATGGATCCCCCCCCCATTACATCTAGCTAGAGTGTCACACTCACATTGATAAGCACATAGCTCCATGGGCTTTAAAGGAAAGATTCCTGATTTACTCCAAGAGCATACACATATATATCCAAAATCCCTGGCAAAACCAAGTCAGCTATTGAATTAAAAGGTGGTTACACAAACACACACACACATTTCTTTTCATTATGTGCTTGTGGGTGATGCGGGGATTCTAATTTGTGTTGAGAACTGAAGGAGGAACTGGTAGACATTTCAGATTAGCATGGACTAATGTGAGACAAGAGGGAGGATTAAGTTTCCTGGGAAAGGAAGAGGGCATGATTCTTTCATGTTAATATTTAGAGATTGACAACCCAATTTTTAAACCATTGAAGAGTAAGTGTTCAACCAACATCAGCAGCTTTAGTCTTCTGGGTTCACAGGGATGTAGACAAGCTCAGGCTGAGCACCCCGGATTTAACGTATATAAAGTTATTCTGTAGCCAGGCTAATCAAGGTGGATGCTAAGTTGCAGTCTCTTCCGGCCTGATGTAACCATAGAAATAAAACACAAAGAAAATTCTGCCTCCACTATCTTCACACTAGGGAGACCAGGGGTGTGTGTGTGGGTCAGTCCTTTTGGGCTTCACACCAGGCCTCCATCATAGCCCTGAATCCCAATAATTCACTCTTTATTATGCATCTCAATCAGGTTACAGGTAGGTGACATATTACACTGATTCCACTTAGGTGATTACAGCTTTATGCAGATTGCCATAAACAATAATAATAATAATAAAAGGGGTGGGAGGGCAGGGAAAGAAACCTGGATCGGCAGTCTGAGATCTCGTGGGAACCCTTGTGACTTTCCTAGAGCGGTAGTCTCGTAATCTGGGAAACCGGTTCATGTCTCCGCTCCTCCACATGCAGCTGCTGGGTGACCTTGGGCCAGTCACACTTCTTTGAAGTCTCTCAGCCCCCACTCACCTCACAGAGTGTTTGTTGGGGGGCAGGAAGGGAAAGGAGAATGTTAGCTGCTTTGAGACTCCTTCGGGTAGTGATAAAGCGGGATATCAAATCCAAACTCTTCTTCTTCTTCAAAAAGCTCTCTGCCTTGTGCTGGGGGTGTGTGGTGTGTGGAGAAGACCCACTCAGTGCTGGCTTTGGACAGGTTGGGATGCAGGTCCATTCTAGGGATCATCTAACTTTGTGCGACTTTTGCATATATGCATGATAGCCAGGACTGTAACCCCTGCGTAAGATGAGATCTATTTGTATTTGAAGGCAACGAGGTAGTGGAGAAGCACAGCTCTTCACCTTCCTCTCCCCTTCAGAGCAGGAGTGCTGATGTCATCTCAGGGTACCTCAGAAACCCCCCCCCACACACACACCTTTCCTCTGGTAAGCAAATAAGGTGATAACAAGGCTTTCAAGTTTGTTTGTGATGGATGATAAAGGGCACATTTGGAGAATGAGGAAAGGATTAAAGCTAAGGCTTCATGGCCTTTTCCCAAGATTGGTTTTTGTTTTTTCATGCAAGCAGTTCCAATGGTAAACTGCCTCTTTGCAAAGTAAGTTGTTTGCATTTCCAGTTAAGAGATAAAACCTGCATTTAGGTTGGCTCAGGGTCTTTTGTTAAAGCTCAGTGTGCCTGACATGGTGAAGCCATTATAAGCAGAAATTAAGTACTGGAGCTCATGTTTGAAAAGCCATTCTTCTCTGGATTTTGCAGCGCAGTTCTCCAGCCAAGTTAAAATGTGTATACCAGGGTAAAATGCAGATTATTACCAAAAACAATGTACCAGAATGTGTTAAATGTGGGGGGACTGCTTTGCAAAAATGTGTATATTAGGCAAAATTGTACAGGAAAATGAATATATTAGGAGAAATTTGCAGTAAAATGCTGATAAACTTTTTTTAAAAAGATGTGGAAATGTGGAAATCAAGAGAAACTGAAATTGAGAACCACCCATCTCTATTGCTATATTGGTGTACACTCACCTCAGGATGCTAGAATTGTTGGTGTGGGAAGTAACCACTGCACCAGTCTCAGGCATATGACTTCTTCACTTCAAACAAGACCGGAGTGATGTAGGAACAGCTATGCCACAGTGACTGCCATGCTGTGCAAGTAATGAGTGGATTGGACCTGATTTCTTCCAAGAACCACACAAAGAGTTTTTCCACCCTTGTACTGTTGGCAATGCCCTTCCTTATTATTCATGTTCATGCTCCCCATGTGGATGAAAGCAGCCCTCCTGCCCTCAATGTGAATAGCAGAAATGGCTCTGCCGGCGTTCTGAAAATGTGCATCTCGGGGGCTGATTCCCTGCCTAAGTCATATGGGGAGGACTCAAACCGAGTAGAATAAACTGTTACTCAGCACTGACGCAAAAGTGAGGCAATAGGGAGAGCCAGCCTTTCAGCTTTTGTTCAACTTGAAAATTGTCCCTTAAAAAAAACACCACCAAACAAATTGCCAACTACAGCTATTCACTGCCTGCTTCTGCCTTTCCCCCCTCCTTGTAGCTGTTCCCACATTTGAGTCTATGCATACAGCACTGTTTAATGGAAAACATGCTCCCCCTTCTGGTAAGAGAATGAACCGGCAAAAGCAGCAGAATTACCGTATTTTTTGCACCATAACACTCACTTTTTTCCTCCTAAAAAGTAAGGGAAAATGTCTGTACGTGTTATGGAGGGAATGCCTACGGGTGGCATGCCTACGGATTTTCCTCC
The DNA here is from genome assembly GCF_965112155.1 of Podarcis liolepis. Taxonomy (NCBI): domain Eukaryota; kingdom Metazoa; phylum Chordata; class Lepidosauria; order Squamata; family Lacertidae; genus Podarcis; species Podarcis liolepis. The sequence continues at coordinate 91,030,043 of NC_139557.1, read as the reverse complement.
TCTAAAAACTACGTGCGTGTTATGGTCGGGTGCGTGTTATAGAGCGAAAAATACGGTATATTTCACATCAAAATTACAGGTAGTCATTTGGGCCTCTTAGGAAAACAACCACCACCATTGCCCATTCCTCTATTACAGCGAACTATTAACCCCTTTTCTGTCAGTTGTATCCATGGACTTTCCCTGTTCTGCATTGTTTTAAAAGCAAGAGGGCATTACTTCTGCAATCACTTAAGAGTCCTATACAGTGGTACCTCAGGTTAAGAACAGTTTCAGGTTAAGAACGGACCTCCAGAATGAATTAAGTTCTTAACTTGAGCTACCACTGTAACATGATGCCAGCTATCATTTCAAAGTAAAATGGTCAAGCTATGTACAGAATGGTCTCTTAGTAGTCATGCTCAGGTTTCCACAACACCTATGGACCTGTGCTTGGGTCAAATGGTGCTGCTCCCCAGGGGTGCCAACTTGAATCAAATATTGGAGGGGCCCAGGTAAGCCCCACCCCACATAATCACATGATGTGGTGGATGCACAGTGTCCATCAACCTGGGGGGGGCGGCCCCCTCAAATATTTTATTGGGGGGCAAAAACGCCTAGGCCCCTAGGAACTGGCTTCTATGCTGCTCCCTAAGAGGCAAAATAGGGGCAGTGTTTATCAGGGATTGATACTAGCTCATCCAGAATTCTGACCTTGAACATTTATATAGTGCCCCCCCCCAAATATCAGCGACAGAATGAGCAAATTACCACTTTATAAAGTGCCCATCCTACAGCATCAAGACTCATGAAATCACTTCTGCATGGAACTCTGCTCTTTTCTGGTGAAGTTCTGGAGCTGTTTCCTTAAAGCACTCTTATTCCCATAAATACTGAAGGAAGAAGATTCACAATACGGTATTAGTTATAATTAGAAAGATGTACGTCAGCAGCAGAGCCTTCCGCAAGCTAGGAAGTCTTAATGGGATCGTGAGTGACCCTAGATCGTTTCTTGATGTGATCTCCTTTGCCTCCAGTGGAGTTCCACCTGTGCAATATTTGCTTCTAAGAGCCTTAGTAAGTCATCTTGGAGCGATATTGGCTAATTCCAGCTTGCAGAGGCATGACCTGGCTGAGTTAACAGTAGCTCCTGCCCCCTTTCCTCGGTAGGGCTGTCATCCAGATCACATTCCGGCAGCATGTAAGCTTATACGCACAGGAAACCTGGCCTGGTTGGAAGCAACCCAGCAGAACAACAAGCCGCAAGGAATTGGGTTAGAATGATAAAATGTGTTCACTGTAGAAGATCAAATGGCAGGCATGCTTTTTGCTGGCAGACTTCATGGCTGCAAGATATGATGATGGTGATGATTAAATTTATTACCTGTCCTTCACCAAGCAGGTCGCAGTGTAGGTGATGGCAATTTAAAATTGTTAATTAAGGACAGGCAAAACATCACAGTCACAGGAATAGAGTGGACCTAGAAAACACACATCTCAGCGGTAAAAGGTAAAGTGGTATGTCTTCAACGGTCACTTAAAGTTGTACAATGAAGAAGCCACACCTTTGTGGGGAGGGAATTCCACAACTTGGGGGCTGCCACAGAGATTCTCCTCTTCTAGGTCGTCCACCTGAACTTCTGTGGGAGGTGGAACTATCAAGAAGGCCCTCTCCACTGGCCTTAACACCTGGGAAGGGCAGTAGGGAAGGAGATGGTCTTTCAGAAATTTGACGACCATTTATACAAGGGATGGGGCATTTTTGTGGCACTCCAGATGTGGTTGGACTCCAACTCCCATTAGCCAATGATCAGATCTGGTGGGAGTTGAAGACCAGCAACATCTGGAGGACCACAGCCTCACCATCGCTGCAGGATCAAGGTACCATGCCACTGATTGCCAGCTGCTGGGGAACTGCAGCCAGAAAGGGCTGCTTGGGGTTCATCAGAGGCATGTGGTTGTCAACTACAGGAAATGGGGTGCTGGATTAGATATAGACCCTTGGACTGATGCAGCAGAGCTCTTCTTAGGGAAACTCACATCCACTGCAAGATAAAGGAGTTTTCTGCATATTGAGAGAAATATGCCATATATCAAAATGTAATGTGTAGTGGGACTCAAATTCTCACATGCAATAATTTCTTTTCTTAATTCTCTTCTTTGCACTTTAGAGTTGCAAATTGATTATGATGATGACGATAATCTTATGCGCAAGGATGAACCTAACCCTATTGGTCTCTATTACCATGTTGAATATGAAACAAAGGCAGGCGGGGCTTAACCCTGTGTCCCAAACACACATTTCCCCCTTTTATCTTGAAGCTGAAGCCTCTCCCTCCTCTCTTAACATCCTCAACCATAACACAGCCAGATCGCCACACCTACAGCAACACTAACAGTGTTTGTTGTTGTTGTTTGTCGTTTAGTCGTGTCCGACTCTTCATGACCCCATGGACCAGAGCATGCCAGGCACTCCTGTCTTCCACTGCCTCCTGCAGTTTGGTCAAACTCGTGTTTGTAGCTTCGAGAACACTGTCCAACCATCTCATCCTCTCTCGTCCCCTTATCCTTGTGCCCTCCATCTTTCCCAACATCAGGGTCTTTTCCAAAGAGTCTTCTCTTCTCATGAGGTGGCCAAAGTATTGGAGCCTCAGCTTCAGGATCTGTCCTTCCAGTGAGCCCTCAGGGCTGATTTCCTTCAGAATGGAGAGGTTTGATCTTCCTGCAGTCCATGGGGCTCTCAAGACTCTCCTCCAGCACCATAATTCAAAAGCATCAATTCTTCGGCAATCAGCCTTCTTTATGGTCCAACTCTCACTTTAACTATACAGACCTTTGTTGGCAAGGTGATGTCATTTGTTTTACTCTGCATCCCAACTGTCCACCTTTCCCATGTTGCCTCAACACAATCCTGAATAAATATTAATTTAAACTACTGGTTATCCAGGTATTGTTGATAACCCAAGTCCAGGAAGCTATTTGGAAACATGGTTGTGCTAAGATAAGGACAGCTAAGCCAAATTGACAATGTGAGAGACGCAAGAAATACATTGTTGGGGCAAGACTTGATTAGCACAGAAAGCCTTGGGGAAAAGATCAGAAAGACTCCCCTTGGCTTCCTTGTCAGCTCCTGTCTCTACAAGGAGTAGAGGCTATTACTAGGACTAGGACTGAATTAAGCGCTAGCCCTGAAGCTTGGATAGCAACACACGATATTGATCCATTCTAGTCCAGTATAATCTCCTCTTTATGAATCTTTCAAAGGTCTACAACAGAGATCTTTTTAGCTATGAGACGCGGGTGGCGCTGTGGTCTAAACCACTGTGCCTCATGGGCTTGCCGACCCAAAGGTCGGCGGTTCGAATCCACATGATGGGGTGAGCTCCTGTTGCTCGGTCTCAGTTCCTGCCAACCTAGCAGTTCAAAAGCACGTCAATGTGCAAGTAGATAAATAGGTACCACTCTGGCGGAAAGGTAAACGGTGTTTCCATGCGCTGCTCTGGTTTCACCAGAAGCGGCTTAGTCAGGCTGACCACATGACCCGGAAAAACTGTCTGCAGACAAATGCCGTCTCCCTTGGCCAGTACAGCGAGATGAGCGCCGCAACCCCAGAGTCGGCCATGACTGGACCTAATGGTCAGGGGTCCCTTTACATAATAATAATAATAATAACAACAACAACAATAATAATAATAATAATTTATTATTTATACCCCACCCATCTGGCTGAGTTTCCCCAGCCACTCTGGGCGGCTCCCAATCAGTGTTAAAAACAGTACAGCATTACATATTAAAAACTTCTCTGAACAGGGCTGCCTTAAGATGTCTTCTGAATGTCAGGTAATTATTTATCTCTTTGACATCTGATGGGAGGGCGTTCCACAGGGCGGGCGCCACTACCGAGAAGGCCCTCTGTCTGGTTCCCTGTAGCCTCACTTCTCGCAATGAGGGAACCACCAGAAGGCCCTCGGCACTGGATCTCAGTGTCCAGGCTGAACGATGGGGGTGGAGACGCTCCTTCAGGTATACAGGACTGAGGCCGTTTAGGGCTTTAAAGGTCAGCACCAACACTTTGAATCGTGCTCGGAAACGTACTGGGAGCCAATGCAGATCTCTCAGAACCGGTGTTATGTGGTCCCGGCGGCCGCCCCCAGTCACCAGTCTAGCTGCCGCATTCTGGATTAATTGCAGTTTCCGGGTCACCTTCAAAGGTAGCCCCACGTAGAGCGTGTTGCAGTAGTCCAAGCGTGAGATAACTAGAGCATGCACCACTCTGGCGAGACAGTTCGCGGGCAGGTAGGGTCTTAGCCTGCGTACCAGGTGGAGCTGGTAGACAGCTGCCCTGGACACAGAGTTAACCTGTGCCTCCATGGACAGCTGTGAGCCCAAAATGACTCCCAGGCTGCGCACCTGGTCCTTCAGGGGCACAGTTACCCTATTCAGGACCAGGGAATCCCCCACACCAACCCGCTCCCTGTCCCCCAAAAACAGTACTTCTGTCTTGTCAGGATTCAACCTAAGATCTGTTGCACACAAACAAAGAATTGGAAGGGACCACGAGGGTCATCTAGTCCAACCCCTGCAACGCAGGAATCTTTTGCCCAATGTAGAGCTCAAACCCATGACCGTGAGATTGTTTGATGCTCTGCTGACTGAGCTTACACGTGGTATATTACTGAACTGTGGGCTCTTCCCTACGGATATTGGATGACTTTAAAAGAGGATTAGACAAATGCATGGAAGACAAGGTTGATCAGTGGCTACAGCAAGCTCCTTTGAAAGCATGCTCTCAGAGGAGGTTGCTGTAACTGCTGATCAGCTGATCAATGGTTACAATGACCTCCTTCAACAGCTTTCAATCATCTGACATTATTGTGACTTCTTAGCGACTGACAAGCGGCACTGCTGCACACCTGTCAAAACTGGCCCACTGGAAGTAGAGGAAATAAGGATCCAGTTCCCCACTCCTGATATAGGGAGATGCATTCCTTCTGATATTTGGCCCACAAGCAGTTTAGAATTTTCTGCGTCAACATCAGCACCTTGAACTGGGCTCAAAAACGTATATGCAGCCAGCAAACGTGCCCCAGAAGTTGGACCATACAACTTCTTAACAGCTGCATTCTGCAAGAGTTGCCACTTCTGAACTGTCTCCAAAGGCAGCCCCATGAAGCATGCATTACAGAAACCCAGTATGGAGGTTACCAGCGCCTGGGTTACTATTGGTAGGCAATCTCTGTCCAAGAATGACCATAGCTAGTGCATGCTGGCAATGATGGCCTTGTTAAGCTGGTCAGATAAAAACATGAAATACATGGGTGCTGACAATGGATAAATGCCCCAGCATGTGCTAATTACCTTGCTTTTAAGTTGGTTTTTTGTGCTTTTATTGTATGGTTTTAAAAATATTTTTATTGCTGAAAACTGCTCTATTTTTATGGTTTAGCAATATACATATTTTTATAAATAAATAAATAAACTAGTCTGTATACTGTATTGAAATCTTCCATATAAATTATTGCTAAGGAAACGGAGTTCAAATTCACAGGGGAGGATTTATCAATGCAAGTGTTACAAAATGTGGGCACCCCAGAAAGCACAGCAGAACAGAGAAAGCATTCATTTTGTTTCTTTTCAATGAAGGTGTTTTGCACCAGGTGCCTGCATAAGAATACAAGGGTTGCTTCTTAAAAAGGAGTGCACTGACGAAAATTATCCCAACTGTTTATGTGCTTTTCTTTCTGAGCAGCAGAAGGAGATGTTGAGCTACCTTGAAAACTGCTTCCAATTCTTTATACAAAACAAAACACCAATAACTTGGGTTGCCCACTGAGCTAGGTTCCTGTAGTAGTCAGCAACAGATGACTTGAACAAGCGTAAGGAGTAAATTGCCTCTCAACGGTCACTTGAATTGGTTCTTCCTGTGTGGTATCAGCCATTCAGTGTGCAGAATTTAGATTCTGAGTCCCCTAAGGTGATGACTTCTCTTTGGAGCCACGATCATCCTAAAGCCAATTTCATTTCCTCCTCCAATTGACTTCCCACGGTGGCTCATAGACTCATGTAATCTTCTTCCCTCTTTCAGCATGAGACTTTGTCCATGCAACAACAGTATAAGCCACAGCACAGCACTGTATATTCTCCAAGTATAAGCACAAGTGCATTGAGGACAAGGCATGAGAATCAGCTTGGTGACCAGTTGCTTGGAGTCATCTTCTGCAATGATTGCTTTACTTTTTGGCCAGGCTATAGTGTAAGGGGAGGCAGGCAAGGTGCCAGGAACAGGAAAGGTTATGTGGGCATTGCTAAATGAAATCCAAAGCTACTTAGCCCTCCTTTGTTCCAGAGATTGAGAGCTTCTCTAGCTGTGAAAACTAGTTTAAACTTTCATCTGCAAAGACAGTATGGTCTGTCAGGCTGTAGCAGCAGGTCAGGCTTTAGACATCCAGGTTCCTGGACCCAGGGAAACAAACTGGAAGTCATATGATGAATCATTGTGCAGAAGTGGATGCTGAATTAGATGGAGCTTTGGTCTGATCCAGCAAAGGCTTTCTTAGATGCAGTTCTAATAATAATGGCTGGTCCTTCTACACAGAATATGAAAACACTTCCAATTATAGATGCACATTAAGCATGGTTCAGAAGAAACCCAGGACTCCAGATGTCCACTTAACACAATCTTACAGAGATCATGCTCAAATGTAGCTTGTCAACTCCTCAAGGCAGAAGCCCAGCTTTTCTGGAGTGGGTGAGAGAGGAGTCATGTTACTCTGCAAAGCACCATGTACATCAGGGGAGCCAAAGAAAGACCCTCCAGATGTGTTGAAGTCCCATCAGTCCCGGCTGGCACAGCCAATGGTCAGGGATGTTAAGAGTTGCAGCCCTACAATATCAAGCCTGGATAGCTCAGTTGGTTAGAGTCTGGTGCTGATAATGCCACGGTCATGCATAATTTCGAAGCTATACTTCCACATTATTTTTGTTCCACTGAAAGGGCATCTCGTGAACAAAACATATTTTTTATCCAGATCCTTCCTGATGCAATGATTGTTTCCTGCCTTTAATTAGCTGTCTTTGACCGCAGGAAGTCCTCCCAACATCTTATCTACACATAACCTGGCAACCTTGCTACGGTGATGGTATGTACTGAACTGACTGTGGGGACAGCCTCGCATATCAAAATGCAAAATGTGAGTTGGCAGATACTGTAGTAGTGATTAAGACGTTACTAGTCATGTCTTCAGCATGTGTATCATATCAACAGATTTTGTGGTGCATGACTAAGATGTACTATCAACAGCAGCAGTTCATCTGAGAGGAAGCATTTGTCATATTTGGGGCTGAATTGCTGTTCCTTTCTCTTACAACTTTCTTAGAAGAATGGCTTTATGCCCAATGAACAGTCATGACTGGAGCTTCTTGAAAGTTTCGTCTGTTAAATATCTGTTTCATGTGCACCCGTTCAAAGGCACAAAGCCCTGGCTGAGGGATAGTGGATGGACCAGCCCACCTGTTAGGCAGAGTGAGGCTGCTACCTCAGGCAGTAGATCTGGAGTGTCATAAACAGGCAACAAATTGTTAGTAGCTATTACTACTACTATTTCTATTAATACTACAGCTTGGGAGGTGCTTATGGGATTCTATGCCTCCACTGCCAAATTAACTTGCTCCATCTCAGACAGCAAAATGTCTTGGGCTGGCTTAATTATGAAGGCAGGGAAGAGAGAGAGGGGGGGGGGGGAGAGAGAGAGGGGGGGGAGTTCATTGGAATAAACCTGCCCCCTATGGGTGGAATCCAATTGGTGCCCTTGCACTCATGTGGAACTTTTGCCCTTCTGTAGGCATGGCCAGTAGGCAGGGATCCAATGACTTCTGAAGGAACACAGGTTTATCATAAACCTGCACTAACCAAAACACAGGTCTGAAAATCAGTTCTGGTGTTGGAGGACCTGCCAGAATAGGCTGGGAAGTGATGTGGGGAGTTTTAGGAGGAGAGGGATTGGCAAAAAATAATCTCCTCATCTCTTTGTTAGCAGATACCGCCACTGGATCCAGTGTATTCCGTTGAATGTTTTAAATCAGGGGTAGGCAACCTAAGGCCCGTGGGCCGGATGCGATCCAATTGCCTTCTAAATCGGGCCCGTGGTCTTTCTGGGAATCAGCGTGTTTTTACATGAGTAGAATGTGTCCTTTTATTTAAAATGCATCTCTGGGTTATTTGTGGGGCATGGGAATTAGTTCATCCCCCCCCCCAATATAATCCGACCCACCACATATGGTCTGAGGGACGGTGGGCCGGCTCATGGCTGAAAAGGGTTGCTGACTCCTGTTTTAAATCTTTTTCATGCCTCCCTCAGAGCACATCAAAGAACAAGAAGTAGGGAGGGCACATACATGTGGGAGAAGCAGCAGCAGCTTAATGCCAGAGTCATCTACCTCCCAACTTTATTGATCTCTGCCCATCCCCCACCTCTAAAAATTTTCTGAACTGGAGGATCTGTGATGCATGCACCAGATATAAACCCAGTGAACAAAAATAACCTGGCTTAATTCTTTCCTTTACTCACCGGCCTGCAAATGAAGGACAGTGTAGGCTGTATTCCCCCCCCCAAAAAAAATGGCAGCCTGGAGCATGCCCAAAGGCCTGAAAGTGAAGCACCATCTATCTTCTCTGCTGCTAACTAGCCATACCCTGTAGCAGTCTAAATCATAAGGCTCCATGAAGATCTGCTCATGAAATGGTACAAGGGTTTTGAGACTTTATATCACATAGGTGACCACGGGCGTAGCCAGGATTTATGTTGGAGGGGAGAGGCTTTATGTTATTGGAGGGCAGTTAGTTAGGTATTTTTATTCATTTACTTGATTTTAGGAGGGGCAGCTGCCCCCTGCCTCCCCTTAGCGATGCCTATGTAGGTGACCCTATTTTTGTGATTGTGTACATACACCAAAAGCATTCACCCTACTGTCTCTAGGTGCCTACAAGGCCTTTGCCCCCCCCCCCCCCAAGGATTGGGACTTTATCCCTGAAGTTTCGTGAAAATACCAAATGGGAGAAAAGTTCATACAAACCATCACTACTACGGTAAATCATATCAAGAGAACTATGCTGTACTCCGCACTCGTTCATATGATTCTCAACCCATAAAGCTGGTCAGGGAGACTAAACAGGCCATCCCCACTTCACCCCACTCTGGAAACACTGGCAATTTCATTGCATGGTATTATGTATATCCAAGGCCAACAGACTGAAGGTTAAGAACATAATCATATAAGGCTCTATGCAGACAACATTGCCATTAGGCTGAGTGACCATTGCGAGCTACATCACATTTAAAGACAGATGAGAAAATAGTTGGCTTAAAAATTAACTTTGAAAACTCCAATATTATGTTTTCAGTATCAAACCAAGAGATCAATTACCGTATTTTTTGCACCATAACACTCACTTTTTTCCTCCTAAAAAGTAAGGGGAAATGTCTGTGCATGTTATGGAGGGAATGCGTACGGGTGGCATGCCTACGGATTTCCCTCCTCTAAAAACTACGTGTGTGTTATGGTCGGGTGTGTGTTATAGAGCGAAAAATATGGTACATCTTCAGAAATTATTGAGTAGTTGAATTCATCCCCGGTCCTTTCAAAGCTTGGGACTAAATATACCATGAAAGTTGAGCAAATCATATGACCTAAATTCCTCCCTTGCTGATACAGTGAACAAAGAAACTGATTAAACAATGGAAAAACAGGAACTTACAACTCCTTGGGTGGCTTGCTGCAGTCCAGATGAAGGTCATACAAAAATATCTCTACCTATGCCATGTTCTCTACATCGTGCTCTGGTTGGTGCAGCTGAAGCAATAGCAGAACATTCTAAATGACTATGTATTTCAAGGTAAAAAGCCTAGGCTCCCACTGAAACATCTGTATGTTGAACCAGCTGGAGGGGCATAGGGGCTCCTAAGCTTGGTCTTATATACTATGCATTTTTTCAGCTCTGCATCATTATCAGCATCCTTACAAAGACACCTAAACATGGATCAATATAGAAGTAATTTGTTTATAGAGAAATGCATATGGGTACAACCCTCGCTTAAAAAATAAACTTAGCTGACATTCAAAACCTCTTAATCAAAAATACCTTCTCTATACAGAAAAAATCCCTGACATGGCATCTCACCTCTTTATTACCTATTATTCACCATCCATCAATTCAAAATGATGCTCCTAAATGAACAACATTGTCCTGAAAGAATGAGTGGCATTTTAAGCTGTTGGGAGTTTACAAGAATGAAAGAACAGTCACTATAGAGCAACTTCAAGCTGATATTGGAAACCTAAACTGTTAAAAGCAGAGGAGCCCTGCCAGAAGAAAAGTTAGAGACTTTGTTTGGTCTGTGTTTTCATCACCAAAGAGTGTTTGCAGTCTGCGCTATACCGTGAACAAGGCCATAGTAAGATATTTAGTCCTACCTCACAGCATTTTTTTTTCAAGGACTGCGATAAGCAGCATTGGAATATTTCTGGAAAAGGAAGACGCAGGAAGATTAATTAGCTTTCTCAGGGCAGTTCTGGGAGTAGCCTTAGAATCCTGTTGACAGGAATGGAAGAATATTGCTTATGAATAAGAACCTAATTATCTCCTCCCATTGTGAGAGTGCTCTCAGTACTCTTTGTGCTACATCAGCCCCTTCCTTAAAAAACAAGCCTACTTTTCATCAATATGTGTGGAAACTGTCCAAGGGTAGGGCAGAGTTACCTCAGGCTTTTGTACCTGATTTTGCTGATCAAAGGCAGAATCTCAGTATAGCTCTTGCCTCCGTCTGTCTACCACTCTAGGAACAATAAAGCTCATATCTATGTATAATTGGAGGCACAATAATATGGGTTCATCCATATCAGTTAATTACAAGGTAGCTCCAGCCACTTACATTCTCTGGCAGTCACAGGAAGTTAATAGGACAACCTCTCAAGATTTATAGCAATGTTCCAGACAATTGAGATAAGAAAGGAACATCCAGGAAAGTTTTTGCTAAGTGAGTTTCCAATGGAGGCAAGAACATAAAATAACATTTAAAAAGAGAATTGTTTATTCACATACATTTATTTAAATACTTATAAGCTGCCTTTCTGGGTTGAGTTGACCCAAGGTGGCATAAGAAATGCAAGCATAAATATACACAGCATTTGTAAGAAAGCTTAATAAGTTCAAAATAAACAACCCTGGTGCATCAAAATATATTTCCACCACTTTGAAAAATCAGTTACAGAGCCAAAACAGTGAAACACCAGTACTAAAGAATCAATAATACACTTCAAGGACCAAAGAGCCTTGTGGTAGCCAACAGATTTTTAAACAGCATAAACCAGAGGTGGCCAACATGGAGCTCTGCAGATGTTTTTGGACTATAATTAGCATCAGACCCAGCCTGAATGGCCAATGGGCAGGGATGATAGGAGTCGTAATCCAACAATCTCCCACCTTGTTGATGGTTTCTATTGATGGGTTAATGACTGGTCATGTCAGCCTTTGTTTCTTAATGGCTTATCCCCAGTCAGCTCTGTCAAGGTGGGCTAACTTTGGCTTTTTTTTTGCACAATAGCTTTTTGGGTGTGATCACCCACTTGCCCAAGGTCAGCCGCCACCACTGAGCCCAAGCCGCCCAGAAATTTGCTTTAAGAGGTAAAAATTCCCCTGGATGGGTATGTAGGCCACCCAATAAAGAATTATCCTAAACTTAACCCAGCAGTGTTTGGCAGAGTTGTAACCAAATCTTGAATAATTATTCTACCAATTCCAGAAATTATGGGTGCCCCTGCACCCACAACTCAGGGATTCTTAATGCATTATTAAAATGTGACACCAGAGGGAGCTGCAGAGCACCTAGCAACAGGCAGCAGGGAGACAGAAAGAAACCAAGGTAAAAATTGCTAACTTCAGCTTTTGAAAACAGATGTCTTGTATAAAACTTGAAAAGCACAAAAGTTGAAACTGCTACATTTATTTTAAATCACAAGAATAAGTAACAACCCTCAAATACAAAAGAAAATGCTTTAGCACACCAATCATTTTGAATAATCTCCTGACATGTGATGGTAAAATTCAAGTCTCTTAAAAGTGCTGATGCTTGGGCATGTCCAATGGATCTTGTTGCCAAGACAACTAGTCTCTTTTGCAGCATTGCTGAACCGTATGTAATTTTTAAAAAACAATTTTGAGCTTTGAGATACTGTACTGCGTTCAAAATATAAAAGTAAAATATCAGGAATTTACAAGATACTGTATAGCAAAAGCTAATCTGTATAAAACTGTGCCCACCAAAGCTCAGTACTGCTTCCTTTTAAGGTCTGCACCCTAGGCAGCTCCCTAATAATAGCCCATGACTTTATATGTGAAATTAAGATATATTTTTTTGCACCTCCTTGAATCACTTTACACTAGTGCACACAGGATTGGTTCGCCATTTTTTGGCCTTCAGAGATGGCTAGCCACCTCTGTGCAAGGCTGGCGGTTGGGGATGCGGGAAAAAATACAAAAACGAAGCTGGTGGTGATTGCAAGCCATAAAAATCAGCTTTAAAGACCCATTTCCAAGGCGGAGACTGCGCACTGGGGTAAGCCTGAACCAAGCGCTGCTACAGGTATCAGGTAAAAATTAAGTCAAGGTTCTGAGGCAAATAAACGACCAGTACCTGGGCTCAGCAAAAGCAAAAACAACCACCCCAAACTAAGCCACTTTATAGCGCCGGCCGCCTCTAAGAGCCGCCAACAGAGACCAAATAAAGGCATTCAGCTGCTCGGCGCCTGGCTCTTTAAGGAGGCCCCGCCTCTCTCCCGCTTTGCGCCCCGCCCCACCTCGGCGTCCGCCTGTCGCCGGCAAAGAGGAGAGCGGGGAGGCGCGGCACGTGCCGGGAGGGGCGTGGCCACCGAGCCAGCATGGCGGCGGAGGCGAGGCGCCGTTGGGGTGGGGCGTGGCTTCGAGCGGGGAAGAGGCGGAGCCAGGGCGAAGGAGAAGGGCCGGAGAGTGAGTCTCACCCAGCCAGCTGAGTTGAGAAAGAGAGAGAGAGAGGCCGGCGCTGTTTAAGCAGCGGCAGGGGAAGGAGACGCGACACCCCCCCCACAGTCGGTCAGTTGGTTGAGGCCGTCGCGTGGCCAGTCAGTCGCTGCGTCCGCCCGCAGGTAACGGCTGTTGCTCGCGCCGGGGGGGGGGGGGGGCGGGGAGGAGGTCGGTCGGGGAGGCGGGTCGCTGAGGAGGTGGGGGCTACCTGGCTGCTTCCTTCCCGTCTCTCCCCCCTCCCTGCTTCGACGAAGACCCTTGTGCGTGTAGGTGTGGTGTTTTCCCTGCGTGTTTTCTTAACCCACGCGCAAAACGCTCCCCCTCCCCCCGTTTCCCCCCCTCCTTACTTCGCTTGAGGAATAAACAATAACAGCCTCCCCTCCCCCCAAAAGCAGGCCCCCTCCTTCGCGTTGTCACAATAACGTCCTCGCCCTCCTCTTCTCCCCCACCCCCTTGTCCCTTTGCATCATCCCGCGGCGGCCGCACCCCCCCCCCGCCAACTCCTCATCCTCCTCCACATCCTCGAGCGCAATAACAAGCCCTTCTGCTGGAGCTTGGGCGGCCCAGCCTCCTCCTCCTCCGCCAGCCCTGTCCCTCCCCGAGAGCGCAAAAGGCAACGTCGGCCGCAACAACAACGACGACAACAACACCACAACGCCCTTTGTGCAGCCTCAGCCGCGTAGAAACTGTAAGCTCTTTCTCTTTTTCTTTCTTTTTCTCTCGCCACCAATGGATCCCTAACCTCAGCCAAAAACAGTAAAGCGTCCTGTCGCGCTTGGAAGGCTTGCCGATTTTATTGGGGGCCTTGTTCCGCTGCTGTTACTGTCTTCTTGTAGTGTCTTATGTAGCTGTTGCATGACTAGCAAGTTCTTTGTCGTGTTAAAAAGACTTTCTTTGTTTTCTTCCCCCTTTCTTTACCTTCTCGGAAAGCTGCTTTTCGTGTCCGGACGGCCGAGATGTTCACAAATAGATCAATTACTATAGCCTCAAACACTTAACAACTGTAAATTACATATGTTGGAAAACAGGTCAGGCTCTGCTTCCGGTCTTTTCCTGCTTTGCTTCTTTCTCCTACCCTGGCTGCTGCATTCTGTGATCCAAAACAGGCCAGGGACAATAACTTTTTTCTCTCGTTTTGCCTTAAACAGATATTGGCACCTTGCTTTTCAATTCCAGGAGGACACCTGCTCAGAATTATTAGTGCCCCCGTCACTTCGTTGTTCCAAATGCTCTAGTTTTGGATTAGTATGCTCACTTCCTTGATTTATAATCCTGTAAGCAGCCTCAGCGCTCTTTCCATAATTTATAAATGCATGGGATCAGTATTTCCCGGAGCAGAGTGTTGATAGGAAGTTTTTTTTGGGGGGAGAGACTGTTGATTTGCTTTTCTGACTGTGTGGTACCAGTGACTTGGGGCCCACAGGTCTCCCTTGTCAGCTGTTTCCTCTTATTTGTTGTCAAATCGCCTGTGCTTCTGGGAAAGTCTCATTCTCAAACCAGACATGGGCAGAACCTTTGCTGATTGGATGTCGTACGCCATGTGACCAGAATCAGGGTGCGCTCCCTTCCTCCACCACCTTCTTTGTGTGTAATTACTGTTTTGGATAATAAGAGCAGGACTGTATGTTCTGGGTCTTCTGGGGGAGGCGGCAGAAACACACTCCTCTTGCGGTGCTCTGCAGTGGCTGTTGAAAGAGAAGGATCCTGCTGCAGTGGGGGTGCTGCTGCTGTTAACTGCTCTCGTCTAGCTTTACTGTCTACCAAATAGAGCAGCTGCCCAAGTGATTAAAACATTATCAGAGCGGAACAGGCTCTGCTTCCCTTCCCTTCTAATGTTTTAGTTCTTTATCCCCAAGTATAGTTGTATATGACTCGCAATGATTTCTGCATTCGTTATAAAGGGTGGAATTTTTTTATTTTACTGTTGAATAGTGATTTAATTCTTTTTCAGATCCTTCCTACCTCCCCTTCCTGGTGATGTATCACCTTCTAAAATGTCTTAAGGGTCACCATATAATTATGGATATTTAGGGGCTTTATTTTATATATATTACACTGAGCTCAAACTTAAAAAAATTAATTTAGGATGTAGTGTTGATAACATTTAGTACTCAGCATCTCATTGAAATCAATGGCTGGTTCAAACAGAGTTTACCTCATGTTGTTCAGCTTACTGTTGTGCAACAAGGTACATTTTGCAAACATACTGAAAGCGTCATATAAAGTTAAGTAACAGTAAAGTGTTTGAAGTACTTTATTTTGATTCTCTTTACAGCAATCCTATAAGACAGGTATATGTGAGGCAGAGAAACATTTGTCATGAGGTAGTGGAAGGAGTGAAATATGAATCAGATACTACCTAATTTTTATTATCAGTTTCTTGCTTCTCTATGCCAGTATATAGCACCAGTCTGAAATGCCACAATGCAAACAGCTCTTCTCCCATGATATTGAGAGGAAGAGGAAACATGTATACCACTGTTTTGTACCCTCATTCGTGGCCAGGGCATTCTCTGAAGGCACAAGATGCAATCACTTTGCTGCAGCTCTAGATGTGATCGGTGTCTGGGTGGGAGACTTCCTGGGAAGTGACTTGTGCAGACTTATTATTCCATAATGGATGAAAAAAGGTAAGGGAAATGAGAAAGGAATTTCCTTAATTTTTTTCTGAACTCTGGAACCTGTGGACCAGGGGAAGCCTACGTGTAAGACAATAACCTCAATGATAACAAAATTATAGAAAGTCAGTGCTCTGTGTTAAGGATTTCCCAGAGTTCTTGGAATTCCGAAGTAGGGGAAACCCTACATTAGAGCTCCCATAGCTTAAATAAGTTGCAAGTTATCTCAAGCATGCGTCTTTTGAAATTGTACTTAAAGGACACATACAACCAATGTATTTTATTTACAGAAAAACAATTTTCATCTTATTCTGGATCTGGACTCTGATACTCCACAAACAACTGTACTTATTTTACATGCCTTTGTATCTTGTTTTGTTTTCTTCATTTTCTGATGCCCTGTTATAGCTATTTTTCTTATTTTATACCTATTGAAAATGAAATAATATTTACAAAAATCAACCATGCTTTTCTGCTGCTAGAATACTAGTGCAGTTGCCCATAAATGGCTGAGCAGTGGTGGTAGAATTGGGTTAGTCCCAATGCACGGACACCAAATACATTTGGGATCTCTTGAGCTTCATCGTATATGCCATTGTTTCAATGTAGCAGTGCAGGAGGATACTTTTAACCATGTTTAGCTTTTAAAAAGTCAATAAAATTCTTAACAAAAAATACTACACCATAGACCTGAAAATAGTATGTTAGTCATTTGTGACACTGATTGCTTTAAAAGAAGAACCAGTTATCTTCTTGGTGGAATCAAGTCTTTTATAAGTTGCCCCCCAACTTATGTGCATTTATTTAACTTGTGTGAATTCAACTTTACATGTTTAGCCGGGGGGGGGGGAGTAAAAAGGGGGGGGGGGTTTCAGGCAGGAAAATAATTGGCAATCCCTCCATCACACTCCTCTTGGGAGAGTGTTCAGACGTGCAGAGACTATACAGTGGTACCTTGGTTCTCGAACCCAATCCGTTCTGGAAGTCCATTCAACTTCCAAAACGTTCGAAAACCATGGCTTCTGATTGGCTGATTGGCCCCAGAAACAATGGCAACAGCCGAAATGGATGTTCGACTTCTGAAAAACATTCACAAACCAGAACACTTACTTCTGGGTTTGTGGTGTTTGGGAGCCGATTTGTTTGTCAACTAAGCCGTTCGGGAACCGAGATACCACTGTACATGATTTTGGCTTTATACACTATCCCTAGAACATAACCCTACATTAGTTGAGTCAGCTGTACAGTGGTGCCTCGCAAGACAAAAAGAATCTGTTCTGTGATTCTCTTCGTCTAGCGGTTTTTTCGTCTTGCGAAGCAAGCCCATTGATGGATTAGCGCTATTAGCGGCTTTTAGCGGCTTATCTGCTGATCGGATCAGCTGATAAGCGGATTAGCGGCTTAGAAAAAGGGGGGGGGGAGGAAAAAACCCCGCAGGAACTCGCAAGGCATTGTCGTCTTGCGAAGCAAGCCCATAGGAAAATTGTCTTGCGAAGCACCTCCAAAACGGAAAACTCTTTCGTCTAGCAAGTTTTCCGTCTTGCGAGGCATTCGTCTTGCGGGGCAACACTGTATTCCATGCAAGGGGTTGTTTAGAAACTTGTGACTATATTTAATTTTGAATTCTTTGTTGTTAGAGTTAACTCTGAATCTCTGTTTCATTTTCTCATCAAAGACAGATAGTGTTAATAACTGGGAAGCAATTTTGTGACATTTTAAAATGAGTTGCTTAGTGTGTTTACATATACCGTATTTTTCGCTCTATAAGACCACAAGGCGCACCTAGTTTTTGGAGGAATAAAACAAGAAAAAAAATATTCTGAATCTCAGAAGCCAGAACAGCAAGAGGGATCGCTGCACAGTGAAAGCAGCAATCCCTCTTGCTGTTCTGGCTTCTGGGGTAGCTGCGCAGCCTGCATTCGCTCCATAAGACGCACATACATTTCTCCTTAATTTTTAGGAGGGTCAAAAGTGAGTCTTATAGAGCAAAAAATATGGTAAGTTGCCATCTCCAACCCTATGAAATTAGTTGTAGTACATCATTTCCATTGACATCTAGTGAAAAGTTCAGTGCACTTTACATGTATAAGTTTCCAAACAGTTATGTATATTGGTGGCATTTAAGTGTAGAGGATCTCATTTTAGAAATTTAAATATTGTGTAAATTGAATAAATATGAGTGTAAAATATCCATTATTTGCTTAATTTTTTTAAAAAATAATCGATTACTTTATCTAAAACAAGCATGAGAATTTTAATGCATTGCTGAATGGTGTCTATAAGAATGTGGGAAGGAAAGCATCTCAGTCATAAGTAAAACCTGCACGTGCATGCTGCTTGGAAGGAGGCCTGGGTCTTCTAGGTTTCCATTTTGCAGGAAAGTAGAATACTGTACAGCCAGAATCCTGGACACTTTGTGTTACACTAAGGTTACAGTCGGCAAAATGGAATGTCTAGTTGCCATTTTGGGGTATTGGTGTCTGAAAACAGTCCAGATCCAATGATCCCCAGGCATGTACCTCCAGATGGTGAAGATTGCCGGGCGCCATCCTGGCACCCAGGTATCTTCACTTGGTTGTAAGTGGTCGATAGCCAGGTGCAAAATGCACCTGGGTAATTTTGAACACTTGATTGGGGAGTGCCTTTGCCATTAGTAAGATGGCTGGATTTGGATTCTCCAGTGTTCTGGGACAATGCATTAGGCTTCTTGAAAGGGAAAATACCATAATTAGGCTTGCTGCATTGTCTAGCTATCTAATGTCTTCTTTAACTGGTTGTGGCTTCCCAGGATCTTGGTTGGAGAGGTATTTCCCAGCATTGTGACCTAAGGTTCCTTTACCTAGATTTGCCTTCTAGTAAGTTCATGTATTTAGATGTTTGCTTCCTAATCTGAATAAGTTATGTGCCTTTAAAATTTGCACCAGCTCATTAGAAAGTGGTGCCAGATTTAGAATATAAATATCAGCATGGGGGGGGGATAGGGTGTAAACTAGCCTTTTAACTGAGCACAATAATTACATGTAGTCAATGCTAACTTCTTGTTTAAACCTATTCAAGTAGTGGTAGGAATTGCCTTACAGCAGTAAAGAAAAAAGGAATGCCCAGTTAGAATGAGTGGTGGCTCCAGTTTCAAGAATAACTTAAGTACTTGAACCCGTTTCAATTCATGGAAAAGTGCAACTGTATAAAAGGAAGAAAATGTTGAAAAGTTTAATGATTGGTTGCTCTGAGGCTATGATTTTCTAAATTTAGTCCCTAACATGAATACTCAGATCTTTGTGCTCAAATTGTTCATTTTAATAATAGGTTGTTTATCCAAATTCTACATATAGCCCACACAAGAACAGAAGTGATAATATAAAACAAAAGGAAAGTCACAGTGTGTTTGGATTTCTCTTCTCTCTAGCGCGCTCCCTCTTTTCTTTTATCCTGCCCCCCCCTCCCGGTTAATCACTTCTCCTGGGTCGGTTTTGATGGCTTTTTGTTGTTCAGCTTGCATCATTCTTGTGAGCCATTAGTAGTATTTGTTGTTTTATAATATGCATTCAGGATGTATGGTTATAAGTTTATAGGCACCCCATCCCTGGCTATAGCCAATATGTTGGTCAGACAAGCTTGCTTTCACATAAATTTATTGTGTTCCATTTTAAGCCAGTAATGGAAAACTCTTGCTTATTAACTAGTTTCTCATAAACTTTCAGGCTTAGGGTTGTTGATAAACCCTTTTTAGAAGACATCTGAAGGCAGCCCTGTTTAGGGTGGTTTTTAATGTTTAATGCTGTATTGTGTTTTAAATATTTGGTTGGGAGCTGCCTAGAGTGGGCAGGGTATAAAGATATTATTATTATTATTATTATTATTATTATTATTATTATTATTATTTATTGAACTAGGACAGCACTGGGAATATTTGACTTCCCTAATGTAAGTGACAGCTTCTGTTCTTAAGAGTATTTTTCATGGTATACTTGAGCTTCTTAAGCTTCAGGATAATGGATGATATCCAGTGTTAAGTCATACACAGGAGGAGATTCAGCTGGTTCCTCCCACCATTCCTCTGCATCCAACTAGTCCCTGACAACTTGATATCAGGGATTAAACTTGGGACTTTGCATGCAGACATGTTCTATATCATTACAACATAGCCCTTTCCCCAGCTACTCTTTCTCCTTGGGCCCATCCATAGTCTTCTTTCAGCATCTCTGTTTGCTATACTTGGCACAGAACCTATGGGCTAAACTAGATATTTAAAGGATTTTTACCCTGCTCTTCAGTTAAAAAGGCCTCCCAGAATAGCTTGCAAAGTTCAGTAGTAAAACAGTCCCTGTCCTCAGGCTTACAATCTAAAAGGCAAGAAGGAAAAAGGATTGAAAGGGGAGAAGAAAAAGCAAATGGACATTAGTTCTTAGAGTTCTTGAAATGATAAACTAGAATGGAAATTGTTCAAGGCCAGGAGGAGCCAAAAGTTGCAGGCTTCTCAACAGAGATAATGGAGAAGCCCTTCTGTCCCAATTCTTCCTCTGCTATAGCCAGTCACATGTGACAATATTCTGACTCCTTGTCAAAGAAAAGCAATTTTGGTTGCTGCAAGTTTCAGCAGAGGATTAGCTGGGATAAGGGGCTGCTGCACAAAATTGATTTTGCTCCCCACTGCTTTTCTATCAGGTGTGTGTGTGTGTGTGTGTGTGTGTGTGTGTGTGTGTAGAGGAGAATACACAGATTTTGTATTCTAAATGTAGCACTGCTGGATATTTACTCAACAGCTCTTACTGGAAATCTCTAACATAAAAACATGTATTCCATCCCAGCTTTTTTCAAAGGTGTTGACATAAATTGGTGACATTTTCAGCTTTGCTCTTTCTCTCTTCTTTTAGGGCTGTAGCATTCTTTAAAAATGGGCCGGATTTTCTTGGATCATATTGGTGGTACTCGCCTGTTTTCCTGTGCAAATTGTGACACAATCTTGACCAACCGCTCAGAACTCATATCTACTCGCTTCACAGGGGCTACTGGTCGAGCCTTCCTATTTAACAAGGTTAGTTAAAGAGACCTGCAACTCCTTAAGTGCCACCACACTCTGTTCCTGCAGTGCCTGTTATGGTGAAACAGAATTGCACGCTGGAGAACAATTTGATGTTAACAGTGGCTGAGGTTGTGGACTGCATGCTAAGTGGTTAACAAAATGCGTAGCTGGACCTTTCTGGAAAAAAGTCAGTTCCAGATTTGAAATGGGAAAGTAATAAATGCCGAAGCACTGGAAACAAGAAAGTAAGCAAAGCCAACTTGTGAAATCCTCTTATCATCGTCTGAAAATCAAAGTCACATTTATAGGGAACCAACGGGTGAGAGGGATTATCAGAGGCCTATAATCCATAGTTCATTATAAAACACTAGGCAACTGTATTGATTCAATTAATTAATTAATTAATTAATTAATTAATATAATACACTGAGTGTTGTCTACTTTTTTCTTTGTAGAGCTCCTTTCAAATTTCCCCAAAATCAGTGGTTTGCTGTATTAGGCTGGGGCAGTTTTAAAACCTGGCACTGTCAGCTTTGGCAGCAGCTGTATTGGTCTGGATGCAGCCAGAGTGCTTCTTTCAGAGAGTGCCCCAGGAAGGTCATTACTGTTAATGTGTCCCTGCAGTTAGAGATGAAGGCTCTAAGCAATTCCTCTGTAGATTAACGACATCTCAAATTCTTTCTATCCCTTTTATCTGCTACAGGTAGTAAATCTGCAGTACAGTGAAGTCCAGGATCGGGTCATGCTCACTGGACGCCACATGGTTCGTGATGTGAGCTGCAAGAACTGCAACAGCAAGCTAGGCTGGATCTATGAATTTGCCACTGAAGACAGCCAGCGGTATAAGGAGGGCCGTGTTATCTTGGAAAGAGCTCTAGTCCGAGAGAGCGAGGGGTTTGAGGAGCATGTTCCATCTGATAACTCATGAATGAACATCTCAGTTGTCTCCAGGCTTTCTCTGTTGAAACTTTAAAAAGAGAAAAATCAACAACAAAAAATATACTTACATACACTGTCACCTTAGCATCAGCGTTGGATTCATGAACTAGAGAGTGGGAAAGATTGTGAGAGAATTTCAGACGGAACTTTCCTTTATTTCTTTCTCCTTTTTTATCCCTTTCAGTTCATAGGGAATGTTGAATGGATGTTGTAACTATGCTTTTTCTCTTAAAGTCTCAGATATGTAAGCATTTGAAGTTACAAATCCTCTGAAAGCAATTTGGAATATTTCTTTAATTTGAGAGAATACAGTTGGATTTTAGCTTGTAAAACCTGTTACATCAAAAGGAAAATTTTAAGTGTAGCAATCTTTTAATTTATTTCAATTTTTTGTCCTTCCTTTTAATTCGATTTTAGCCAGACTTTTCACCCGATCTGCTGGCTTAAGAGGTCCGAATTTATGATAAGTGCTAAAGGTTCAGTGTTTAGTCCAGTTTGTGCTGGCCGTTGATTCATATTCTTGTTGGGGTTCATTGGTAGTACAGAGCCTGTGCTTGTCTGTACCTTTTTTTTTTTGTAACCCAATTTTTTTTCCATTCCTCATTTACCTAAGCACCCCTTCCACCATAAGGCTGGTGTTGACTTTTTTTTTAATAGGGCAAAACTGCTTGTCTTCTCAGTTTCCTGATGTAACTTACCTAATTATATAGACAAATAGCTGTCCAGTCTTGTGTTGCTTCAGAACTATGTAGGTAGTGATGGGTGGGACTTGAGCAGTTGCTGCAGCTTTTTTGTTTGTTTGTTTATTTGTTTCTTTCTTGGCTGACTTCCTTAAATAGAAAAGTTGCAACTCCTAATCTGAGAATTTCCCTCCTTTTTAATCCATAGCTTTGCATTAGAAACCTAACTATAAGGAAGAAGGGCATGCCAGCATGTACAGCCATGCATACAACTAGGCATCTGATCTAAATCTGTTTAAGTGGCTAACAACTTGTCTTCAAATGCTGCTTCTGATATCAAAGCTCTTACTCTTAGTTGCATCTTTCCATTGTGGTGCTGCACCTTTACTGCTTTCACCAGCAGAAGTTCATCTGGCTGTACTTAGTCACAGGTTATCTGTTGCTTCCTGTAGCAGTTACTTGTGTTGCAATACTGGATCTTGCTCACCCGAAAAACCTTTCTGTAGACTCTTTACTCAGGGGTGCCCAAATGTTGCTGCCAGCATGGCCTGCCAAGCTACATTTCTTGGAAGTCCAAGACCTGCATCTTAAAAATATTAATCACAATTTTGTACTCTCCTTGTCAGTACCAGTTACTTCCTAGACAAGGTTTTTGCCTTACTGTAATTGATCCTCAGCAATCAGATAGCACCTGTTAAGTTCTGCCACTGAGCAAGGAATGCAAATAAAGCATCCATATATCTGGAGGATCAGTAGTCCTTACTTCAGTCCTAACCACACTTGCACAGGCTGGGGTGAGGGGTTGCCTTTGCAAGTGCCTTTAGGAATACTGTTCCATGAGCCATGCCTCCCATATATAACTTGCAGACTGGATGAGGAGTTGTATCTTGCACTCCACATGTGGCATTCTGGCCATTGAGCTGTAGTTTGGGCACCCCTCTTAGCTTGATAAGTAGCTCTAATATGCAACTTAGAGGGGCAACATGTAGATTTGTGTACTGGAGCTAAGTCAAATCAGGATACTTAAACAATAGTGTACTTGTGCCTCAGATGAGTAAACTTTACTATTGATTTCAGTTATTCCCGATTATTTTAGTAACTTAACTGGCAACTTGTGATTGGCAGTCCTTGATGTACTCTACATGTATTTTTGATGTTGCAGTACAATAAAGTATGTTTTGTCCTGCGTGGTCTCCAGCTCTATGCTTCACTGGCAAGAACACTTCTTGAGACTTTTTTTTTTTTGCTTGTTTTAAATATACAAATGTAAGGAAGGAATAAGGAATGGCAGATATTTACAGTGGAAGGAGATAGCTGTTGTTGTATATTGCAACACAGCTTGGTTGGAACAGTCTGCCTGGCTTCCTGTAATGGAATCTCTTTTTGTTCTCTCCAGGCCAAAATAAAACCTTCCTTCTCAGGTGCGAGCTATCACAGCAAAAATTTATTTTGTTTTTTAAAGGGTGAGTTATTACAAGTAGGTAAAGCAACATGGATTGCTGTTTTCAATGGAGTAGGGTGCATAGCAGATTCATTTCTATTTAGACAGTACATACCTTTTTGACTACAAACATGCATCTGTTAAAATTGTCCACCTTCCGCTCCTCCTCAGAATCGGATACTGTAGGATGATCAGCTGTTCTGTTTGACTTAGTTGTCAACTCAAGACAGGTTGAAGCTGTGTCTAAGTCAGGGACAAAGACACAACAGAGAGTTGCTAAGTGTAACACTACATTCCCTAGCCAAGGTAATGCAGATGCACTTATTCCTTGGAAGTCAGACAACCAGAGAGGTACACTGGGGAAACCAG
The DNA here is from genome assembly GCF_965112155.1 of Podarcis liolepis. Taxonomy (NCBI): domain Eukaryota; kingdom Metazoa; phylum Chordata; class Lepidosauria; order Squamata; family Lacertidae; genus Podarcis; species Podarcis liolepis. The sequence goes on along the minus strand of NC_139557.1, from coordinate 91,005,940 downwards.
TGGCAGCCTTATACACTATGAGTTTTTCTAATCCTCTTTATGCCATCCAAGGTGGTGGCCATTACTTTTAACTTTTATTTATTTGTTTCATAAGTGTCTCAATCACTATTCAAAATGCAATATCCTGCCCCCTCACAGTGGTTTGCTACATGTATAATAATGTAAAACCATATAAAATATAAACGAGACCTAGATGGTGCTTTGAGTGGATTGCAGCATTTGTTGTTCCTGTTTCCATCATATACTCTGGGGGTTTGGTGGGGAGAGACAGAAAGAGTTGTTGTGGGTCTGCTACAAAGTTTTCCAGAGCATAACCCAACTAATGCATCCAGGGCTGCAAGGCACAGCACTAGCTGATTGGTACCCGAGGCTGTCCTGTTTCTTTGGCTTTATAATGTAGCAATGGGGAAGCAGTACATCTGCTCAAGGCCAGAATACAAGAGCCCAACAGGGATAAACATCTTACCCAGCAAATAAATGTTTGGGAACAAAAAATATCAGCTGGAACCCCTGATCCAAGAGTGAGATAGTGCAGGGATAGATAGCTGGAAAAACAACAGATTGTGCCAAATCAACCAGCTGTTGTTGTTTTTTTAAAAAAAGATTTGATTGAATTGTTATGTCCACTTAGGGAAGATTGAAAATAATGCTAATAAAAGGAAGGAGCCCTTGGATGTGGCATACATTAGGGCTTGGAAAGCTGATTCATTTCTGTACTGCACAGCTAAAGCAGAGGAAATCCACTTAATGGATTTCTGTTCTCAGGCCTGTATATAATAGCTCATTAGAGGAAATACTCCATGCCAACATTTTGGAGCAGCTTCAGCACTCCGCAGTAAGATGCAGTGCCATATTTCTCTGCATGCTTATAAGACAAGACAGCAGTGGGATGCTTCCTTTGGATCTGCACTGAAAAATAACTGTAAATAACAATCTTGAGGGTTTCCAGAGTAGTATTCTTGTTAGTCTTGCAGAACAGGAAGTCTTGTGGCACCTCAAAGCTGCTATTTTTGGTGAAAAACATATCTTTCTACCTGCCTTGCCCCACCCCCTGGCCCTGGGACTCCTCATGAGGGAGCTGTTCCTGGAGAAAGAACAGTGAGGGGAGAGACTTCGTCAGCTTGTAAACCGCCTTGATTATTGTAAGATAGAAAGACAGTATACAAATAAAAAATGAGGATGATGATGATGTGGGCCCCGGGCTGACAACTTGTGCCACTATTTTTTGAAAATCTAGTAATAATAATAATAATAATAATAATTAATAATAATAAAATTTATACCCCGCCCATCTGGCTGGCTTCCAACAAAATATTAAAAATACATTAAAACATCAGTCATTAAAAACTTCCCTAAACAGCTGTTTCAGATGTCTTCTAAACATCAGATAGTTGTTTATTTCTTTGACATCTGATAGGAGGGCGTTCCACAGGACAGGCGCCACTACCAAAGAGGCCCTCTGCCCAGCGGCGGAGCTTCATGCTCCGGCACGGGGGGGGGGTGGAGAGCAGGCAGGGGCAGGGCGGGGCTGGTGTGTGTCCCGGGGGCATGGCACACCACCTGCAGGGGCGTGGTACTCGTCCTGGGGGTGTGGTGCCCAGTGCGGGCGGGGGTAGCTGCAATGGCACCCCACCGAGATCGCGCTGCTGGGGGCGGTGTGCTCCCCCCACACTCCTCTTCCTCTGCCAGTGCCTCTGCCTGGTTCCCTGTGTCCTCACTTCTTGCAGTGAGGGCCAGAAGGCCCTTGAAGCTGGACCTCAGTGTCTGGGTTGAACGATGGGGGTGGAGATGCTCCGTCAGGTATACTGGGCTGAGGCCATTTAGGAGGTCTTTGAAGACCAGTGTTATGTGGTCTCGGCAGCCGCTCCCAGTCACCAGTCTAGCTGCTGCATTCGGGATTAGTTGTAGTTTCGGGTCACCTTCAAAGGTTGCCCCACATAGAGCGTGTTGCAATAGTCCAAGCGGGAGATAACCAGAGCATGCACCACTCTGGCGAGACAGACTGCGGGTAAGTAGGGTCTCAGCCTGCATACAATCTGTCAATCTACTAGCAAGCCAGATTCAAGGTCCTTGTATTTACAAAACCCTGAACAACTTGGGTCCAAGCTGTCTTAGGAACCACCTGAAGCCTTATATCCCAGCTGGATCCCTGAGAACATCTGCAGGAGTGTTGTTGGTCGTCCTCCAAACTGTCGAGATTCATTTGACAGCAGCAAGAAACTGAGCCTTTCGTGTTGTCAGCTCAGTTTTATGGATTACTCTTTCATTAAAGATTTAGCAGGCGCATTCTGTTTTAATTTTTAAATGCCTGCTGAAAACTTTTCTGCCAGGTTTCTGCAGGCAATTAAGACTGCACATTTCCACAATAGCTGATTTCTGATTTTAACATTTTTGTTTTTTGTCGCATGGTTTTATGCATAACTGTTGTAAACCACAATGATACTTTTCATGAATATGGTATTATACTGTATACTTTTTAAAATATAAAATAACTACACTAGATTAATCCATTGAGGGACTGCATCTGTATGGAGAATGCGTATAAGTGACATCACACACACATGCCCCTAACAGGTCTAGGAGCACATAAACATCAGGATGCACACACACTCTGTTGCAATAGTTATTGTAGCTTTGATTGCGCCCTGACTGCAGGCAGAAAATTGCTCCTTTTGCAAAGCTAATTATAGTCCTCTTCGGCTGTTAAATCACAGCTATCTGTATTCCATTAACCTGCGCCGAACAGAGAACCGACTGCATTTACTGCGTGCTTGCATGGCAATGGTTAACTGAGCTGGCGAGATTCTGCTTACCTCAACAAAACCAGCCGCAGTGAGAAAGGGAAAACAATGAATGGGTGGAGATGAACAGCCCGTCAGAGAAAGAGCTATGCATTCCGGCTAGTGCAGTCCAGGCTGCTGCAATGACAGTCTGAAGGTTGTAGCAGCCTCTGGAATCTGCATTCAAACTGAACATCAGCCTTCGCTTGCAAGTGGAGCCCCCCCCCTTTCTTTTTGGCACAAAAGGGCTTGTTCACCATTGGGACTTCCGAGACATGGCCAGTAACCAGGCCAGCTTACAGGATGACCAGAGCAGGCATTGCAAGTTCTTATCCTATATGTTTTACCAAGCTGTCAGAGATCACAAACCTGTCTGGATGCTGGAAGACATGAGGACTATGGAGTATTTCTACTGGGAAGAAAATGCCAGCCTGAGGACGTATTCCCCTTCCGAAGCCCTGCTCTACGCCGTGGTGCACAACCACCTGCCTTATGCCCAGTACCTGCTGTCTCATTTTCCGGAGGAGGCTCTCAAAGTCCCTGGGGAACATTTCTGCTATTGCCCTTCCTCTGCTCCTCACTTGGCCATGGCTGTCACCTACGACAGGAGAGACATTCTGGGGCTGATCATCAGCATCTCCCACAAGCTGCCCAGCCTGAACTCCTACATCAACCGAACCGGCTGCTTCCACCTGGAAGATGGGAAGACCCCTCTGCATCTCGCCTGCGAGCTCCTGAGGTCAGAGACGGTTCTGATCCTCCTGGGGAACGGGGCTTCTCCCAGGATAGAGGACAGCAAAGGACTGACACCGCTGGATGTCATCTTGGAGCAGATGTGGGACTCGAAAGTCAACGTGGCGTCCAAAAAGCTCTGCCTCGATTACCTCTTGCTTTTCATGCCCAGCCCCCGGTTCAAGATGAGGAAGGTGCTGCAAGAGCACCCAGAACACTGGGCAGTTCTGCTAGGGGAGGACAAGTTCAATAGCCTGGTGGGGAACATGCCTGCATCTTTATACCTGCAAGCTATGCAAACCATCCTTCAGACTCTCCCGCCCTCCCATTTCCCTAAAAGCATCCAGGAACTTCCTATACCTCAGGCATTAAAGCCTCTGCCTCACTTCGGCAAGCAGCACCCAACAAAAAATATGGTAAATGTTTTTCCATGATGTTATGCTTTTTTAAAAAAATGTCACATTCAAATTGTATAATTTGTTCAGGTGGGGTTTTCAAAGGTGCTTCAGGCTGCAAACCAAACCCCCAGCGCACTTCTACTTGAGCTAAATAGGACTACTCTCAAGTAGGATTGCTGCCTTAGGGGGATTTGCTGCCCAGTTATTACTGAATTGGTATCAAAATCTGGGCTACTGTTTGATGCCGCTGAAAATCCCAGCCTTAGTATATGTTGTCAAATGAAATCTCTCTATTTTTTTCAGATTAAAAAACCCCTCCCATTCTGTGCATGTGAAAATATTACATTGAACTGAATGTACATTTTGCTCACTGAAATCAGTGTAGCAGCACTCCTGATTTATTGTTTGTATTTTATGTAAATTATCCAGGTTTTGCATTGTTGTTATTATTTAAAAGGCACTGTTTTCACAAGGCATTATATGGACCAGGGTCCCAATCCTGTACATTGCTTGATGCCTTAACTTCTATTAACATCACTGAGTTTTAAGGATCATAACTCTATGCAGGATTGTAGCCTACCAGATCACTGTGCTGTTAGGGGAGCGTGTGGTGGGGGTTAAAGGAGGAACTCTTTTTAAGTTTTCTCAAGTGCTGCATAATGAATCAGCAGTTATGATCATAAATGTCTTGGCCTTCAGTGCTCCTGCAGTGGTGAGGAGTCCCTCTGGCTGCAGGATACTGTTGTGTCACCTTAAAACATTGAGCCTTTCTAGCAAAAGCTAGGTAGGTTGGTAGTGTGGTGGAAAGGACCCAATGAAACCTACATAGATGGAATTCCTTTTCAAAGCTGAGTGGTAGGGGAAAGACCAATTTCCACGGCGCATCACAATGTGCCAGACATACCCTTCCCCTCCCCATTCCTCTCTGCTCACAGAAGTTTCAAGAGTGAGCATACCTACAAAGGAAGATATGGCATGGTCCTTAATGCTAGAGACCTACAGTGGCTACTTGTATTTTTTTCACTGCAAGAAGCAATGCAATATTAGACACCTGATGCCCCCCCCTCCCTGCAAGAAATGCAGTGCGATCCTTGCAGTTGCTGAGAAAGAATGCTGGCGGCCTTCGCCCTCCAATAAGTCTTGGGTTACATCTCCCATCGGTCCCAGCCAGTGTGAAGGCTTTTGACTTAGGAAAAAGGGACCCTGCCCACCTTAGAGGATGAGACCTTGTGAGTGAATATAAGGAGGTCACCATCATCACCCAAAGAGTTTGGCCTGTTTGCCTATAGACAGGCTGCTCCTGCCTCTCTGCCCATCCCAACTTATCTCCCCCACCCAACCATGACCACTGATGTAACCTGCCTAAATAACGACTTATCAGCATTCCTTCAAGGTGCACAATCTCTGTAGCTCCAGGTGCATGGTTTCTGTTTTTTGTTTGTTCATTTGTTCATTTTACCTCTGCCAGAAAGGATTGTGTTCCCTACATGCCCACACTGTAGATGGGCAACACATGTTTGCGCCTCTGATTTTGGATCGCATGCTGTTTTCAGCAAGGCATCTCTGACCAGAAGAACACTGAACATCAAGGGGTGGGCCTTGATGCTTTCCTGGAAAGAGAAGAACGAGAGGCTCTCTCTCCCTCCCCCCCCCATCCACAACCCCAGAATTCCACAAAGAAAAGCCAAGCAGACTGGCAGATGAACCTTACCTCAACACAGGTGCCAGGCGAGCAGCCGCCACTGCACTTGGAGGCAGCAGGCTGGCTTAGGGGTTGCAGGGTGGGTTGTGTAGCTGCCGCCCCCCCTCTGCCTGAGGCACCTGTCTCACTCTGCCTTATGGTGGGGCCAGTCCTGAGTGAGAGCCTGGCCCTAAGCATGTTTCCTGGGAAGCAACTCGTATGGAAATCGAGGGGAGCTGCTTCCTCCTGAACAGGCTTAGAAGCAAGTTCTAAAACCCTAGATAGCCCCTGCCAGTCTGTGAGTACAGTGCTGAGCTATATGGACCGAGTGGTCTGATTAAGCATCTGGCAGCTTCGTAGGATCCTATGGAAACGGGGCTAAAGCATTTTTCTTAAGGCAACTTGGCTTGATAATAACCATTGCTCTGTATAAAGCTGACCTGTTTTTCACAGATAGGTCCAAATTCCGTGATGGTGGGCAATGCGAAGCTGTCCCTTTAATGTAAATGCCTAAGAAGACTCAGAATTTGAGAATTTGATAATAGTCAGTGCAATTTCATCCTTGTGAACAAATGAACAGGTCTTTGCTGTGTCTATTAGATGCCTAGGAGCTGGTGCCCTACCATACGCCAGGCATCTTGAGGATACTATCTCAGTCTCTGAAATTTACCTCTGCAACAAAATGTAAGCTATGTGTTCTGTTAGAGCCAGTGGGTTTGAACAGATCTACATGATTCGCAAGAATCTCCTATTATGTTCTGGTATTGGCAACTCCCCACAGGTACTTAACAAATCAGACCAAATGCCGCAATCTAGCCCAGCATTTTGTTCTCAAAGCCAGCCAAATGCCTATGGGAAGCCTGTCTAGAGGACATGAGCAGAGCAGCACCTGCCCCCCGCCAGCTCTGTGACATAATCCTGCAGCAAACTGAGAATTTGTGCCTGCTGAACTTCTGCCATATAGCTCTTAAGGGCGCAAGAGCACCTTAAAAAACTAACAAACAAAAAACAGACAGTTCAGTATCCCTCTTCCTTTCCATGATTAAATCCTCAGGACCCTCCCTCCAGCATTTTGAAGTTCACAGGGTTGCCTTAGCCTTACCCCACCTATGTGAGGACATAAAGGAGAGGCATCTAGGAAACTTTTGCAGTACATTTCTGATACAGCAAAACAGAACCAGTTTCTAGCCAACCAGCCACACAGACAACACAACTAAATGCCACCCAGAGTAAAGAATGTTTTAAATGAACTAGGCAACAAACGCACACACGTGTGTGTGTGTGTGTGTGTGTGTGTGTACACTTGAATCAAGCAATGCTAAAATAATAATCAAATTGCAAATAAAGCCCACATCAATAAAGCTAACCATGTTGCAGCAGGCAATCTAATAAATCTCATTTTGGTGAAAAATGATAAGGGAAAATGTATCTGAAATATCCCCATGCAATACTAGCAATTATCTTGCTTTATATTATATGCACCCTATCCTAGCAAACATTTCAAAAACAAGACCCTCTTTAATCATTGGAAAATGACACATCCTTTAAATTGTTGTCCCCCTCGCCCCATATTGTATTAGCCACAGCAGACAAATTTGGCAGCAATTCCCTGAACTGTGAAGGCTGTTCACTTTGCAGTCTTGTCGCTGCTCGGAGTTTCCTTCCTTCTTACAGAAGGGAGAATGATTAGGGTAGTATTATACGCTCCCTAAGCCAGTCTCACAGAAGATTTAGAGGTGTGTCTAACCATATCTTTGCAGCAGCCTCCAAAGTCAGGCTAAGAACAAAGGAACCGCTATCCACTGTGACTGATCTACAGAACAATAGAGGGGTTGTTGGGACTGGACCCCAGCCTGTGCCAAAGAGACACCAGCTGTTGGAATCTGTGGGGAAAGGGCTGGGTCTGGTGTTATTTTCATTCCTCTTGCAGCTGCAGCTTCTAATTTGGATGTCAGCAAAGATGGGAACAAGGGTGGCACTCTTTAAGCAAGCGCTATTTAGGAATAATCCCACAAGGGAGATATCTGCACACTGTTTTCGACCGGATAAAATCTCCCTGAATGAACCAAACCTTAAAAAATCCAATCCAAATTCAAACAGAATTTAAAGGTCAAGGATGAAACTGAAGGAGGTTCAGGGTGAAATCCATGGTCACTGATAGGCATTGATGAGAGGAGATGAAGCGTACTTTTAGACCGGGAAGAGAATGGAAGATTGCAAAGTTACAGAATAGAGGCCACTGTTTGCTTTCAGGCACAAGTCAGCAGCCTGCGAAAGCTACATCAGAACTGGACAGGGATATCACTGGTGATAAAATTTGTAGGGGTTTGCTTTCCAGAGTGGACAGAGTGAAACACCAGAACTTTAGGGTTAGAATATTCTGGAAACCCTTCAATATTTCTCCGATGAAAATAGGGACATCATATTCAATAATAATATTTATATCTTGCCCACCTGACTGTGTTGCCCCAGCCACTGTGGGCAGCTCCCAACATATATAAAAACATAATAAAACTTTAAACATTGAAAAACCTCGCTATACAGTGTTGCCTTCAGAGGTCTTCTAAAGGTTGTATGGTTATTTATCTCCTTGGTTCGGGGGTCGCATAACTCCATACCCGTCAACATTTCTCCAGTGAAAATAGGGATGTCCTAAAGGAAAATCGGGACATTCCAGGATCAAATCAGAAACCAGGTCGGCTTATGTAAATCTGGGACTGTCCCTGGAAAATAGGGACACTTTGAGAGAATGGGTCGTTCATTATTACTCGTGAGATGAAACTGACATAAAATAACAGTACCAATCCATTTGAATCTCCACCCATCCCCAGAATCCAGTATGGGGTATCTAATGACCCTGTATCCCTGAGATCCCAAAAGAAAAATTCTAGCTAGCTCATGGCTAAGAAAAACCTCTCGGCAACTTGTTTCAATGGTACTCAGGGATTCTGCAGGTCCCTCTGCATCGTGGAAAAAATAATCCATTTTAAGGGCTACTACTTGATCAATTTCCTATGGGTCTTGCCAATGAGATTACCAATTGATAGGGGGCAGAGGAAGGAGGGCTTTGTGCGTTTAATAGCAGCTTATTAAGTGCAGCACGACAGCAAACATCATTACCTAGTATCTGTACATTATGCTGTCGTTAAATCACAGCTACAGTGCCTACTTTATAAACCATAGCGGGCTATGAGCTCAGCATTTAAAAAACTAAATTGCAGTTTTCTGCAATGCATATTTTGCAAATGCACATATACTTGCTTTTATTAAGTAGGGTTGCCATGTTTCAAAAGCTAAAATTCCTGTTGAGCTTTTTTTTGGAAGACCCCAAAATTTTGGAGCTTTCTTTTTTTCTTTTTCTTTTTTTGAAGCCTCCCTGAAAAATAGCGATTTTAAGCTTTTTGGAGCTGTTTCTGCTGCTTTTTCCACTTCAGCAAAATTACCCCCGACATCATTTTTTTCAGCCAAAAAACAGGACATTGTCAGGAATATTTCTGATGTATGGCAAGCCTGTATTAAGACATGGGAAGTAGCTTAGCATTTCCTTACTTGTGGCACAGTTGCCCATTCTCCCACTACAAGGGCACGGGATAGGCTTTCAGTACGTACTACTTCCAGTCAACCTGTAAATGTTTTGCAACACTGCCTGTTATTATTGCTAACCCAACCCTTGCCCCTCAAGGTCTTTAAGCAGAGTCTGGCCAGCCATCTGCTAGGAATCCTGCATTGCAGCTCCTGCCTGGAGCAGTCGGTTGGACTGGAGGAGCCAAAGGTCACTTGCTGCAAGTCTGTAATTCTCTGTCACTTTTTATTAGAGCTGTGTACACAAATAGCCTGTCAACATTCTCCACCCTCGGCACAGAAACTGGAGGGAATTCAATTGAATTTCTGCAGGGGAAGGGCAAATATTTCATCAATTTTTTCTCACATTTCACAGAGGCAGTAGCTCCCTCCCCCCGGGAGTTTCCCCCCTTTCACAGCCACTGCAAGTCACAACAGCAGCAGCTGTGTTGACAGCCCAGCCACCATTTTGCATCCCTACAATGCCCCTGGAATTGTGTATGTGTGTGTGTGTGTGTTTTGGTGGGGGGTGTGTGACTAGAGGTGAGGTGGTGACCACCACAAATATGATGGAGAATGTTGGGAGGAAAGTCTGCAAAACTGCCTCCTTTTCCTAGGGGGTTAAGGAAAAAAGCCATAGATTTTATTTTATTTTTACATGGGGAAAAAAGCCTGATGAGAAATTTTGGCTCAGCTCAGCATAGTATACAATGCTGCCATCATCAGCTTGACAAAAATCTAAAATATTGGTCCAAGGCATTTCCAAATGGCTGCTAGTCATGATGGCTGTTTCCCACTATATGCCTCTGAATATCAGCTTCCGGGATATCACAGATGGAGAGAATGCTGCAGTGCTCAGGATTTGATTGTGGGCTTCCCATGGGTATCTGGTCAACCACTGTGAGAGCAGGATGCTAAACTAGATGGGGCTTTAGGCTCTTCTTATGTTCTTACGTCAGACCACTGGTCTATTTTGGCTCATTATTTCTGAATCTTTGCTGCATATCGTGCATTAATGGGTGGTGATACCATTAGGGTTACATCTGCTTCATTAGCAATCATAGGCCTGGTTTCTATACAGGCACCATGCCTGCTGCACAAGGTATGGCATACCAGATGGCCGCTGATACACTTTCCCTCCGAAAACAAGGTAGGGAACAGGCTACCTGCTCAGATGACTGCACCACAGTTTAAGCGGTAAGAATACAATGGTATTCAGGCTTCGCTGGCACACCAGACTATGTATGAATGAAGTCACAGGAGAGTATTTTAACCTGCCCTTAGGAATGATATATTTGCCTAATTCAGAGTTTGCCAACCTTGAGTCTCCAGCTGTTTTTGGACTACAACTCCCATCATCCTTAGCTAGCAGGACCAGCGGTCAGGGATGATGGGAATTGTAGTCCAGAAATAGCTAGCCACCCAAGTTTGGGAAACCCTGGCCTGATGCCTTGCAAGTCTTCTGTACCATAATGTAGTCATTCTACAGCCAAGTCTACCTCAGGTCTATTGGCATTTAATTTGGTGAATGTTTCACTCAAGCAGGGGTGTAGTTATTCTAATGTTGTTGGACACCATCTCCAATCATTCCCAGCCAGCATGGTCAGGAATCAAGACTGCTGGGAGTTGTGGTCCAACAACACCTTGAGGGCCACAGGTTAGTCACCTCTGATTTAAAGCTTGCTCATCACAGACAGCTTTTAATAATAATAATAATAATAATAATAATAATAATAATAATAATAATAACAACAACAACAACCATTCCATCACCCTTTCGCATTATGATTTTCATGAGATGTTTCGGACTGCAACTCCCACCATCTGTAACAACTGGCCATGGAGACAGGGGATGAGTCCATAGCATCTGGGGATGAGTCCATAGCATCTGGAAGGCACCTAGAGAAAGCAACCTTCAAGCCTTTCTGTCCATTTCTTTGGGCTTACCCAGAAGCAGGGAAGTCCATGCATTTGCATGGTGACAAATATTAATATAGTAACCAAACAGAATGAATGTCGACGGCAGATGTCCTGTGGCATATTGGACTCTTGAAATAATTTCAAGGGGAGGGAGAGGGAAGGAGGGAGGAAGGAAGAATGTATTTGTATACATGAATAAGAAATCTCAATTTTTTTAAATTTGATGTCAAGTCTATGAAACATTGCAAAAGACTGAACTGCTAGATTCCTCCAGAAAGAATTTGGTAATAATGCACATATGTTTTTCATCTGTGGCAGAGAGTCCTAAAATCTTCTGTCAGGATCTACTGTTGCAGTGACATCTCTCTTTCAGTATTCTGTAACTAGGAAAATGGGGCACCTCTCCCAGAGAACTCGTTGGTCGCCATTGTGTTAATATTGTAGGACCATGATTGTGCATTTGTCACGCTTACCTGAGGCATAATTGGTGCCCGCACTGGCAAAGTGTAGAGTCTGAGAGAAGGAGCTCTAGCCCAGGCAGCCGCTAGTTCAAGCCTTAACTCAGCCACTAGGTTGCTTTAGGCGAATAACCGTTTCCCTCAAATCTCACCGCCCCCCCTGCAGTCTGTAGTATGATATTAATAATACTGATTGACATTACAAGGCTATTGTAATGTTTGATGTGGTTCAGAGCATGCTCAGAAGAATCTGTTGCTGCTTGGAAGCTGGAGAAATAGAGTTCCCAACCCAACCAAGATCAAGGGATTTAATTCTGCTTTTTAATTCTGAGCTAAAAGAAAAAAGATCACATTAGAAGCACACATTTAAATTTGGCTTTGAAATTTTGCAAATTTGCAAAGAATGACTAGTGAAACTGGGAAAATTGCTCATTTTCATACATTTGCAATTCTTTGTTTCAGCTATACATTCTACCGCTTTGTATTAAATATTTGCCTAAATGGGCACATGCTGCCATTTGCTGAATAACATGAAATCTTGATAAATCCATTTTACCACTTATCAAGTAAAGCCATATTTTGTAATTTAGACTCTGCCTCTCCCCCATCCCTTCAGTTTTACAATGGAAAAACCTTTTATCCATGTGATTGTACTTTTACCCTCTGCATGCTGAAAGACAAAGATTGTAGTATATATTGCAAAATTTAAAAGATATGCTGATTATGCCGATTGCAAAATTATTTTATCAGATTGTAATGAACCATAATAAACCTCCAACGTAAATTGGATTAGTCTTTTTTATTGCCTGTTGAGTTGGTTGTGGGTTTTATTATCAGTTGGATTTAAAGTGCTGGGTTAATTGCTTTCCCCTTTGTTTTAAACTGCATATGTTCATTACCGGAAAAAACATATTTGAGTTTCGGAATTATTATTTTCACTCATACCACAGAGATGAGTGCTCCAATTTAACGTTTTTAGATCTCTGGAAGGGCTCAGTGCCCAGAATCTCCAGGTACGGCTGGAAGTGTATCTGTGCCTGGGGAGCCCACTCTGCACCCCGACTTTTTAGTGTGCAATAAACAAAGCTAGACAGACCAATGTAGGTCCAAGTAGGGTTGCCATCTCCCATCTGTAGTCTGAAACAGTGTCCTAGAAAAAATTGGCAAAATGTCCAGAAAAATCGGGATGTATGCCAAGCCATGCCAGCAGTGTTGTTTTTGCTGATTTTCCTAAAAAATAGCTCTGGATTTTCACTTTTTGAAATATGGCAACCCTACATTTTGGAGCAAGAAGAAAAGATGCCTCCTCAAAAACTGGACATTGCCTGTCAAGGTGGAACAAGAAAATTGGGTCCAAGGATCTTTGCCATGGGCATGATTACCCCCAGCTTCCAATTGATTCATTCCATTGTTTTTTTAGCCCCATCTGTTTCCAAGGGGAGGTGAAGAAGAACGTGTGAAATCCTCTGCAAAACTGGAGAAAGGCAAACAGGGCAAATTCATTTATACATGACATGGAGCACAGTTAAGGACTTTATCCGTGGCATTTAAATAAGGGATGGCTGCAGAATTTGCCTCTGTTGTATTCCACCAGAGACTTTAAGGTTCTGCTCTACTAGAAATGTTTTCTGGAGCAGAACTCAAATCTTTGGAACTTGTTTTCCTTCCAGTATATTTGCTACCGGTCTGGACCTTTGAAGCCATGAATAACTTGGGACCCAGTTACCTGACCCAACACCTCTGCCCAGTTGCTGAGATCTCAGAACAAGCCACTGCCTATGGAACTCCACCTGGCAGCTACAAGTGAGTGGAGACCTTTCCATCATGGCTCCCACCACTGGGGGGGGGAGGCAAATGACCTTGTTGAGTTTTCAGCACTTCCTGTACTGGTTCACTCAGGCTTTTGCTGGTCACTCATATCAAGCCACTGATAATATTTCAGCTACTGTGATTTGATTTGATTTAGCTGCTGTGTTTTAATTATTTACTGTACATATTAAGTTTATATTGGACTTTTTATTGTATTGGTTCTTATGTGTTGTAAAACTGGCTTGGGATTTTTAATGAACAGCATTCATTTTAAATAAAGAAATAATAATTTTATTTCCATAATTGTTCTAGACTTTCCAGTCCCTCTTTTATCCTGCACTGCACTGAGTTCAACACACTGGTTGGAAGAGAGGGAGAGCAAGGCAACTGTTGTATGCTCTGCATTTATTTTATTTTTACCAAACTCTGGAATTTTGTGTGTCTCTGTGTTTTTTAATTAAAAAAAATTGAATACCAGGTGCAGCGCCAGTTCTGCCACTACCCCCAAATCCCAATCTCTAACTGAAATTCAGCTGGAAGAGAAACAAAGCAAGGCTAATCTCAGATCAATTACAGAACGGAACTGAGGAAATCCTCTTATCCCTAGTTTTTAATGCATTTGCCACATCTTTTGGGAATTTCTTCTTGATCCACATGCTTAGGGTCACATTACACTTCCCCGTTGTTCAAAAAATGCGAAATTATCCCGGGAATACACCTGTTAGCTTCACAGAAGAAAAACAGATTCACTCCCAAGAGGACAAAGATTTGTCTCAGGAGGAGTTTGGATTTGATATCCCGCTTTATCACTACCCGAAGGAGTCTCAAAGCGGCTAACATTCTCCTTTCCCTTCCTCCCCCACAACAAACACTCTGTGAGGTGAGTGGGGCTGAGAGACTTCAAAGAAGTGTGACTAGCCCAAGGTCACCCAGCAGCTGCATGTGGAGGAGCAGAGACGCGAACCCGGTTCCCCAGATTACGAATCTACCGCTCTTAACCACTACAACACACTGGCTCTCATATTCTCAGGTCTCATAAGCAGAATATTCAAAGCTTGTGCAATCTCCTCTTAGCCTAAGGCCTACTATGTGAAAATAATAAGCGCTGCCATAAACTGTGGACATACTACACTTTGGAGTGCCTTCGCTGTGCTTCCTGACTCGGTCCACTTATTTATTAGATTTCTATGCTGTCTTTCTGCCAAGTGATTTACAATTCTGAAACACGAAAACAAACACATTATATAAAATGCAGAGGGACGGAGTCCTCTCAGGCCAGCTGGGAGCTGATGGTACGTGTGCTCCCTGGCCCAGACTCCTTGACCTCTGCCTTCCCTGAGGGCAGCCCCAGAACTGACCCAACAGTTCTCACTGGCTATGGAAGGTTCTTCATGAGCTTATGGGATGTTTGTTTCCTCTTGTCCATACAAAGCAAGGCAAATGTGTACCAACACAAAGGTCACCCTTTGGTGCAAAAATGAATGTTTAAAGCACAACAATGTCTCATCATTTGGCAGTGGGGATGATCTTGAGACACATGACCTGTGACCTGCTTCTCTGCCTTCAGATGACAATTCATGTTGGTGGTTCTGCCTTTCCACCCCAACGTTCCTCTACTTCCTTTAGACACATGAGCAAACCAGCAGGCACAATTCTACATGTTTTCCTGAGCTCTATTCCATTAGTATTAGTATTAGTATTAGTATTAGTAACTGCTTAGGTGTCAGTATTACACCTGGGCATTGGTAAGTCTTCCAGAACTGCTGTTTAGAGCTCTATTTTAAATTTTTGAGCCTCGTTTCTACCTGCCTACACCTGGGCATTATTTGGCATTTGCAGGTCTTCCAGCACTGCTTTTAAGAGCCCTGACGCGGGTGGCGCTGTGGGTTAAACCACAGAGCCTAGGACTTGCCAATCAGAAGGTCGGCGGTTCAAATCCCCGCGACGGGGTAAGTTCCCGTTGCTTGGTCCCTGCTCCTGCCAACCTAGCAGTTTGAAAGCACATCAAAAGTGCAAGTAGATAAACAGGTACCGCTCGGGGGGGGGGGGGAGGTAAACGGCGTTTCCATGCGCTGCTCTGGTTCTCCAGAAGTGGCTTAGTCATGCTGGCCACATGACCCAGAAGCTGTACGCTGGCTCCCTCAGCCAATAAAGCAAGATGAGCGCCGCAACCCCAGAGTCAGTCACAACTGGACCTAATGGTCAGGGGTCCCATTACCTTTACTAGTGTTGAGATTCACATTCCAATGCACCCTTTGGACATGAAAAACAAGTGCACGCAGGTGAGTTATGGACTAAACTGTTGCTGCTGCTTCCCCTTCAGTTGATGACGTCCGTGGGAGAGAGGCTATTGTTCAATTAAACAGGTTGGTGGGACATCCAGCCTCCATGTAAATTAAAGAAAAAAAACTCAGTTACCTCCTCCCCACCTTTTTCCCCCCTCTCAGATATTGTGGAGTTCACATCATTCCTGCTTGGCTGGGGACATGCCATGAATAAGAAAGAAGAAGCTTCACTGAGTCTGTGTTCTTGCTTTGAATGGCGCGGCAGCAACTGCAGAATGGAGGAATAATGGTGGCAAAAACAGATGTGGGCTGCCCTTCTCCCTGAAAAAGTCCACAAACAAAAATGTGCTCTTTAGCAGGGATAGTATATCTATGACGCCTCCAAAACTACCAATCCCTTCCCACCAGTACAGCTTCTCCTGATGGAATAGGAGCAGAGCTTAGATGCCACACCTAGCTTAATGTCTCCTATAAACCAGAGTTTATCAACAGGGAAATTGGAGTTAATAAATCATGGTTCATTATCATACCCACTGTCTTATACTGCCTATCCTAAATTTGTGATAGGATCAAATAACAATAGATAAAACCCCAGAGTTTACAAATGTATCCTTGTTACCAAACTTGCACCCTGTGCACAACTGTGGATTAAGTTCTAGAATATAGACAATAACGGAAGGTTTTTATTTTTCGGAATAAGATCACCCCTCCAAGTTTTAGTGTGATGGCACAGAGAGAGCATGAGAGAGACTGGATGGGGAGTCTAGAAAACTAGCAACTCTAGCTCCTAATATGCACTGTGCCACTCGCCCTTTGCCATGTTTAACATGTCTATGAATGAAATGGGCAAAAATAGGAAGCAGCACAGTCAAGTCACCTCTGCACACCTATATATATCTATATATCCTCTGTATATCAACACACCAGCTTCCAGCTCCTCTCTTTCGGAAGACTGCAAATATACATATTTTTTAAAAAAGTAGGTTTGTGGAAACGCTAACGGAGGAGAGGGTACTAGAGAACAACGTTGCACACTAGTTCGAAACATGCCCACCTGCATGTATGGACAACAGCAGCTTCAGATGACATTACTGTGTGAATGTGTGCACAACTGCAAACCACTGTGTATAAAGCACACTGGGGGGGGGGAATGCCCCCCCCTTTACAAAGCCCTAATTGTGCCCAACAATTGACACCCGGAATCCAGTACTTGTGACAATTACAGATCCTTGCTCCTCACAGCAAACAACAGTGAGTGTCCACAAAGAATAAAAGGGGCAGCAGGGAAGAAAGCGATGCCCTTTTGTGAATCTCTTACTTGAGTAGCTGTGCCCTTCATCTTGCTTCATGGCGCAAAAATAAAGGCTCAACGGGAAGATGGGTTATACTTTAACCACTAGATGTCACCCTTGTTTTAAACTTAGGCAGATTTATTTTGGGGAAAACCTACTTCCATAATACCCAATGCAGCCATTCCCAATATATGCACTGAAATTGGTACTTGAGGAACTTTCAAAGTTACCCTTTCAGTACTGGTAACTGGGTATTATTGCCTGTTCTAGAATTCGTAATGTGGGAATGAAAGCCAATTCTGACACCATCTCAGATGCAAGTCCCCATCGCATCATTTCCTGTGTTATGGAATGGAAATATTAAGACGATGCTATTTAATTACTTGTTAATTTCAGTGGCCAACACACAACTAAGAACCTGAGCCTGCAGCACCATTTAGATTTTCAGACTCAAAGACTGAAACATCATGGCTATCTTAGATAATACCCTTTCCCAAATTATCACCACCGGACAAAACAGGCTTAAATGCAAGGTGTAGAAAAGCTTTCTTGAACTTCTAGGGTAAGAGAGCTTTTTAAAGTGGGGAGGGCAAAACCTTCCAATTATTACATTTCTGTCTTGTCTTCAAGATGGCCTGCCGATGGCCCCCTTGTAGTCTATTTGACAGGCACAGGGGTGCTGCGTCAAAGGGGTTCCAGGAAATGCCCTGGGCCCAAGCATGAAAATTCAAGGGGACATTCTCAGAGTCTTATGTGAAGGAACAATTGTTAAGGCAATACTATCACATCATTTTGCTTCGATATAGGGCATTTCAGGATTCAACACACTTCAAAGCACTCTCAGTAATCTCCCATTACCCCTAGCCATTGACCATGCTTGCTGGCACTTAGTTCAGCAATATATGGAAGGCCAAAGGTTCGCCACACCCAGTGCCATTTTTAAGAAAAAGACATGCCAGAATTCACCATGTATGCCTCCCTTGTTCTCTTATAATGCCAATGGCGCTCACCTGAGAGGTGCTGGAACTGAGTTCCGGTGAGTTCTGGCTGATAAACAGCCCAGCCACACCTGCTTTACAACAAGGAGGGAGAACTCCAATTCCCATCAGCCCTAGCCAATAGTCAAAGATGATGGGAGCTGCAGTCCAGCAATGTCCGGAGGGCCAGTTTTCCCACTCCTGCCTTACAATCCCTGTGGAACATAGACCAGTATTACCCTTTTACCTACTACACTGATATTGCAGGTGTGCTCGCTCTAGGCAAATAGCCACGGATCTGCCCTCTCCACTCCTGGCAACATCTTAACTGGCTGCCTGGAGCCCCATTCAGGCATTTTGGCAGAGTCCGGACCACAAAGACAACAGTCCAAGGTCTTAGTGCTGGCCTTCAAACCTCTACACGGCTTGGGACACCCAAATACTTGAACAAATGTTTCCACATGAAACTACCCATTTACTGAGGTCCATAACTGAAGCCTTCCTCTGGATTTCCTCCCCATCTGAGACAGGGACTGGAGTGAGGGTCTTTTCAGTGGTGGCGCCCCATTTGTGGAGTTCCCTTCCTAGAAAGGATCTCCTGACACCCATTGGCTACCAGTTTGTCAGCAGGCAGGGACTTCAATCTCCTCCCAGCCTTTTTAAGCTTTTGAGCCATGAGCTTTAATTGTTTTAATCTGCTGGTTTCGCTTGCTGGCCTCATTGTGTGCGTGTGCTTTGAGCCATCTGTTTTTATCCTGTTTTATATAATTTTGTATTGTTGGTAACTGCATTGGGAACCAATTGGTTGGAGGGTGGTTCACAAATTGATTAAAACAAGCAAGCAAGCAAACAAACAAACAAACAAACAAACAAGCCCCAGAATGAATAAATGCAGCTTGAATTCACAGAGGCTCTGTGCAAAGGACCTGATCAGTACATGGTGGGTCCAGGGAAGCCATTTCCCCTCCCCTTCCATGTATTCATTCTCCTCTCATCATTTGCTGTTCACACAGGGCTAGCATTGTGTCAGAGCCACTGAGATGCATATCTTCCTCCATTGCAGGCATGCAATAGTCAGTTCCTCCCTTGACAGCACACGCCACTAATCACAGGCATCTGACTCTTATAATACAAAAGGAGAAGATAATTTCTTTTCTCTCTCTGTGTGTATATATGCGAGTGAGTGAAAAGGTCAAGGATAATGAAAGCTGCTAATTAGAAAGCATCTGGCTATTCAGACCAGCCACTTCCCTAATGCATACAATACTTTTAATGATGCTCTTGTTCAACAGTACTTAGCCAATTTTCTATAATGCAATAATAAGTCTGATGCTTCCTTGCCAAGTCATAGCAGATGTTTGGAGTTCTGCTGAGCGGCTTCCCCACAGAAGGAAAAAAAACCCACAGTCACCTTGATTCAGAGTTCATTCGAAGTGCAGTCGAGTTGCATTACTTACATCTATAGGGAATCATTTCCTCAAATGTGGTGCCCCAAATGAAAGGGAGTGCAGTCAATGAGGTCTTATCTCAAGTTGAATATAGCCTCTCTGTGTTTCGCATATATTCTGGATGTTTCACCTGGTCCAGGTGGGGAACTTCAGGCCTGGGGACTTCATGTCATCTCCATCTGGCCCTGGGAACTCTTCCCAGACCATGCTGACTGATTGTTACTATTTTAAAAAAATTAGTTTCATTAAATTTCTATTCAATCCTTGCTCCCAAAGGAGCTCAGGGTGCCCACTGAGGGAGCGGGGGATGACTACTGTGGGAGGGGAAATGGAGTATCCTGAAAGAAAGCAAGGCTAAATCCAATGCTGGTGCTGATAATGCCAAGCTTGCAGGTTCGATCCTCATATGGGGCAGCTGCATATTCCTGGGGATTATCATTATTATTATTATTATTATTATTATTATTATTATTATTATTCCATCCATCTGGGCAACTTACAGCATATAATCAAGCACTAAAAACTTCCCTAAACAGGGCTGCCTTTCTATGTCTTCTAAAAGTTGCTTAGTTCTTTATCTCCTTGACATCTGAAGGGAGGGTGTTCCACAGGAAGGGCGCCACTACCGAGAAGGCCCTCTGCCTGGTTCCCTGTAACTTCACTTCTCATAGTGAGGGAACCAGCAGAAGACCCTCAGAGGAGGACCCCAGTGTCTAGCCTGAGTGATGGGGGTGGAGACGCTCCTTCAGGTATACTTCAGGGCTTGGATTAGATGGTCCTCCAGGTCCCTTTCACCTCTACAATTCTATGAATCCTGAAAAGCAGCACTCCACATTGGAACATTTTGTTGCTGATCCCTCCTTAATGATCACCTCTTAAAAATTCCCCAAGCTCCTAGAAGTTCCTATTTGTCTTGGGCACAAGAGAGCTCTTATATTCTGGTTTCTTCTTCCCATTGCACTGCTGCCAGAGGCCTTTCATTCACTGAATTACAGATGGCATTGGATATAAGTCCTGCTCCCACTGAGGCTGTGAACTTCCAGACTGTAAGCAACTAGGAGTTGTTTCTCGTTCTGTAGCTCCATATCGTTGCTGAGGTTGAGTATCCAACTGGTATGTCAATGCTTCAGTGACTATACGTTTGGTCATACATACCTCCAGAATTATAGCTTAATATCCTCTAAGTGCTTATATACCTTTATACAGGTATACAAGACCCTTCAGAGTCCCCCTGCACTATGAACTGAGGCACATAAGCATGGCCAGAGAGAGGGAATTTTCAGTAGTGGCACCCCAGTTATGGGACAGGCTCCCCATAACTTGGCCAACTTGTGCCATCTTTGCAGTATTTTCAGCACCAAGTGAAGACCTTCCTGCTACACCAGGGTTTTTAAATAATTCATGTAATCTGGGCTTTTCTGTTTCGAATTTCTATTTTAACTTTGGGAGTGCAGTGTGGGAGTTGTATTTTTGTTGCATTGCTTTTGATGTTATGGTTTTGCTTCCCAGACAAATTTATGTTATGGAGTGGCACACAAATGCCATAAACAAGATACAATAAAATCTATAAATAAGGTAATTGGGCACAGTCCACCAAGCTCTGCATGTGGACACCCCTCTGGACCTCATTCATTTCGAGAATGCTTGCAAGAAATCATCACACAGGGGACAGTTGGTATTCCTAAACTGGCTGATTTCCATGAGATTTGTTCTTTATCTTAGCTTCTTGAAAAGAAAAGCAATTGTTCAAAATATAATAGAATCGAGGGAATAAACAGATTCTCTGCAGCACTGAACTTTTTTTTTTGAACAGAGTTTCTAAAGCACTCAAATCCATATTCATATCTGGAACAAATCTCGGAGTTGCATCAGATTTTGAAGGATGTCTCCCAGATGGCTCTTACGGATTCTTGTTTTTCACTGTACAGAAAACATATTTTCCTTGCAGCACAGTTTTCTATCAGCAACATTCCAACAACCTTCGCTGGATGCCTTTTTGCAGTTCCAATTAAACAAATTAGGACTAGCAATAAAGGCCCATTTACTTGTAAGCTGGGAGTTTCTTAATTACCCACACATGAAATCTTTTTATTTGCTGCTGGTTATTTTCGGCAAATGCTTTGTTTGAAAACCCTCAGTATCCAATCTGGGCACAAATGAAATAATGAATTGGGCCACTTTGGGATGTTCATTTTGAGCACACTGGAGAGGAGGCAGTGGAAGAGAGTGCTGAGTTACTGCGTAATGGGGAATACAATGTTTGTTCTGTCATTTTCTAAGAAAGGTGAAACGCAAACAAAAAATAAGCATGTATTTTCAAACAAATGACTTGCCACTACCAGCCCACACAAACTGTTGAGTCCTTCTGGAGTTTGATTGCACATGACTCAGTCACAGTCATCCTTCACGCAAAAAAATAAAATAAACACATGCTAGGAGGGGGGGGGGGAAGCATATATATATGTGAAGCAATACCCAACTTAAAATTCCAGATTGTGTTCTCAAAGTTGAAGGCCTTAATTAAATTGAATCATAGGTAATTAAGGATGGAAGTCCAAGCGAAGCATCTAAACATACTTTTGAAACAAGCTGTGTCATTCAGCTCCCCATAACAAAGGAGAACACAGACATCTCAAGCCAGCAATTCTTGAGGAGGAGCAGGTCACCTTAACAGACTAGATTCATGCAAAATTACAGCACACAGAGAGCCATGGGAAGAAACTGTAGCTCAGTGATGGGGCATGTTCCTTGCAGGCAGAAGGTTCCAGGATTAATCCCTGGCACCTTCAGTTTGACGGGCCAGGTAGCAGATAAATAGGAAAGGTCACTTTCTGAGACACTGTAGAGCTGTTGCCAGTCAAAGCTGAATAGAAAATACTAAGCTAGGTATAGTCTGACCTGGAGTGATGCTATGGTAGTCTTCGCTGTAGGCCCCATTTGCACTGTGCATTTAAAGCAGTGTCATACCATTTTAAACAGCCACAGCTTCCTGCCAAGAATCCTGGGACCTGAATTTTGTTAAGGGTGCTGAGGGCTGTTGTTGTTTAATTGTTTAGTCGTGTCCGACTCTTCATGACCCCATGGACCAGAGCACACCAGGCACTCCTGTCTTCCACTGCCTCCCGCAGTTTGGTCAAATTCATGTTGGTAGCTTTGAGAACACTGTCCAACCATCTTGTCCTCTGCCGTCCCCTTCTCCTTGTGCCCTCCATCTTTCCCAACACAAGGGTCTTTTCCAGGCAGTCTTCTCTTCTCATGAGGTGGCCAAAGTATTGGAGTCGCAGCTTCAGGATCTGTCCTTCTGCCCATCAGGGCTGATTTCCTTAAGAACAGATAGGTTTTATCTTCTTGCAGTCCATGGCACTCTCAAGAGTCTCCTCCAGCACCATAATTCAAAATCATCAATTCTTCGGCGATCAGCCTTCTTTATGGTCCAGCTCTCACTTCCATACGTCACTACTGGGAAAACCATAGCTTTAACTATACGGACCTTGGTTGGCAAGGTGATGTCTCTGCTTTTTAAGATGCTGTCTAGGTTTGTCATTGCAGCAGGCGTCTTTTAATTTTTGTGGCTGCTGTCACCATTTGCAGTAATCATAGAACCCAAGAAAGTAAAATCTCTCACTGCCTCCATTTCTTCCCCTTCTATTTGCCAGGATGTGTTGGGACCAGTGGCCATGATCTTCGTTTTTTTGATGTTGAGCTTCAAACCATATTTTGCGCTCTCCTCTTTCACCCTCATTAAAAGGTTTCTCCTCACTTTCTGCCATCAAGGTTGTGTCATCTGCATATCTGAGGTTGTTGATATTTCTTCCGGCTATCTTAATTCTGGCTAGGGATTCAACCAGCCCCGCCTTTCGTACGATGAATTCTGCATATAAGTTAAATAAGCATGGAGACAATATACAGCCTTGCCGTACTCCTTTCCCAATTTTGAACCAATCAGTTGTTCCATATCCCGTTATAACTGTAGCTTCTGGTCCCACATAGAGATTTCTCAGGAGACAGATGAGGTGATCAGGCCCTCCCATTTCTTTAAGAACTTGCCATAGTTTGCTGTGGTCGACACAGTCAAAGGCTTTGACATAGTCAATGAAGCAGAAGTAGATGTCTTTCTGTTAGGAGACGCCTATTCTTCTCAGAGGCACAAGTCCAAAGTTGGGGCTGATTGTCAGACCACTCTGGGAATGGTAGCCCCGTGAAGAGAAAAGGACTCTCCTAATAACTCTCATCAGCCTGTACAAACTACAGCGACCAGGATTCTTTGGGGGGAAGCCATGGTTGTTTAAAGTGTTATGATGCAGCTTTAAATATATAGTGCAGATGGGCCTGAAAGGGTGAGGAAGCTTATACCCTGCTGCCCTCATGGATGGTACTTTATTCTCCCTCTGCCCTTGAAACTCTGGAACTTATTTACTAGCCCAGCTGGGTATAAGGTAATTTCCTACATCTCCATCACACCTCCTCTCCAGCTTATGCTGGCATAGGAGATGCAACACATGCAATGAGATCCCTCTCGTGCCTTACTGCCCTAACATTTCTTCTGCTTTTTGCCAGCTGCAGAAATATGTCACAGAAAGAAGACTGGGGTCAGGGAAGCTGTAGGTCTCTGTAATATCAGAATTACTGAAACAGACAAATCCATATAGGCCTCTTCAGGGGACAAGGCCTCCCTGGTCTAGACTACATATGCAAGTAAATCAGATGGCAATGCCATGGGAGAATACTGAGGTGGTTTCCTCAAGTCAGACACCTTAAAAACAGAAGAAAAAGCAAAATGCTCTCAGAATACAATAAACGCACATCAGGGAAAAAGCTCTACCTCAATCCTTTGCCTGCTGCTGGCTTTCTATCTGTAGGGTTTCCTACAACAAATTTACTTGGGTATTTCTATTTATGCACCATCTATATATCTGCAGTATGTTTTATCTATTTATATGGTATATAT
The DNA here is from genome assembly GCF_965112155.1 of Podarcis liolepis. Taxonomy (NCBI): domain Eukaryota; kingdom Metazoa; phylum Chordata; class Lepidosauria; order Squamata; family Lacertidae; genus Podarcis; species Podarcis liolepis. The sequence continues at coordinate 90,981,651 of NC_139557.1, read as the reverse complement.
TTATCTATTTGTGTATTATCTGTTGCAGTATGTATTTGAGTACCTCCATTTATGGTAAGTCTATTTGTAGGGTTTCCTGCAGCAAATCCATATTTGTTTTTGTTTTTTAAAAAACAATGGGGAGAATTTAAAACAAATTCATTACCTACTTAAAGGTAAAGGTAAAGGGACCCCTGACCATTAGGTCCAGTCATGACCGACTCTGGGGTTGCGGCGCTCATCTCGCTTTATTGGCCGAGGGAGCTGGCGACTCAGCTAAACTGGTAAAGAAAAAGCGTTTTATGTGTGTTGTATATGCAATATAGCATTGTGCCACCACATGGCGATGCAGAATCCCATTTTTCTCAGCCTGTTTTTCCTGTTTAAATTTACAATGCTTTCTTTAAACTGAAGCGCTTCTTTGATGTGTCTAGAGATCCAGCCCTAGAATCTGAAGTGGTACAGTCCAACCTGCCATATCAGCCTTCTGCTACCTCATCCTGTTCCATGTACAGCAGAGCTGCATTGTCTATTGAAGTGTGCCTCCCTGCTAGTCTTCCTATATTTCCATTTCTGCATCCTTGGAAGAGTGGGCAACTTCCATATTCTGAGTGTGCTTGACTGTCTTTCTCCTCTTTCCAAGAAAGGATGTGTTGTCTCATTTCCCCAACCCCACGGTTTCCCCCACTCATTAACAATGATAAATTACCTTGTTTTCCAGACATAGGGACTTGGGTGCTATTTTCAGTTCAGTGTCATCATGCCCAAGGCAGCCAGATGTTTCTGAGATTGTGTGTGTGTGTGTGTGTTTGCTTTTGCTATGCTTCTTTTTTTAAAAAAAACCTATTTAATCATTTTTTAGATACAAACATCAACTGCAAAAGACACATACAACAAAACCATAATAACAATAATAACACAATTTGACAATTCAGATTTGAATACACTGATATACCTATAACTACACCTGTTTAAACAATATTTTCCCACCTCTCTCTGACGGAAGCCAGCCATCACAAATGGTGCAGTTTAGCATAAAATAAAGACACAGAGAGCCAGCAATATTTTCAGGATGGTATGAGCAGCTCCTTTCGAACTTCTCTCCTCTCCGGTATCTTTTATTATCCTTTGTTCTCTCCTGTCACATGGCTGTTTGCCAATGTCTCACGTTACCTACATCCGGTCATGGCTTTAACCCACCCATCCATATCAGGTAATTACTGCCCAGAGGGGTGATATAACTCCATATAAGGTTATGCACTTAATACACTGCAAGGCACGGACATGCAGGTCACCGAGGTCAGCGAGGCACCAGGTGGCGCTACAAACCTTTGCCATGACTTCATGGCTCCCACATCTCTCTCCTCCGCCTGCTTCCCACCACTATCCGCCTTATCATTTAAATATTCATTCCATATTTCTTCATATTTATCCATTCTTATTTTGCATCGACATGCAATTCATTCATATGTAGCTAATCTGTCCATATTATCAATCCATGTGCTCTTCCAATTCATCAAAACAAGTTTTTTTGCTTTTAATATAGCATGGTACATCCATTTTTTTTGACCCCTTGAAATCTCCCACGTTTCTGGAATAGAATTTAGAATTAAATTCATTTCCCCTAAATAACAATTGCTTTTTATTACTCTTGCTATAAATATCCTCACCTCACACCAAGATGATCTTATCATCGGGAAGTTAATCAACATATGTACTAAGTTCGCATTTTTACTCCCACATCTCCAGCAGTTGTCTGCACTTGTTATTTTCTTTTAGTATAGTTTTGCTGGAGTCCAGTGGACTCTGAATATTATTTTCTGTTGAATAAGTCTTAAGTCTTAGATCCATAGAGGCTATTTCTGTTGATTTTATGCTTGACTCCCATATATCATTTGTTATCTTTTGCTATGCTTCTTAATGAAAGCTTTCTTTTCTGCAAAATGTTTCTTTGCTGTGGCCTCTCCAGTTGCTTCCAGACTCCTTCTTTGGAGGTCTTTAAGCAGAGGCTTGACAACCATATGTCAGGAGTGCTCTGATGGTGTTTCCTGCTTGGCAGGGGGTTGGACTCGATGGCCCTTGTGGTCTATTCCAACTCTATGATTCTATGACTCCAGGGAGTCGTTACTTGATTGCATTTCCAGCTACTCAAGATTCCAACAAGCAAACTTTATTCAGTACAGAAACAGAACTCAGTACTAAGTATTGAAACAGTACAAAAACATGTGGCACGTTGTTCTAGCTCCAGTGCAGGAGTTTATAGCTACTTGATAAATGTTACAAAAAACAAAAAAATACAAAAATACACAAATGGATATGTGATAAAGCCAGTAGATTTCCCTGAGTATTACAACAAAAGACACCTCATGAGATTCCTATGGGATGGAGAGACCCACCTTCGCAGCCTTAGCAGAATTTATCCAAGTCTCCTGCCATTAGTTTTGATTCCGCCATTTTTCTCTCCCTTCCATAGGCTTTCAGCCAAAGTTCATGTGGCTTAGAAAAGGCAGGCCACTGTGATTTCCTCCGTTCTGTCCCTGTTGCATATTCCCAACCACATCATTTTTGGCTATATAATACACTGAAGAATGTGCAAATATTTCCCCACGAAATGCCATTCAGATAAGCAAATCCTAAAAGCAAATACACTTTGGAAACTGTCAGAACTGTCAGAATTTAAAACAGTTGTTATAAATTACATCACACTGCCTTATTATTATCTTGGAGCAGATTACAGAGCAGTATAAACTCAAACGAGTGTACACAGGTGAAAGTAAATATTAGGTTTCCTCCTAGCCACCGCCGTGGTACAGAATACAACTGAACAAGCTAAACTGGGGGAAGAAGTAGAATATAAACAATTGGTGCTCAGCCTTTGCTGTTCTGTGACCTTATGTTCCCAGCGAAGAATATGAACAGCGTGAGACCTGCCTTCCCTCTAGCATGCAGAGTTATTTAAAAACAAACACACAGCCCAAACCCTGAAGGAATGGTGCAGGTCAATCCCTGTAAAGGGAGCAGAGTGTACAACGGCACTCATAGATTCATTGGCATTTGTCTATTTTGGGAGACAATGGAAGAGGGCCCTCCACAGCGAAGTCAAACTATTAGAAGGTTAGAGCACCTGCTGTGGCTGTAGAAACCCATACGTGAGAGAGATGTATTGTTGCAGCTGGGGGGCAGGTGAAGGCATCCGGTTGTGCTGATGCCAGTGTACTGTGGTGTTTCTTCTCAGAGAATATGTTGTAATCACCACCCCTTCCTTTTCTGATGCCACCCTTCAGCCGAGTGCCTTGCTGCCGTGCAGAATGTGTTGCTGAATCCTGGACCACATTTGCATGCATGGAAGATATTGTCCTGCTGCTCTCCAGGCTCTCAGGTGAAGGCAACTAAGAGGCTGGTGGTCCTCAGATTACAGTGGTACCTCGGGTTAAGTACTTAATTCGTTCTGGAGGTCTGTTCTTAACCTGAAACTGTTCTTAACCTGAAGCACCACTTTAGCTAATGGGGCCTCCTGCTGCCACTGTTGTGCTGCCACACCACGATTTCTGTTCTCATCCTGAATCAAAGTTCTTAACCCGAGGTACTATTTCTGGGTTAGCGGAGTCTGTAACCTGAAGCATCTGTAACCTGAAGCATCTGTAACCCAAGGTACCACTGTACTAGGGATAGCCAGGTACATTTCGGTGTGCTTAGCACAACACTGACTATTTCTTTTGTTTACAAAAATATTCATAGGGGTGGAGTTACCTTTTCTGTAAGCCCTCATGGGCATCTCCTAAACAACAGACTGGAGAGAGAGAGAGAAAGAGATCTCCATTTAGCAGGCTAACTCATATTCATGCATTGATGAACCCGCAATCAACCATCCTTAGTTATATTAACCAGTAATTGGTTTGCAATAATCCTGAACCAGCAGCGGTAACACCAGTGAAAGGCTTGAGGGGGAATTAATCTCCACACCCGAACATGCCCCAGATCTAGTATCCTGGCACAGCATATGCCTGATGTTAGGAACAGGCAAGCTCCAGAACTTGCTGATCTCCGACCCCTATCATTTTAAGGCAGCATGACCAATAACCAAGGATTATGGGAGTTGTAGTTCAGGAATATCTGGAGGGCCACAGGTTCCCCAGGTAAAGGGGACCCCTGACCATTAGGTCCAGTCGTGACCGACTCTGGGGTTGCGGTGCTCATCTTGCTTTATTGGCTGAGGCAGCCAGCGTACAGCTTCCGGGTCATGTGGCCAGCATGACTGAGCCACTTGTGGCAAACCAGAGCAGCGCATGGAAATGCCGTTTACTTTCCTGCCGGAGTGGTACCTATTTATCTACTTGCACTTTGACGTGCTTTCGAACTGCTAGGTTGGCAGGAGCAGGGACCGAGCAACGGGAGCTCACCCCATCGCGGGGTTTCAAACCGCCGACCTTCTGATTGGCAAGTCCTAGGCTCTTTGGTTTAACCGACAGCGCCACCCGCGTCCCTAAAAAAGGGACTCTCTGCTTTAGGACCCAACAATTCCGAGAGACAAGGAGGGATTTGCAATGGTGAGAAAAGCCAGGAGATGGCACTGCTGGATCGCTTTATTGCTGAGTGTGTGCCATTTCGGTTTCCTATTTCTCCCTGCTAAATTCTGCCCTCACCGCACAAGCTCTTTTTATTAGTGGCAGAAAAACTAAAAAGATCCCACCAGCATCACTGGTTGCCCTAGGAAGGCCTCTCCTGCCTCTTCTGTTCTCTGGCTCTCGGTTTACGATCGCATAGCCCCACAAGGTACGAAGAGTGTGTCAGTTTGCTTTGGTATTTGGAGCATTTAATGTGACCCTGATGAGACATTTCTGATTCGTGAGTGGTAGGAGGTTGAGTCTACACAGCCTGTCACAAAGAGATGATGCAGGCTTCCTGCTCCCAGGTCCCAACGACAATTTAATGCATCACGCATCACTACATTTATTCATCTCCAATGGGCCACAGAGTGACGTGGACGATTTTTACGGCTCCTATAAACATAGCATGTGGCGTAATGGATGCAATCTGTTGATGACGCCTTGCATGTGCAAATGATGTGCTCCCATTTTTGGCTGCTGGAGCCCATCAAAAGCTCCACCTCCCACCCCAGTGCCTCCAATTCTCTTAATAGCTTGGCTCATAGCTAGACATATGAATAACAAAAAGTGGTTGGATAAATAGGAGTGCATCCTGAAGATCAAGGGTGGTGAATTTCAGGCTCAAGAGGCCACATGTGGCCCCCAAGTCTCTTTAATTGGCCCTTGGGAATCAGCCTAGGCACACAGCCTCCCTACTATCTGGCCCTTTCCCATACCCTCTTTGAGAGTTCTTGCTTGATCTTGAACGGGGATAGTGACCGTTGCTTGCCTGGATTGAAAAAGTTGTGCCCATATAGGAACTTTTGACTGACTGTAGAAACCTAAGAACCATACTTCTTGCTCCACCCACTTTTGCCTCTGGCCCCACCCACCACTGGCATGTGCCGACCCTCTACTCTCAGGGTTACTGTCCTGACCCTCACTGCTGGATGAAGCACTGGAACTATGAACTCTGTTTCCTCCCAAGGGTTTTAATGCATAAATCAAAACAGTGCCTAGGCGAGGCTCAGATTACACAGAACAACAGGTACTAGGTAAGTAGAGAGGCACAACTAAGCACAAACTAAGATGTTGATCCAACAAGCAATTGCCCCCTGCACCAACTTTTTGAAGGATGGGGCAGACATATCACTTAGCATGGCCAGCAGATGGAGTCCTGTGATTAGTCAAGCAAGCAGGCAGTCCTTTGAGAGGGCTGGGCTTACGAAGTGTGTTCATGCTCACCTTGGAGTCTCTGTGTTATTGGCGGAGGAGGAGAAGCTCAGCATCCAATTTACTGTCAGCCATCTCTCTCAAAAGAAGCGGCTCTGCACTGATATAAGGAGGCACCCAACAGGAGGTGTCTGTCTAGGGTTGTCCAATGTCAAAAGTGTGGAACTCTCCTACTAGGTGCCTTTCTTGGATCCAACTCTCCATTCCCCAAACTTCTGGCCCCATCCCTGGACGAAGACACCTCCCATGTCTTTTGTGTGGCTGTAACGTTTCCTTTTTCGTCTGGATGGAGGAATGTGAATGTGTGCTGAAACTGGTTTTCTGTGCAAAGGTAAAATTTACATTTGTTGCTCTGCCCAATCACATGCCTTCCTCACTCCATATATGAAATGGGTGGGTGCATGAATGACAGACCTGGCACATTTGATTCTACCCCAAGAGAGCAGTCTGCTGTCCACAACCAGACAGACCTTGATCCCTAGGTTAGGATGTGCACGTTTAAGGCTCAAACCTCTGGACTTAGCAACTGAGCAAAAAGTTGCAGCGTGGCTGGGGAGGGGCACCTCCAGCCCACGGGCTAAATTTGGCATAAAAAGGTAAAGGGACCCCTGACCATTAGGTCCAGTCGTGGCCAACTCTGGGGTTGCGGCGCTCATCTCGCTTTATTGGCCAAGGGAGCCGGCGTACAGCTTCCAGGTCATGTGGCCAGCATGACTAAGCCACTTCCGGTACCTTCCCGCCGGAGTGGCACCTATTTATCTACTTGCACTTTGACGTGCTTTCAAACTGCTAGGTTGGCAGGAGCAGGGACCGAGCAACGGGAGCTCACCCCGTTGCAGGGATTCGAACCACTGACCTTCTGATCAGCAAGTCCTAGGCTCTGTGGTTTAACCCACAGCGCCACCCGCGTCCCTTCATGGCAAGGGGCTATTCCTCACAAACCATGCGCACCTGCCCCACACCCAATGTCATATGCCTCACCTACCCATCAGAGTTGGCTTGCGCAGGTGGGGACAAATAAAGAACCAGCTCCGGGTTCATGGTAGCTCCAGGTTCAATCCCCAGCATCTCCAGGCAGGACTGGAAGAGATTCCTGCCTGAAACCCTGCAAAGCTGTTCCAGTCAGTGTAAACAACACTGAGCTCAGTAGACCAATGGTCTGTATATGGAAGCTTCCTATGTTCTTCCTATGATTCTAGCCACTCCATTAGTCCCGCCTGCCCACCCTCAACAACAAAAGTCAGCCAGCATTTTGTGCCTCCCATGTCCAATCCTCAGGGGGCTGCTTTGGGGCTCTTCCATTTCCCTAAATATTTGTTGATGTTCAAAGGGCGATGGCTTGGAGTGGCTGGGTTATTTAAATGTGCAAAGAAGCCCTGCACTTGCTGACCGCGATCTAGCAATTCGTATGTGCTCACCACTTCCGCCAGAAAGAATTCTCCCAGCGCAGAATTCTCATGCTAAATGCATCTGCTTTCTTTCATTATTCAGCATATTAACCTGAGGTCACGCTCCACAGACGTTTGAAAGAAGTGACTGTCAACCGTCAGTCACAGTTATGCAGAGAAGCAGAATGAAAGGAATTTCAGGCTAATAGCGTGAGGTTGCTAGCCACAGACTACTTCAAAGGGCACGTTCTGCACTTATGCATGGAGACGAAGGGCAGGTTGGCACTGCAAAAGCAGTGGTCCACCTCTGTAGGACAAAAGGAGATAAGAGGAAGCATTTTATGCAACAGCTATGTCCCACTGGGTGATTGTTGGTTGGTTGGTTGGCATCCATCTGCCTCAGGAGACAATGGAAGCATCAGCATTCAGGGGTGGTCAAAGCTTTGGAGAGTTACACCGCCTGCTGTAGCTGTAGAGACTGATATGGGAGAGACATGTTTTGTTGCAGCTGCGGCAGGTGAAGGTGTGATACAATATTAACAAAATAATGCCTTGTGAAATTTTATGAGTGGCTGTGTTGTGGAGGTGGGTTTTCTTTTTTAAGACTCCCCAAACCTTACTCTCCCATTATCTTTCTCCCACCCTCACCCCATCAGAAACCCCAATTTCTGCCCTCATCACTGTTGGGAAATGCCAAGGCCTCTCCCCCAGCGCAGCACCACCTGGGATGATTTATCACTCCTGTGTCCCGTTGCGCTGATGTGACCCATATCCAAGGACATGGGCACACGACACTAGCAGAGTCCAAAGAGAAGCTGAGCCTTGAGGTGTGACATCTAAGCCTAATTTATTATGTACAAAATCAAACGTAACAGAACAAAGAAAATATGGCTCCTCTCTCTCTTTCTTCCTCGGAGAGACAAGAAATTGCAAGAGCAACACAGAACGGAACTTCCGTTCACAAGACTCCAACCATCAGCGCTGGAATGCAAACACAGACATGTGATATGTAACAATCCCACACATCTGCAGCACGGAGGAATGAAATTCCCAACAATCAGCACAGGTCTTCCATCTTGGTTCTGGAAAAGCAGATTTGGCCTCATCTGTTCCTGTACTATTTAAAGGCACTGAATCCAGGAACACAAGAATCCCCAGATAGCAGGACCTCCATCTTGTCTAAATTGAACTTCAGTTTGTTTACTCACTGATACTAGACTTTGGTTCAAGATTTCTGCTGCCTTTCTAGAATCAAATGGTTGAAATCATTTGAAGCAGATCCATATAAGGGATGGCTACTCCAGCTCAGATATCTGGACAAAACTGACAGATAAAGGGTGTTGAAGAGCTCCTTCTCTTTCTACACAATGTATGGAGAAAAATGGAAGATGAAACTTGAGTGGAGTTACTAAGGATGAACTATATGCCTCTGTAGACTCTCCTTCCTTGCAGGTTTTTGAGCAGAGGTTGGATAGCCATCTGTCATGGATGCTTTAGCTGAATTTCCTGCATTGACTCTGGGGGTCCCATCCAACTGCACAATTCTATGATTCCATGGGGAAAAGATTTCCGTGTTTCTATACTTTGTAGAGGATTGTGCAAGTGTGTGCACGCCAACACACATGATTGTCTATGCATTAAGGAGGTGTGATTGTGTGGCACACTACTGCAATCCAATGCCCCCAAAGCTCTCCATCAGGGTTGTGTAGCCCTTGGCTGGAAAAAAAGATTCCTTACCCCTGAACTAATACATAAGGTGATGAATTAACCACTGTGCTGAGTGGCATGACACCCCTTGAGCCAGCATTGATTGAATTTGTGAATCTGACTGCCAGTCTCAGAAATTGCCCAGTAATATGATGAACTCCATTCTGGGAGGGAAATGCACATTCATCTCACAAAAGCCCAAGGATTCGTATCCCAAGTACATGACTTGGAAGAAAGTTCCATTTAAATCAGTGAAAATCATATCCTAGCAACATGTTGGCTTCTTTGTTTACTAAACAGAATTGTTCATCCTGCAGGCTTGTGATGGCTGTAAAGCCTGACCTCTTTGACCCAAGATGGAAGCTTTTGCATTCAAGATGGTTATGGCTTTGCTGTTCAATGCAGCCATATTTCTATATTTCAGGTTGTCAACTATTATTCCATAGAATTCTCAGCTGATTGAACATAGTTTTTCAAATGTTATGGTTCTCCAGGGCAGTATTACCATATATTGTGCTAGTGGGCTGTGAAACCAGATGTAATGAAGCTTTGCTGGCAGACCGAAGATTTTTCTTAACTACCACTTAGAGGGAAAACTGAAAGAACACTGGATATTCCATATAGGAAGAAGTACCAACCTTATGTGCTTATTAGAAAATAGCACCATGTCAGATTGCTCTATTTCGCAGATTTAACATCTTCATTCCAACCATGAACCCCACCCCCCAGCAGAGATTATGGTGTTAAAATAGTCACCTCCAGTTGTGATGCCAACTTTCCACAACCATCTAAGGCAAGGATGGAGAACCTGCATGGCCTTCCAGATTCTTCTGGACTCAAACTTCCATGAGCCCCAGCAAGCATGGCCAATGGTCATGGATGAAGGGACCTCTGGTCCAACAACACCTAGATGGCCACAGGTTCCCCACCACTTGACTAAGGGCCAAAGGAAGCATTCTGCTAAATGCATTGTTGCATTTAATATGCATGTTTTTTAAAATCCAAACACAGCACCTACCCCCCTCTCCAATAAATTTCTCCTAATGCAAATAGCACATTCAGAGGAGAATTTCCCCCCAGGATCATAGCAGAGAATAAAATTATCAGCTCCTTCAGGTGATGCTTATTTGCATTCTTAAAAAAAGCACCCCTATACATTAAGCTTTCTTCTCAACTTGTCAGCGCCTTTTTGATTTTGTGGGCTTTCATCTTATGTCTTCTGAAACTCTCTTTCAACTTGAAGAGGAAAGTTGGTTACTGGTGAGTAACAACACAAGACCACAGCTGGGCATAATCTCTCCCCACCCCCAGCCCCCAGAATAACAGAAAGTAGTGACAGAGTGGTAGTATAGGTTCAAGGAGAAGAGTTTGGACTAGCAAGTGTCCTGGCCCACCCCGGCTAAGGTAGGCACACACCTGATAGCTAAGTCTTTATTGACAAAAGAAGCACTTACAGCAACTCCCGCAGTGCTCTGAATGTGCTGCCCCTCAGATCTGCATGTTGTGGGGTAGTTGCAGCAACAGTGAGACTCTGCCTTTCTGCTGGCTTATATATCCTTTCCCAATGGGTTGTGTGCTTGTAACCTGAGACTTCTCCTCCACAGAAGTTGCCACTGCTCTTCCCACTTCAAGCCCCTCCTAGTTCTAGGAGCCTGTGAGGGGATGGAGTCTATTGACCCATCTGTCACCAGAACAGCCGCCTCTTCCGTCTCATCCTGCACTCCTTCCTACTTCTTGGACAGCCCTGACTCTTCCTTCTCCCCCTGTCCTGGCTCCTTCCTTGAAGGTGGTGCCATACCCCATTTATTGCTGGTCCCCTCTCCAGGGTCACCCCCCTGCTTCTGCCCCACGCTCTTCAGAGCCCTGCTAGTCCCTGACAGCAGGTGTCCATGACTAGGAGCTAGTAGAGTGACTTTTCTTAACTTTAATTTACAGGGAAGGTTGAAAGAACATTGGGAAAGGTGAATTCCAACTTTTGTATATTCCATACCGAATAGTTCCAAGTGCCCAACATCTGAGAAACATGATCCTGGGAAATGCTGCCCCACATATTTTTAATATTCCCTCCCCTGCAGGCATAAGGACTAGAAACCTGTGTTTTAAAGATATATAATGACTGTTTCCCCCGTGAAGTTGATTTCTGTGCTCAAATGTTGTCTTGCGTGCGTTGCATGAGCATTAATCTAGGCATAAATTTGAAGCTTTGCCATATCATTTTGTTAAAAAATGGGAAGCAATATGCAGTTGCACAGAAAACAGCCCCTAATGACTCAGATGGAAAGGAACGCAAACATTCTGATAACGTTTGTGCTGACTGCAGTCACTAATCCATCTCGAAGGTCTTTTTTTTTTTTTTACTTGATTACGTGAACTGAAAACATTCCTGTGCAATACATCAACGTCTTTCTTTGAATGACTGAGAAGTTTTGCATTACTTTCATCTCATTAAGGTATTTATGTCGAGTTAGGATCTGCACTTGAGCCTACCTTGAGGGGGTAATTGTGTGTTGCTAATGTAATGGCTGAAGCTGGTGATCCAAATGGAAGTATATGAAAGGTCACTATGTACAATGCAAGGACACATGGAGGAAATGCAATGCATAGCCTAGTTTCACACTTTGGCAAAAGTAAGAAGAATGTGCGGAATTTAATAACTGCTTACATTTCCTTGGGACAGCAAATGGAAAGCAACTGTGCATTTTCAACTTTCTCACGATTAAGTCTTACAAGCTTAGGGGGTGGCTAAAATTTAGAAGGCAACTGAACAGACCCAAATGCCAGCTCTGTCCCCATCTTCACTCTGGCAACATCCGCACAGGATCTAATACTATCATCCACAGCATCAAGGGTTCTGCTGATCTTCCAAGGTGATATAGGCCATCATCTGGCAATGCCCTCCTGCATTATATATAGGACAAACAGGGCAGTCTTGATGCAGAAGACTAAATGGATACAAAACCTGACATTGGAAATGGCAATATTGGAAACAAAAACAAAAACACAGCGGGGAACACTTCAGCCTGCCAGAGTATTCTGTAGCTAACCTTAAGATGCCCATATTGGAACAAAATAATTTCAAAGGAAGACTACGAAGTGAAGTGGCTGGATTGCAATCCATCAGTTTGATCACACTGCTTGTGTGAATTGGCTTACCAGTGCCAGAATGTCTGCATTATCAGAAACTGACGGTTGCCCTTTACAGAGAGCGGGACAAAAGGAGTGCAACCTTGCTCCTGCTTCTTGCTCTCTCTCTGGCTTTTGATACCATTGGTCATTGTATCCTCCTGAACCAGCTCCTTGGAAAGTGAGTTGGGGGCACTGTGCTTCAAGAATGGGTCCAGACAGTAGCATTGGAAGAGTGCTTTTTGCCCCCCCCCCGGCAGCTGTGCTGTGGGATGCCACAGGGCATTATTTCATCCCCAATGCCATTTAATATCCAAATGAAGCCACTGGGAGGGGTCATTTGACGTCTGGGGGCAAGGTGCCCTTGGTACACTGTTGACACTGTTGAATGTAACATATGAATCAGAAGCTGCATAGCCCTGGACCAGCTCTTGGACACAGTGCTGGGATGGATGAGGGAAAATAAGCAAAGCAGAGGCACTGTGGGTGAGTGGTTCCCATGTTCAAGGAATCTGCCAGTTGCATGTCCTGGAACAGGAGTGCTTGATCCACAGTAGTTTAAACACTGGTGATTTCAAGACTGGATTACTGCTATGCACTGTATGTGAGGCTTCCCTTGCGCTTGGCATGGAAACCACAGCTAGCTACAGAAGGCTGCAGCTCAGCTGCTGGCAGGAGTGAGATCCTACCAGCATATGACACCTCTGCTCAGAGACCTGCACAGGTTACCAGTTCAAGGTGTTACTATTGGCACCAACTGTTGCAAGGATCAACTGGTGTTTCGGCAAGACCTTGGAATCTTATTACCTGTTGGAAGTGTTATCCAAATGCAGAATCTGGCTGTCCCCTGAGCATGTCACTAAATTCCATGGCTTGTTTAGCTTCACTCAACAGATGGCTGGGCAAAGCAGGAGTCTCTGAAAAGCATCACAGAGAAAGTGGGTCTTGTTGTAAACTAAGTAGCTTCATTAATAGGAGACAAACTTGCCCACAGTAACTGGGAAAGGCAGGCGCTAATGCCCAGTTCTGTTTTTGATCCTTTCATCAAATGCCAACACAAGCACAAGCTCAGCACCAATCAGTAGCAGTTGTGTGGCAGGGCAGAGCTGACCTAACATCAGCAGTGCTGCAGCTTACCTGGGTTGGACAGGGTGATAGCGAGGTGTGATTACACAGATGCACCAGCAGTGTCTATCCAGGGTTTTGGTGTTTTTTTGGTGGTGGATCCATGCCTGCTTGCCTCACTCTATCCCCATCCAGGTAAACGGCACCCATTCTGATGTTGGGAAGGTGGCCCCACCACACAGGCCACTGCTGACCTCAGTTTATAGCTATGGTTAGTCTCTGAAGTCAGTATGACTTAGGAAACCCACTCCTCCATTCCTTGGGAGGGGTATTTATCAGTCCATCTGTTTTCCTGTGTCTTTCCGGGACACCCTTCTCTAACCCTCGCCTGTCTCTCCCTCATGGGCAGAGGGTCCATAAACAGCCTCTCACCCTGGGACAGAAATCAATCTCCTCTTTCACTGAAACCGACAAATCAGCAGACTAAGCACTTACGAAGCCCATATTGTAATAGCCACGGTTTGAATAATTATAATAAAAAAGACGGGGTTGAAACCCTACAAACGTGGCATGCAACACTCACCCGCTTCTGTCTCCCACCCATAGCTGTCAACGTTTCCCTTTTTTAAAGGGAAATTCCCTTATTCCAAATAGGATTCCTCGCAAGAAAAGGGAAAAGTTGACAGCTATGCTCCCACATAATAATAATAATAATAATAATAATAATAATAATAATAATAATAATTTATTAATACCCCGCCCATCTGGCTGAGTTTCCCCAGCCACTCTGGGCGGCTTCCAATTGAGTATTAAAAACAATACAGCATTAAATATTAAAAACCTCCCTAAACAGGGCTGCCTTCAGATGTCTTTTAAAGATAAGATAGCTACTTATTTCCTTCACATCTGAAGGGAGGGCGTTCCACAGGGCGGGCACCACTACCGAGAAGGCCCTCTGTCTGGTTCCCTGTAACCTCACTTCTCGCAATGAGGGAACCGCCAGAAGGCCCTTGGCGCTGGATCTCAGTGTCCGGGCTGAACAATGGGGGTGGAGACCAAGCAGGGAAGATCCACAACCACAGGCTAGCACCCTGGAGAATGAAACTTCCATGGTTCCTCTGCTAGTGTCCCCACCAGCAGTACGGAGAACAATTCCATACTGCTACGTAACAGCCTAGCTTAAAACAACAGTCAACAAAATAAAAGCAAAAAAATGACAACCCCAAAGGGCCAGTTCTTATTGGTGGTGTCCCTTCTCCATTTCCCCATCAAGGTGAGCTGCATGTTTTACAGCTCAATAGACTTAGTTCTAAAAAGAGTCACTGCTACTGAGAACTTCCTTGCCAGCTTCCCAATAAGCTGGTTTTTGCTGGAGGTGTTTCTTCTTTAAGCGAACAAGGTTACTGGGAGCTGGGAGGGCAGGTGTGCTAGACAACAAACTGCCTCTCTCCCATCCTTCTCTGCCTTTTAGCCCAACAGTAGGTAACTAAGCATCCGGTTTCCTATCCTTCCTCAAGTCCTGTAAGCCTGCTTTGGAAGGCTCCCCAAGTCTCTAAATGGCTAAGAAAAATTTCTTTTTCCTCCTCTGCTGACAGATTCCTTCTACTATTTATGCCACAAGGTGCCATAGGAAGGCACTGGACATAGTAAAAGATCCATCGCATCCTGGTCACTGTCTCTTCAAGCTCTTGCCGTCGGGACGGAGATACAGGACGATGAAGACAAGAACGAGCCGTCTTAAGAACAGCTTCTTCTCCAGAGCGATCTCGGCTCTGAATGGGAAGCCCGGACTTTGAAAGTCATCTAATCTCCCTTGCTGTATTATACTGTGTTGTTTAATTAGTGTTTTTATGGAGCAGTCAAGTAATTTCGTTGTCCCCGAAGGGGGGCAATGACAATAAAGATATTATTATTATTATTATTATTATTATTATTACTACTACTACTACTACTACTACTACTACTACTCATGGATGGACAGAATTGGATACCACCCCTTGTAATTTGAAAATAACCTGCTTATAAAATGTTATACTTTGGGGCATTTTTTTTTCTGAGCCAAAAGGGTTTGTTAGGATTAGGTAATGGGAAAAGTTTTTGTTCTGGAGCTATAAAAAAATAAAAATGAAACCCAAGTTGGAAAGACATAACTAAGATCTTAAATGGCATGGTGTATATGATAGTGAGATGTTCTATTAAATTGATTTCTTTCACCGCTTTTTTTCTGGATTTTAAAAAATGGAATAGACTCCCCTGCCGACTCCCCCACCGATGAATATTACAATTTAATGGGCAAGTTGTTGATGGATGATAGGAATAATATCATCAGAAAACAGAGCAGTGACTCTCTTCCATCAGTCGATGCATGACTGTCAAAAACAGTGGACTTTAATGGAGAGGAATAAAATTTCATATTTCGAATCAATGAGGGCTTCGTTCCACCATCTAAATGTTATGACATCAGTGGAAACAATTCATAATACTGTAGAATAAATAGATGTTTGAATAGTACATGTGATCCATTGCCTGTGATTGAAGTTCCTAATGGATTGAAGTTGAATCCTGACAAGACAGAAGTACTGTTTTTGGGGGACAGGGGGCGGGCTGGTGTGGAGGACTCCCTGGTCCTGAATAGGGTAACTGTGCCCCTGAAGGACCAGGTTCGCAGCCTGGGAGTCATTTTGGACTCACAGCTGTCCATGGAGGCGCAGGTCAATTCTGTATCCAGGGCAGCTGTCTACCAACTCCACCTGGTACGCAGGCTGAGACCCTACCTGCCTGCGGACTGTCTCGCCAGAGTGGTGCATGCTGTAGTTATCTCTCGCTTGGACTACTGCAATGCGCTCTACGTGGGGCTACCTTTGAAGGTGACTCGGAAACTACAACTAATCCAGAATGCGGCAGCTAGACTGGTGACTGGGGGCGGACGCCGAGACCACATAACACTGGTCTTGAAAGACCTACATTGGCTCCCAGTACGTTTCCGAGCACAATTCAAAGTGCTGGTGTTGACCTTTAAAGCCCTAAATGGCCTCGGCCCAGTATACCTGAAGGAGCGTCTCCACCCCCATCGTTCTGCCCAGACACTGAGGTCCAGCGCCGAGGGCCTTCTGGCAGTTCCCTCATTGCGAGAAGTGAGGCTACAGGGAACCAGGCAGAGGGCCTTCTCGGTAGTGGCGCCCGCCCTGTGGAACGCCCTCCCATCAGATGTCAAAGCGATAAACAACTACCTGACATTCAGAAGACATCTTAAGGCAGCCCTGTTCAGGGAAGTTTTTAATGTGTGATATTTTAGTGTATTTTTGGTTTCTATGGAAGCCGCCCAGAGTGGCTGGGGAAACCCAGCCAGATGGGCGGGGTACAAATAATAAATTATTATTATTATTATTATTATTATTATTATTATTATTATTATTTGATGTGAGTGGTAATGCTATATAAGTAACCCGTGGTGGCATTCAACTCACATTTTGTACTAGTGGAAGGATTAAAGTTAGTGCCAGAAGGTTTTCCCCCACTCCTCTTTCCCCTACATGTGCCCTGCACGGCCCTCCAAATTGCTCTGGAGGGTTACGGGGAAACCTAGAACAGATTTAGTGAATGTGCAAGGGAAGAAGAGAACATTCACTCACGCAAGACGAAATCTTTGCGCTGTTAGAACATTCACCTTAGTGCTACATTGAATACAACCCGAGGTGTCACTCAGGGGGGTGGGAATAAGTTTGAACACTTAGCCAGACATTGGTACCGCAGGTTAAGTACTTAATTCATTCCGGAGGTCCGTACTTAACCTGAAACTGTTCTTAACCTGAAGCACCACTTTAGCCAATGGGGCCTCCTGCTGCCGCTGCGCTGCCACTGCACGATTTCTGTTCTCATCCTGAAGCAAAGTTCTTAACCTGAAGCACTATTTCTGGGTTAGCGGAGTCTGTAACCTGAAGCGTCTGTAACCTGAGGCGTACGTGACCCGAGGTACCACTGTACTGTTGAGTTCTAGCTCCATAGATGGCTGAGTGTGTGTAGTGTGAGAGCCAGTGTGGTGTAGTGGTTAAGAGCGGTAGTCTTGTATTCTGGGGAACTGGGTTCGCGTCTCCGCTCCTCCACATGCAGCTGCTGGGTGACCTTGGGCTAGTCACACTTATGGCAGCTCTTATTATTTTCACATAGTAGGCCTTAGGCTAATAGGATATTGCACAAGCTTTGAATATTCTGCTTATTCTGCTTATGAGACCTGAGAATATGAGAGCCAGTGTGGTGTAGTGGGTAAGAGCGGTAGATTCGTAATCTGGGGAACCGGGTTCGCGTCTCCGCTCCTCCACATGCAGCTGCTGGGTGACCTTGGGCCAGTCACACTTCTCTGAAGTCTCTCAGCCCCACTCACCTCACAGAGTGTTTGTTGTGGGGGAGGAAGGGAAAGGAGAATGTTAGCCGCTTTGAGACTCCTTCGGGTAGTGATAAAGCGGGATATCAAATCCAAACCCTTCTTCTTTTTCTTCTGAGTGCCAGCTCCAGCTTCTCTTTCAAGCTTGCTTTGCCAAACTTAGCTTCTCTTGGCAGATGTTTCCTCCTTCTCTTTGGCTCTTAAGATCCTTACCAGTCCTCACTGCCACTCAGCTGTCCTTCTTGGCAGTAGCTGAGCCAGCTGTTACTTATCCCCAACAGGGATGCTTGAGGAATTCATTATTTGTGAATTCTGATGTGAACTGACCTGATTCTCACCTCCTGAATGAAAGTGCAGATCTGAACATAATTATTAGGAGTATGAGCCAACCACAAGATTTAGTTAACACCCCATTCCAGCACTTTGGAAAATTATCCACCTTATTCTGAGGTTCTAGTTCAGCTCAGGGTTTGTTCAATTTGGTTTTATTCCCTCCCCTTCACTATTGTGATTTTTTAATATAAATGCTAGAACTTTTGGGGGGGGCAGTAGATAAAGCTTGCCAAATTTCAGGCAAATATGTCTTAGGGTTTTGTGCTGGACACCTTTAAAGTTTGTTTTTTGAAAGGAAATGTCTATAAGTTTTTTTACTTTGGGGCAGAATAGGATAAAATTTGCTGGCAAATTTCAGAAAGATAGCTGTGGGGCAGCCATTAAAGTGTTGGTGTGAGTGAAGTAGAAATAACTTAATCTCCTCTCATGTTTTTGTGTGCAGTTGGTCTGAAACTTGCAGATAAGAGAGACGTGACCCTGAAAGAGAAGGGTGCCGTCTCCCAGGTGGAAGGCTACAGAAAGTTGTCTAATCATAATCAGCCACAAAGGTTTCTCAGAGGGCAGTCCTCTGTTTGAAATGGGGCTCTATTTGAAGCTCTAGCAGGGTTTAAAGTTAAGGAACCCCAAGAAGGGAGATTAGGGGCCTTGGAAATTGCCCATTATCAGTGAGCACCTAGGCAACAGACTGAGCAGTTCCACAGATCACCTGGTCACTGCCTTCTTCACTATGGTATTTCTACGTGAACTAGAGCAGTAATTTATCAATTTGGATCTTTGCATGTAAAGTAGCTTACACAAATTTTATGCAGCTCTGTGTCCTCATTCTTCCTCTTTTTGGGGGTGATGCATAAGTAGCCACCCTAATTACCTTGTCCTTCCTCTCAGTTTTCAGATGGTCCCTCTCCTGCAGCCCATGGTGGCAAAAATTTTCAGAAGGAAAAGGCAGGTAGCCTACAGTTTCACGACAATGACAATGACAGCGACAGCGACAATGTGTTGGTTTATATACTGTACAGCTAAATGCATGACCAGCTTCCAAGTGATGTTGGCAGCTATATTATGTAGACATCCTGGAATTTCACATTCCAATGTGAGCTATGCATTCCACATACTACATAGGACAAACAAGCCAGCGTCCACAAAAGCTTATGGCATAGTAACTTTGAAAGTCTTTAAGGGGCTGTGAGAGACTGTGATCTTAAAGCAGTAGCCTGGAACAAAAGGACTTGAAATGGAAAGTGCAACATGAAACTCCTGCATTGCAATTCACCAAGAGATTCAGTGCTATCACTTGTGGATTGCATTGGTACATTTTTTTAAATAAAAAAATCACATTACATGTGTTAATTGGCTCACTAATGCCAGGATGCCTGTGCTATCAACAACTGTTTTTGTCATCAGCCACTATTAATACTGCAATTATCACCACCTGTACTTCTGGCATTTCATTTACTTCTGATCACACTTTCTATTACATTTGTTTAGTCGTGTCCGACTCTTCGTGACCCCATGGACTAGAGCACGCCAGGCACTCCTGTCTTCCACTGCCTCCTGCAGTTTGGTCAAACTCATGTTTGTAGCTGCAAGAACACTGTCCAACCATCTCATCCTCTGTCGTCCCCTTCTCCTTGTGCCCTCCATCTTTCCCAACATCAGGGTCTTTTCCAGGGAGTCTTCTCTTCTCATGAGGTGGCCAAAGTATTGGAGCCTCAGCTTCACGATCTGTCCTTCCAGTGAGCACTCAGGGCTGATGGAGAGGTTTGATCTTCTTGCAGTCCATGGGACTCTCAAGAGTCTCCTCCTGTAACTATATCTGTAACAATAGAAAGAAAGACAGGTACACCTGTAGCCTATGCCACAATAAATTTGTTCAACTTTAAGGTGCCGTAAGAGTCTTGGTTGTTCTTGCTTCAACAGGCTAACACAGCTACATCTCTGAAAACTACAATATGTAAGATACTCTTTACAAGTATGTCTTTATGCATACACTTAAATGAATTGCATTACAGAACAAAAGCCACCTTTACGCTTGCCACCCCTATGGTGAACATTAGCATGAGAATCAGGTCTTCACGTTTGCTCCTGTCATATACTCTGGTAATACCTGTACACTTTGCATGCTGCTAAAAGGATCTTCGAATCAAATTGAAGGGAATTTGGGAGATTGCTCAACCTCCTTAAAGTCTATTTCATTGCATCGCATTGCAATCTCCTCTATGAATCAGAGGCAATGTGGAAAAGACTTCAAAACAAACAAAGCGTCCTGTCAATCTTCTCCCCTTTCATTTCAAGCCTCCCCTTTGAAGGGATCTCTTGGTATTACTGGGAAAGACAGCTTGGGCAGAATTGGGGGGAGGGAAAGAAACCCAAAGCAATGATAGACCTTTTATCTTCTCTGCAAACTCCCAAATGCAAATCACTTTAATTACCTCTTTGAACACTTTTTTTCCTGACCACTGAGAAGCTGTAAGCCATTTCCCCTTCGTACCTTTAGTTTGCTTGGATGTAGTTTGGTAAATGACTTTTTAAAAGACAGTGCACTTGCTGGGCAAGTGGAGAAGGTTATGCTTATATTGGGTGGCAAGGGAGGGAATTCCTAGGATATGTGTTATTGGCAGTGGTGGGCAGGGAGTGGGGGTGGAGGACACAAAAGCAACCCTTCTTAAACCACACACAGCAAACTAGTTTTATTCAAAAGTCACCATCAAAACCAGAGCTTTGTGGCACCTTTGTTGTTGTTTAGTTGTTTAGTCATGTCCGACTCTTCGTGACCCCATGGACCAGAGCACGCCAGGCACTCCTGTCTTCCACTGCCTCCCGCAGTTTGGTCAGACTCATGTTTGTAGCTTCGAGAACACTGTCCAACCATCTCTTCCTCTGTCGTCCCCTTCTTCTTTTGCCCTCAATCTTTCCCAACATCATGGTCTTTTCCAGGGAGTCTTCTCTTCTCATGAGGTGGCCAAAGTATTGGAATCTCAGCTTCAGGATCTGTCCTTCCAGTGAGCACTCAGGGCTGATTTCCTTCAGAATGGATAGGTTTGATCTTCTTGCAGTCCATGGCACTCTCAAGAGTCTCCTCCAGCACCATAATTCAAAAGCATCAATTCTTCAGCGATCAGCCTTCTTTATGGACCAGATCTCACTTCCATACATCACTACTGGGAAAACCTTGTGGCTCTCACTTCCATACACCACTACTGGTAAAACCTTGTGGCACCTTAAGGACTAACAGAGTTACTATGGTTTGTGAGCTGCAGTCCAGCTCATCAGGTGTATTGTTTTTCATCGTCCAAATGTCACAAGAAAGCAAAACCAACAAACAAGTCCATTGGCATAGGTTTTGAGGGGATGCCAAATAATGAGATTTGCAGCTAACATGCTTAGGCTATAATTCAAACAGTGGCTGGAGGGCAGTGAGGCTTAACTGTGTGCAGGGGCTGCTGCTCACCCTGGCAGGGCAGCAGGGGAGGTACAGCAGCTTAGCCAGGTGCTGTCATGTGATGGCAGAGGGGCCAGCTCAGGATCTAGCAGATCCTAGGTCAGCTCAACCCCTACCTCTCCCTGGAACACCTTGTTTCGAGTCTTTTTGCAGGCTGCAGCAGGCAGGCATCCTGTAAGCAGTATTTCTGCCCACACATTTGGCAGGCAGAATGGGGAACTAATCAGAGTGGCACTGACATCACTCTGTGGGCAGAGGAAAGCAGAGGTCTGCAGGGCTCCCTCTGCCCAACCAAACCCCCAGCCTGGTGCAAAAGTGCTTGGGATGGCAGCCCTATTTATGACAACAGCCACCACAAGCTCTATTACTAGCAATATCATCTGCTAGTAATCGTCTATTATTATTATTACTACTACTACTATAACAGCTACTAATTTTGTATTACTTTTCAAAACAAAACAAATTAACTAACACAACCATAAAGATATAGTCAACAACATTTGCTGTTATAACAAACACGTTTATTAAACACAATTAAAAACAACCAACTTGATAATTCAAGCAACAGGAGAACAGAAATTATCTCATTTTCAAGTTTCCACTTCTCAGTTTTCACAGACCTCCTCTGTAATTTTATGGGGCCACCACAGTTTGGGGGAACGATAGCACACATCCCTCCTCACACCAGATTGAGGGACACACGCTTTTACTTTTTTCCTTCCTCCCTTTCCCAAACACCACCCTCACTCACAGCTAAGTAAATTAGCACATTTAATACTTTCCCCTGCTACCAATGATTCGATTTTTATAAGAGATTATCACTTGAGATTGGGGTCCCCCCCCCTTTCAAATCCTAATTTAGTTCTTCCTCTTTTGCTAATTGGGAATTTGAATGGCCAGGAGAACGTCAGAATTACCCCCAGGAGAAAATTCCTCCATTGCAAATTAACAAAACATCTATTTTAAAAAGTCTTGTTTTATGACATGCTCCGCTGGTACTGCAGCATTCTGCCTATGTGGGCATATTTTCTAACACATTATGCAAAAACAAGTCAGGGAAGATGCTGAGGATTGTAATTTTCTAATTTAATTCTGCCATTTCCAGTAATGGAAAGCCATACTCTGGCCATTTATCTTCATAAGTGACAGATGCATTTCATTAAGACTTCCTTAAATAATTTCTCATGGCATTTGAGGAAGGGTGGGGGAGAGCGCGGACATATCTGTTTCGCAAGCACACCCACATCAGTGTTTTGAAAGCTGTTAAGCCCACAAATGATCTACAGTGGTGCATTAAAAAGGTCAAATAAAAAGACATTTGTCTGGTATTTTTGAAATGTTGATGCCTGTTGAACAAGTCATGAAACAATATGACATTGTCTATGACTGGGTAATAATATACCAATAATGCTTGTATAATGCCTTTTCACTGCGAGGGATCCACAAGTGCTTTGCATTAGAGCCAAATGAAGAAAAATGCTTAGGCCATCACTCAAAATGCTCTGCTCCCTTAGTAGAATATGGAAGGATCAGCCAAAAACTGACCCAGAGTGGCAAATGAAAAACACCATATCCATACCTTCCAGGATTTAACTCCATTGATTATACTTGTTTTTCAGGTCAATTGGCAATGCGCAAGCAAATCCATGGACCAGGGGGTCTGATGCAGTAGGCATATTCTGCTAAACAATTTTAGCAATTTGTTCACTTTGAAGTATACTTTTTGGTAGGTACAGTCATACCTCGGGTTAAACGTGCTTCAGGTTGAGCATTTTTAGGTTATGCTCTGCGGTGACCCAGAAGTAACGGAGCGCGTTACCCCCAGGTTTCGCCGCTCGTGCATGCGCAAACACTCAAAATGACGTCATGCACATGCGTGGAAGCGGCGAATCGCGACCTGTGCATGCACACATGCGCAGACACAGGTTGCGTTCGCTTCAGGATGCAAAAGGGGCTCCGGAACGGATCCCGTTCGCATCCAGAGGTACCACTGTACTAGTAGCATGCCTCAACTTTTTTTTTTTTTTACATAAAATGCCTATAAAATAGCTACAAGGTGGGTAATAAAACCCAATAAGTGCAATGCTAAGAACACCAGGTAAAAGAGAAAAACACATCTGTAAAAAGATAAACATTTAAAAAGAGAAGATAAAACACCAGAAGATTATCTGTAACAGAGAAAAAAGAGGATTTGTTTCACCTGGTGCTTAAAGGATAAGAGAATTGGCATCAGGCATGCACATCTGGGGAGAGATCCATAATTTGGGTGCCAACACAGAAAAGGCCTTTTTCTCCACAAAGGCATCTACTCAGCTTTAGAATCTGCATGTTTTTTTATCACCAATGTCTCACTGCTAAAAAAATTGAACATTTTCAGATTTTCTGAAGGAAATGAATAGCTAGCCAAACTTGTTTTATTAAGTTTCACTGCTTATTTTGGGGGTCATCAAAAAGTATAGCTGGCCAATTAGCACCAGCATTCATTACAGATTAAGTAGTCCTCCAGCAGTGGTCAGGAAGGATGATTACCAGCTTAGCCTGCTCTCCCTAGTTAAGTGGTAAAACTCTAGTTCTAAGTTGTGGCCTCCAGTGAATCTAATAGGTCTCTTACATCTAGGAATGGTATAATTGCAAAGTCACATGGTAAGAAGATTCAGGGACTGGAATTATCTGTACTTATCTGTAGAGACAGACAATTCCAAGAATAAATGATGAAAGATGCACAGTCCCCAAGCCAACCTGGTGCCCTCCATATACTTTGGACTGTGATTCCGATCAGCTCCAGCCACTATAGGCAGTGATCAGGGTTGATGGGAGTTGTGGGCCAAAGATCTGGAAGATACTAGGTTGGGAAAAGTTGCCCTGTGACTTTTCTAATAACCTGTGGTGGTCTTTATGCAAGAAACAGTTCCCCAGTAGTTCTTCCTAAGATGGTCCAGGAAAAAAGTTCCCACTATCACTTCGCCTCTCCCAACTCATGGGCAGCTTCTCCAAAAAAGGAGATGATGATCAATGGTATCAAGAGCTTCTAAGATGTCAAAGAATATTGACAGTGACTCACTCCCCCACCTATTTTCTGACACAGGTAATCCATAATACAAGGCAACCAAGGTAGTCTCTGTGCCAAAACTGGGCTGAACTACCTTGTTGAAATGGACTCAGAAAATCAATCTTATCTAAGAATACCTAGAGCTGGTCAGTGACCACCCAATGGAGAACCTTGTCCAGGAAGTGGACATGAGTGACAGGTCTGTAGTTGTTCTGATCTTATGGTTGTCCCAGGGAGGCTTTCTTAAGGAGTCGTCTTTCAGGCAGCCCAGGACCACATCTTCTCTCAGTGAGGCATAAATCACCACCCTGGCCCAATTAGCCATCTCCTTCTTGTTCAGTTTTGCCAGCCATCTTTTGGAGCCGTGGTTCTTAGAGGGTATTGTTCAGGGTTCTGAGTTGTTCAATCTGATCTACATTTAATATCTACATGAAACCACCGAGGGGAACTATCCAGATACTTGGAATGAATTCCCATAAATGTAATGGTGACATGCATCTCAGCATCTCAGGCAGGTTTGGTGGGGAAATGTGCTGAACCAGAGCCTAGTTTCAGTAATGTAATGAACAGGATGAGAGCTAAGAAACTGAAGCTCAACCCAGGTAAGGCTGAAGCACAGTTAGTGGTGGCCCCTCACCTGTGGAATGTTCTCCTCCAGGAGGTTTGCCTGGTACCAACATTATTGGCTTTAAGGCAGTTGTTTTCTCAGGCATTCAGATCCTGATGTGGTTTGAGTTCGGGCCTGTTCTTCGTGTGGTAGGGAGGGATATTTTCCTTGGCATTATTGCTCGGGTGTGTGTGAACACTTCTATTACAATGTATGGCTTTATTACCTTTTTGGCTGTTCAAAGGTACCTTTCCATTCTTAACTTGTAAGTCGCTTTGAGATTTTGTCTCTAGAGATTTCTGCTCTAGAGACATTTCAGAGGTGATGCAGGTTTTAAGAAGAATGTGATAAAGTAATCAGGAAGTGTACTTTACTTTGGATTCTGACTCCATTATCCTATGTTACATTACCCTAACTACATATTAATTGCAACAAAACAAACTGCTGCTCAGCAGCATTTTCTTTCTTTCTTTTTTAAAAGGATAAAATCTAAATTTGTATCCAGTCCTTGAAGATAAACATGAAAATAAGAGCACAGTGAGACTGAACAGTGCAATTTGGGTTCAGACTGCAGGCTCAGAACGGCTTCTTTCTCTCCCTCCTCCTTCTCTCCGCAACTTTCTGCTTCTGTTGAACTTTTCAGACTGGGACTTTATCAATTGCTCTTTTATACCCAGGAAAACCAGATACTGAGAAACTTCAAAGGAGCCTATTGGTTTAGCATTCCAGAACCTGATGGAGCCAGGAAGCTTAAAGAAGATAACCACAGTTCTTGCTTTTTCTCATTTTGATAAACTTTCAGGTAGTTGCTAAATAGTAGATGCTCTATAAAATAAAATACTCCCCCCCCCATAATGGTGGGGAGGTTACCAACAGCATGAAAGGCAAACCTCGCCTATCAACATATATGGATTGACTCGGTTTGTTTTAAATTGCCTCTCAAATGTTTTGGTTTTGAGCATGCAACTCCGCGAGGGAAGATGGTGTTCAGAATCCTGGGTGCCCTGAAAGAACATAAACGTCAACAAAATTTGCAGTCTAGTAAAAGTGCGGTGCCAGATTTTTGGACCTAATTTATGCGACAGCCTTGTGCCCAATTTACGAGCCTCCGTCACAGCCATTTATTTATTTATTTAAATTATTTATACCCTGCTTTTCAGCTTGAAAAGCCTCCCAGTAAAAATTATACCATCCCTGTGAAAGTTCTGTGAGTGGAAGGATTTCGGATTGCGCAACGGAATGTTCTCTCCTCCCTCCTCTCTGCCCCCCTCCCCCTCCCGCACCTACTAAATCTGTTCTGGGTTTTTTTCCCCCAACCCCACAAAGCAGATTGGGGGACAGCAAGGGGGGTGAACAGGAAGAGGAAGGGGGGAGATCTCATTGCACTTATGCTCGTAATTGCACTAGCACAATAATTTAGCTGAGTACTACCCACTATTGTTATTTTTATAGCATGTAAGGGAAATTTGCTAAATTCACAGAAATGCGTAGATTTCTGTTGTTGTTGTCACCCTGAAATCCTACCCAGACCAAACACACCCCTCTTTTATTATTTCCGCTATTTTTGTGCCAGGCTATTATATGGTATTCTTGAAACATACATCTGCTCATAATGTTGCTTGTAAATGCATATGATTACATATGAATTGCCAGACTTGTTTGCCTCTGCCACTGTCTGCTGCTGCTGTTGTGATCACTGATCTTCTTCCAGCTCAGCTGCATATGCAAACACATACATATTAGTTCACCTAAGTTCATGTAGTCAGTGCTGTTTTCCTGCATGACCTAATGTGATTTCCTTTCTCCGGTCTACTGTCTGGTGTACATCTCTCAGGATTTTCATTCCCAAGTGCCCATGGGAAGCCCATAAGCAGGGGTGGAGGAAGGGAGGGTGCGGTGGGGGTGAGTTGCCCCGGGTGTGCCGGGCAGCACTCACTGTGGGGCCTGCAGTGTGCCCGAGCCATGCGTCTCTCCTGAGAGTGACACGGTGGCTTGGGGCGCCCGCAGGCTCTGTGCTGCCCCAAACGGTCCGCCCGCGGCCTTCCCCTCCCTCTGCTGTAGGGCGGCTGAGTGGGAAGAGGCAGGCAGACTCCTCAGAGGCCCAGTGGAGCGTCCTGCCCCAGCTTGTCCCACCCTGCGGGTGGCTGGCCCCACCCCTGGGCACAGGGCATGCGCACTGCCCTATGTGCCTGATCGGCTTGCTCCACTGCTACCCATAAGCACAACCTGAGTGCAACAGCACTCTCCCCACTTGTGAGCCCTAGTATATTGTATTTCAGAGGTCATCAGAGGGAAGTCAGAGTGTTCCCCTCTAGCAGTATGTTTCATATCACATATATCATTGGGTTGACCAAAACATTTGAAGTAACCCTGCCCAATCCTCAGTTACTATCCTTTGCTTTGTATCATACCTGGGGCGGCACATCTCATTTTGCCGCTTGAGGTGAAACAGGAAGTGCAGTTTTGCCCTGATGCTGCTGCAGCCGCTCCCACCACCACTGCTGCTGCCCACGCTGCTGCCACCTTGCACCCTGCTGCATCTGCCACTGGCAAGTAAGTGTCACTTCCATTGGCACTGATTCTGAGCAAGGTGATGCTGATTTTGGGTGAGATCTCATACAAAATGCACACGATCTTGCTCAAAATCGACACTGATAGTGGTAGTGCTTTTCCTCCACTGGTGGAGGCACCAGAGAAGGCAGGGCACACATGGCCTGCCTCCTGGGTGGTCTTCTGCCACTTGAAGCAGTAGACTCACCCTGCCTAATGGCTGGACTGGCTCTGATCATACCCCTGAGCTCCAGCCTTGACTCTGAAACTGTTTTTGCTGTATTCCTACGATGGACTTGGAATAATAATAAAAAAAACTTTGTTTTATAAAGTAGTAGTGTCTGGTTTTGGATTCCTCCCTTGTCATCATATTTATCACATCAGGCACAAGTCAAGAGTTTCCAATATGTCAGGACACTGCCAACTATACTGACACATGGGCAGATTATTCCAACCTCTTAGAATTGCCTAATTGAAGTGGGTGTATCAAAGCATAGGCTACATGTGTGACAGGAGACTAATGTGTTATGGTGACCTGCTTCTGTAGACTTCTTTCACATCACCCGCATTCGCAGCAGAGAGCTACAGTACCTCATGTTTCCTCTCCTACAACTTTCCATCTTTCCTATTATTGCTATAATATCGCCCATTTCCCACTCTTGCAAGAGTAGCTTCCCTGCTGCTTTGCATCTGAATTTCTCCCCTTCCGGGTTCTCATTCAGCAACTCTTCTCCACCTCTCATTACCACTCTCAATCTCTATACTGGTAACTAAAGTTATGGGACAAGCGGCCTGTAGCCTATGTATGCATACAAGTACAAATCATTCTACTAGTCTAGGTTTCAGTAATGGCTTGTTCAAGCTGCGAAGTTACTTATGCTCGATGTTCGTCCATATCTTTCCCCCAGATACATTTCATTGCTACTACAACTGTGCGGTTATTGATAATTCTCCTAAACAAGCATCTTTAAAATATGCATCTATTGATCATTGCTAAATTCTGCAAGTGAGTTGTAATAGCATGTCAGCGTAAGCAAGATTGTACTTTCTCCCTGTTCACAACGGCTTCGGCATTTGTCCCAGGCAAAGCAATCAATGCTCTGTAGCAGTATCCTGAATTAAAGATAGCTGCATTGGCCTATATGCAAAATTCCAAAATATGCATTAGAGCAGTATCTTTTCTAGGCCAACCTAGCACCACAAAATAGTGTGCAAGGTTTCAAGTTCCCCAGAAGCTTCAAAGTAAAGAGATGCGGGTGGGGGGGGGGAGGCATTACAGTGGTACCTCGAGTTACAAACGTCTCAGGTTACAAACGCTTCAGGTTACAAACTCCACTAACCTGGAAGAGTTACCTTGAGTTGAGAATTTTGCCCCAGGATGAGAATGGAAATTGTGTGCTGGTAGTGCAGCGGCAGCAAGAGGCCCCATTAGCGAAAGCATGCCTCTAGTTAAGAACAGTTTCAGGTTAAGAACAGATCTCTGGAATGAATTAAGTTCGTAACTAGAGGTACCACTGTAACTATTAATTGCACATGCATAAAATGTTTTTTCTTGTTTTTTTTAAAAAAGTTAATGCCCTTTGGCGTGTTACAAAGAATACTTTACAACATGTAATTTACAACTGGAATTGTAAAGGGAAACCAGAGGCCCATTCTTCCACCTGCAGGAATGGCTCAAGGTACATATGATTTAGCCCACAGTAAGGATGGCGCAGGACCAGTCCACCCATTCCTGTATTGTTTGCTTGTATTATTGGTGTATTTGGATGAATCCAAGCCAAGGCAGGCTGCCTCAGGTGGATGTTGGGTTTGTCCAAGGTGAAGTAGGGTCTGTACAAGGTTGCACATGTCATAGCAAGGAACTCTAAAGCAATCCAGGGAGCCAAAGAGTGAAAAAAAATGTTGCAGGCAAACATCTATTATGTCTTTAAGCCTACAATACAAGAAAAATAATATGGAGGGGAGGGAACAGAATTGAAACTTATGTCTGTAGCTTAGGGAAAACACCAGAATCAGGGAGGGTGAGTTCTTTCACAACCAACAGCTGTAGCTTATGGTCAGAGGGAATGATTTTACTAGTGCTCTCCAATTCTAGTGCTGTGGAGGAAGGAGCAGTTTAGTAGCAGCAGCAGCACTTGTGACTCTAAGCTTAAGGAAGATACACAGATGATGAGAGAAGATGAAGAGAGAGTTCTGTTTTAATCAACAAGGCAAGCTTGAAATCAGATGGAATGTCTTTAAGTTCTTCTTATTTTCAAAATTAGCTTTAAAGGAGTCTAACACAATAGCACCGAAACCTATTTGTCTGCAATTTGGCAGGCTTTCTTACCCAGTCTCAGCTCTCTCATGTCTGCAATGTTACGGCCAATGGCCCACAAAACACATGGGGAAATTGATTCCTAATTTCACCCATTCCAAAATCTTAATGGCTGTCCTTGCAAGAAAACCACTGTAGCCATCCTTCTGAAATCTGGCAGCATTCATTACTTCAAAGGGGTTGACAGAGCCTGCAAATTTCATCGAATTCTATTAAAAAAAAGTTATAGACATCCCCTTTTAAAAAATAATAAAACTTTAAATGTGCCTAACACAAAAGCCCCTGGACCTATTTTTTTGTAATATGCCAGGCTTTATCCACTATGGCAGAGCAATTAGGCTTGCAAATTCCATCCACTTCTGTCAAAAGATTAAGACGTTATATTAATTTTCATTCCCTATAATGAATGGGGGAAGAAGCAATATGGAACTGGACAGACTCTAAGCCAAACTGGGCAGTCTATGAAGCATCTAAGGCCAAGGTGGGCTGTTTTTCAATGTGCCAAATCAGGGACTGAACCAAATCTTGAGGTTGGTGCTTGTTCCTGATTATTACTACATAGTGACAAGAATGATGTAACATCATTACTTACCACCCATACATTTACAGCCAACGTAAACCAATCATTGGATAAATTGGCAAAATATGTATTGATGAATAAATGAATAATGAACTATTGAATATGACTGTTCTGTTATTTCTTCTTTCCTCCAGTAATCATCTTCATGAATAGCACCACTGAAGTTTCTAAATGTAAGCAAATACTTGCTTGATCCATTTTGTTCTGACTTGAATATTGATTTTGACCTCTCATCAAGATCAATGAAAATCCTTCCACACAAGGAAGGGCTCTCTGAGGTTGCTTTTCCAGAGCTTGATGTTCTGACCTCTGTGAGTAAAGGGAGTAATTTTGGGCTCTGCGGGAAAGTATTGCAATTAGGAAGGGATGAAGAGAAAGAAACACTTGAGCCTTAAATATCCTATCACTTTCTGGTGATTACTAAACTCAAGGTAGATTTTCCTTTATATGTGTCTAGAATTCAGAAAGTTATTTGAATTAGCATATGCAGAAATTGCTTTAGCATATTAATCGATGAAAGATTGGACAGCTAAATGGATAGAAAAAAATAGCTGTAATACTAAAATCTCACTTCAGAAGAAAGGAAATTTCAAAAATGAAGCCCTTACACTGTAGGTTAAGGATGACTTCATATTGAGAAGGGATTGTTCCCCTTCCTAACCTGGCTTGATCTGAAGAGGTGATGCTATTGGTCAATATCGTGTGGCATGATCTGGGCAGGACCCTCCCAGCTCTCACCTGGGAGCTTCTCTTTCTTTTTCCAGTCTCCTGTCCTGGGAGATCTTCCCTGCCTCTCACACAGGGTTCTTCATTATCCATCTATCCATCCATCCATCCCCTTCATGTGCGCACAATCCCCTCAGTAACCCAAAGTAGAGGACACCAAAAGAAACAAATCAGCAAGGGGAAAAGAAGAAAAAGAAAGAGGATGATAAAAATAATAAAAGAATGAAAAAGAAATGAAGAAGAAGAAGAAGAAGAAGAGTTTGGATTTGATATCCTGCCTTTCACTCCCCTTCAGGAGTCTCAAAGCGGCTAACATTCTCCTTTCCCTTCCTCCCCCACAACAAACACTCTGTGAGGTGAGCGGGGCTGAGAGACTTCAAAGAAGTGTGACTGGCCCAAGGTCGCCCAGCAGCTGCATGTGGAGGAGCGGAGACGCGAACCTGGTTCCCCAGATTGCGAGACTACCACTCTTAACCACTACACCACACTGGCTCTCTGAAATGAGAGATAAATCAAAACAGCATCTAATTCTC
This sequence comes from Podarcis liolepis, assembly GCF_965112155.1. NCBI lineage: Eukaryota > Metazoa > Chordata > Lepidosauria > Squamata > Lacertidae > Podarcis > Podarcis liolepis. The sequence goes on along the minus strand of NC_139557.1, from coordinate 90,950,055 downwards.
CATCTGTCAGTTATATTTATAAAGATTATTCAAAGTATTCACTCCAGGATAGTATCCAGCTATTCCTCCTTCTGCTAGGGAGCCTCTATCCTTCCATATGCTGTTGGACTACAACATCTGTGGAGGGCCACAGATTACCTATCCCTGTTCTAGATGTTGTGAACTACACAATTCCTATCATTTCTGAGCATTGACCTTGCTGGCTGCGAATGATCGTTGTAGTCTAAAACATACGGAGGGCACCAGGTCGGAGAAGGCGGCTTCTGATTTAATCTATTTCAACTGTTCCTCAGAGATCCAATAAATCTGAATCTGTTCACTCGATGTACTCTCATGCATGCTATCAGGATCGCTCACAGTCCAACAAAAGGAAAGAAAATAGGGCTTTATTGATTTCTTCAGACACTTCTCAGAGAACAACAGCAAGTAGCCTATGCAACATACAGTAATTAACTTGCTTTCCTTGTATCACACTCAAAGCTGGTGCAAACTACTGTACATTCAGTAATTCAGATCGTATTGTGAGTTAACCAAGGAAACCCAACATTTCTGTTTTGGAGGGATAATAATGGCTACAATTATTTGAGAAATACAGATGATTTCAGATTCTTCTAGGTTTCCTATACTTAGGATGAAACATGTGTCAACACTTTTTTCCTGATTAAATTCTGTTTTCATTTATCCTGACTTATTATTGACGAATGATTGAATAAATGCTAAGGCAGCACTTGGCTTACGACATGGCAATGTTCCAAAATATTATATTGATTTTGCTATAGTCACTTATGATCTCTTTGCTTAGCTGTTTCTCCATGGTCTCAGAAAGTCCTGCCTTGGGGTAAAACAACTCTCTCTCTCTATGTTTATTACCATCCTACTTGACTTATTTGGAAGTGGAAAGGGGCATTATAGTGTTTGCATGTTCACTTTGCCCATATGCTCACTCTTTAGGATGAAATATGCCTGTGTTGCTTTCTTTTTAAGGATGTAAGACCACCTTGCAATCCAACAAGACTTGCGACCCACCATATTTCAAACAAACTGTGCATTTAGCTGAACCATTGACAGGAACAACAATGCATTGCTACCTAAGAAAATCAAGCTAATAGGTGCTAATAGAATTAATTGGGCTCTGTAAATTATTATGGATTTTCTCTCAGCAAAATTTGCATTTCTACTGAATGTACTTTGCTTAAGCCTCCAACTTACTCAGGCTTTCTAAAAAACATCTACTTCTCAGTGGGTTGTGCACACTGGATTCACACAAGGGAACAGCATGATCAGAGGGGTTAGCAGTAATAAGGATGCAATACAGGTTCTTTTTAGCCAGTGACAGCATTCCTTCCACTGTGTTTCACCAGGAGTGGCATTTCATTTTACTTCCATTGACCGGCTTTGCACTGAAAAGTGACTTGCTATTTATTTATAATTTTCTTCCATTAACTTCTTTAGTGGAAGTCAAGCAATTTTCTCCATTAAAATCAGGCAATGTAGATAGTGTGTGTTCAGGTCAAATTGGGACCATATGCCTCTCAAAACCATAATGGCCCTATCATTTGGCAGAGTGAGGCGGCTGATGCATGGGAGAAGCAGCAAGATACTAGAAGACAGATTTGTTTGTGCCACATGCCCTGCCCTGCACCCTCAAAGCTTGCCTCCTGCCCTCAGGTTTGGTGGATGGATAGCACTACCTTGTCTTCAGCTGGAGTAAGAGTTAGCTGCAAATAAAGTTGATGTCTGTAGGTGGAATTGGCCAGGCTGTAGGGGATCTTGTCATTTGTACCAAGCATCAAATTTTCCTGTACCATCTGTGTAGTTTCAGTTATATCAGTTTTGAGTACATCCATTTCCAAGATTATGCCATTTTAAGTGGCTTGGCAATATCAATCCCTTTTCCAAATCATGTATTTTTGAGACTTTCAGTACTGGAACAAGTGCCCTTCCAGTACTCTCAGACTTCCCCTGTCAGGATCCATACAGCAATGGACAAGGAATCTTGGTTTCATTCATGCCACTAGTGAAAGAAACAAACAAAAACCCTCCTGCCTCCAGGCCTCACTATTTCCTCCTTTCTTCATTTTCATTCCACCACTGACCGCTTCTCTCAGTTCCTGGTTTTCAGGATCCTGCCTCCCCTCCCCATTTCTTTAGCTCTGTCTCTTGACCAGCCCTCACCCCTGCAATACTCCTCCCACCCCCATCAAAATATACAGCCCTACTAACCTCAAGTGCTGTGAGGCTTCTTCTTCAGAGCAGCCTATAATAAAGCCTCTTCCTTTACTTACTGTTTCTCTTAGACTCCTCTCTCACTGCACTCTTTCTTCAGTCTCCTTGTCTCTCTTGACTTCCTTAGCTCCCCTAACTCCCAGGACCTGTTTCTAATCCCCAGATGTCCCCATGTGAGGTTTCAATCCCAGCCATATAGACAATTTTCCTATCCCATATAAGTTCTGGACTGCAAGCTGCCTTGTTCCCTGAGCAACTGAATATTCTGAGGCTCAGAGTTGTTATCCGATTCTCAACAATTATATGGTACACCAGCTCAGCCAATCCATGTTGGAGGCTTCACCATCAACGCAAAACAACATTGTTACAGGATTACTATCTGGTTATTGGGGTGAGACCTTAAGGCAATGTCTGGCCAGAGTCAGATTTGACCAGAAAAATACCAGTGGCTCAGAAGGGGCCCTTGATTCTTTCTAGATGTGAAAGATACAGAGATATATCTGGGACGACACATCCAATATCTGGAGGGCACCATGTTGGGTTCCCTTGTTCTATATGCTTTTCAGTTCTCATTCACACTTCTTGACAGAATTCCAAATCCTTGTTAGCCTACCCACTTCTGCAGGTTCCTTTCCTCTATTTTTATGGTCTCTGATGCCTTCCAAGTGTGACACAATAGGTTCTCTAACAAAGAAAAGAAAAACTTCCATTTGTTCCCTGCCAGCCACAGTGGGCGACTTTCCAATTTTGTTGTCGTTTAGTCGTGTCTGACTCTTTGTGACCCCATGAACCAGAGCACGCCAGGCACTCCTGTCTTCCGCTTTCCAATTTTATATCTTGCCAAATACTGGTCCGACTAACTTTGTCACAAACTTACCTAGACCATGCAACCAGGTGTCTTTGGAATGTGTGGATTTACTATCACTATTGCAGCCCTACAAAGAATCTGGGATAGAAGCAAATTACCAAGAGGGCATAAAGTCATGCAAACTGTTTACTCCAGATTTAGACACTGTTATATGAGTTAGTATAGGTTCTCCCGCCCAACCTCCCCCAGATTTTTTGCCTCATAAGAGATGTGTTTAATGTAATCTATCATCCACTGCAGTAATCACTTCCCTTATGCCTATGGAATATTTGTGGATGACAGTTGAGGATATCAGTATTGAGATATCAGTCCCTTCACAATGATTATCAAATCAGAGGCCAACCCAGATAATGTGTAATGATCCAACTATTTTAGTCTATGTGGTAGTTTGTGTGGGAATGAGATAGGATGGGGGAAGAGGGTAGGGCAGTGGTCCAATTTCCAAAGTTAGTGATATTTCAGAAATGGTCAATTAACTTCCTCCCTTGACAATCCTTTCCTTTTCTCTGAATCTCTTCTCCCCTTGGTGCAATGTGAGGGGGCCCATGCCAGATACGATGCTTTCCAATGTTCATTTCACGGATGACTTCAATAATATTGTCAGAGGCTATCCTTGTTTAAAGTAACATTCTTCTGCGTTCTTGAGCTCCTGCATTGTCCTGGTGTCAACAGCCATTTAAACACACTGTAAGCTTTCAATATCTCTCTTAACTTCATGTAAGCAAATATTGATTGTGACTGGGATAGTAATTGCACTCATTCATGATAATAGATAGCCCATTGGCTGCAACCATTAGAGCTTGTTTAATCGGGGAAAAACAACCCTAATTGCCTTCCTGGAGAGACAAGGGCTGATGTGGCAGTGGATGGGACTGCATTAACGGTAATGTGATGCCAGAGTTTATAATGGACACTCATCTATTTGTTACTGTAGATGTCAGTAGCAGCATATCGCTGAAAGATTAATTGCTGGCTGAAGGTGCTAAAGGGCACTGATAATGAAAGGGAAGTCAATGAGAGGAAACTATTCATCTGCGCCTGCGTGATGTGATGGAGATTATGTTGGACTTCGACCAAGGAGACCTGGATTCAAATCCTCACTCAGCCATGAAGCACTTTGGTCATCATGAGCAAGCTGCTGGTTGTGTCTCTCAGGGCAACTTTCCTCCCAGGATCATTTGAGGATAAAATGAGGAAAAAGACATGACTCTGAGATCCACAGAAGTTGGGTATAAATGTGGTGGACAGAAGAATGCTCAATGGGCATATATTATCATGAACTAGGAACTAACACACTTTTCCTGTGGCTAAGCCTGTGGCGACTATGCATCACCACACATAGGAATCCTTCATTGTGACACCCCAAGCACATGCTTTCAAAAGGCTGCTGAACACAGTACCTGTGAGAAATGGTCTTCACATTCTTTTTCGCCTCCCAGTATCCTGTGAAGTAGTCTTTTCAAACACAAAGCGGCATTGATTATTATTATTCCACAACAGTTGGAAACTTGGATTAGAATGAGTTCCATCATCTAAAATGACCTTGGTAACCATTAAATTTCATGGTACAAATGAAACACGAACCATGCATAGTTTATAATGCACTGTAAAATATGCAAGCCCATGAGACTTAGGAGCTTGAAGGCTGGAGAACATGTCGTACAATGCAGTCTTATGCATGTTTGTTTACAAGTGAGACCCATTGTGTTTAATGAAGCCTAATTCCAGGCAGGGGTGCATAGAATTGAACTGATCCATGCTGCTTGGCAGATGATGTATGGTTGCTTCATTCCATCCTCACAACTGACATACAGTGGTACCTCAGGTTACATACGCTTCAGGTTACATATGCTTCAGGTTACAAACTCAGCTAACCCAGAAATATTACCTCGGGTTAAGAACTTTGCTTCAGGATGGGAACAGAAATCGTGCTCCGGCGGCACAGCAGCAGCAGGAGGCCCCATAGGCTAAAGGCTTCAGGTTAAGAACAGTTTCAGTTTAAGAACAGACCTCCAGAATGAATTAAGTTCTTAACCAGAGGTACCACTGTACTGCTTGTCATTCATTGCAGAGGAACCAATTGTAAGTTGGGCAATGGCAATAACTTGGCAAACAGGAGCTGAGTTGTCAGTGTGGCATATGGTGAATACATTACACATGCCAAATTATGTATAGCTCCATTCAACATATGTCCTCAACATTCAATTTTTTATGAGGGTTCAGGACTGATTCCCACACAACTTTTTGTATTCCTGTATATGCACGTGGATCATGTGGCGTGTGAATTCTGTATGCATGTCTCCACTTTCCTCTTTAAGCAAATGTGATGGGCAGCAGTTGGGGTCTGTGCTCATGAGTATTTGGAAGGGAAAAGCAGTTAACAATGCATTCATGCTTTGTTCATAAGTGTCAATTTGCATGTGGTACTTGAGAAATTGTGTGTTTCTGTTTGTTTCTGGTTAGCATATCTAGAGAGAATCCAGAACTTCCCATAGGCATCCAGTTGGTCGCTATTAAAAACAGGATGCTGGAATAGAAATGACTTTGGACTAATCCAGCAGGGCTCTTCTTATATTTGTACAGTCTATTTGCAAGCCTGTTGTCTAAAATTAATAGCTACTGTTGCTTCTTCCCATATTCTGTATGTTACACAGGAGGTGGAAGTGAAAGGACCACAGAAAGTAGTGGAATATAGAAAATTAGTCAAAGTCAGTTATAAGACAGGGCAGTGAGGCAGGGATGGCCAAAGCTCACTGAGCCGAATTTTTAATGTTTTATTGTGTTTTTAATACTTTGTTGGGAGCCTCCTGGAGTGGCTGGGGCAACCCAGTCATATGGGCAGCACATAAACAGCAGCAGCAGCAACCACAACAGTGAATATGAGCAATAGTTGACTGGTATAAGCTTAGGAATGCTTCATAATAAAGATGTAATAAGACACCTGGTTGGATAAGCTACCAAGAGGCCACTTTTCCCTAAGGAGCTGGTGCAGCAGACCATAGCAGTTGAATGTGTTTTGGCTAAAATTCATTATCTTGGTGTGGTGGACCCAGGTTTCTCCCATAGTCTGGATGGTAGAGGTGAATCTATGCTGCAGTGTTGGATATGAAAGCTACCGCATTAAGACAGGAATGAACCACATGTTCTTAAACTGCCTCATAGTCCAATGATTTTGTGATGCCATGAAAAGAATAATGTGATCTGTAAAGGCATCAAGCATCTAGGCACTCATGGAATTAAGGAAATGGTAATGAAGGTGTCCACACTCTATATTTGGGAGGGGGAAAATCAAGCTCTTTCTACTTAAGTACAACACTTTAAGGAATACAGATTTAAAGATGCACTCATCCACAGGGATAATGGGAACTCCAAGCTGCCACTGAAATCACTGAGCTTCAAGGTTAGTGTTTGTGAGGATCAGGCCACAGGCAAAGAAGTTTAATTGGCCAGAGCCAAGTCTGAGAATCTTGCTCAGCTAATTTAGGCAAGAAAATAAGCAACTGTTACCAGCAATATATGCTGATGTTCCATCTTGATTTTCCAAGCCTGTGACCCTCTTCTATCTGTATTAAAATTAACAGCCAGGAGACTTTAGTCCTCACTATTGATGGATTCCAGTGGTGAACAAGCAGAAGCAGTCATTGCAATCAGCAGGTGTCACAACACAAAAGCTTACCTGTCTATTTTAGCAAGAGATATTTAATCATGTAGGAAGAGAAGCTTACTACGGTTAGTCAGTCTGCATTTGATAGCTGATTCAGGGCTCTTAAAGCTGGCCACAAACATAGCATTTGATGAGCTGAAGAAGGAGAACCAATTTCTTCCATATTACTTTCTAGTGTTTTGGCTGATTTTTCAAGTAGGTGTGATGGTGCACAGCTAATGCTGCCGAGGAATGTGTCTCTGTAACAACAGAGGAGAGGTGGCTACACAGACAACTCCTCTCTGTAAGGGAGGGAGGGTTAATGAAAATGAAACTGAAGGTCCAGCAAAAAACCAATAATCTAACTGTGGAATGGTTCGGGAGGAATACACATCATGGCCGCATTACTGCCAAACAAATACCCAAGAATGTGGGAGAAATATAGGGTTCATGGAGCTTCCTAAAAACATCATGAGATTTGTCACTTTTATTCACAGACTGGACATGGTTCAAAAAGTATTGTATCCACCCAATGAAAAGACAGCTGCCCAAGTATGGCTGCACACAAGGTCCTTTGTATGTCTACTTGCCAAATATATGGTCAGTGTAGTTAGCTCTGAGTCTGACCTGTTTGGAGGTGGGTAGGGGAAGGGTAGGGGAAGAAAGCCTAGATTCTCTCCCCCCACAACAAATTTCTATCTAAAATAAGACCTGTACAGTCAACACTGGCAGCACACATCTGCTGAGAAATGTGTATACAGACCAAATTGTGTACACTTTCTAATTGACATGCCTACTAACCATATACCACAGAACCCTGTGCTGGATTCTGGAGAGTGTTCTCAGATGCACACTCAGTTAGAAACATAGGGTTGTATCCAACACTGCCATTCTATATGCACAACATATTTCTGCTTGCACAATGGACTTTCCCCCTCTTCTCCCCTCCTCTGAAGTTCCTACACACCCTCAGCATCTGCTCCAGAGAGCTGGGGAACTCTATGGGAAGCATGTGGAGAGAGGAGAGGGGTGGGGGGAAATTGTCATATTATATAAGAATAAGATCTCACACAAATCTTATTCTCTAATCACCAAGAACATTATCTGACTATGGATGTATGTATCAAAATCACAATTTTTGCCGACAGATATTGTATTTATGCAAATCCAGTGCACCATCAAATCTAATGCACACCCTAATTTGCACAACATAATTTGGAAAAAAAAAAGGTATGCATTACATTCAAGTAAATATGGCAGTTTCATCTTATTTTGTGACCTGATGTGGTTATTGTTTCTTTTTTTTTTTTTCCCACGGTGGTCAAAACCTTTTATGTTGGAGTGACTTGCTGCAGAGTGATTTCTTAGTGCTTTGGTACTGTGACCGGAGAATTTCCATATGAAAAATGGATTAAATTAAGTTACTTAGAGTCTCTGTCCTGCTGATATCCCTAGTGTACTCAGTCCTCGGCCAGCAAGTCGACCTCACAAGATCACATTGGCTACTGAGGACTCGAGGAGATGAATTCGCTTGAAAACAAGCCAGACAGTGACCCATCTATTTTTATTTCCTGAGTACAGTGCCAGGAGCATATAGAAATAACTGCGAGTAAGGTGTGAATGCCAAACAAAGGATCAAGGGTTTGGCTGGGCTGGGTATGCCTTCTATGCTGCCATACTCTTAATTAGAACATAAACATTGTCAAATTGTAACATTAGCATCTGTAATTGGTCCAACAAAACAAGAGACTAATTGTGCCACATTAGTGGCCAGATTGCTCTGAGGCAGGATCACTGTTCAAAATGGAAAACACTAATTACCATGATGTGATGAATGAAAGGAGCAACAAACCCCAGGTTAATAAGAGGAGGAGGTGTATGAAATGTGCAGTATGCAAAGAGCAAGCAGGTTCCTAACATGACCGGAGACTATGAAAAAGTGCTTTGTTACTTTTCTATATCTGATGTGGGTATGTAGGCCAATTTTCATGGCTGAGCAGCAGTACAGGCTGCATGTTGAATCCAAAGTGCCTTGCAGCTGCCTATGCAGCAGAGTGGTCATCTCGTGGCGCCAGATTAATTTTCAGCCTGCAGTGAAGGAGTGGAAACTTGCCTCCTCACACACATTGAAAATTGATCTGGCTAGACAACAGAGCAATCAGATGATCACATTGCTGCTCTGCCAGTTACAATGCGCCTTAAACTTGTTATTTGGCCACGAACAACTGTGATGCCTACGGATAGCATTGCACATTTATTAGAGCTGCTTTTCATTTTTTTATGAGGTAAAGCAAAGTCATGCAGTTGGGAGCACTGTTGTGTTGAGGGAAAAACCTGCCCTCTACCCATGACACTGCGTAGCGCCAGCCCTCCTTTTAAGAGATAAGAAGGAACCCAATGTGTGACAGCTGCGGCAAAAAAGGAGATTTCATGCTGGGGATCATTAGAAAAGGAACTGAAAATGAAGCTGCCGATATCCAAAATGTGGCAATTGTGGCCCGGACCACTGTCATAACATGTGAAACCAATTCCTTGTTATTCAGGTCTCGGTCCTACTCTACAAACAAGTTTTAAAGAGCCATGCAAGGTTTGCACTTCTCCAGATACTGAGGACACAGGTGATCAGAGGTAGCAATGCTTCTGAATACCAGTTGCTGGAAGCCACTGGAGGAGAGGGTGCTCTTGTGCTTGGGTCCTGCTTGCAAGATTTCCACAAGCATCTGGGTGGCCACTGTGAAAACAGGATGCTAGGCTAGATGGGCCATTGGCCTGATGCAGCAGAGCCTTCTTATGTTCAGTATGTTGATGCACTGCACATGTCCCATTACAGGACACAGGTCCTCTTGCCTCTCCACCCTTTCCCCATGTTTGTGACTGGCTTTTCCTTGGCCACAACTTTCTGCCACCTGTGCCTGTGGCATCTTTAAAAGAAGCAGCCGGAGTAGAAGGGTAAGCAACTGGGCCCTGAGCCAGCTAGAGTTAGTTGCGCTTAAGACCCATAAAAGCCAATGGACAAACTTAGCTGCACCCAGCATATGCTTCATGAATAATACCAGCTTTAGCCAGATTGCGGGAGACTGACCCAGTGATTTGGTGCCTTTTGACCAGCTATGGCTGAACTGTCTGCACATGTCAGAGGCCTGTTTTGCAGAGAGTGAAGAATTAGGGCTGATGGTCACAAATTCTTTTATTCCATATTGGACTGTTTGTTTAATTGCTCATGATGATTGCATTCTAACTGCAATGAAACAGGTTCGTGAGATGGCTACTGTGGGAACTCAGATAACGGCTGGATGTGTCATTACTGACACCCCTCAGAAGGTTTGTCATCCCATTCTTAGTCACGCTCTGGAGCCATGGTCGAACTCTCAAAATGGCAATTCAAGCTACGTAAATAGGAATAGAACTACGTCAAAATGAAATTAAGGAAACCACCGCAAGCAAAATGTCTAGTGTGCTTCTAGTCTACCTTTCCATTTGCTTGTACAAGATGTTTGTTAACCTTCAGCTCTTGCAGTCTCATTCACCCACAGAAGCTGATCCAATCATAGATATCAAAATGCTTTTTTTGGACCTCTAATTGTCTGGGATCAACATAGCAATCAAACTATTAAATCTAAGGCATTTAATTCATCCAGTCTCATTGCATTCTCTTTTCTAATTTGATTCCTAAGCCCAGTCATGGACATCTGGTGCTGGTTTGTAAACCTCTTCCTGCTCTACTACTACTACTACTATCATCATCATCATCATCATCAACAACAACAACAACAGTATTTCTTACCCAACATTTACTAGAAGGTCCCAGGGCAGCTTGCAATATATAAAAACACAACTAAAACAGTAAAAAAAGAGAATCTCTCACCCATACTACCTTTCCCAACCTTCTTTGCATAAAGGCTATATATATATATATATATGCTTTCGTAGATTTTCACGGGTACAGGAATGCAGGTTTTGGTGTCTTCGGGTGTCTTCCCGTGTAAGAGTTGGGGTGTCTAGGCGACGTTTCGACGAGGTCTCACTCGTCATCTTCAGGCTGGTGCTTTCGGCTTCTTGTTACTGGAACAGAGCAGGATCTCAGTGTTTGAGTTCCTATAAATACTGTTGAGGGGGTGTGGTGTATAGCCTCCAACGTTCTGGGCAGAGAGGAAGTTCCCAGGTTAGTGTGCCTTTTCTTCTTTTGTTCCTTAATTACTTGAGGGATATCTTGAGTGATTTCTTGAGTGATATTCTGAGTACCACTTAGGTGGGTCATTAAGTGTGGATTAGTTGCTAAAGCTTTCGTGTCTTGACCTCTTGAGCTTGTGAAGAGTTTTTCTGAGAAGATGGCTGTACTGCACTTAGTTGTGCTCTGGCTTGGCTTCGTGTATAGGGGCGAGCTGTGGTTTTGTGCCCTGTGCCAGCCAGATCTGTGTAGGGATTGCAGGGGGGTGCAGCATCCGGAGGTGCCACTATGGTTTGGCTACTGGATGGTGTCTGTAATTTATCTGTGGAGAGGGTCTGGGTTTGGGTCTGGTGTGGTTGATTGGTGATGGCGTTCTGTGTGCCTCTGGTTCTGGTGTCGGTTTTTGTGGGGAGGGCTAATTTCCAGATGTCTGGCAGGCGGGACGTGTCGTCACGCTTGTTCATGTTGTGAGGGTGTTTCTCTATCTCGATGGCTTCCATGATTATTCTCTTGTGGTGATGTTCCATGTTAAAGAGCAATTTGGAATCTGCAAAATTAATTTCGTGTCCTGTTTCTTTCATGTGTTGGAAAAGAGAGGAAGTTTTTTCTTCTTTTTTGACGGCATTCTTGTGTTCTGCGATACGTGCATTTATTCGTCTGTTTGTTTGTCCAATGTACGTGGCTGGGCAGACTTTGCAGGGTATTTCATAGACCCCTTGGTTTTCCAACTGGATTTTATCTTTGGGGTTTCTGAGGATATTGGCTATTTTTTGGTTGGTGCAAAAGGCTGTTTTGATATTGTGTTTATGGAGGATTTTGCTAATTTTATCTGTAGTGCCCTTGATATAAGGAAGGAGGGCCATGCCATTGTTTTCTTCTGTGTCTTGGTTTTTGGGGGGTGTTTCTTTTTGGATTAGCTTCGTAACCCTGTTTTGCTGGTATCCATTGGCGATTAACACATTTGAGAGATTCTGTAACTCAGTTGTCAAGTGGTCTTTGTCAGCCAGGCGTTTGGTTCTGGAGATGAGAGTCTTGGCTACGGAGTTTATTTGTGCAGGGTGGTGGTGTGATTGTGCATGTAAGTAGCGGTTGGTGTGTGTTTTTTTCCGGTAGATAGTGTGTCCTAGGGAGCCATCAGGTTTTTTGTAGATTAGGACGTCAAGGAAGGGAAGTTGGTTGTTGGCTTCTATTTCCATAGTGAATTGTATTTTGGGGTGTAGGCTGTTGAGATGTGTGAGGAAGCTATCTAGTTTTTCTTTCCCGTGTGGCCAAATTACAAAGGTGTCGTCAACATATCTGAGCCAAAGTTTGGGTTTGTGTTCTGACTTGTCTAAAGCATTGGTTTCAAAGTGTTCCATGTACAAATTTGCGATGACCGGTGAGAGGGGTGATCCCATAGGTGCTCCTTCTATCTGTTTGTATCTTTGTCCATTGTGGATGAAGTACGTGTTGGTTAGGCAGTGGTTGGTCAGGTCCAGGATGTATTCGGGGGGATTGTATTTGTTTTGAATGGCTGTCAAGGCTTCATTAATGGGCACTTGTTCCAGTAACAAGAAGCCGAAAGCACCAGCCTGAAGATGACGAGTGAGACCTCGTCGAAACGTCGCCTAGACACCCCAACTCTTACACGGGAAGACACCCGAAGACACCAAAACCTGCATTCCTGTACCCGTGAAAATCTACGAAAGCAAATATATATATATATGTATATGTCTGAACATGTATTGAGTCACACTGCAAATATTCTGTAGTTCATGACACCAACAGTGTTATCCTGTACATGTCCACTCAGAAGTACATAACTCCCATTCGGTCCAATGGAACTTACTCCCAGGTAAATATGCATAGGACTCCAGCCCAACAATCTGATACATTGCTGTTCCTCTCATCATTTATTTACTACGGGGGCCAAAGTGTAGAGTTACAAAGAATCTGCATTTTATTCTTAGGCTTCACCCATCCTTTCCTAGAATCTTTTAAGTGTTCTCTTTTTGCTTTCCTTCACTTCTGTACTCCAGTGTCAGAGAATATGAATTTATTACTTTTTTTTTAAAGTGGGCTTGTATAGTCCCACAACCATCATCTTGCCCCCCCCCCCATATTTCCTTACTAGCATTCACTTTGCTAAATGTTACCTTAGTTTGGTTGTTCATATCAGTTATTATTACTTTCCTTAGTAAAGATAATTAAAACAACCAAATAAATAGTTCAGCAGCTCAGCCGCTGGAGATTATTCGTCAAAATCTGAAATTTGCCTCCTTCTTTATTTATTAATGGGTCTACGATTCAAGGCTTCCTAAGATATGAACCCCTTTGATTTACTGTTTCCTCCAAAAGCTCTTCCTATGACTTTTCTGATCTTGGAGCATTACATCTTAGCTATGCAGGCTGTGGATGGAAAGGGTGCTGCAGCTGTCATCCTTTGTACATGTTCTCTTGGTATTATGGTATTCATAAGTACGCAGAGAAGCACATTTTCTGTCCTTTTATAGTGGCTCCTTGTATAATAAGCATTTATATTGTCCATCCTCTGCCCAAAGGAAACACTTGGGGTTTTTTTTTGTTCCTTTGTTCCAGCATGGTGCATGGTAGTGGTTAAGAGTGGTGGACTCGTAATCTGGTGAACTGGGTTCGCTTCCCTGCTCCTAGTCACACTTCTCTGAAGTCTCTCATCTTCACTCACCTCACGGAGTGTTTGCTGCGGGGGAGGAAGGGAAAGGAGATTGTTAGCCGCTTTGAGACTCCTTAAGGGGAGTGAAAGGTGGGATATCAAGTCCAAACTCTTCTTCTTCTCTTCTAAAACTGACATTTTATGTGGTCTCTGCTATTGAAAGGTATATAGGCACCTCCTCTTCCATCAACAAGCCTATTACCCTGTAGGGCTTGTTCTGTCTGTCTCTCACACAGAGGGTGTTTCTAGACATGTGTTTATTGTGAGATCTGTGCTCTTTAAGCATGTGAGCTCTTTGCCGTGTCCACATCATGCCATTGTCATAAAAATGCCATTTCATCTGAATTTACCCTGAATTTATCCAGGAAAATTCCAACAAGTTGCAAAGAAAACTGTTGTCAGTAACCCACTGGAAATATCTCAGCAACCCAGTCACAACAGTCTGCCAGTGTTTTTCCTCCCCTGAAAGAGCTATGGGAAACCTTGAGCCTGAAGGTGAGAGACAGACTTCCACACCTCCCCATCTAGCCTTCAGAATTCTCTCAGTGCCCAACCCCTTCTTGGCCCTACTGCACATATTGAACATTTTTGCTTAGCTGGAATGCATCCTTGAACTCTGCTAATTCTTCTTGCTTGTCTGGATATAGGATAAAGATGTGTGCATGAGTGAGAGAGTCTACTGTGCAAAAGTAAAACTCAACATTTGCTGCTCCACCAACTTTTGCCTCTGGCCCTACCAATCACTGGCATGCCCAGAAGGCAATGTGGCTCTTAGACTGAATAAGTTTCTCCATTCTGTGCTATAATATGAAATGAAGTTGCATCTTGTCTTTGTCATGGTGCTTCCTCTTCAATGCTAACACATATAGTTTTTTTCCCTTCATTTGCAGTTGTAGAAGCAAAGCTGGGTCCAGAGGGTGGCAATGTTGAGCCAGGCAAATGGCCTACTGCCCCAATGGTCTCGTCATTCTCACTCTGCAGGAAGTCAGGCAATATAGTCATTGGTTTTCATGCCCTGCCTCTCCCAGCTTCTGGGGGAAAACCTGGACTGCACCCCAAATCCTAGAGCTGTCATTGAGTAGGACCATCTACATTTCCTTCCAATTATGTGCAAGTTTTCATGTTCTCACAGCAAGCATCCATTCAGTGCTTTTCTGTGACATCACGAAGGAGTGTCAGAGCCACTCTTTGCTCTTACCTTCATTGTTTACCACACCAACACAGCATACAGCCACACCATACATTCAAAGCACATTTTGGGCACATGGCACCTCCCAAAGAATACTGAGAACTCAAGTTTGTTAAGGGTGCTAGTAATTGTAGCTCTGTGGGGGGTAAGCTACAGTTCCCAGGATTCTTTGGGAGAAGACATGGGTTTAAATGTGCTTCAAACGTAAGGTGCAGATGTGACCTGTCTGTCACAATAAGGTCAAATAAGTTTTGCTGCAGTTCTCAGGAAGTTTCCCTTTATCACATATATTTTTAGACAGGACTGGGGAGAAGAGAGGGACAGAGAACAGCTAGGGTGCTCTCTCTCTCTCTCTCTCTCTCTCTCACACACACACACACACACACATATGACTGACTCAAAGTGTGCTGACAGATATGATGACCTAGGCAAATTGGACTGGACTTAACCATCCAGAGGTCCTTTGCCTGAAGCAAGATGAGTGCTGCACCCCATAGTTGCCTTTGACTGGACTTAACTGTCCAGGGGTCATTTACCTTTACCTACATGGTCAATCATCAACTGTATTCTTATCCCAGTTTTACAGCTTACTTTTGGCTGAGCCAATATGGAAAGTGTATTTCACGAACATTTACGCCTGTGAAACATGCCCTTCCTTTTCATCCATTTTTGCACCCTTTTGTGAAAAGGGTATGAAATTATTCACAAAGGGAAGCGTCAAGGGAAGAAAAAATGCTCCTCTTACCCTAATCCAGTCACATACTTCAGTGAGGATGCACATTTGAATGAACTCCTGAATACAGTGTGTATAGGTGACATGGATGTCTGAATGTGCAACCCACATTCTGACTCAACTAGTGACACAATATCTATGTATGATTAGAGTTTAGGGTTAAAGTCTTGGAACACAGCGCTTGCAGATAATGGAGGCCCAGCTTGGCAAGACATAGGACAATGGCCTGATTACCTATGCAAGGGACATGCACCCCCTTTCCCTCTCCATTTAGAATTAAATCCACGGAAGGATTTTATTTGCCCTCAGAGAGCTTATCACAAAGCCTAATCTGATTGTTATATGGCACTGTGACATTGTCAGGTCCACCATTTAGTCCTTGATTGGCTGGGATTATACCTCAAGTGGGGGAGAATGGTGCTGAAGAAGCAGTTGATGGGAGCTGTGAACAGGTGCAATAACATGCATTGAAAGTGGAAAGGAGTCTCTGATTTTTTGCTAAGCCCCAGCAACTTTCACACTGAAAATCAGACCACATATGAATTTTGGCATAATGCAGTTTTTATAATACTTTGGCTTACTTAGCTTGCTTTTTCTGCCTGGAGAACCTGTATTATTTCATAGCTCCAAGTATGCACAGTGAATGTCCCCAAAACATTTAAAGCAAATGTGCATCAGTGGCTAAGGCAGCAATTGAGGTCCAGATTGTAGCATTATTAACAACAACATCAACAAAATCATATTCCAAGACAAAGTGGTTACATGGGGAAAGAAATAACTGTCTAAGAGAGCAATCCCCCTCACAGCTTTTCCTACTCTTTGCACCCACAAGCCATTAAATACAAATGCAACCTTGAGTTTTTGCTCTCCTGCTTCTCCTTCTACAGCAGACCATTACTAAAAACTGTTGGTTGGCAATGAAAAATTTAGGTATAAAAATTCCATGGATGCCAAGATCCAGGTTTGGTGCTACTACTCTTGGGTGAGAGAACCCCAGCAGAGATTTTAAATCACAAAAAATGCAGTACAGCAAAGCGTAGGCTGTTTAAACCTTTAAAATATGCCCTTGCGAGTTCCTTCCAAAGTTTTCCACTTTCCCTAGCATAGAAGAAGACTACATCTTTGGTACGCAAAAAATGGTTTACTTACAAACTTTTCAAAGGTCAGATTCATGTGCTTTTCTATATGGCATTCAGAAAACACAGGCGGTAAGACTTAGGTTAATTCCAAAGTTGTTAAAGTGTTCCTAAATTATTTGTATAGCAACACAAGGATAGCTTTGTGTTGCTATACAAACACAAGGATGGCTTTGCTGGTGTTCACATGGTAGACCAAAGGACAAAAACTTGATTGCCCTCAAGTCAAGCTGAGGGGGAATGGCCTAGCTAAGCCTGATGGGACAGCTTTCTCTATGGCATTAACTCCTTCATGCATTAATTAAAGCATGTAGGTTATATGAGGCTGGTTATCCCACAAAAACAAGGACTATGATGTTCCATATTTAATGCATCGGAAATACATCTGGAAATAGAGATTAATGAAACTCATAAAAGAAGCCCCCCAGTGCTGCTTTAAATAGATGCAAATCAGATTTGACCGAGCAGCCAAACATCTTGTAATCAGTTCCTCAAAGAGAATACTCAAAATAATTTCTTGCCGTTCCCACCAATTCATTCTCTCCAATAAATGTCATTTTTGTAAGAGGCTGACTAGAAAAGAAATTGCTTTGCATGAGCAAGGGAGTAGTCCTAAAGAATTTGATGCAGAAGCAATCTGGGCAATGAACTCTTGATCCCCATGAAAGCAGACACTGGTTTGCTTTAGTATTGCAGGACAGAGAATACCATGAGTAGTGGGCCATAGCTAAGTCCGTAACTTATTGTTCTTCTATTTTGCAAAGGGGGCTCTTGGGTCAAGAGGAAAATAAAAAAAAGAGAGAGTGAGAGATTGTTTTCACTGTTTTACAGGTCCAAAGTAACTATGGGAAAGATTTGAGTATTTGCCATTTGGGGGCTGTTTGGGGATTGTGCAGAAGAAGTATAATTTGTTTTTGGCTGTTGTGCTGTGCCTGTGAATTTTAGATGGGTCAAGAAAGGGCACCTTTTTTAATCCAGCTAGAAAAGTGAACAAATAATTGACCCACAGAGACGGCAGCAGGGATGTGTGCAGGGGAAAGAAGTGTGGGTGGCCACATATACTAGGGAATCCCCAGAGTGTCCTTTCAGATTTCTATGGAGAGGTAAAAGAAACTCAACGGAGGGAAAGCTTTTATTTATTTATTGCATATATATTCCACCTTTTTCCTCCAAGGAGCTCAAGGTGCAATGCAGTGTCCTCCCCCCTGAAACCCCTGGGTATAGGGCAGTATATAAATTCTAATTCTAATAATAATAATAATATCCCTACAGCAAGCCTGTGAGGTATATTAGACTGAGAGACAGTGACTGGCCCAAGGTCACCCAATGGGGATTTGAACCCTGGTCTCCCAGGTGCTAGGCTGACACACTAACCATAACACCACACTGGTTCTCCAGAAAACAAGGCCAAAGGCCTCAATACCTCAAGGCTCTTTGTTGTGCTTACTTTTGAATACCAATACCTACCTACCTATTGTTTAAGGTACTTTACATAAAATATGAAATAATTCTAGCATCTCTCTATCTCTTGTTTGTTATAACTAGAAAGCTAAGATAGCTACTGTACAGCTGTTTATGTCTCAGAAATAGAGACATATAGTCTGAAATATGCCCATCCCCAGCCCTCCTTAAAGGATGTCTCTAAGAGGAGCCAAATGGGTGATAGTCAAATGATGCAGTTAGGTAATTTTAGACTCGGGAACATAGGAACATAGGAGGCTGCCTTATATGAAGTCATACCATTGTTCCATCTAGTTGAGTACTGTCTGCTCTGGCTTGCAGTGGCTCTCCAGGATGACAAACATGGGTCTCTCCCAGCCGTACCTGGATTGAACATGGGACTTTAGGTATGCAAGGAAAATTCTCTCCCACTGAGCTGTGGCTCACCCTAACTTAAGGGTCTTAAAATTCAAGGGTTCTTTATATGGCCATGCGTATTACTTTGCTTACTTCAAAATATGGAGGCTGTCCTGCTCATTCTGTTTTAGTGGAGACCCAGACTTTTGCCCAGATGCCCTGCGAGATCCAGTGTGGTGTAGTGGTTAAGAGCGATAGACTCGTAATCTGGGGAACCGGGTTCGCGTCTCCGCTCCTCCACATGCAGCTGCTGGGTGACCTTGGGCTAGTCACACTCCTCTGAAGTCTCTCAGCCCCACTCACCTCACAGAGTGTTTGTTGTGGGGGAGGAAGGGAAAAGAGAATGTTAGCCGCTTTGAGACTCCTTGGGGTAGTGATAAAGTGGGATATCAAATCCAAACTCTTCTTTTTCTGCTCTGGTGGCACCACTGAGTTGAATGGGTCACTTGTGTACTGAAGAGGATGGAACCTTTCTAGTGAGATGTAGAAGCAGCAGTAAAGATGTTTGAGAAGACTGGACATTAAGTTACCATTGAGGGATTTAATTTATATATTTATAAGAATTGTTGACCTCAACGGTTCCCAGAGTACAGTTACACAAAATAACATTGTAAAATATCAGTTGCTGTATTACCTGTAATGCCCCCCACATAAAAAATATACATAAATTACCCAGCAAAACAGCACTTACCTGGGAGCTTACTTCGGATAGACATGTATAGCATTAGACTGTAATTGGAATGGTTTTTACTCTCCATCTGAAATGAAAACATATGGTGCAAGCTGAGCCTCCGGGATACAAGGTTCCACAGTTTGGGAGCCACCACTGATAAAGCCTAATCACGATCCTCCAACTTTTGCGCTTTCCAAGGTAAACAGATGGGAAACAGGGTTTCCCCCAATGATCTTAGCATGCAAGTAGGTTCATGTAGTTTATCCTTCAGATAATCTAGTCAAAAACTGTTTGGGACAAGTAAACCAGCATCTTGTATTGAGCCTGAAACTCTGCGCAGCTGAAAGGTTATAATAGGGGAGTTATAGTAGATCTGACCCCCGGACTGCAAGCAGACAAAGTGGTACATTGAACACTTGTAGGATGCAGAACTGAGACAGGGCAGCCTGACTCATTGGTTCAGGGCTATATATTGCAGGAGGAGCTTCACATTGCAGTTGCACTTACTGCTCTGGGAAAAAAGCAGCATAGCAGGGAACAATGCATGGCACAACTGTGAAGCACGCAAAATAAAAAGAGTATTCTCTTTTTTTATATATGATATTTTATTAAGATTTTTTAAAGAGATACACAAAAACATACATCAAATATAACAGAATACAAAACATAAAACAAAAAAAGAAAAAAATACATAAAAAGAGGAGAAAAAAAAGAACAAAACAACTAATTTAAAGTTCTAAGTTTCTTAACCCTATTTCTTGACTTCCCCACACCTCCCTTCCTTGTATTCCTGTTTACCATCCAATTCAGCAAATCCCTATCCTCTTTCAAATCTCGATCCCTATTAAAATATTTAAATAAATCTTGTTTCCAAACTTTCCTCCCAATTGAATTCCTTATTGCATAGTCATAACTTATTCACTAATGCCATATTATTTTATATCTCACATCATTTTAACATTCATGGATTTTACAATGTTTCTGCAGGTAGTCTTTAAATTTCTTCCAGTCCTTTTCCACCAAGTCTTCTCCCTGGTCACGGATTCTGCCAGTCATTTCTGCCATCTCCATATAGTCAATTACTTGCATCTGCCATTCTTCCACGGTGGGTAGATCTTGCGTCCTCCAATGCTTTGCGATAAGTATTCTTGCTGCTGCTGTTGCATACATAAAAAAGGTTCTATCCTTTTTTAACACCAATTGGCCGACTATGCCCAGAAGAAAGGCCTCTGGTTTCTTCAAAAAAGTATATTTAAATACCTTCTTCATTTCATTATATATCATTTCCCAAAAGGCCTTGATCTTTGGGCATGTCCACCAAAGGTGAAAGAAGGTACCTTCAGTCTCTTTACATTTCCAACATTTGTTATCGGGCAGATGATAGATTTTTGCAAGCTTGACTGGGGTCATGTACCACCTGTATACCATTTTCATAATATTCTCTCTTAGGGCATTACATGCCGTAAATTTCAAACCGGTGGTCCACAACTGCTCCCAGTCCGCCGCCATAATGTTATGTCTAATGTCTTGTGCCCATTTAATCATAGCTGACTTAACCATTTCATCCTGCGTGTTCCATTCTAACAGCAAGTTATACATTCTTGATAATATTTTAGCATTTGGATCTAGCAGTTCCGTTTCCAATTTGGATTTCTCCACCTGGAAGCCAATTTTTTTATCCAGATTATAAGCCTCTCTTATTTGAAAATAATGTAACCAGTCTCGCACTTTGTCTTTTAGTTTCTCAAAACTCTGCAATTTTAGTTTGTCTCCTTCTTGCTCTAAAATTTCCCAATATTTCGGCCAACTGGCCTCCATATTAAGTTTTTTCAGAGCCATTGCCTCCATTGGTGAGAGCCACCTTGGGGTCTTATTTTCCAGTAGGTCTTTATATCTTATCCAGACATTAAACAAAGCTTTCCTGACAATATGGTTTTTGAATCCTTTATGAGCTTTTACCTTGCATGCCATCCAAATACATTATTAAACCCTTCTAAGTCTAATATGTCTGTGTTCTCAAGAAGCAGCCAGTCTTTCAACCAGCAGAATGCTGCTGATTCATAATAAAGCTTGAGGTCTGGCAGGGCAAACCCTCCTCTTTCCTTAGCGTCGGTTAATATTTTAAATTTTATTCTGGGCTTTTTGCCCTGCCAGACAAATCTAGATATTTCTCCTCCACCTCTTGAAACAATCCATCTTATCCACAATTTGTAATGTTTGAAACAAAAATAACATTTTTGGCAATACATTCATTTTTATAACCGCAATAAAAAGAGTATTCTCTTTGAGCAGATACAGACTGCCTGTACCTGGTTCCAGGCATGGGTCTGTTTTGTGTTTTTATATTGTTTTTATGAGCTACCATTCTGTTGGAATAATAATAATAATAATAATAATTCTACAAAAAGTGCACAAGGCAATGTACAATACAAAAACAAAAGGTAATACAAGTGTATATAGTATAATATTGTAGAGTGTGTGTGCGTGTGCATGTGCTGGTAGAAGCCTTGTCCTATAAACTTTTACAATCTTGTCCAATATACAGTATATATTAATGGTACATGATGTGTCGTTATAATAATATGAGCATTCTAATTTTTTTATAACATAGGGAGATAAAAAATGCTTGGATATACATTTGGATGTGCTGGCTGTAATTATACCATATATTCAGCGTAATGCATAGTTGTATAAAAACAAAAATTGATTTGTGTTTGTACACTTGTAATTACTGCTAATTTTCCATAATGATATGGTAATGTACACAACAGAGTAATGTCGCTGGAATTGCTATGTAGTCAGCATACCTGCATGGTAAAAAAATACACATACTAAGGGGCATTAATTTATTTAAATCGGCAGCACCAGCACCAGGAGGCAATTAGTTCTCATCCACAGTGTAATTGCACTGCTTAAGTTTATTCAGATTCTGAACCATTAAGGTTAAAGGCAACGGTGTCATTGTCTTCAATTAATGTAGTGCCAATTCTTTAGGGAACAATTCCCTCACACATCTAGCAGTGTAGTCCCAATGATTTCATGGGAACTACACAGACAGAATAATTTATAATTTGCTTATATTACACAGTAAGTAGTAAGTCTATATTTCCCCATTGTGGCCACTAAGAGCACGTGTGCCCAAGAATGTCTTGTTCTACTTTGATGAGAACAGCACTACTTCAAGTGATCTAGACTTAACCCAGACCCCATGATAAGATGAATATTATCCCCTTGCTCAAAGTGTCCTGTTGTCATGGACTGGCTGGATACAGAGGAGTGGTGGGAGGCAGCAGCTGGGGAACCCCCAAGGGAACTCCCAGAGGAAGAAGGCTCAGAGCCAGGGGATTGTTGGTGGGATGACAATGTGTGGTCAGGGGGCGAAGAGGGAGCATACTAAGGGGAGGAGGAGGAGAGGAGGGAGGTGTCAGAAGCAGAAGAGGCAACTGCGTTTAGTGAGCAGGAAGAGGCTATGACAGAGAGCAGGCTGTGGCACAGAGCAGTCCAGACTCAGAGGCAGGAGAGGAGAGATGAGGCAGGCTTCTGAATAAGCCAGGGAGTCTCCCCCTCCTGCTGTGACCAACTCCCCTCCCACCTGGTATCCCAGAACCAGAGGACGTATGAAGAGGGAGGAGCAAAGATAGACACAGTGAAGAAGTCTCAGATTGCTTGGGAAGATCCTGGGGGAGGAGCCTTGCAACTGCCTCACTGGGGAAAGGTCTACTGGGAAGAGTTGCTGGGATCAGTAGGCCTGCATGGTTTTGGTTTCCTTGACTAAAGAGTTAATTTCACCTACACCAGTGTTTTTTTAATTGCTGGCCTGCTCTTAACTCCAGCTCCTGACACATGTCTCCCTGCACAGTGTTCCACAACATAATTATATGCTAAAACTATAATCTGAGTTTTCCTGCAGCTAGCACTACAACTTGTGTGTTGAAGACCTTACAGTCACGTGAATTCTGCCATTTCTGCTGGATCCCCAGGTCTGCAAAATTGGACTAGTAGCAGATCATCATGGCACCACTGACAGTGTTGTGTTGCTCTGTGCGGAAGGATAAGTTGCACCAAATACTCCAAGGTGGAATGTACACACATATTAAAAAAAACACTGTGAAAATGCTTTTTTAAAAAAGTTTTGAAAAACACATCAATTTTGCCATAGCTCACTGTTGCCATCTAGTGTCACATTTGTATATTGCACTTTACAACACACTTAAAACATTTTATTTGCAGCTGTATAGCTGAATCCCAAGATTCAGACAAAAGGGGGAGGGGAATGTGGACACGAAAAGGTGTCAGTTGGCTCACTGGAGTCTGTGAGCCTCAGAATTTGCTGGCCATGCTAGGTGATGGTGTCAGGACCACCACTGAATTAGACATTTTGTAGGTAGTATACCTTTATGACAGATGGGACTATAAACTCCAGATATTACTGAGCAGGAACTCCAATGATATCTGGCTATTTGCTATTCTGGCTGAGGTTGATTCAAGTTGGAGTCCAGTATCTGGAGGGCCATAGGCCCCTTACCCCTACTATGAAAGGAAGTAGCAATGCGGGGCAACTCAGACCCAGGTGCTTAATCCTCTTGCTGTTGTTATCTTTTATACTTTTAAAATAAAGTGTTTTGTGTCTTGGTTCTGCCTCAGTTACTGGATACCATTACTGATATGGTGTCGCCAACATCACCCAAAGCTTTAATTCATGTGTTAATTGAATTGTAAAATTTGTGGCACAACTTTCCCTCAAATGATGCCTTATGAGGAACGGTTACTCCTATACTCAATAGGAGTATAGCATCTAGATCAAGGGAAGTAATAGTGCCACTGTATTCTGCTCTGGTCAGACCTCACCTGGAGTACTGTGTCCAGTTCTGGGCACCACAATTCAAGAAGGACACTGACAAACTGGAACGTGTCCAGAGGAGGGCAACCAAAATGGTCAAAGGCCTGGAAACGATGCCTTATGAGGAACGGTTAAGGGAGCTGGGCATGTTTAGCCTGGAGAAGAGGAGGTTAAGGGGTGATATGATAGCCATGTTCAAATATATAAAAGGATGTCACATAGAGGAGGGAGAAAGGTTGTTTTCTGCTGCTCCAGAGAAGCGGACACGGAGCAATGGATCCAAACTACAAGAAAGAAGATTCCACCTAAACATTCGGAAGAACTTCCTGACAGTAAGAGCTGTTCGACAGTGGAATTTGCTGCCAAGGAGTGTGGTGGAGTCTCCTACTTTGGAGGTCTTTAAGCAGAGGCTTGACAACCATATGTCAGGAGTGCTCTGATGGTGTTTCCTGCTTGGCATGGGGTTGGACTCGATGGCCCTTGTGGTCTCTTCCAACTCTATGATTCTATGAGTCTATGATTCTATGATTCTATGATGCTCAAGGTGGTTTATGTAAGTAAATAATTTAGCTACTCATGAATGAGGGATCATATCCGCTCCATTCCGTCATGAACTTTTAAAAAGAAGCATTATATTGTGTTTATAATTGTAGGTGGTTGTTTTTAAGTCCCTTAGAACTACTAAGGGTTGGCTCTAGCTAAGTTCTTTTCAGAGTAAATGAACTGAAATAATGAACCTAAGTTAGTCATGTCTAAACAAAATTTTAAAAAATTCCTTCCAGTAGCACCTTAGAGACCAACTAAGTTTCCTATTGGTATGAGCTTTCGTGTGCATGCACACTTCTTCAGAGACCATGCATGCACACGAAAGCTCATACCAATAACAAACTTAGTTGGTCTCTAAGGTGCTACTGGAAGGATTTTTAAAATCTTGTTTCTACTATGGCAGACCAACACGGCTACCTACCAGTAATTAGTCATGTCTGTTAACTTCAGTGGGTGTACCCTGATTAGGACTACAACCCTAAGCACTGAACAAAAATGCAGTTGGAAGATAATCACTGTTCACAGGTGTGCCATCTGGATATGTAATAAACATGAATATCTATGGGGGGAGTTGCCGGTGTTGTTATGGTGTTATTTAATTTTTCAAATGTCTTATCTCTTGGGGAGTTAAAAGGTTTTTTTAAAGGAATAATTAAAAAGGGATTGGATAGATTAGAAAGCTTTTGAGGCTTTTAGTACCAGCATTTCAGGTTGTTGGGTGTGTTTTTTAAGCAAACAGCACACTGTGGGTTGTAATGAAAACTAAGAAGAGTCCGCTGGATCAGGTTAATGGCCCATGTAGTCCAGCATCCTGTTCATGCAAACTAGATGACTGTGAGAAACCTGAAAGCAGAACCCAAGCACATTCATTCTCCCCTCCTGTGGTTTCAAACAACTGGTATTCATAAGCATTCCTACCACCGGTCACCTGTGTCCTCGGTATGTGCAGAAGTACAAAACTCAATAGGCTATGGTTGTTGCTCTTTAGATTTCTTACCCACCCTTCAGTATGAAGTCCCAGGGCAGGTTACAACAATTTAGAAGTAGTAGTAGTAGAAGAAGAGTTTGGATTTGATATCCCGCTTTATCACTACCCGAAGGAGTCTCAAAGCGGCTAACATTCTCCTTTCCCTTCCTCCCCCACAACAAACACTCTGTGAGGTGAGTGAGGCTGAGAGACTTCAGAGAAGTGTGACTGGCCCAAGGTCACCCAGCAGCTGCATGTGGAGGAGCGGAGACGCGAACCCGGTTCCCCAGATTACGAGACTACCGCTCTTAACCACTACACCACACTGGCTCTCTCACACTGCTACAATATTAAGAACTGTTAAAAACAAATTATAATCAAGAAAATAAGATGAGTCCTAAAGCACACAGCCAGGGTAAAAAGGTGCATCTTCAGCTAATGGGAGAAACTACATAATGAAGGTACCAGATGCACCTGTAGGGAGGGAATTGCACAGTTTAGGCGCAGGTGCAGAGAATGCCCTATTCTGGGCCATGGCTCCCCAAATTTCTGAGGGTGGTGGAACTACCAAGAGGGTCCCGTTCATACCTCAGAGGGTCTGTAGGGAAGGAGCCAGTCTTTCAGATATTTTGGACCTCAGTTGTTTATTGCTTTGATCAATTCAAGCTGCACCTTGAATTGGGCCTGGAGACAAACCAATGCTGCTGTTTTAAAACTGGGGTTATGTATGTTCTAAATGGCAATAACTTGAATTGCATTTTTGACTCAGTGAAGTTTCTGGATCACTTTTGAGGACAACCCCACATTTAGTCTGTTGCAGTCATCCAGCCTGGGAGAGTGCTGAAGAATACCATGTACACTGCCTTGCCTTTCCATCATGGAAGAAAGACAGGGTATAAATGGAATAAATATCATTAATAAATAAATTGGTAGGTTGAGCCAGGGGTGGCCAGGGTTTGGTTCCAGAAAGCATGCTATGATATGAATGCATTTGCAATAACTCTGAATAATCTTACAGCCCCAATCTCTTTCCCATCTCATTTTTACCACATTATACCTCTGGGCAAACAAGCAGGACTCATGTACCTTGTGCTGCTGTTGGTGTGCATTAAAAAATAAGTTGATATTTCATATTACTCCCTCTGTTACTGGCATGCATACACTGTGTACATCAATGGCACTATATACACAAGGAAACATCTAATCAATAGCAACCACCACAAGCTGAATTCCCAATTCCTACAGTTGCTGTATGTTTGCATGTCACCCAGGTGTTACAGGTACAGGAGCCCATTGAGGAAGAGGAAAAATCATGCTGACAATCCCAAGGATGGAATCAATTTTCAGAGCTGGTGTCAGATGAAATCTCAACTTCTCAGCAACCTCTATTGTTTTTGTCTAGACATGAAAAGTATACTGCCTCTGAGCACATGTTTTAGTTTGTTTATTAAAACAGATCTATGCTGCCTTTTGATTGAAAATCTCCAAGGCAGCTTAAAGTACATAACTAAAAAGAGCAGAAATTAAAACCATTGCATAAAACCCAAGGCAGCAAACTAATAAAAGCAGCAGCATTCGTTTGTCAGTTAAGGAGTCATCATACTCCAAAAGATACCTGAAAAAAATCAGCCTTATGTCAGAAAGGGAGCGAATAGTATGAGTGCTCTTCCTTTTACTATTGAGGCATTGCCATAACCACCAGCCACTTTTGAAGGCAACAGTTTTCTAGATCAGGGTTCATGCCTTATCTAGAAAACTGTTGCCTTCAAAGGTGGCTGGTGGTTATGGCAATGCCTCAGTGGTAAAAGGCATTTACTTGTAAAGCCCTCATCTTTTATTTTCTTTATTAATTGAAACAGAAAGCTGGGTGTTGATGCTGCTCACCAGGTGTTTGACTAGCAAGTTGGGCAACCTTCTCCAAAGACTGGAAATAACACAGATATATTGACTTGCATTGTACCTCCTACACTGGAAATGCTTTACAAACGATGCTCACCTTTTTATTATTTATAAAGTCAAAGGAATAAATACATGTTAGTGTGAAAGTCACCCCAGTGCAGAGGCGATTAATCTTCACCTGGCAGGAAAAGCCACACATACGTGACCTTCCATGAAACCCTCTGCCAAACAGAGGTGGAAAAAAATTACACTTCGGTCTTTCGAACAGAGGTGGCTGTGTACACAACCACCAGCTTTTTTTGTAGCTAGGTCATTCTTTTCCCCAATTTGGACTGAAGCTGTTTGGGCGGTGGGGTGGGAATGCATAAAAACACTGTATTTCATACAAATGGCAGGATAGGTGTAGATTGTGGCTAATGCTGTTTGTACACTGCTTCCCAAACCAACAGTGGGAGCACACTTGGTGCAGAGAAAATGGATGTGTGCACACAAGTCATAGACAGAATTTTTCAAGAAGTTCAGAATTTTAAACCTAATAGTGATCTGGTAGTCTCAGGCATTGGCCCTGTGAGATTCGATTAGATCAACTAGTTTTTGCAAAGGGGAAAGGTCAGGAACGTTTTGCTCAATAGAAAGCTTTAAATGCAAGTGTAGAGGTTCCATCATTTTCTTTTCTTTTTCCTTTTTGTAACTAGTGAAAACTTATGTTTTCTGTTACGTGGCATTGTAGGGGCATGTAATGCTGGTCTCAAATTTTTATTCAAGCAAAAGAAAATAATACAAATGCTTTCCCCTTCCCAACTGAACTCCTGCTATATCTCACCTACCAAAAACCCTCCAGCCTACCACTTAGCAAGGATCTGCTAATGTTCTGGTGGCACAGAGAGATAAAAGAAGGGTATTTTCTCCTGCAGCACCCAAGAACAAGTGTGCCAAGAACAAGACCCAAAGACAATGATGGATGTCAGTTGCCCATGGGAAAATTGCATTCCCCAGATTAGTTGCACCTGGTATAGAGCGTAGTGGCTTAAAGGGTGCTGGTGAAGAAGTGGGCAAGGCATGGGAGATCACTCCTTTCCCTTAGTTCCTCTCATCCTCTGTCACCAGAAGTGGGTGGGAAGGGGAGTTTTATTGGGTCAGAAGGAAGGTCAGAGAGCCTCACAAGTAGTTTGGTGGGAGTGGGTGGTCCACCTGAACTTATTTCTTTTCTTTTCTTGGAAAAGACTTGTATGAAACCATAATTTATTCCAATGATTCTCTGAGATAGCCTTATTGAACTCATTGGCTTACAGGGCCGGTGCAAGTGGTTTTGTTTGTTGTTTGCACTTTAGTATAGAGGTAAGTGAGAGCTTGTGTTGAGCATGTGCTGCAGAACCTCTTGTGCTGTCCATGGCTTGAGGCACGCCCCAAATTGTGTGGAGAGCTGGCCATATCAGAAGCAGTGAAGAGCACTGGATGCTTCCACATAACAGGCACTCCCTAAATTCTACATCCTCGGGACCTAGGCAGCTGTGTGTCTATGGTAGAGACAGCCCTGTTTCCCAGGAGACATTCATAGGGAACTAGACTTCATCAAATATAGATTTTGTGGGGGTTTTTTTTAAAGAAAAGATCAATGGGAGCTGTCTTAAACCAAATCAGACCATTGGCCCACATAGCTCAGTATTGTCTCTCCTGATTCTCAGTGGCTCTCCAGAATTTCAGGACATTCCTAGCCCTACCTGGAAATGCTGGGGATTGAACCAGGGCCTTCTTGAATGAAAAGTGGATGCTCTACCACTGAGCTACAGGAACTCAAGCTCAGCTCAGGGCTAGTGATGGGTTAAGTGCCTTTGGCTTTGACCCCAGTCTTCTTGAATGCTCACAGAACATCACAAAAGCAAATCAATTAGGTGGTCTCTAGAGAATAGCACTGAAGAACATTCATTAGAAGCACCCTGCTGCATCAGACCAAAGTATGATTGATCCCTGGGCCTCTATAGCTAATTTTGATCTATTTAAACAATGTTTTGAAGCCATCTAAGTTGGAAGTGTCTCTGGACAGCGCTGGCTCCCGGCCTCTTAAGTGAGATGAGCACACAACCCGAGTCGGACACGACTGGCCCGTACGGGCAGGGGTACCTTTACCTTTACCTATCCTCTATTTTATTCTGTGAACCACCCTGAGATCTTATGTTGAAGGGTGGTATATAAATCTAATAAACAAATACAATTTAAAATGTGCCCTCAGGTCTCAAGAATTTGGTGTCCCCTGCCCTGCGAGTGGAGAAAATGAGTTCAGGGGCACATTTGGCATGATCTAGACTTGCCTTACATTGGCGTGACACATTCTGAACTGCATGTGCTCACCTCCACCACTACTTAGCAGAAGGTCTGCTTACTGCCTCTGTTTGTGAGATAGTTAATAATACAATGCTGTGCCAGTACACTAGACCTCACAGTCTTCTCTATTCCCCCATCCGTGTTCCCTAGAAGACGGTGATTTATATCTTGTTAGGGCACCAAGAGAAGCCTTGAGTTAAAGCCCTCCTATGCACATCCTGTACTATTTCATAGGGACTTGTCCCCCTCTTTTTTCTTTCGCTTGATCCGCTTAATCTTTTAATGCATAATTAGGGAAAGTGCACAGTTGCAAATTTCCCTTCAAGGCAGGGCTCTCTCATTTGCCTAAAACAGCCAGCCTGTTCTGCCATCAGCGAAATGAACGAGGGAGAGAGAGAGAGAGCGAATGAGAGGAGAACGAGAGCGAGCGAGCGAGCGTGTATCTCATTGCTTTTCTCAATGGCCGGCTGTTCTCCAGCTCGCGCCTCCCTCCCACTACCTCTGTTCATTTGCATAATGAATTCCTCCGAAATGGCCATTGGCTGCCAGCAGCCGCGCTCGTGCGTGATGTCAGCGCTCACAGGGTAATGCCAGGGTTGTGGCGGGTAGTTGGAGCCTGTGAAAAATCTTCGCAGCGGTGGTGCCCGCAGATAGAAGAGAGCGAGGCTGAAGCGCCAAGCAAACGTGGAGTAGGAGTCTCGACTACTAGTAGTGGCGGCGGCGGCGGCAATAGTAGAAGTAGCAGTTGCCTTTCCGGCTGGAAGCGAAACCGCGAAACCACCACGCTCTTCCCCTTTCCTTCAGAAAAAGCAGCGAGAGAGGGAAGGGTGAGCGGGTAGGCAACCGGGAGAGAATGAGCGTCTCACCTGCCACGGCGACCGGCCCGTCTGAAGAAAGCGACGGCGAGTCCTGAGGTAATTCGAAAGGCCCGCTGTTCCCGCCAAAAAGGAGCTCCTCCGTCACCTGCCAGGGAGTAGGGAAGTCGAAGAAGAGCCCAGGCTGCGAAGGGAGCTCAGTGCCTGCTCCGGCGACTCGGAGCCAAACGACTCGGAAGGAGCCTGCGCCGGAGAACCCGGCGAGGAGGGAAAGGAGAGCGCTCGCCGGGGTCTGGGAGAGTCGCGCCAGCGGGCCAGGCGCGGGGGCCCCGTCGCTTCCCGAGACGTCTGGACGACGCGGGACTTGAAGAGACGCTGCGCGCCGCCCCCTTGCAACTCTCAAAGCCGGGCAGAGGCGGGAGGAATCCGGAGAGAGGCGGTTCTCTGGCCCCCAGGAACCCGCTCAGGGGAAGGTTCCGCCCCCCCCCCCCCATAGACACCAAGCGGACGGCGGCGTTTGGCTTTCTCCACAGACTTGGCGAAGCGCGAGGGAAAACGCGCGGTCCGTTCCCTTGTTTCAAAAACAAAAACGAATCTCCGGCGGTCAGGGGCGCGCGCGCGCGTTCCTGTCGCCGCCTGCAAGCGGCTGGGCGCGAGGTCGAGGCAAGCGCCCCCGCCTCCACCTTCCTCCTGCCTCTTCAGGGAAGAGGTTGCCACAAGGATGTGGCGGGACGTTTAGACCGTCTCGGGCGCGTCTGGTGGCGGCGGTGATTGGAGCGCGAATCCGCCTCGTGTGCGGCTGGTGGCTCCGCTTCAGGAGGATCCGCCTCAGCGGCCAGTTGGTTCCCGCTGGTGCCTGAAGCGGGAGGAAGCTTACTTTTCGGACTCTCGCCTCTTCCCCGCCCGCTCCATTCCATGGCAAGATGAACGCCGCCGGTCTGCCGCGGTTCTTCTTTCTGGCCGTTCTGGCCGCTTTGGCCGCCCAAGCGGTGCCCCGGGAAGCGGGGAGCTCCCCTCCGGGCTCCCGCCCGCCGCAGCGGGATGCGCCGAGTTTCTCCCGGCAGCAGAGGAAAAGCCTGGCCATGGATTTCATCGTGCCTTCTCTGTTCCGGACCTACCTGCGGGAGCTGGTGCTGGGCGGCGGGGAACCCTTGGGCGGGTTCAAGGCGCGCTGCAGCCTGGTGCTCGCCTGCCAGCCGCTGCTGCGCGCGGTCAGCTCTTGGCTCCCCAGGAGCGGGTCGGCGGCGCCTGCTGGCCGCGCCAGAGCCCCGTCCAAGGTGCTGAAAGGCGGCTCGGTGAGGAAGCTGCGCCGCGCCAAGCAGCTGGTGCTGGAAGTGGGAGAAGCCAACCTGCGGGAGGACTGCGCGTGGCATCCTGCCGGGGAAGGAGCCCAGGCAGAGGCACGCCAGATCGAGTTCACCCTGACCGAGGAATTCAGCTGGTGGATCCGCTCTGGAGAAGGCAGGCTGAGGATCCGGCTGATGCCCGAGAGGAAGGCGTCCTTCCAGGGCAGAGAAGGCAGTTTATCAGCGGCGATCAGAGCCTCCCAGCCCCGTCTGTTCTTGCAGATGGCCACCAGAGGTGAGCAGCTGCTTAGCGACTTCTGCATCCGGACAAGATGCAGGGCTTCTCCCTTACTAGCGGGATGGGAGTCAAATCTGTCCCTGGAGAAAGTTTGGGAACTCTACCAGGAATGAAATAGTGGGGGGGGGGGCGGGCGGGCAGAGGTGTCTTTGCCTTCCCAGAGTCCACCCCTTCGGTCTAGGATGATTTGGATTAGGAAACCTAATCTCAGAAACCTCTAGGAGGTATTTTCCTGCTGGCTCTAAAGTCGACTCTACTTCTTGTAGAGAGGTTATGTAGCTTATCACAAGAAACCACTGGAAAGAGTTTGTCATCTGCTCTGAAATTTCTGCACAGATCTTAAAATAACCAGTCACCACTGCAGGAAAGGGTGTGTATTTCTGAATGGAACTGAAAGAGTTACATGGAAACTACATGCCTGTTGTGCTTGTCTAAATTCCTCTTCTCCCTTAATTGCTTGGCCTTGTGGTGTCCAGTGCAAAAATATTGTACTGCAGGCTGATGGGCATAAGGCTCTGCAGCACTCTATTTGGGAACCTTGATTCTCACTTAGTGGCATAAAGGGTTGTTATCAAAGGCAAAGTTCTTCCTTCCCTTGACCAGGAAGCTGCCCTCTCCCTCTTGTAGAAAATAATAAACGAGTAATCATTATCACTATGGTCTAAAAAGCATCTAGTTTGGTTCCAAAGCACTTCGGTTAGTCTACTAAGAAGCAATTGGGCTGTGGACTGCTCTGGTTCTAGATGTTTATTTTATCTCGGGAGATGCAAGTGGTTCATTGAATTTCTGTGACATTGGCTAACAAATCACTGTTGTGCCTGGTTACCCAGAAGAAAGTTCCACTGATTTCAGTGGGAATTATTTCCAGTTAAATGTACCCAGTAAAAGTAAACCACATTTTACAGGATTATTCAAGACAGAGAGTAGAGAGGGTCTTGAATGTCTTGGCCCTGGAAAAAGAGAGATACAAAATGAAGTTTTGATTGGATCAAGCATGTTTGTGAAAAATTGTGTGTGGTTTGAGTTTCAAGGAACTGTAGCCTAGAAAAAAAGACTTTATGAAGTGGTTGGTTGATAAGCAGGATGTATTTCTTTAGCTGTGGTTCACAAGTCTCTCTGGTCTCTCTAGTCTCACGTAAGTCTATAACTGCTAAAGCTGTCAACTGATTAATGACCAGTGACCAGTCTTCATTTCAATTTATCTCTTCTTCCATTAATTACTGGATTAAAATCAATATCTCTGCATTCCAGTATGTGTGTCTTAAACACATTCCTTCAATCAATAGATTCCTACTGACTGTTATCAGCATGCCTTAAAAAGTTTTCTGTAAGATACAGTGTAATTTAAATTCCTTGTATTTAATGTATGACACATTAATTCAGTGAAACAGATGAAAGTTTGTCTCCATAGCTTGCTTGTAAGGTTACAGAAATTACATTATGGATTACCATGGGGATATAAAGTAGGATAACAGCTAACTCCTCAATTTTGTTGAACTACTGATTTAAGTTTATGCAGCCAATGAATTGAAGTAGACTAAACTGCTGTAAAGTAGAAGCATTTAGGTTTAATTAAATTGTATACCAGACTGCCAGTTTTCAGTTTACTGATTCCAGAGTAGTTCTGAGCTCCCTTGGGCTACTTTAGAGTAAATGGAGTGAAGACTGTACTGTGTGTTATGCACAAGCGGAGTATACTGAGAAGTCCCAGAATTTATTTCTTAAGGAAAAATGCCTAGACAGTGCATAAAGTCAATGCACAGGGACAAGAGACACATTCTTGGAAGAGAAGCATACACATGGGGAAACCTCTTAGTATCATTCTTCTTTTAATGACATTTTTGTATCCAAAGGGAATGCTTCTATATTCTATGACAGTAGTGGCCAGTTGACAGCCTTCAGGCTGCATTCAGCCTATACTTTGATACTCCCACTACCAGGATGAAATCAGTATGAAAGTCCATC
The DNA here is from genome assembly GCF_965112155.1 of Podarcis liolepis. Lineage (NCBI taxonomy): Eukaryota > Metazoa > Chordata > Lepidosauria > Squamata > Lacertidae > Podarcis > Podarcis liolepis. The sequence goes on along the minus strand of NC_139557.1, from coordinate 90,915,953 downwards.
ACATGTCCTTCTGTTTTGGAATGAGATTGGCACTTGCTGAGATCTTCTGTTCAGGGAAGCATAGGCAAGATATCCTGGTGGCTGCAATGCTATCATTTCCCAAATTTCTCTAGGCCATGAATAGCTTGACCAGGCAGGGCCTGTCTCTTCTGACTGAAGAAACTGCCTGTCCCTCCTCTGAGAGATTGACTGATGACCATATATATTGATTCAGTCTCATTAACTCCTGTAAGGTTAGACCAGTGCAAGAGATCACTGAATTGCATGCCCCCTTGTTCCAATCATTCCCTGTTGAATTTCCTGATAAAAAACAACAACAGATCCCTTCTTCTCCCCATATGTTGAGTGCTGATACGATCTAGACGGCAGCTCTTTCTTTTCCCTGTCATTTAAGTAAAATTATGGTATAAATTAACCTCATATCCCTTATAATGTGCCATAAGGACATAAGCTAGTATTTTATAATGCAGAACCCTAATCAGCGGAGTGTTAGTAACCCCATAGTTAATGGCCTGCAGAGCAGTCTTAAATACATCTTTCAAGAGAGTTGTATATTCTGATTGGTTTGGAAATGAAAGCTGAAGCATCCACCTTCTGTCTTATATAGGAATAAATGGTCCAGAAAGTTTAAAATTGCTGATAGGACTTCAGTGGGCACAATCAAGATTGAAAGCATTCTAACCGAAATAAAAATTGGACAAGCAGGGCTTATACTCAGTTTTTTGAGCTATGGTGATGGACCTCCTGTGGACACTTAAAAAAAATATGTTGCTGAAGCTCTGCCCTCAATTCCAGAACAATCAAAGATGTGATTTTCAGAGAAACAGATCCCACAGATCCTTCTGGTTACTATTTGGGACACCTGTGGGTAATATTCTTTCCATATGCTACCTACCATTTTTCTGAGTGGTTCTGTTGCTGGGATTCACAGTAGTTCAGACCTGCTGTTAGTTATAGCTTCAAATATATTATATTTGCTCCATTATTAAGTATGACCATGCATTTAGTTTGAAGGCATATTTAATTGATACTTTGTTAATAACACAATCTACAAGCAGCAGCTCATCTACACACAAGAGCTACCAATGTTGTTTGCAGGAGCCAAGTTGTTGCAGAAAGGGCATAGCTGAGATCTTCCTTGCAAAAGATGTAAGCATTTGTTCATCTTAATAGGAAACATGTTGCAAACAATGCAATCCTAATGTCAACAATGCAAAGCCTTTACACTCTCATTGGTAAACAGTAGACTTTTCCTTATTGCGTGTTTAGTGAGTAGTTCACAATTGCCAGAAGTTGAGATTAATAATTAACCTGACTTTATTTATTTATTTAGGCTGGCAAAGTTGTTCTTTTTGTAGATTGAGATTAAAATATTGATGGTCTGGGAAGCAAAGTGTAGCTGAACTCTGCCTCTCAAATGAGCAAGAAGTTCCAGTAAATGTTCTTGTTGCCTCAACTGTCACTCCAACCTCTACTCAGAACCCACTGAAGGTTATTTTAAAAAATTGCTTAGCTAAAGCCTATATCCTTTCCCTATTTAACAAATCACTCTGGAAGAGATTTCTATGAAGGATAATCCTCAGCGTGTGTGGGAAGTATTATTAAGAAGACAGTGAAAGATTTCAAGAAAAGCCATCTTAAAGGATGGCTGCAAAAGCTCTATGGAACACCCCACAGAATGTGTCAACAAAAGTCCTTAGATGAAATGCTCAGTTCTCAACAGTTAAGCATAACATCCCTTGTGTTATGGGGGTTCTGTGCTGGGGTTCGCAACCTTTGCCATGGTGACTTTTTCTAAGGGTGTTTGCAGCTTTCAGTAATGTTCTCAGTTTACAGGATGGGTAGGCAAACTACGGCCTGGGAGCCAGATCTGGCCCAATCGCCTTCTAAATCCAGCCCGTGGACAGTCCGGAAATCAGCATCTTTTTACATGAGTAGAATGTGTGCTTTTATTTAAAATGCATCTCTGGGTTATTTGTGGGGCATAGGAATTCGTTCATTTTTATTTCCCCCCCCAAAATATAGTCTGCCCCCCCCCATAAGATCTGAGGGACAGTGGACCGGCCCCCTGCTGAAAAAGTTTGCTGACTCCTGCTTTACAGGGCCAGTTTACAGCCAGGAGGTCCTTAAGATTTAGCAATGGCAAACTCTGAAGATGCAGAAAACATTATAACCTTAGATAATTCTAGTAACGAAGTCCTGGTTCTTACATTTGCCAGGGACATTTCTGCTCTTGCAAGGTGGAAGAGGGGGCTAGCTCTAATTCCTCCACCATGCAAATGGCATCACGTGTGAGTCACGTGCTCCACACAAACATCTATTCGTATGGCTGTCAAGTTCACACAGTCTCCTTCCTCACTCATGAACACACACTGTTCGGGAGAAAGGACAACCTGGACTAGGCCTGCCTGTGTGATAGGGCATTTTTGTGAATGGAGTGCCCTGCTCACATTAGATGTTATCTGCGTGGTGGAGGGGAGTGGGTGAGCATGCTCCTCCACCTTGGAAGGACAGCTCTAGCCCAGCACCAGTGAATGTATGATCTATATCAGGCAATGATCTATAAACCACTGGTCCACGTATTTCATCTATACTGTAGACAAATCTGCTTGTTATAGTGCCAGAAATGTTTTCATTTGCTCCTTGAAGCAAGTTTGTTAGGATGTTTCAGTAATCTGTAGATAGTAAGGAGGATTTAACTTTTATTGATGATGAATTGTTACCAATATATTCAAAAGTGTATGTGTATAGGGATGCATATTAAAGCACAGACAGTGCAAGCCAGTCTAGAGACAATTCAGAAGGTCATGCCACTTTGATGTATGAGACAGATTGAGATGTTGAACAGTGTTCCTAATAGGAATGCATAGTATGTCCATTTGAGACTTCAGGGTACATTTCTTCCTAATCTATAGCACACATGTAGACTAATACTAATTTAATATGGGGTTATGTCTGAAGCTGTTCTGGCGCCATGGGAGTGTAATTGCATTTTTGTTAGAGTTACTGCTACGCTCACACCTCAAAAGCACCTGGAATGTTGTGCTGGAGGATTCCCTCAGTCTAGCTTTTGGTTCCTATTTAGACTTTCTACATACCACGAATAGCAAAGTTCCTCAGGTTTTAAGTAGTCAGAACTGGCCACTAGATTTCAGCATGGAAATAAGAAAATATGGTGGAGACATATACCAACCTGAACAAAGTAAACAGTGGGAAATGGTTGGAGACCAGTATATAGATGGTCTAGTTTACAACTAGATTTTCGGGCCAGGATGCCAACTAGTGCAGAGTGATTTCTGACTTAGAACCTATTGCATTTTGGTGGGTTTTGGTCTGAAACAATTTGCAATGTAAGGTTTAACATAACCTGGAGATGTCCAGAGAGATCTGGAAGCAGGTCTTTGGCACATCAAGTAGTTCATGATGTCATCAGACTTTTCACATCCTGGAAGCTATAAAACATATGCTGATAGGTCTTGCATGGCCTGGGAATGTCTGTAGGCTCATACTTTCATCTCAGATAGAGTGGATTGGAGAATGCAAGCAGACATGGGTATTAGCAGATGGTTTTCATTCTACATCAAGCCCTGCTGAAACTTTCCAAATTGGAATGAAAGGGCATTGCTTATACTTCCATGAGCAGGATTCATCTGTCTTTTTGATACTGCCGATGCTAAAATAGCCATATTAGAAGAAAAAAACAAATGTGTATGTTAAAACACCCTTGCGCAACATAGTAAATAAATATATCAACCTTACGTTCAAGATCTGACACTTGGAGAAAATGTAATATTAATGAAAAGTATATGAAATTCAACTACTTCAAATGGGATGGCTGGAATTAGTTGCATGGATGTATAAGTACTTCCATCTTACACCCATGGCAAGTTCTTGGGTATTTAGGTTGCTCAATTTAGTGCTAAACCAAAAGTAGTACCGTCAATCCTGGAAGTACTGGAAACGGTTACTTCTGGGTTTCGCAGCTCACACATGCGCAGAAGCGCTAAATTGCACCACACACCTGCGCAGATATGGCGCTTCAGGTTGCGGGCTTTTCATGTTGTGAATGGGCCTCTGGAACGGATCCCATTCGCAACCAGAGGTACTACTGTACTTACAAAGAAAAAGCATGAAATTTTGCATGGTGTTGTGAAATGACCTTCCTCTGCTGCCCAGCAATCTTCCATTTGGACTTTGCTGCCAGTGCTGACTGTTATTTGGGCTAGTGGGGTAAAGCAGAGGGACAGGCACAGTAATTGACTTCTAGAAATAGAATATGTTGACAGTTCTCCTGACACCAAGAAAATTCTCTGCCTGAATGTTCTCCTAGGTAGCTTGAGGTAGGTCACTGTGGCTCACTATGCAGTAACTCTCAGAATGCTTTGTTCCCGAATCATCCTTTGATGCCCTGTCTTCCACACTGCCTTCAGGTGCTACCCCCTCCATGGTCTTTAATTCTGAAAAAAGAGGGTGGTTTTGCGTGCCCCCCTGCTCCCTCTCCATATCTCTGTGCTTGGCACCACCCTGGTAATCAGTTTTAGAAGGATGGGCTCCTCCTTATGTCCATGTTTTTGTGTTGTACCTGTGTAGGAGCCCTCCTACGTCTAGGCCTTGCTGATTCTGAATAGCTGCTGGCAGACTCCACAATAGCCCTACCCATTAGGGTTTAGCCTTAGGATTTGTTAACATTATATTCCTTCAATAATATTCAGTGCGAAGTATAGCACAGTTAAAATTCAGTATGGACAAGCTGCCAGAAAGTTAACACTGTGGCAGGTGGTAGTATTTCTTCCATACCATGTAGAATCTAGGAATCCTTGGAGATAAAGTCTTCTGACAATGGCAGTCCCAAGGATGAGATGGATCAACTCTCTTTTCTATGCCACGTGGAGTCATGGACACTGGAGTCTGCATCTCTTCCTCTGAATCAGACCCTGATGTTTGGACCACAGACTCCTTGGGAGATCAAGAGAGCTCTGAGATCCCCACAAACTGAAATATGATGGTCTAGAAGACATCAGCTTCTGCCGTAAAGGGCCCTTTAACTGACCATATGTAGCACTCAGGGAATGAAGCCTCAACCTAGCCCAATGCTTCAGGGCATTGCTTAGACAACTTAGCTCAGGCATAGGCAAACTCGACCCTCCAAATGTTTTTGGGACTACAACTCCCATCATCCCTGACCACTGGTTCTGTTAGCTAGGGATGATGGGAGTTGTAGTCCCAAAACACCTGGAGGGCCGAGTTTGCCTATGCCTGACTTAGATGTTCTGCAGGTTCACTAACAGTGGTCCTCAAACCCACACACTGGTCCCTCTCCAAGGTGCTGAACTTTCCTTTCCTTGCCTTCCTGTTTGCTTTGAATCTTGGGGCTACAGACCACCACCTTGCTTGGACCATCATCTGTCCTTGTGGGTGGGACCCCCATGGATCAGGAAACATACACAATCCTGGAAGCCACCAGACACTCTTAGTTTGTGGTTAGGTATCTTTATGTCCTATATGCTATGGATAGGCCATTTTTATGACACCCTGGTAGAGGGTGGGAGCAAATGACTCTGTTAGGAAGTAAATTCAGCCAACTTCCAGTACAATTTGGGGCTGATAGCAATTGCACTAGAGTAATGCTGCAACAGGTGGTGTGTATACAAATCTTTAGATACTAATGCTATAGCTATGTATTTTACCCACATATATTGGTCTTATACCAGTTTAACTAGCATGGCCTCCCACAAAAAAGCCAGTGAACTATAGTTTGATTAAGGTGCTCAGAATTCTCTGCTAGAGCTCCCCAGCATTCCCTGCCCTGGAGAACAGAAACAACTATCAAATCAGTTTATATCTAGTGCAAAGTCATTATTAAATGTTAACTCCTTCCCCAGCTGCAGGTCCACTGAAAATGTTCCTGTGCTGGAATTATGCTTGAAGGTAGTCTTCTATAGGTGTGAATTAGGTTTTCAAACCTAAATGATGGGGTAGGATGGGGGGCTAAGAAGTAGAAGCTGCAGTTCAGTTGGTGAGGCTCCATGACCCTCCGTGGTCTCAACAGGCTGGCCATTTCCCACCCCTGGCTTGGATCATATGATAATAATCATGATGGATAATTAATTTATTGTTATTCTTTTTGTTTGATTTTGTAATCCTGACAACAGAAATTATGCTAAGAGTGAGATATTTAAACTGTGAGTGAGATGCTGAAAGCTACTGGCAATAGCTACCTCATTCTGCTGTCTCACTATGGCTCTTACAAATCAACTCTGTGCAATTATTTTGCTTGTGTTTAATTCTGTTGTATTTGCCTCATTTGAATGGGGTGTAACTTCAGATGCAATGCAACCTCAGTTGGTAATCTTCCTGTAGTTCAAAAGGAATATTTCCCCCATTGATTCTCATTGATGTCAGTCTAATGTGTAGGCATGCTTAATGTTTAAAGTGTGAAAATTCTCAGTTGGCCCAGTTATTAATCACCTGCATATGAATATGCAAATGACTTTTGCAACTATTGCCTTCAAAACTGCTCAGTTCCCACTGACTTCCACAGGATGTTAGTGTATACAATTGCAGTGTGTCTCTGTATTTCTACCATTAGTTGGTTCATTTTCTACATAGCCCATTTTTCTCAGTAATTAACATTCTCAATTTACAGATGAGTTCAACTTGGATTTGAACCCAAGTTTAAATTATAGAAACAACAACTACCCAGTGGACCACATTGGTTTTCAATGGTCTCCACAGAAGTAAGGTTCAGAGAACAATTTAACTGCACTATGAACTATGAATGAAGAGCAGTTTCTGCATAACCTGAGCTTGGTGGAATTTCTAAGCAGTGCAGAACTGTATAGCCCTCTATTTCTGACTTATCTTGGTGTCTATCATAAGTATTTGTATATCCGTCTCCCTCTAAACTGCTAGAATAGTTAAACATGACATTTAAGTCACAGGTGTACCAAAATGTTGGTACAGGCTGTATTCCTTTATGGTAAAGAGATGCGGTTATTCACATTTACATTTGGGGAAACGTGGCAGAGAAAAGCTTTGTTTTCATGGAGGCAAAGTGTCTTCAGAAGACAAGGAAGCTCCCAAGGCAGCACTATGACCACTGGATTATTTTCCCCATTGTCATTACCTATAATATGCACTGCTGCTGGCATGTTGTTTATTATACTTCAGTTCCAAAGAGAGACCTGGCCTGAGCAGGTTCTCATCCATGATCCCTCCAAGACTTTTCCAAAAGTTGGAATTCTGTTTCATATAAATAGACTTGGCTCTGGAGAAGTTTCCAGTTAATACATGCTTCCGTCTTGTTTAGTTAGGAGAACAAGTAGATTCAGCAGCCAGTATGCCTGAATTTTCTCTGATCTGTTCAATAAAATGTCCTTTTGAAACGTAGTGAGTTATACCCCTCCTCCCCACTGCCGTCCCTTCCTGAGCAGTTTTCATGAAAAACAATTTATTTGACAAACCGTAGCCTTGTTCCCTGTTTGCACGCTGCCTATCTGTAGCTTATGGATGTCTCTGGCTTGTCAGAGTTATTTGCCACCTAATTTCAGCAAACGTTTTTCGGTCTGCAACTTGCTTATGCGAAGGTCACTACGTATATTTGATATTCAAAGTTCAAGCTCCTGTTTGAAGGCCAGTGATATGGATTTGTCTCTGGCTCTGAGCATCACACTTGGAAACATAGACTTGTGCCAAGGAATCTGAAGTTTGCTTCCTGAAGTATAATTTTACATTTGCTTTTCATTCGGCTGCCTTTTGTTAGAATTCTTAACAGTAACCCAACCTGCTAAAATATTGATAGGTAAAAATATATTGCACAATGTACCAGCCAAGTCAGAACAGTGTTTAATATATAGGAAAATATACAAGATTTCTTTTCAAGTGATTACTTTAGCTGGGGCTATTTTGTACATCTGTTTCTGAAAATTTGCAGTCCCTCAAGGGACACTGCGTTATGTAAATATTTAGCAGAAATATAATTATAGCTAGAAATCAACAGGAGGCAACAACTCTTCATGCATACCTACTGCTCAAAGCATCTGAATGCTGCATTCAAACCACTTTGTATGTTTGTTTACCTGAAAGGAAGGCACTCTAAAACTAGTCATTATGTTTGGAAAATGAGGTCTAAATTCCTTTCCCCAAGGTATTTCGGCTACAACCCTATGCACTGTACACACGGATCTGAGTGTAAATCCCATTGACTCACCCTGGCTTACTTCTGAGTACACATGTATAGAACTACACTGTTAATGGGTCAGTGGCAGAACTGGAATGCAATCTCTACCTCACAAGACTGTTCCCCAAATTTCTCTTGAACTGATTGAATTATTACTCTTCCCTTATACAAAGAATATTCAGAAATGTGTGCTACGGCATAGGCGGCCATGCATAGATGAAAAAGGTCCTTTCTGAAATGAGCTACATTTGTCTTGCCTCTGTAATTCAGAAAAATTTGGTTGGAGAAAAATGTCATGGAAGCATAAATGCAGATTTGATAAGTTTGACCTTTCTTCTCTTCACAACAATAAATGTCAGAAAGCTTAAAATGACAAGGTGGAATAGCTGGAGGTTATTTATGTCTTTAAATATTTAGGCAAGAAATGCATTTTGAGAATAACAGGCCAATCCACTACACTATAGGCGCACCTCCTCTAGTCTCAATCATACGTACCCACAGCAGCAAAAGCCGAAAACCAACCATGAACAGTAGCATACAAGAAATAATGTAGCACCACCGACAGACATTCCCACAGTGGCAACTACAGCAGCACCAGTCAATAACGGCATTGTGTATTGACAATAGCACATCATATTCATGCATGGAGGGCATCAATCAACATGCAGAAGCAGTAAGGAGGCTATGATGATATTATGGAGCCTGGTCCTCACCACCTCCCACACACAATACAGAAGGATGCTGCCAAAATGCTGCCAAGAAGAGTCCACAGTGCCTCCCTTATCAGAGGCGCCAGTGACTAGCAGTGAGAAGGGCAGCGACTGAAGTGATGCATGAAGCCACCAACCTCAAGGCTTCCTCTCAGAAAAGAGTTTAATTTCCCTTGCAGTCCAGCCATTCCAGTCTCAACATCCAAGTCACCCCCATAGGTAAAAGGCCTGCACATGTATTCCATATGGTGACAGTGCACACATCTCTCTCTCTCTCTCTCTCTCTCTCTCTCTCTCTCACACACACACACACACACACACAGAGAGAGAGAGAGAGAGAGAGAGAGAGGACACACACACACACACACACACACACACACACATTGGGAAAGTGTTTAAGTCCCACTGAGATGCCACACAAAAAATGGGACATAGCATTGCACACAGTGTGTTTGGGTGGATGTCTGTGTGAGAGTAACACAGGTTTTGTAAGGAACAGCAGACACATAGTTAAGCACCATGATGCACCCTACACCAATAAGTTTACAGTGGACCATGATGTAAACTGGATGGAAAGGTGACCAACTGGTAAAAGTTGAGATGCAAAAAGGGAGAAGAGGCAGGGCTAAACGGAAAGCAATGTCCTAACCTCACATCCACAAAGAAGGCTCATGATGGTCCATGGCAAGTCCATGACAATGGTGGCCGTGCTTCACTACTACATGGTGGGAGCTTTTCTAGGCTGAGGCAGGGGCATGGCCCAGAGTATGTAAGCAAAATGCCTGCTACACCACTACAACCTGTTGAGTGAACAAGCCACTACACAATATTCCTAACTGCATAGATTTACATTTATATCCTGCCTTTCTTCAGTAGAACACAATGTAGCATATATAGAACTCCTAGACAATGCAGCTTATACAGGGTTCCATCCAGGTAATGACTATACCCACATGTAATCCTAGGGAAGTAGCACTTCTTTTTCTCTTGATGTATGATTATCTGAATATTTTGGATGCACCTGTAGTCCTTTTAAAGATATGCTGAGCTATGTTGTATGCTCACCATTTTATTTCACCTGCACTGGCCAAAGTAAATAAACAAAACCAATCAAATACACACACACACACACACAGTCTTTTTGATGAGACTCAGCACAGTATGTTGAAAGCACACTGCTCCTAGAGTTGATAAAGATCCACTGTTAATTCAAAGGGAATGTCTGATTTATGTTAGGCAGCTGTCTGCTGATGAGTTCAAAGTGGGTTAAGGAACTCTGGTTCAGCCCATTTTCTTAAAGCTATCTGATTGGCACTCCACTTCTTAGTTACTTCATTTGAAAGCTAGTACCTTATTTAAGATGGGACGTGGGTGGCGCTGTGGGTTAAACCACAGAGCCTAGGACTTGCCGGTCAAAAGGTCGGCGGTTCGAATCCCCGTGACGGGGTGAGCTCCCATTGCTCGGTCCCTGCTCCTGCCAACCTAGCAGTTCGAAAGCACGTCAAAGTGCAAGTAGATAAATAGGTACCACTCCGGTGGGAAGGTAAACGGCATTTCTGTGCACTGTTCTGGTTCTCCAGAAGCAGCTTAGTCATGCTGGCCACATGACTCGGAAGCTGTACGCCAGCTCCCTTGGCCAATAAAGCGAGATGAGCGCTGCAACCCCAGAGTTGGTCAAAACTGGGCCTAATGGTCAGGGGTCCCTCTACCTTTACCTCATTTAAGAGGCATCTGGTTGGCCACTGTGAGAGCAGAATGCTGGTCTAGGCGGGACTTGGGCTTGATACAGCAGGCCTCGCTTACATTGTTACGTCCTTGCAATTTATTACCTTATAATGAACTTGCAATTGGTTGGGGGCAATGCAACAGCTCCTTTCCAGTGACAGGACACAAGAGGCTGGCAGCTCCTGCTCTGAGGTGGTTTTTTTGCTCCTCAGTCACAGCAGCTGAGTTAGCTTCTACACAGTGTGGTGACCACACCCTAGATATATACATAGGTTTCGCCAGGTCTGGTAGAGCAAGGCACCTTCAGAACAGTGCAGACGTTTTGTTTGCCACATCCTTTTCCTCGGGGGGCTGAAGTGGAGTTGTGAGAGCACAGAAGGCAGCTAATACATCAATGCTGAGGTTGGAACCGGAGAACCACTCTTCAGGAATCACATTCATCATTATGAAGTGCAAAGAAAGGGACCCTTGTCCCTAATGCAAAACAGTTCACAGATGCAGCACTGCGCCACAGCATGCCTCTGGAAGCAATCAGAATCAGTTCATAATATCACAGGATGCTGCCTTCCTCTAAACCAGCTTTGAATGATAGTGGGGCTTTAAAATCTTATTATTTAAACACTTTTCTCCGAAATACATGAGTTGGCTAAATACTCCATATACTCGTAAACTTCTGTATGTGTGAAAGGTGAACCTCTTATACAAACACATTGCTGGGAACAGAGAGTTCAAGAAAGAGGTAATTCTCTAAATTGGGATAAAACAGAAAGGAGGCGCTGACAGAAACTGATAAATGACCGTACAAGTTTATTCATTCCTTTTAATTGAGTAGTTCTGGCTACATCCAGAAGATGGCACTAGCATGCACCTAGACTACAAATGTGACCTAGGTAATTATGTTTTTTCTTTTATTCTTTTAACAAACAAACCATGGGCATAATCCCATAGAATTCAATTTGTGTGTACAGATTGCTGGTGTCAACTGAAAGTGTAGCTTTTACTGTCTACATTTTAGAGCCAAATTACATGTTACTATGTGTGTATTTTCTCAGAAATGTCCTTGTTTTAACTGAAAGCAGTGACAAGAAGCTGTGAATAGCGGTGAAGGATGAGCAGGTGGTGGTGGTGGTAGGAAATCTTTTTCCTTCCAGACATTTTCTACCGAAAATTGGTAACTTCCTGCTGCTTTTTGTCCTGCAGCAGGTAAGAGACAGGTACCTATATATTTATCCCTGTGAAATAAAAAGCATACTGAAGAATGCGTATATGGCTTTTGAATGCACAAAAATGTCTGGAAGGGGAAGAGTTAAGCTGCATCTCCCCTCCATAATTTCTTTCCAGGAAGCTGCTTTTAGTTACAAAAATAAAACATTGGGAATAAATCTGATTCAGTTCGCATTTAAAGGTAAACCTACCTAATCCACACCTTTTGAAACAATACTTGAACTAAACCTGAAGCACAGTGATCCTTCCAAATTTGCACATCTCCAAATTTTGCAGTGCAGTCCTCCAGCCATGTAAGCCAAGTAATGTGTACAAAAATGCATATACCAGGGTAAAGTATGCAAAAAAAACAAACCCATATTAGCGAAACTAACATACAAAAATGTGTTATACTAGGAGAAATCTGTAATGAAATGCCGATGAATTTTCACAAGAGCTTCTTAAATAAACAATTAAATTGCAAACTGATGCAGAAATGTGGAGTACTGAACTGTGGAGTACTGAAAGATGGGAAAACTGAGGGAATTAATAGAAATAAGAATAGACAGATCTGCCCATCCAAGGTCCAGTGCCAACATCTCCAAGGATACGATCCTGTGCACACTTTTCCTGAGCTGGCCTTCAGCACCATTCAGTTAGTATCTGCTCAAGTCTGCTATGAAATGTCAGCAGCACTATTGTATCCCGTATACTGAGAGATATGTAGTAAATTAAATTATATCTTTTATCAAACTAAGTGATTGCAATATTGAAAATTTCCATCACATATTCTCCATAAGGCAGAAATAACTGTTCCTCTGGGCAAAGTCTAACTGAGTGTAATCTTATTAATTACTACAATATGATTTTATAATTCTTTGTTCATGGAGCACTAGCCTCAGCCAGGTATCTTCCAGTTTAGCTGCATTTGTAGGGTTTCTTTTTTCCACCCTGATTGCCTATACCTGAAGAAAAACTTGCAAATCTGAAGCTTGCAACAAATTATTAGTCGATCCAATCAATGGATCACATTTCACCTAGTTGAAATCTCTTCACTTGGAGTATTAGACCAGCAGAAAATAGAAGCTCTTCATGAGCTCACACTTCAACAAAGGAGACCTCCTCAGGCCCTATATCAGGCATAGGCAAACTTGGCCATCCTGATGTTTTGGGACTACAACTCCAATGATTCCTAACTAACAGGACCAGTGGTCAGGGATGTTGGGAATTGTAGTCCCAAAACATCTGGAGGGCTGAGTTTGCTTATGCCTGCCCTGTATCTTTTAGAAAATCAAATAACATTCTCAAGAAGAACTCAGGCCTCCAGTTCTGCTGTTATTCTAGTAGCCCCCAACAGCTTTCTTTAAAAATAAAATAAAACAGGCACATTTATTTATGGATTTTTGAGTACAAGAATCTCAGATAAGTAATAGTGCAGGTGCTAAATTTTAGGTATATCTGACAGTCATAAAATGCTTGGTACAAAAACAACACCCCAAATAGGCTACACCTGTCCTACCCACTGCTCCCTAAGACCACTTGCTGTGTATAGTTTGAGAAAAGTTGTATGCCATGCTTAGGACGACACAGAAGAAATGCTGTGAGCATTAACAGAGGAAAAAACAGATGGGAAGGAGAAGGGAAGAAAGACAAAACAGAAATGCTTCTTTGATGTGTCTAGATCCAGCCAAAATGTGGCCATACCTGTGGTTTGACTCGAGTCTACTCACTAATTCCAAGCTGTGACTTATCCCAGGTGCACAGGTTCCTCCAGCCCATGTCTGTTGACTAGCTGGATGGCCATGTGGTTAAATCAAAATGGCCAGTGCACTAATTGGTATTATTAGACTTTGTAGATGAAGGGAGCATGACCTTATGATTATTTCAGAAGCAGTTTTCATTACTGGTGCTAATTAGACTTGAAGTTAATGAGGAAGGATTACTATTCAGGGGCTTAAGAGGAGGCCAGAACAGTTATTGTAGGTTAATTGTTCTTCTAAAAGACCCCATTTCAAGAACAACTCATTTTATCAACTCCCATCCCCACCCTTTCATGCTGGGTGAGATATGTTTGAATAGAATTCAAAACATAATTGCAGGACTGACCCCCCATCTATTGCTTGATCAGCAATCATTTTGCATCAGCAGAAGGTTAATAAAATGTTTAAGGAAAGAAATGCTGTGCATATGGTGAATACATAATAGTCTGCCCTGCAGATATTTCCCATAAGCCTTTCTCAGTGTACCTTTTAACTCTGAAAAATGCAAACCTTCTAAAAATGCAGAAGTGAAACAGTTAATTTTTGTACTACCATAAGAAGAAAATAATACATTTATAAGGAATCTGTAATTCAGGTTGTCTTAATACTTTCAAATAGAGTTCAAATCCCCAATTAAACTCTGAGTTCAATCTCAAATGTTTGTGTAAGTGTGAAATTATTTTAAAACATTTATAAGCTATCTTCTCTAACCTGTTTACAGAGCAATGCTGAATTTTCCATGATTCTAAACCCCCCCCAAAAAAATTCCAGTATTTGCATATATGGTTGTATGTGATTTATTTTTAAAAGTTATCATTTATGCTGTGATATCACTGTTCAAGAAAGTATAATGAATGTCAGTCTCTACAGCTGGCCTATGTGTATTATTTAGAACAGATAACAGTAGGGTGTGTTAGGTTTGCGGTAGTTGTTCAGGCACCCATAATTTGGGTGGCCCTCTTCAGTTTTCATTTACAACCAAGTAAGGCTGTAGCCCTTATGATTATAGGAAGGGAAAAAAAGATTTTTCCTCCCTGATCCACTCCTCCTCAAAAAGCTTTCAGAACTCATATATCTCTTGAAGTAAAAGATGATGACAATTTTACTATGATAAATCCTCTGTGGTATCCTAAATCTAGCTTCAGATACCTTTTAAAAGAAGGCAGGGGGCAGGATTCTCTAAGGCTTTAAACAGCTCAGGACCGCAATACTTCAAGGACTGCCTTTCCCCATATGAACTGACCCGGACGCTGTGATCATAACTTGAGGTCCTTCTTTTTGTGCCTTTTCTGTGAGAGGTTCAGAGTGTGGAAGCATGAGAGCAGGCCTTTTCTGTAGCGGCTCCCCATTTGTGGAATGCTTTCCCCAGGGACGCTCACCCGGTGCCTTCATTACATATTGTCAGGGAACTGCCATCAGAGCATCAGGTGGTGGAGGGACTCAGGCAGGATGAAAGAGACTCAACTGCTGAAGCAGGAACCAGCAGGGGGAGGAGTGGGTCTCTGAGGGAATGCGAGCAGGAGGGAGGGCTCAGGGAGGCTTCCAGCGAGAACAGTGGAGAGGTATCGGAGTCTCCCATAGGGAGACCCACACCTCGCAGGAAACTGTCACGCCGTGAGTCCAGGAGACGCGTTTCCGTTAAGGAACTTCTTTGCTGGAAACGCTTCCGCAGACAGCCACTGTCGGACTCTACTAGTGACTAGAGCAGACATGTCTGAGGAGCTCCGTCACACACGGAGGTTTGTGGGGTCGCACAAACTCTGAGGGAGCACGTTTTCACGCACAAGCAGCTAATCAAACCCTCACAGCAGTCCGACAGTCTTTGTACGCTGCCTGTGCAAGAGAAGGCATCATGAGCGAACCAACCGGAACCGGAGGAGCAGGGGCTGGAGCTGGTCCAAGCTTGGAAGATAGATACCGAGCGTTGGAGGTTCAACTGGCCCTGCAGACGGCGAGGTTGGAGGAGAGAAGGGCTCAGGATGCAGACAAGAAGGGGAGAGCCACGCAATTCCCCAGAAAGGTACCAGGATTGGTGCAGAAATTTGGGGGGGACCCCAAGGACTACCATGCTTTTAGGACAGAGATGCAATATGCCCTTAATGTGCAGTTCGATGAGTTCCCTGATGAGGAATCGCGAGTTGCTTTTGTAATTGGGCATCTTGAGAAAGGGGCTAGAGACTGGGTTCGACCCCTAATGGCAACGCACAATGACATACTAAAGGACACAATGAAGTTCTTTCGTGCAATGGATCTCATGTTTTCCAGCGATATTGAGGAAGGGGTGGTGCGCAGACAGCTAATGGCTTGTAAGCAGGGAAGTCGATCTGTCCGTGAATATTGGACTGAGTTTACCATGCTGATTCACAGACTGAGTTGGGATTTATCGGCGGCACCCGTTCAAATGCTATTTGAAGAAGGTCTTTCTTCGGGGGTGAAAGACGAGCTGGCACGGAGCCCCAGGGCGGAGTCTATGGATCAGCTGACCAAATCTGCGCTGACCATAGGAGCGCGGCAGGAGGCAAGAGCCTTGGAGAGGCGGGAAGGGAGAGGGGAACGTTGGAAGGAATTCCGCATTCCAGACATTCCTGAGCCAGCTTTCCCGCCGGCAGAGCCGATGGAAATCGGAACAGCGCGCGCGCGCGCATTTTCAAAAACCAGCGAGGGAGCTAAGAAGGAGGGAAAGGGCCCCCGGAAATGCTATCTCTGCCAACAGCCAGGCCACTTTGCCAGAGTCTGCCCCCAGAGGAAGGAATGGCAAGGGATGGTGGGAGCTGTTGAGGGGGGAGAAGAAGGGGGAGCGGAGCAGGTAAAAGCCAACGCCTGGTTGCCACAATTGGGGCACTGCAGCCAGGCCAAAGAGCAGTGAAAGTGCCCGTGCCAGAAGCTCCTCGACCTGCTCTAGTGATTGAAGTGTCGCTAGAGCTGCAGAATGGGCACCCCCTAAAAATAAAGGCGCTATTGGACTCAGGCAGCTCCTGCAATTTTATGAGCAAGGAGTTTGCTGCTGAACACCAGATACAGACCATCCCTTTAAGCAACCCCCTGCAGGTGACCACGATTGATGGCAGGGAGTTGTTGGGAGGAGGAGTCCGCTTGCAGACTGTCCCAATGATAATGAGGGTGGCAAGGCACACAGAACTGATAGCGTTTAATGTGGCCACCCTGGGAGGCGCTCCCATTATTTTGGGAATGAGCTGGCTAGCTCTACATGATCCGCTGGTTGGCTGGCATCAAAGAGTGGTGTCCTTTGGTTCAGCACATTGCCTAGAACACTGCAAAGGGGAGAAGGGTTCAGCAGGGGCCCAAGCCACCCTAGCAGGGACTGAAGTAATGGGGAAGGTGAAGGTACCACCACAGTATGCAGATCTCAGCGACGTGTTCAGCGAGAAGGAAGCTGACCAACTACCACCTCATAGACCCTTTGATTGTCAGATCAATTTACTCCCAGGAGCACAGCTTCCCGTGGGCAAGTTGTATGCCATGTCAGACAGGGAAATGCAGGAGTTGCGAGGGTTCATTGACAAGAACCTGAAGAGAGGCTTCATCAGAGAGTCCAAAGCAGCAGGGGGGAGCCCAGTGTTCTTTGTGGACAAAAAAAATGCGGACAAGCCGAGACTTGTATGTGATTTTAGGCGGCTGAATGCAGTGACTGAACCGGTGGCGTTCCCTATGCCCAGAATTGATGATATTTTGACCAGGGTGAGGAAGGGAAAGATTTTCACAAAGCTGGATCTAAGGGGGGCGTACAACCTGATACGCATAAGGAAAGGGGATGAATGGAAAACCACCATGTTTACCCCTTTGGGGGCGTTTGAATACCTCGTTATGCCATTTGGATTACAAGCAGGCTCCGCGTGTTTTCAATCTTTTATGAACCACGTGCTGGGCCCTTTGCTCTACAAGAATTGCGTTGCCTTTCTAGATGATGTGTTGGTGTATTCTGAGAATGAGGAGCAACATGTGAGAGACGTCAGAGAAGTGTTGAGCAGACTGCAAGCCAACAGGCTGTGGGTCAAACTGGAGAAGTGTCGGTTCCATACCAAGGAGGTGGAATTCCTGGGGTACCGCCTGTCAGACAAGGGATTGGCCATGGATCCCGGCAAGGTACAGGCAGTGCTGGAATGGAAAACACCCAAAACCAAGAAGGATGTGCAGAGGTTCCTAGGGTTTGGAAACTTTTATCGTAAGTTCATCCGCAACTTCGCCCATCTGACGGCGCCCATCACTGACTGTCTCAGCAGTAAAAAGAAGTTTGTATGGATGGCGGAGGCTGAGCGAGCGTTTGAGGAACTGAAAAGGGCCTTCGCCTCTGAAGAACAACTTCTGCATGTGGATTTACGAAAGAAGCTAAGGGTTGAAACAGACGCATCTGACAGAGCCATAGGGGCGGTGCTTCTTCTGCAGCCGGGGAAGGAGGAGTCAGAGTGGCGTCCGTGCGCCTTCTTCTCGCGGAAGCTGAACAAATCCGAGAGGAACTACACGGTGTACGACCGAGAACTGCTTGCTATTCATGAGGCGTTCCGGAGATGGAGGCATCTGCTAGTTGGTGCACAACATAAAGTGCAAGTGTGCACGGACCATAAAAATCTAGAGTACTGGAGAACGGCGCGAGTGCTCAACCAAAGGCAGTTGAGATGGGCCCAAGAGTTCTCCAAATTTAACTTTGAGATTTGTTATGTGCCAGGCCCAGAGAATGTTAGGGCGGACGCTCTCTCACGCAAACCTGAATATTTGGAGGGGGAGGGAGCACCCGAAGAAACCCATATCATTCCAGAGGACCGCTGGGTGTGTGGGGCGACTTTGGTGGGGCAAAGGGAATTGGTAGAGGGTACGGTGCAGGATGCATACGCCCAGGGGAAACTCAGGGATCTCAGAGGGGAGGAAGACAAATCCGGTGGTTTTGAGGAGAGAAATGGGGCATTGTATTATAAGGGAGCGTTATATATACCTGAAGGGGAATTGAGGGAGAAGGTACTCAAGCAGCTGCACGATAGCCCCACAGCAGGGCACTTTGGGCAACACAAAACCATGTGGCTGGTTACCAGGGAATTTTGGTGGCCCAAGGTCAGGGAAGATGTGCGGGAGTATGTGAGAGGGTGTGAACAATGCCAAAGAGCCAAGGGGGAGAGGCAGGCGCCGGCTGGTTTATTAGAACCGCTGCCCACACCTGAGAGACCGTGGGAAGCAGTGGCAATAGATTTCATGACTGATCTGCCAAGGTCTAGAGGGAAAACAGCCATCATGGTTGTAGTAGACCTGTTAACTAAAATGGCCCACTTCATAGCCTGCTCACATGCGGTTACAGCAGAAGAAACCGCCAAATTGTTTGTAGAGAATGTGTTTAGGTTGCATGGCGCCCCCTTGAGGGTGGTTTCAGACCGAGGGAAACAATTTACTTCCAGGTTCTGGAGGAAGCTCATGAGCTTACTGCATGTAGAGGTTAATTTCTCGACGGCCCGTCATCCTGAAACCAACGGGCAGGCGGAAAGAGCAAATGGGGTTCTCCAACAATATTTGAGGTGTTATGTTAATGACAGAGAGAATGATTGGGTGGAGAAGTTGGCGTTGGCAGAATTTGCCTACAACAATGCAGAGAACGTGTCCACGGGGATGAGTCCCTTTTTGGCTAATCACGGGTGCCATCCCAGAGCCTTCCCAGGGGGGGGAGGGGGAGAACTGGAGCGTTCCAGCTGCAGAACAGTTCGTGGAAGAAATGGAAGCGATCCATCGCCAGCTTCAACTCAACTTAAACAGGGCTAAGGAGGAATATAAGAGGCAGGCAGACAAAAACAGAAGGGAAGGTGAAAGCATCAGGGTGGGGGACCAGGTGTGGCTGTCAACCCAAGGGTTGCCATTCAAAGGAGGTTGTAAGAAATTAAGACCCAAAAGGCTGGGTCCGTTTGAAGTCATACAGCAGGTCAATCCAGTGGCTTTCAGGCTCCGGTTACCGAACCACATGAAGCTGCACCCAGTTTTTCACAGGTCGTTGCTGTCACCGTATAGAGGAGACAGTGAGGGGAGGGTCAATAGGGGACCAGCAATGGAGGAGAAGGAACACAGCTACCATGTAGCGGAGATCCTCGATTCCAGGTGGAAGGGAGATCAAGTAGAGTACTTGGTAATGTGGGAAGGGGAACCGGAGTCGGAAAACACCTGGGTTAGGGCAGAGGATGTCAATGACGAGGTTTTAATAGAGACTTTTCATCAGAGGTTCCCACGTAAACCTCAGCCTGTAGCGAGGTTCCGAAGGGAATACTTTGCCACCACCGACGAGGAAGAGGAGTTGGAGGGGTTCCCAGATTCTGAAGAGGAGGAGGATTCAGCTGGCCAGGACGACGATCGATGGAGAGAATTGTTCGAGACGTCAGAAGATGAGGAAGATTCGTTTCGGGGTTTTAGCCCTTCACCTCCCAGGGGGGAGGAATTGGGAGGGGGTGAGGGGGGCCCTGGAGGGAAGGTGGATGTCAGGGAACTGCCATCAGAGCATCAGGTGGTGGAGGGACTCAGGCAGGATGAAAGAGACTCAACTGCTGAAGCAGGAACCAGCAGGGGGAGGAGTGGGTCTCTGAGGGAATGCGAGCAGGAGGGAGGGCTCAGGGAGGCTTCCAGCGAGAACAGTGGAGAGGTATCGGAGTCTCCCATAGGGAGACCCACACCTCGCAGGAAACTGTCACGCCGTGAGTCCAGGAGACGCGTTTCCGTTAAGGAACTTCTTTGCTGGAAACGCTTCCGCAGACAGCCACTGTCGGACTCTACTAGTGACTAGAGCAGACATGTCTGAGGAGCTCCGTCACACACGGAGGTTTGTGGGGTCGCACAAACTCTGAGGGAGCACGTTTTCACGCACAAGCAGCTAATCAAACCCTCACACATATATTTAGGTGTCAAGCAAAAACACACTTCGTCACCCAAGGCTTTGGCGTATTATATCATCTATGGCCTTTTTAAAACTCTGTGTGTCTTGGGAGGGGGTACTGTTTAGTTATGTTATGTATTTTTGTGTTTCTGTGCCGCAAAATGCCCTGTGATCCTCAGATGAAGAGCTGTATGTAAATTTAATAAATAAAATAAACAATTGGATGAATTTGTTATGAGTCAGGCCTGGTGTCAGCACAGCTGGGAAATTGTCAATTATTTAATCCCTTAAGAGAGCCCGTTACATACCCTGCTGCTCACCCAAAATGGCACCTGTGCTTCTCTTATCAGTAGGTAAACTTTAAATAATAAAAAGGTAGCAAAACACTGAGTACATCCATACCTGCTTATAAAGAGCAGTACTGGTGAGGGCAGCATTATCCTGATTCAACTTCCGGGCTAGATGCTTTGTTTTGCTGCATATTTCAACAGAGGCTTTAATGGCAGAATGCTTCAAGCCAGCACTAATGGTTTCAAAAAGGTTCATGGCACCTTCACTACTTGCATTCTGTATAATACACAAAGCTTGAGTGTGAGGTGGTTTTTGCTGGTCCTTCTGCACAATGCAATGACATCACTGGGGTCAGTTTTCAAAGCTCTTGTCCAGGGCCTTCTAGCCTGTGACCCCACCCCCAATGATTTCCAGAGACAGGTGACAGCTAGGGAGGTAAGATAATTCCAACAAATACGTAGACAAGAGTGGGAATTGCCAGTATTTGCTTGTCCATCCCATGTCTGGAACGGAAATTGACCTGGCAAATATGACAGGTATACACTGGTATATCCCACCATTTTCTTTGGGGAGCAAAATGTGGCCACATGGTTCTCTTGCTCTTCATTTAATCCCCAAAACAATTCTGTGAGGTAGGTTAGGCTGAGAGGCAGTGGTTGGCCCAAGGTCACCCAGTGACCCATTAAAGGATGCTGTTACCTGTCCCAGGCACCAGGGTGGTTGCTTTACTCAGCTGGCTGGACATTTCTTTTTAAAAAAAAATTGAACAAATAAGAAAACTATCAGGTGCTGCTTTGTAACCATGTGGTAGAGCTGCTTAGAATTTCATGGTTCCTTCTGTGTACTATGTTTCTGGTTCATAGCCGGGCTGGCCCTACTATTGGGTAGGGTAAGGCAGCTGCCTCAGGTGGCAAATGCTGAGAGTCAGGGAGCAGACCGCTTTCCCTGCACCCTCCTAAAGTGCCCTTTCCCCCTCAGATGCTGCAGAGGATACTGTCCTATCAAGGTTGTTTGAAATATAATTCTATTTGGCCTTTAGACATGGAATGGGGGAGGCACCATGTTGTCCTTCTCAAACTGTCTTGGATGAGCCCTGGTTCATGGATGGGAATATTCATTCAGGAAGAGAGTCCTGATCACTTTTTAAAAAGCAAAATATAGAAAATGATGTGCTTTAAAACGTTTATTGGCATGCGTGTTTAGCATGGAGGATAAACTCTGATGGTGAATTTACATGCAACAGATTTTCACAAGTTAAATTATCGTGGTGGAGTCATTTAACAATGGTTGAATATTGCTAGTTGACAGCTTCAGAACTGAAAGAACACCTTCATCCATGTCTACAGCTTACTTGTTAAGTATACTGTTTTAATAGTGAGTGGGTTCACACCAACCATGCCTAATGCTTACAGTGTCCCTGATTCTTTAATGATCTTATCAAAGGAGTCTTGAGAGAACACCAAGAAAGCTGCAAAAGGTTCACACGTACATCTTCTGTATGTGGTAGTTGTTCTCCTTTCCTTTTCCTCTGCTTTTTCTATCTGAGCAATGCTTAGACTTTCAGCACCTGCCAGGTTATCGATCACTATAGGGGATGGGGAGTTAGTTTCCTAAACAGGAAGCCAACTCCAAGTTCACAAGAGAGAAGAGGTTGCCCCTGTCCACACGCAGCCCTTTATTCCTCTGCTGTGCTTTCTTACTCAGCAGACCTGAATGAGCGTGTTGGTGAACTAAGCTCATTTTTGAAGCCTAGGTTGTATACAGTACATTTTTAAAACACTTAGGAAAAGGCAGGGAGGTTTCCATTTTTAGAGAAGTCAGTTTTTCTCTCAACTATTGACTCAGGTGTATGAATTAATTAGCTATTAGCATAATCAAATAAACAGGTTGTGGTTTTTTTTAAACAGCCTGCATAAAATGTTATCCTACAAATTCTCCAGATGTTCGTAGAATCCTTTAGGGAAAATAGAATACCTGCAGATGGAACTTCAATAATATTTTATTTAAATACTGACTGTAATCATCCACAGCTTTTATAAATTAATAATTTCTTCCACTATACCATCACCCAGATGACCCGACCACAGAACAATAAGCGATTCAGCTGCTTAGCTGTCAAATGGCAAGTGTACAGCACAATCAACTGGTAGAGATATTTCTGTATACAGAAGCTGAGTATGCAAATCCAGTGATTCTCAAGTGCAAGGCAGGTCATCCCAGGGAGGTGTGGCCAGTTGCCAGGAGAGGCACAAGTGATTTCCCAGAACTAATTTTGATTAGGCTAGAAAGCAACTGCCAGCCCTTGTGTGGCTTGTCAGCTCTTTATATCAATGGTGCAACCATCTATTATTTCCAAAGGTTACTTTCATGTATCTCTGATTAATTGCACTTATGCCAGACTTCACCATATGTTGTGGATCCACTTGATCTGTGTCATTCTCCTTCTTTTGATATGCCTTCTCCTGAATATAGTCTGTGCCCACTCTCACACAGCTCAAATAAGTACAAAATAAAAATAGATAGACAGACATATGGGAACGTTTCCAATTTAATAGTAAGTACCAGACTGGTGGAGTGGCAGCACTCACCTGACCTCCAGTCAGTTGCACCACTGCAGTTTAATTGGATATACAAGGGGAGGGGCGAGCTGATGGTAAAGTTGGTAAAGGGCAAACACACTGCTGGTTCTGCTGCTGTATTTGCACTGCACCAACCTTGCCACTGCCTGTGTCTTCTCCTTTAAACTCCTGGTAAGTAGTAGCAACACAACCAGCCAGCAGTCAGGTGAGTGCCGCCACCACATCATGTGACCTGCTACTGCCTGGCACCTGTGTTATTTTCTTTTAGATACCAGATAAAAACTTTCTGTTCTCCCAGGCCTTTAAAAATAACTTTTAAACTGTATTTTCTCTCTCCTTTGGTTCTTGAATTGAAGTTGCCCCTGCGGCCTGTGCTGGTGCAAAACTGTTTTGTTTTGTTGGGTTTTTTATTGGTTTATTGATTTTTACATGCTATGAACTGCCTAGAGAATGCAGTTAAATAGGTGGCATAAAAGTAAAACAAATAAATAAATAAATCTAGACTAAGTCTCAATAATAAAACGAAAACCTTCTACAACCCCTAGTTGCCACCAGACAGACAGAATACAAATTCTGGGACTAAAGCCATACGGTGAACAAAATATCAAGAGGAAAGCACTGAAAGGAGGAGACAGCATAGCTTTTGAAGTTATGAAGAACTGCAGCATAGCTTGAAAGATGGGGATAGCTTGTGTTGGCGTTAAAGAGCAGACACCTACAGGCTGCACCATCGAGATGGTGGGCACCAATCTTCTCTGTGAAAGGCAGGAAACCAGAGTATCTGAGTCACCCCTGCCTTTTGCTAGGGGTCAGTTTTGGCATGCAGCTATCATCTCAGATAGATGATAGTTAGATTAGGGCACCTCCAGAGACTGCCATTGCATTAGGGATGAGGAGAAGTACTGGCTGAGTTGGCGGTGTTTGAACAACTATTGTTTTCACTGTCACCTTATTCATCCTGAGGTTGGACAGACGTTCCCTGATTGGAGGAGCTCAGTTCTGAGCCGGCCCTTGAAGTCAAACACAGTGAAAGCCATGTCAGGTCTTGGGGGGGGGGGGGGACACTGGTCTGGTGATGTTACATATTGATGCTTATTGGTTTAATTCAGGGGTCAGCAATGTGGCACCCATGGGCACCTATGGACCCACAGAGTCATTCCCTGGCACCCTGTCTTTCCCAGTTTGCATCGGTATTAAAAACTATTTTTCAGGTTTTTTAAAATCATTTTAACAGTTGTTTGCAATGCAAAGCTGCTTTGGGAAGGAGGGACAGGATAAATGAATGAATAAATAAATAAATAAATAAATAAATAAATAAATAAATTCTGGATAATAGCAGCAATAATCTATTGAAACTGTTGTTTTTAAATTACAATCCTTTATTGTATATTGTATGTGTCTAATTTTGTTCTGATTTTATTGTTGCTTTTATTGATTTTATCGATTTTCTTGTGGGAGCTCTCTGTTGGGTATATAAATGTATAAATAAGGGGGGCACTGCATTTTTATATACCCGTATCTGGAGTAATTCCCATTGTGCTCAGTAGGACTTACTTATGAACAGACATGCAGAAGAGTTCATGGCACAATACTGAAATATATTCCCTGCAGTAATGTATATTTCAACAAATCTTTATGTTTAAAATTGTGTTTTCATGTGTTCTAGTCATGTAAGCTATCTCAGAGATAGGTGTGAAAAGAGATAAATGGGACCAATAGTAGTATCTATTTATTTATTTATTAAGATTTCTATGCCACACTTCAGGACAAAAGCTTCTCAGAACAGCATACAATGGTTGGATCTGTATTGCACTTCAATTTTGCTTTCTATCTACAATCTTCGTTGTTGCTGAGTGACACATGTGTTCACAATCTTTTTTTAAATAGCAATTTATTGATTTTCCAAAGATAGCAAAAATTAAAAAGAATAACAACAATACAAAAACAAAACAAAACAAATTGACTTCCCTTTTAGTCCCTTCCTTGGTTCCATTATTTATCAATGTACTACATGTCCATTGCTTAATTTAAAATCTTATTTAAATCACTTACTATCCATTCATAACAAAATTACAAGTAGTTCTAAAACCCTGCTAATATATATGCAATAAACATCTTCCATTCATCCTTAAATTCGTTGTTGTCTCTTCCTCTTAATTTCATTGTAAGTTTTGACATTTCAGCATATTCCATTAGTTTAACTTGCCAATCTTCTTTGGCTGGGACACATTCTTCTTTCCAAATTGTGCTAATAACGTCCCTGTAGCCGTAGTTGCATACATAAATAAATTATTTTGTAATTTTGGTAGATTCCCTCCTATAATACATAATAAGAAAGCTTCTGGTTTTTTAACAAATGTTATTTTAAACATCATCTCATTATAAATCCTTTCCCAATGTTTCTTTATGATTTTACAATCCCACCACATATGGAAAAATGTCTCTTCTGTAATTTTACATTTCCAACATTTGCTTTCCTTATATTTATACATTTTTGCTATTTTCACAGGAGTTAGGTACCATTTAGACATCATTTTCATATAATTTTCTTTAATCGCTACAGATGCTGTAAACTTTATATCATTCTTCCATAGTTTTTCCCATTCCACCATCTGGATATTATGTCCCATATCTTGTGCCCAAATGTGTTCACTATCTATGCGACAGTGTGATGGAAACTGTAAATCTTTTGTTGTTTATTTTCTTATTATAATAAGTCATCTATATCTATAGCTATATCTATAGAACAGCATACAATAAAATGATTAAAAAACAGGTAAATTTATATTTTAAAAACTGCAAGAACAAAACAGTGAAAGATGAGCTTGTGCAGAACTTGTAATTTGATAGTTGGACCAGAGATGTGATAACTTTAAACATGAGCACTAGCAGTTTGAAGTTGATGTAAATAATAACAGAAAGCCGGGCAAAGAACTAAAGGAGTGAGAGTGCCAGGGTCCCAAAATTCAATCACCAAATGCTGTTCTCTGAAACCTACCATGGAGAAAGGATCAGAGCCACTGTAAAACAGTGCCTCCAATACTTGTCCCACTAAGCTGGTTCAGATGGTCAATGGAATAAAAAACCACTGAGAGATCAAGAAAGAATAACAGGGTCACACTCCATCTTTCCTTCTCAGTGCACATCAGTGCGATCAAGGCCAATTAAGTCCTTAATCAAGGCTGTTTCATCTAAGAGTACATACAGTTGTTGTGCCACAACCCTCTCTTCAACCTTCCCCTAAAAGGTGGGTATTTGTGATTGGGTGCTAGTTGTCACAAAGCAGGGTAGGCTCTTTCAGGAGTGGTTGGTCATCTTTGGTTCCATTGGTTTGCCTTTTTCCACCACTGGCACATATAACCTCCTCATGCTAATCCTAATGACATCATCTCTAAGTGGAAATGAATTTGTTATTTTTCTATTGGTGCAATGTTGGTTGCTTATTTCTCTCAGTATGCACAGATTAGGCTCACTGACACGAGTTCGTTGTGGAGTGCAAATGATAACATTTTGAATAGCAAACTTTCTGGGAGTGATTAAGGTTTTAAATCACACGAACAAATTTTGATCAGTCATGGGGGCCTGACGTTTCTTCCCAGCGCCTGCCAATCTGAAACCCTTTTCCTCCTTGGGTAATGAAAGCAGCATTAAGTTTTAAGACCTGATTCAATAACACTTTATGGATGATTATTATGGCTGATATTAAGTCTTCAAAAGCCAGCTTATGAATGACTTAATGTATTGAAGTTTATTACCAATCTAGCTAACCTATTTGAGTTTTGTTTTGGTGGGATTGTAAAACAATGACTGACACACGGATTCCAAAGAGATAAAATGTAAAGGAAATGTATTCCAAGCAGGCACCAGCCATGCCATCATTTGGGGAATTTGCACCACATGAAAAAGCTATTAGCTACACTTCATAAACCTTCTTGGAAGACTCAGTGCAGCTGGCTACTTACTGAAAGTGGAAAGAGAATCTTGAAGTACAGGGTGGTTTATGCTTATATCACTGTCCGTTTGTAGCCATCAGTCTATCCATACTTGTTATGTCAAGCCAACTTGGAGTAACTACCAGAACCTAACCAGTGCAATGTAGCAGCTTCACCATGGGTGAAGAACCTGTGGCGATCCAGATGTTGCTTGATTGCAGTTCGCATCAGCCCTGACCAGGCCATGTTGCCTGTGGCTGATTGGAGTCCAAGGACAACTGGAGAGCCACAGGCTCCCCATCTGAAATAAATTGGCATGACTAATTTTTAAGACCCCTAATTTCAGTGGATGGTATCCAATGCTAGTCCTACTCTGAGTGCACCCATTGAGTTAATGGACATGACTAACTTAGGTTCATTAATTTCAGCAGATCTACTCTGAGTAGTACTTAGTCAGATACAACCCTAGGTATGTATTCAATTGGAAACACTTGTTATTTGTAAGAACTTAAGAAGAACCTTGCTGGATCAGGCCAATGGCCCACCTAGTCCAGCATCCTGTTCTCATGCTGGCCAGAAAGATGCCCGTGGGAAACCTGCAAACAAGACCTGAGCATAAGAACATTCTCCCCTTCTGCAGTTTCCAGCATATGGTATTCAGAAACATTTCCGCATCTGAAACTGGAGTTTTGTTGTTTTGACTTACCCATTTTTTCTGAATGAGTTTTCCTGCCCCCCACTCTGCCTTGCCTGAATAATAGTTTCCTTAATAATCTACTGTTCACTTGTATCTCCTTGGCTTCTCTGGTGTGAAAAGCAAAGGGAATTCTAAGAGGTACCACAGCTCTTTTGTGGCCTTGCTTTGACATGTCCAAATATGTGAGTAATGGGAGTGCTTAGAATCAATTTACATGTGATGGATATTCAGGAATTAGGGACCCCAAATTATAGGCAATAGAGCCTGGCAGTAAAAAAACAACCCAAAGCCTAGTTGTTCAGCAAGATTAATGGTGAGGGAAACTTTTATTCTAATGAAAATATACAAGGTTGGCTGGGATATAAGGCGTGAGAAATTGGCTAAAGTACTGGAGAGACACAAAAAAATTGAAAGCTGTGTCTCCTGTAGATGATCATATTTATTAAAAACAACACTTTCTTTGGAGATTTGAAAAGATTTCCTATACTATGTATTGGTGAAGCAAAGTTTAAGAAAATGTACTACTGCACATGTTTTTGAATCCATTGTAATAAGATGGATTATTATTATTTTTGGTTATTGTTACACCACCAAATAATAAGAATAAGAATATATCCTGACATTTATGTGAGCAAGGCTCAAATCAGACAGTGAGAAATCCATGCTGTCTAGATCACACCCAATGTTCTGTGTAGCTGTGCATTTTAAGACAAGATTGGTGATGATGATTGATGGACATCTTGTCTTTCATGGAAACTTGCCACTGCACATCTTCTCATTGAAGGGTGGGTTCAAATTTACATTTGTCCTTGAAGATCACTGGGTGCCTGTGTTATTTTATTGCATTTATATCCCACCTTTTCTTCTAAGGAACTCAAGGTGACATACATGACTCTCCCTTTCCTCATTTGATCAGCGGTCCCTCCAGACTGGAGGTAGGCAAATGTTCTGCCATCATCAAAAGGGGTGGGGTGGGGTGGGGAGAAGGCCCAGGTGATTACCGACTGGAGAGTTTGACATTGATACCAGGAAAAGTCCTAGAACAGTTGGTCTGAGAGACTTAAAAAAAGGATGCTATGATTACTAAAACCCAGCATGGGTTTCTCAAAAACAAGTCATGCCAGACGAATCTCATTTCTTGTAGCTGGTTGACTGACCAAACCCAAAGAGCACTCATTAATGGTTCCTCATCATCCTGGAAAAAGTGACAAGCAGGCTTGTTCAACATCTTTCTAAATCACTTGGATGAAGGAATTGAGGGGCTGCTCATCAGATTTGCAGATGACACCAAACTAGGAGGGGTAGCTAATGCTGCAGAAGACAGAATCAGGATTCAAAATGACCTTAATAGTTTAGGCCCAGTTTTCCAATCTAACAAAATGAATTTCAGTAGGGACAAATGTAAGGTTCTGCACTTAGGCAGGAAGAAACAGATGCACAAATATACGATGGGGGACACCTGGATTGTCAGTAGTATATGTGAAAAGGATCTAGGAGTCTTAGTGGACCACAGGCTTAACATGAGTCAATAGTGCGATGCAGCAGCAAAAAAACCCTAATGCTATTCTATTTTTTTAAAAAATAATATTTATTGATCGTTTCAAGATTACAAGAAAAACAAAAATAAAAAACAAAAACACTACAATACGAAAAAAGAAAAAGGAAAAAAAGGAATAAAAAAGAGAAAAACACAAAATATACAACAATACAGCAAAAGAAAATAAAAAGAAGAAAAGAAAGAAAAGGAGAGGGGAAAAAACCCCACAAATCCCAAATTGCATATCAATAATTTCCATTTGCTTGTTTCATTGACCTCCTCACACCTCCCTTTTTGTATTCTAGTTTAATAATTTTTCCAGCAAATTCTTTCCATCTTTCTCAATTTTTGTTATAGAATTTATCTTAACAATTTGACCTAATAATTAACTCAACAAATCCTTTCCATCTTTCCCCATATTCTGTTATTCAAATTATCTTAATTTATTTAGCCTTATCTTACCCCTATGTAGCTTAAGACTTAAATCTTAGTTTTCAAATATACATAGCTCCTCATAACATTTCTGCTAAAGTCGTATAGTTTCATTCCCACATTTTCCCTAATATTCATTAAGCTGATTCTAAAATGCAAAATTTCCATTATAAATTCTCTTTCAATCATCATCCAGTGTTTCTTCTTCCCGGTCTCGGGTCGTGTCAGTCCTTACTGTCTATTCCATCTAGTCCATCAACCTGGAAGCCTTATGTCCGAGGCCCTTAAGTCTCTTCCATGTCCCTTCTGCAATTCTTCTTCATCTTGTTGGTGCTTGCCCTTTTCCTTGTCTTTTGTTGGTCTCTGTCTTAGTTTCTTTCCTTTCTCATTGAGGAGTAGTTCTCTGGGGGATTCCAACCCAAAATTGTCTCCATCACCCTTCATCCAGCTCGCCCATTCCCCACAGTCCCACTCCCCACAATCCTCTATATAGTCCAAGATGTATTTAAAATCAAATTTCAAGATCTCTCCAAAGCTAGGAATCTCCTCATCTCCAGACTCCCCTTGGCCCACTCCAATTTCAATCTTCAATAACAGTGGCTTATGCTCCTGTAGGGCCTCGGATCTCTCCATTTGTACCATTTGAGGTGCAGCCGCATCCTCCTCCATTGTCAGCTGCACTTGCCCAGTCAGTACAAATTCATAGGTTGGTTCCTGGCTGATTTCTGTATCAGTGTTCCCTGTTTGTCCACAGTTATCAACCACAACAGTCAAATCCATTTTCTCATTCATCAAGTCCATCTTCTCATGCATCTGTTCCAGCAAAGCATTTGTCTTGCATAGAGCAAGCACCCAGTTTCCCTCCCAGCTCATCTTTGTTCAAGGTCAGAAAAGACTGTTCCCACAGTCTTAATCTCACAGATGTTGGGTCTCAAATATCCTACAGCAACAATTTAGCAAGCTCCCTCTAGAGGAGACAAACTATTTGTATCCATTTTTTTTGAAGACAAAGGAAAGTTACTTTCGTTTTCCAGATATTTCAGATATTTTTCAGATATTTTGTTACTTTAAAATGCAAAAGGCAACATTAGAATCCACTTGTTTCTCTTCATTAGCTATCTGTCAAATTATTATGTTCACAGTCAATGAACCTCTCCAACAGTTTCTGTCTCTGACACCCCATTCCCAGGTTAGAGACGGTGGAAACTTATCCTTCTTCACTCCCTCTCTTGCCAATGTTAAACAGAGTTCTCCCCCCTTTTCCCCTACTTCCAAGGGGGGTTTCAGTAGTTCTGAATGAAGGAACTTTAGTCTTTTTTGACAGCTCCCGGCTTTAGCTTGCAAAGTTTTGCTTTAGTCTATATACAAAAAAGTGGAAGGCGGACTTCCTGTTTGCACCTTCCCGCTTCGATACCAAATTAAACAATTTCTTGATCTAGTTTTCCATTTCTACTCAGGGGCACTTGTTTTAAATCCAATTGTCCACAGGAAAAAGTCAGCACTCTCTGGCAATGGCTGTGCGGCTTCACTCCGTGAAAGTAGCAATCAGTTCGTAGCACCGCACTTCTCACCCCACTTCGCTCCGGAGCCCCTGAATGGGATTCCCTGCGAGTAGGGGGGCACTTCTGGTGCCCTGCTGAACCCCACGTTCCCAGGCTTCCTCCGCCTGGGATTTCTAGCAGGTCCCCACCTTCACCGTGGCGGGAAGACCCAGTTTCCACGGAGCCCGTTCCTCCAGTCGTAGGAACTCCGCCATTCACCAATGGCGCTGACCCGGAAGTAACCCCCTAATGCTATTCTAGGCTGCATCAACATAAGTATAGTGTCCAGATCAAGGGAAGTCATAGTACCACTATTATGCCTTGGTCAGACCACATCTGGAATACTGTGTCCAGTTCTGAGTGCCACAATTTAAGAAGGATGTTGGCAAGCTGGAACATATGCAGAGGAGGGCAACCAAGATGATCAAGGATGTGGAAACCAAGCCTTATGAGGACCAGTTGAAGGAACTGGGTACGTTTAGCCTGAAAAGGAGGAGAGTGAGAGGAGATAGGATAGCCATCTTCAAATATCTTAAGGGCTGTCACATGGAAGATGGAGCAAGCTTGTTTTCTCCTGAAACAAACCAATGGTTTCAAGTTACAAAGAAGGAGATTCTGACTTAATATCGGGAAGAACTTTCTGACAGTAAGAGCTGTTTGACAGTGGAATGGACTCCCTTGAGAGGTTGTGGACTCTTCTTTATTGAAAGTTTTTGGGCAGAAGTTGGATGGCCATCTGTCATGGATGCTTTAGCATTGCAGGAGGTTGGGCTTCCCACTCTATGATTATATGATCCTCCTTCCAATGCTAGGAGACTTTAAAATGTCACATATGTTGAAAGGAACTGGTAGATTTACCCACAGCTTCCACCAACACATTCTATATAACAGGAGTTATTCTGTACCTTTATGGTTGACAGTGTATTAATTCTGAACAGATTGGTAGATAAATAAACTACTATTGGCTATGGCTAGATGCTTATGCTTCAAGAGTCATTGATATGTTCCTGTTTTTAATTCTGTGACAGCAATTGGTATAATAGAGTAGTGAAAGCTGTCAGCAAACAGGCAAAATATTTCCAAATGGCAAGAGGGATAGATGCCAGCAAATAAATAGCAGGGTGGTAATCAGATGCAGAATGTCTTATCTTTAAGTAGCACAGCCTGAAATATGGCAATGGTGGTAGATAAACATAAAAGAGGCTATGAAGCTAAGGATGAATAGAGCAATATCCTCTAAATAGTAAAGAGCTGGAGCACAAGACCCATGTGAAGAAATGCAGGAATTATTGCTTGAGAAAGACACCTACAGCAGCTGAAAGTGAGATTGCGTCAGGGCCTTGCCTGCACTGATACGAGAGATAAATCAAAGAAGGTAACATTATTCCCACTTGAAGGCTCTTCACCTTAATATGAACGTGTAAAGTGTGTTGGAGAAAGTTGAAGCTATCCTTGCGACGCACAGAGATCGAAGGGACAGAGTTGGCCATATTATGTTGCTTTAACTAAATAGGATTTCTGCTCTTTTACACTATTGTTAAGATCTATTTTAGTATACTCTGCCACATTATTTCAATTTTACGCTTAAGAGGACAGAACTATTGGCAAGTCAAACCAAAGCTAGTTGCAATCAGCAGGCAATTTTTTCCGGGACTTTAGGAATTCCTCCACCTGCATTTGTGCTTTTCCCCCTTTGGTGCTTGGCAGTTCTTTCTCATTGTGGGAAGCCTTGATGCATAATGATTGCGTGTTTTACTTTGCCATGAGGGATACTATAAATCACTAGGTCAGGTGGTGGCTTCTGTGGGGCTCTAGTAAAGATGGATGCTGTCAATAGAGGCATGTGTGGCAGGAGAAACTGGAATTGGTTTTAGATAATAGAAAAAGAACGAACAGATGGAAGTTTGAGGAACTAGTTGCCCAAAGTTAAGTGGATAGATTGCTGTCCTTAGCGAACAGCTTAAAGCTCTTTCGACTTCATGATCAACTGCTATTTATGATTTTGACCTATGAAAAATGTTTTATTGAATGGAAAGAGGTGCAGTATTCCTCATTCCTTCTCTGCTGGAAGTCAACTTTAGTGCTATTCTGGAAATGTATTTGCTTTTTGTTTAAGTAAGGTCTGATTGCTAGACTTCCCCATTTTCTCTTGTGGCCTTATACCTATTCTTTTTGTTCCTTCTGCAATAGCTACTGGAAATCTGTAGAGGGTGCTAGTATTGTTCATGGCCATCCTGTCATTACGAGCAACTAATTTGCATTAAAAGCCTATAGAAATTTATTATGATGGAAAATGTTGTGCAATGTGAATTCAGGCATCACTATTAGTTCTCTTTATAGTTTTCATCTTTATCAGCTCACTCCTCTCTTTAAAGATATGTCAGCTAATTTTCACATGATTTGTTCTAATACATGCTGTGTAGACTGTACAAAGTCATGTACTGATTGTGCTTCATTGGCAAGCCCTTTTTTATAGCTTTAATGGTCATATTTCTCAAAATGCCTATCTGCAAACCAACCAGCATGACAAGTTGTAAATTGTATATAATTTGGACTAGAGCTATGTACGAATGACCTCTCAAACTTTTCCATGCTATTTACGGACAGGGAAATGGAGTGGAGTGGGGGTGGAACATTTTTTCCAAATTTATCCAGGGGAAGAAATTCCAAAACAGCTTTTCTGGGGTGTGACTTATTATTAGCAGTGGCAGTAATGCAGCACCATTCTAAGGGTTTTGTTTTGTTTTGGTTGTCACTACAAGTGGCGGCAGCAGCGACTGTGTGGAGTACTCAGAGAATATTCAGTTAGTGACCTTCTTGTCCAGGCAGTGGTCTGGATGAGAGCAAGAAAAACCCGAGAAAGTTTCTAAGGAAAATGTATTTGAAGAAATTTTGGCTGAGCTCTAATTTGGTTAATCATCATCATCATCATCCACAGCTTATTCAAAGCCAGCTATTGGCAATAACTCAATGCAAAGTTAATTTCAATGGACACATTGTCATGTGTCCCATGGAACCTACTGAGATGGGATGAGAATTAGGACTGTGGTGTGCTAAGAGCACAGGGGTTAACCCTTTCTCTCACTGTGGTTCTGATTAAAATGTTCCCTCCCTGAAGATGCTATTAGATCCACAAAGAACCAATTGGTGCCAATGGAAGCTTTCCATCTGGGGGGTGATAGCAGCTCTGGGGCATGGGTGGGGCTTTTCACTGAAACTACAGAGGGAAGGGCAAATATCCCTACCTGTGCACCATGGTCTCAATCCTGTTCTCCCCCATGCAACTGTTACTTGGGATGGAGGGGGGAAACCTATTTAATGCATTCACACATTTGATGTCAGGTCTAGTTGGATTGTGGCTAATGTTTTGTTTCTCTGCTTTACCATTATGACAATTTTAAACTTTTTTATCAGTGGTTTTAATTGGATAGTGCACATGTTCATCAATATTCACTGTACAGTGTAGTAAGCTTTCATTGCTTTCGACCAATGGCCATTGCAACTTTTCAGAGAACAAATTTCAGAAACATTTATAGAACCCCAACTCCCCTTTCAGCTTCAGTTTCTCACCTCTCCTGATTTTGCTTCCTAATAAATATATTAAAGGTAAAGGTAAAGGTACCCCTGCCCGTACGGGCCAGTCTTGCCAGACTCTAGGGTTGTGCGCCCATCTCACTCAAGAGGCCGTGGGCCAGCGCTGTCCGAGGGCACTTCCGGCGAGCCAGAGCCGCACACGGAAATGCCGTTTACCTTCCCGCTGGTAAGCGGTCCCTATTTATCTACTTGCACCCGGAGGTGCTTTCGAACTGCTAGGTTGGCAGGCGCTGGGACCGAACGATGGGAGCGCACCCCGCCGCAGGGATTCGAACCGCCGACCTTTCGATCGGCAAGCCCTAGGCGCTGAGGCTTTTACCCACAGCGCCACCTGCGTCCACAATAAATATATTACCTAATGTATATATACCTAACATACCAGATTTTACAGACATGTCATGCTACAAATCTTTTTAAGGGTCTTCTGTTTTTTTCAGATTTTCCTTGCCAGCAAAATTGGAGTATATAGAAAAGGGGGCATATGTGTGTAAATGTAGCATGCTTTACACTGCACCAGAGAATCATACTTTAAAATATATTTTAGAAGATTTTAACTGAGGTGTAACTGGTGCTGACACTGTTTAAAATTGTCCCTGTCCAGGATAATGAATTCATTTTCAGTATATTATTTGTAAAAAGATGTGAGGTTTTTTTTATATTAATGACCTGAAGAAATTCAAACTTGAAGGAAACAAAATGAGACCTTGTTAAGAAAGAAAAGATAATGAACTCAGGATCTTTGGCCAAACAGAGAACTTTTCCATCTCTGCTCATGACTAGACTGAAAATAACATATTTTAGCTGCTCCAAAATCATTCAACGGGAAGCCAGAGGTGAGAGTCAAGGCTCCCATGAAGATAAGGAATTAGATTGCCTCATCTGTGTTCCCAGAACACTTCAAAAGGCAGACAGCTATAAAGCTGGTTGAGCACAGGAATCAAAGATTTAGTTTGTGAAAAGTGGGAAGAGCTGTTAGGGATCAAGCCATACTAATGTCCAAATAGTGGTATAATACCAGTGGACAAAAGAGGCCAAAGTGAATTAGGGAGTCTCAGCTAACACACAATTCCAGAATCAATCTTTACTGTAGTCAAAAGAACTCCCTGGGCCTAATTGAACAAGAACAGTATGTCTCTAAGCATCCTACTGCACAAGTGGCTAAAGAATGGGATGCAATTTTGTGAGGTCCAGGTGAGTGAAGTGCTTGAGGAGAGCAGTGTTCATTTCCACCAGCTTTCTGGGTAATACTGTGTAAGCGCCATCAAATTTGACTTCACTTGACTCTCTACCCTTGTGTGCTTTCTAAAAGCAATCTCCAGCTTTTTTGATATAATGACTACTATGCTTTGCTTACCTGCTCTTTACTTTCTAAGGATTTTGTGTGGCCCAAACAGTACTGGAAATGCAAAAGTACCCTATTTATATTTTGTGGTTGTATTCTCAGAGGCAATATATATAAATTTCTTATTTACTACTTTGCTTCCAGATATTTTTGCAAATTGAATCCCTTACGGTACAGCCTGTCTCTTTGTAATCTAATTAACTTAAGAGTCTGCTCCAATCTCTTGCACTAAAGTTTTGAAAAAGGAGCAGACTTGGCTAGGTTAACATGACCTTGGTTATATGGCAATTATTTCACTCTAACAAAATTTGAAGAAGACTTCTGCATAACTTGAAAGCTTGCTTGCTGTACAGTGGTACCTCAAGTTATAGACGCTTCAGGTTACAGACTCCGCTAACCCAGAAATAGTACCTCGGGTTAAGAACTTTGCTTCAGGATGAGAACAGAAATCGCGTGGTGGTGGTGTGGCAACAGCGGGAGGCCCCATTAACTAAAGTGGTATCTGAGGTTAAGAACAATTTCAGGTTAAGAATGGACCTCCAGAAGGAATTAAGTTCTTAACCCGAGGTACCACTGTACAGTGGGTACCTCGGGTTACATATGCTTCAGGTTACAGACTCTGCTAACCTAGAAATAGTACCTCGGGTTAAGAACTTTGCTTCAGGATGAGAACAGAAATCGTGCTCTGGCGGCATGGCGGCAGCAGGAGGCCCCATTAGCTAAAGTGGTGCTTCAGGTTAAGAACAGTTTCAGGTTAAGAACGGACCCCCAGAACAAATTAAGTACTTAACCCTAGGTACCACTGTATTTTAAAAAAGAGGAAGTTGCCTATGTGTCTTTTGGACCCCATAGAGCACATTTGGGGTCTTCCAAAATTTCATTTTGCATGACAACTTAAGAGTACAAAATTCTCCTGATGAGCTTTGGTAGTCATATTGAAACTCTGACAGGTGTTTTGCCCTTCCTGGAGCCTCAAAATATGTTTCATGCCATCATCATCATCATCATTAATTAAATTTGTATACCACCCTTCATCTGAAGATCACAGGGCAGTTCACAACATAAAAATATGAAATAAGAACACAATATACACCAGGAAAAAATGAAACTAATAACTCCCCTCCCAAAATCACTTTTAAAAAGCCATAGAACATTCAGTTAGTCAAAAGTTGTCACCCTGCAGGATTCCACCACCCTAGGCAGCTGCTTCACTATGTGCACCAGCCTCAACAGAATTTGGATTTAAAGACCACTACTGGCCTGTTTGTTTGTGTGAGTTGGGTGTTCGAACTGGGCAGAACTGAAATCTAAAGTAGATGCAAACAAATTATTCAGTGCTTGTGGGTGCAGCTGGGGACTGCCAACCAGACTGGGAGCTCCTCTCCACCCCATGGGTGATGGCACACAGAAGCAGCATTAGGATACAGGGGAGCTCAAGTCATTCTCTGACTCTATGGTGTGGGGCTCTAGCATTATCTGAAAAGGATGTTTCTGAATTTAGCTAAGGTGACAGTGCGAGGTGGCTAGGTGACAACTGGGGAGGGTCCAGCTTTAGCTCTGCCCCCTCCTGCTGAGACCAATATTTTCTGTGGCTAGTCCAGGCATGGAGAACCTTTGGTACTCCAGATGTTGCTGAACTACAACACCATCCCTGGCCCATGCTTGCTAGGGCTGATGGGAGTTGTATCTATGAGCTTTGCACGGGTTTGGGGGTCGTTGGGAAATTTGATGATTCTGACCATTTTCCTAATTCGCCTTCTTAGGGCTTTACATTCCTTGTCAAACCAGGGCGATTCAGAGAAGAGGCATTGGTAAGTAGGCGAGGTGGTGGTTATGTAAGTTGTTGAGAAAGCATCAAGTAATTTCCGGTATTGGTCAGCGGGCAGGATTGGATCAGAGGGAACTGCAGACATATCAAATGATTTTTGTATGTCCAGGGCAAGAGAGGAGCTGAGGCTTGTCCATTTCTTTGTTTTGTATACAGGGTGGCTTTGTACCATGGTTCTATAGTTTGAGGGGACTGGAAGTGGCTCTATTAGGTTTAACATTAGAGTCAATGGAAGGTGGTCACCACCAAAATATTCAGCCACTTCCATTTTTGTAGAAATTGAGAATAGCTCCGGCGTCAATAAAATGTAGTCGACAACACTGGTTCCCCGGGAAGTGATGCACGTTAATTGCTGCGAGGACAAGGGAGTAATGTTACCATTTGCGATGCAGAGATCGTTTTCCATGGCCAGTTGGGCCATCAGCCTCCCCGACGCATTTGTTATAGGATCAAGAGAGCATCTGTTTCCCCAGGGGGGCTGCAGGGGATTGTCCAGGAGTGCTGCGTGAGATATTATATCATCGTCGTTGGGACCTATTCTTGCATTAAAGTTGCCTAAGAGGATTTGAGGAAGTCCTGGGTTAGTTGTTTGAAGATCATGGAGCCAAGACGAAAGTTCAGACCACCTTTCATTGCGGTCGAAATCATTGGTTACTGGGGGCAGATATACTGTAGTTATCAACCATGGGCTTTTGGTCTTTGGGAGATGGATCTTTATGGTGAGAAAGTAAGGGGAATATTTAATTTCCTCGCAAATAGTGAGGGATAAGCTGGTTGAAATAAGACAGGCGAGGCCAACTTGGGGGCGACCCCTGTTGGTTAGTTTACGAGCACAGGAGCTAAAGGAGCAATAATTTGGGAGAACGATACTTTGTTGGGACCAGGTCTCTTGGAGGCACACAATGTCGAAAGAAGAGATGAAATTCATTGCTTCAGGATCCATTTGCTTTGTCGCCCAGCCGTTAACATTCCAGGAGACAATTTTAAGGCTCTGGGATGGGTTGGGTGCGTCTTTCAAGGAAACAACTGAGTTGTAGTTCAGTAGCTCTGGGAGGACCCTACTCCTGTGCTAGGCTGTGGAGGAGTCTGCTGGTGAAGGCAGGGCTTCAAACGCTCATTTACAGGGCACCACACTAGGCTTACTGTTTTTCATATTTACACATCTCCACAGTGTTACACTGCATCTTTGCAGGAATTCTGAGATGCAGAAAGTGAGGAGTGGGGGTGGCTGGGATTTAGAATTGTCTAACAACAGCCTAGGGAGCCACTCTTATGAGCCTCAGTGAAGACATGACTCATGGGGTGCATGCTTCTCATCAGAGCTTTAGAGCCTTGACCACAAGGTCAGATTTCAAAAGTGACCTTTGGTACCCAGCCTTCAAAATAAATTAGGGGCTAGGATCTGATTTTATCCATTGGAGGTTTAGGCAACAATGCCTTCATTGCTGCTGCTTACTCTGCCCCCGAGGAGGCCTGGATCATTCCCCTCTTTCTCACAAGTTTTCTGAGCATTACAACTATAAGTGTCAGTGAAAGACAATTGGATTCAAGCATTCATTTCTCAGCCTCCCTCACCCCAATCTCATTTCACACCATATTCCTTTTTGATACTTTCACTAATGGATGTCAATATTCATTTCCTTTCCCTCCTTGATCTTTGTGAGGGTTGATCTTCTGCATAAGCTGATAGATTTTTTTTTAAAGGGTGTTCAGTCTGGTGTCTAAAGCCAAGCTTTCGATTGCAAATGATCCAGCCAGCCACATTTCAAGGAGTGGTAAAAAAACAGCCACTAGGTTTGCTTCCTTGTTTTGCCATTCTGGGGTGTTGCAGTGAAGAGCAATGCAGCCACCTTCCCTTAAGGGAGGCACATAAATTCTAGTTGTGATTCAGTTCATGCACCTTATCCTTGGGGTGGGGATATGTGAACTCCCTATCTCCACTTTGTCTCATAAATGCAAAAAGCAGGTCAAATGCTTTTGTGATGTTTCCTGCAGTGTGCAAAACTAGAGTCATTTTGTTAAAATCCTAGCTTCTTTCAGCAAGTCAAAGGCCAGAATTGGTTTCCTTTACTTCTGCAGGGTGATAATTTATTCTATGAGTTGACTAAGGGGTGGCAGATGGGGTGAGGATTTTAATGTGGTTTCATGTGGTATAATAGTCTCCTCTTGTTGTTTAGTGATGTTCTAATCAGTCCCTGTCTATGCAGTTCTGATATGACAAGAAAAATGCAATTTTGTATTATTTCACTTTTGATGAAAATGCCTGCCTTAGGAAAGCTATCATGCTGTGCCTACTCTTTGGTTATAAATGTATGACAAATCATTGAGTGAAAAGAGGTTCAGCAGCGATGTAATGGGTTGTTAACTTGTTGCTCTCTATAAGGGGATGATGATTCTGGCAGCATTTGATTTGTGCTAGATGAGCATCAGCGCCTGAAGAATCAAGCCTCAATAGCAACAAAATGTATTTCTGAACTACCTAAAAGAGAAATAAATTGCCACTAAAGGTATTGAGCCAATATTGATGATTTTCAAAAATTTGATATGTTTACACACAACAGCCTTTTTATTTTACATTTTGGAAAATGATGAAATAGAACCACAAAGAAACAGAACTGCATAGCCAGAGGGTCACAGCAATTGTCCAACATCCTCCCTTGAGGCAGGATCCCACACATAGAATTTAGCTGTATATCTAAATTATGTATCTAACATTATGTGTTCTTGCTATACAACACTGGTCAGCCACCAGCTGTGCCAGAGGGCCACTCTGAAGAAGAGAGAGAACCTTAGTTTTTAAATGTTTGTTT
The DNA here is from genome assembly GCF_965112155.1 of Podarcis liolepis. Taxonomy (NCBI): domain Eukaryota; kingdom Metazoa; phylum Chordata; class Lepidosauria; order Squamata; family Lacertidae; genus Podarcis; species Podarcis liolepis. Next base: position 90,874,937 of record NC_139557.1, on the reverse strand, counting down.
TGTTTTTATTATATTTACATCCTGCATTTTCACCAGTGAGCTCTAGTTGGCATATATGGTTCTTCTCCCACATTTGCCCCTAACAACAACCCCATAAGGTAGATTAGGTTGCAATATGGTGGCTGGCCAAAAGCCACCCCTCTGAGCTTTATGTCGGGGGGTGTGTGTGAACCTGGGTTCTCCCCAGCCCTTGTCTGACACTTTAACCAGTCCAGCACACTGACGGTCCCTTCCCCAGGTAGTGTTCTGCTGGTAAAACTAGTTGCTTTGTCCAGCACCCTTCTCATTCTTCCCCGTGCCCCCAATAGGTTATGGATCACTGTTGGCTGTTTTGATTTTCTTTTTCTTTAATATTATTATTATTATTATTATTATTAATTTGTACCCCGCCCATCTGGCTAGTTTTATTAAGGCTTTTCAAAAGACACTAAATGACCAAGACAGAAACAAAAGAAAAGGAAGAAAGGAAAAGGAAAAGAAAAGTGAAAACACACATACATGAAGATAAAAATAATGACAGAATAAAGAAAGAGAGAGATTTATAAGTAAAAGTGACTTCCAACTATCTGTCAGTTGTGTATACAAGAGTTCCCCAAGGGTTCCTTTATTTTCAATTTGACATGTAAACAATTTTATACTATTACTGTAAGTTGCTCTCAGAGCCTTGTAGCCCAGTAAATGCAGTACATACATACATATATACATACGCTCCATCCTCCAGACTGTAAATATGTGAGTGTATTTTAAGGTAATATGCTGTCATTCTCTGTTTACACCTTGTAATAACCAAAGGTATAGGCCTCTCAGTGGGCCCAAGCAGAGGATTCTCCTGCCACAAAGGCTTTTACTTCAAAGAAGGCTTCTGTATAGTGTTAGGCATTTACAGCGATAATTTCTGCCATTGCAAGACGGTTCCAAATGGCTACAGTTTACGTTGCAGCCAGGGCCAGAAGGTTGCTCAGATGGCTGCTCTTTTCACTCCTCACAATCTATTTCCTTCAAACTGCAATGAGTGCTGCTGTAGCACGTTACTGCAATATAACTTTTTCCCATAGTGGTGCGCTTTAATTTAAAGAGGCCACAACACAATTTCCAGCTCCACTGAAGACTGTAATAAGCCCAGCCTTTGCGCTTCTTCAATAAATTCCTTAGGCTTGCTTCCCAGGGCGGTCAACGTTGCAAGCTGTTTCCCTGCAGTGACTGCTTGCTCTGTAATGCCGGTTTTTGTGCAGCATGGCCCCTTTCAAAATCCTCTGTCACTTGGAATGTGATGCTCAGATTTATTGCGTCTTGTACACGCGATTGCTCTTCATGTGGGTCAGCAGAATAAAATGACTTTCAAATCCAAGGACTTGTTAAGTTAGTCCTGGAAAGCTCTTGACAAGATCATTGAGTTCTGAGTTACATATGAGGTCTCTTAATGCCTCAGAAGAACGGTCTCAAGGGTTTGGCTCCTAAACACAACCAGTAATGGGTGCATTCACAAGGGCAGCTTCTTATCCCTTGCTGCTCCCTTAGCGTTAGCAGTTTTATTAAAAACTGACCCTGATTTATTGGCTCCAGGCTTCTATTTTTTTGTGTATAAAAATGAATGTGTTTTTAAAAGAGTGGGTGGTGTAGGTGCATTCCGTCTTCTTTCTTCCACAACATGCCTCTTCATGGATGATGCCTGCTGTGTATTTCATCTACAGGGCAGTGGCGTAGCGTGGGTTGTCAGCACCCGGGGCAAGGCAAGTAATTTGCGCCCCCTAACCCGTGGATTTGCGCCCCCTAACCCGTGGATTTGTGCCCCCTAACCCTAACCCCCAGATGTTGTGCCCGGTGCGGCCGGCCCCCCCTGCACCCCCCACGCTACGCCACTGCTACAGGGCCATCTTTACCCGGGGGTGCAAGGGGTGTGGGGCACCCAGGCACCAAATTCTGGGGGATTCCAGGCTGCCTCCTACCGTACCCCGATGGCTGTGTGGCTGGACTCCGGCATCGCTCCAAATTTGCATTGGCCGGATTTGGCAGAGAAGGCGGTGCAAGGCCACTCCCACCCCCGGCGCTTTCCCTGGGCTGCTCAGCCATGGGGCCCGGCGGTGATTTGCCTCGCTCCACCTTTGCAACACTCCTCCGTCTGGCACAGCCAATCTGTGGGCCGCCGCCACTGTCCATATGCACCAGGCGCGCCAGAGGAGAAGGCTCTGCGCTGCCCCCAGCATGACCAAGCTTGACCTGCTGCTCCAAACAGGCAGCCAGAGAGGAAGGAGAAATGTAAGGAGCCCCGCCATGCAGCCCCAGGCTGGTCTGGTCCGGGCTTTGGAGCCCGGCATGCAGAGCTGCACTCCACATGGCTTTTCCATGGCTCCATCCGGCATGCAACACAGTTTTCACCCAGGGCACGTGCAGAGCTTGCCTGGCGCTTGCCTTTCCCAGGAATGTGGGAAGTAGTTAGTCAGGAGATCAGTCGTGTCAAAATTTTGGGGCGCTGGATCTTTGTACCCCATTGGTGCATATGCTAAAGACGGCCCTGTTCATCTAAAAAACAAAGAAGTATGTTTCTTCCTTAAGAACTGTTGGATAAGATCCAGTTGCATTCTTCCATTCACAGTAGAGCTTTTGGTTCAGTAAAAGCCCCTGTTAATGGAAGAGGATCTGATTTTTCAGATTTTCTCTTCCTCTTGGAGTCTGTAGTGGCCCCTGAAAATCTACTCTTGATGATAACAAGGTAAAACTCCAGAACAGGGTGGCACTGGGGGATGCAAGGGGAAGAGGGAATTGGTGAGAATCAGCCCCTTCTCCTGTTAGTCGTGGTATCTATTAGATCAAAAACTCTTAGGAAATTGGAAGCACTCCTTCCATTTGTGGAAGAGTACAGCTGGATAAATTCAATCATTCTTATTTAATTAATTCATTGGCCACATTTTTGCATTATTGATGACAGGGAGACAAATAAAGAAAAATTTGACAATAAAAAAATGGAATAGTGGTACCTAGGTTTTTGAACGTCTTCATTGATGAGCATTTCGATTTCCAACTCCAAAACCTGGAAGTAAATGCTTTGGTTTTCAAACACACCTCAAAAGTCGAACATGCCATCCGCTGAGCACAAGATCCTTAGGCCTAGCTGTCGGCTATTGAGTTTTTGGTCTCCGAATGTTTCAGAACCTGAACAGTCTTCCAGAATGGATTACGTTCGAAAACCGAGGTACCACTGTATTTATGTTTAGCTAGACCTATATAAAATTGTTAATGTATTAAGAATTACTTCAGAGGAGGGGATTGCCCTATCTTCAAAGACATAGTTTAAGAGGGACTCTGTAATGCTCATAGTTTGTGGTGGTGTGTCACCCTCAAGAGATTTCAAACACAGCACTCTACATGTTGGACCAACCTGTCAGGGGACTGCCATCAGAACGGGGGAGGGAAGCAGGGGAATACCGAAAGCTTCTGAAGCTTCTGAGAAGCAGCTCCTCGTCCGGCAGTGGAGAAGGCCACACCTCCAGTGAAGCAGGGGGGGGGAGGGGATAGCCGAGTGAAGGGAAAGCTCGAAGATGCTTCTGAGAGCCCCAGCACCTCACCTAGCCCAGCCAGCCAGGAGGCACACACACTACTTCCGTCACCCTGATGCGCAGAGGGTTGAAACGTAAGGAGGGGAGGCGGAGATTTGGGGTGTCCAAGTTCTTATGCTGGGGGAGAAACTGGAAAGGGGCACTCCCCAGAATCTGCAAGTGACTAAGACAGACATGAACTTTGGGTTTCTGCACTGTACATGGTTTGCACCAATAAAACCTGTAAAAGACAGGTCGGAGTCCTGCCTGGTTACTCACACGCAACCACCAGCAGCACCTGACACAACCTAATTTGACATCTTTCATTGCTCCATTTTGGCTGTCAGGTAGCAATCAACACTCAAGTGACCATCAAGCCTGACGTGCAACATTTCCTTTTATATGAGCTTCTCCATGGCTTGTAGCCTATTCAGTGGATCAACATAGTTGGCTTATAGTTCAAAATGTTCATGTTTCATATGTCATACATTATTTACATTGGATGTGTATAGAGCAATGGATTCATAACTGTATGCAAAGCCACAAACCAGCCTTCACCAACTTGTTGTCATCCTGATGCTTTATACTAAAATTTCATCAGACTCAGCCAGCGCCACTGTACAAACTACAAGTTTTGAAGGACCCTTAGACAAGGTGTGGTCATTGAGGTCCCTCTCTTGTGGGATGTCTTCTTCTTCTCCAAGGCAGCACAGTCCACTCATTTGCCCTGTCTCTCCCTCTAACCCAATCTACACAACTCTTTTTTTGGGGGGAGGAGCATAAGGGAAGTGGAGAATGCTGCTCTATCTCCTTGCCTGTGTTCAAGTTTGTATGCTTGGAGATGGTAGGTGAACAGGTGGTGATTTTAAGGAAGAGAAGCAAGAGGGCCATGAGGTTGGAGACAGAAATAGTGGGGGGGGGGCTTTAGGGGCATGGGCCTTAGCAGGTGCTTATCAATGCTTATCTCTGGCCCTGAGCTCAGTATTTAAACTAGAGGTGTGAAAACTTCCCCAGACTTGATTTGGGCTTGGGCTGATTATTGTGAGCAAAAGTGGAAAATGCTTGAAAAAAGATTCTTTTTTATTATTATTTCAAGAAAACAGGATTGACACATAAGTGAAGAACTTGGGAAATACCCTTGTTGCTGTCTGCTGTCCACATAAGAACTGGACATGAATTCAGTCCTGAAAAGAATGACTGGACTGAATAACGCAGGAAGGTCCCTGACCAAGGCCTCTGTTTCTGTCCATGCAGGAAAAGAAGAGGGTTAAGAGTCTTTTGCTTGTGTATTGATTAGTGTGCCAGTGGCTGGAGCCAGTGTTTCTGCCTTTCAGCCCTGGATCAGTTCAAAATACCTTTTGAAACGTGTTGCCTGCTAGGGCTGTACAGTCAACTTACAGGGTGTGCTCAGTGACCTGTAAATACAGTAAGGTTTCCATATGGAATCCAGTCCTTGAAAATTCTGATATGAACTGATCTCATCCACACCTTCATATGTGAAAGTGTCAGAGACTGGAAATAGATTGATTTGCCCAGGTTGGCACAGTTATCACTTATTGCCCTGTTGTGCATACCAGAATGACTATTTTATTTTGACTCCTGATTACATGCAAAATCATGTTTTGTTTTCTCAGCTGCTCCTGATTTGCCATAGACATACAGTGGTAAAAGGGACACTCTCAAAGCAGCAATGCCATTATTACATTATATCACTAGCTTCACACAGCTGTGGATGCAACACCACAAGTATTTATTGCAAGCTGCATGTTCAGCACTGTGGACAGCTCCATAGGAATCAGCCTGGATAGCAACTGGAGCATCACAGCCATATCTGGGACAATTGCCTGTGATTGCAGTTTAGCACCACTGTACACTACAGAAAGTATGTGGGATTTCCTGGTTAGGGTGTGCCTCTGCTTTTTCAGTAAACTGTTCAATCACCTTTGTCCATAGTGAACTGTCTTAAAGGTGGAACTAGTTTGAACAGTGGGGTTCCTGAGAATACATCCAGTTTCAAATACCAAAGGGCACAAATGAACACATTTTGTTCACTTTATAAATGTGATTTGCATGCAGACTATACACCTCCTTCTCTTTTGCTGCTTCTGGCTGTAGCCATAGCGGGAAGGGGAAGGTGGTAGTTGCAATGAAACTATCTCCAAAGCTACTTCTGCACTTTGAGATCAGGACCACAAAAAAGGTGTTTTGTGAGATCAGCTCTCACAAAACACCTTTTCCTTAAAGAGGTCAAGTCTGTAGATCAGTCAACAGTTTACTTTAAAAAAGATTTGTGTGCTGGCCCAGCAACATGGCTGCATCATAAGATGTTACCAGTTGGGAATCAAGAGCTTGGATTTCATTTCCTTCCATGAAATCAGGAGATAAAGGTTTGTGATAGCCAATCTGAATCTGATCATCCATAAAATGTCAATATAGCAGAAGTAAATCCAGTGATTCCCATGGTGTGTCTATTTGAATAAGAATGGGATCAGTCCTTTTGCATGGATGTGCAAATCAGTAAAAGTTTCAAATTTTTCTGTTTTGATTTGCAACCAGAGATCAGAATGGACTTGGCTTTATTTGCACAAGCAACAGAAGAAAAAATAGATTTGGATCTGTATCTTGCAGCAAGTGCTTCACTCTCACTTAAAAACATCTCATAATTACTTTACCTACTAATATTCCAAACTGTAATTCCCATTCGCTCCAACTAGCATGACCAATGGATGAGGATTATAGCCATTGTAGTTCACAACATTTGGAAGACACCACATTGTCTAAATCTGGTCTAGATTATAACTCAAGGTCCTACCGGAATAAAATTCACGGCATGTAATGCCTTGAAAGAGAACATTATGAAAATGATATATAGGTGGTACATGACCCCAGTCAAGCTTGCTAAGATATATTACCTGTCTGATAATAAATGTTGGAAATGTAAGGAGGCTGAAGGGACATTCTTTCACCTCTGGTGGACCTGCCCAAAAGTGAAGGCCTTCTGGGAAATGATCTATAATGAGTTAAAAAAGGTATTTAGGTATACCTTTCCTAAGAAACCAGAGGCCTTCCTCCTGGGCATCGTCGGCCAGAAAGTGTTAAAAAAGGATAGAACCTTTTTTATGTATGCATCTACAGCAGCAAGAATTCTCATTGCGAAACACTGGAAGACACAAGATCTACCCACACTGGAAGAGTGGCAGACGCAATTGATGGACAACATGGAATTGGCTGAAATGACTGGCAGAATCTGAGATTTGGGAGAAGAAACAATGGAAGAGGACTGGAAAAAATTTAAGGACTATCTACAAAAACATTATAAATTGTATGAATGTTAATAACTGCACGATTTGGGAATTTTAGCTTCAGCGATTAGATTTATTGAACCGGAAAACAAGTTATAAGTAAGAAAAGGTGGAAATTCAAAATAATACTATGGTTGATTTAAAGTATAAGTAACTGAAAAAAGGTATTTTAAATCTAAAAGTATAATATTTGAAAAGTACAAATTAAGATATGAAATAAGGTAATAATTTGCTGATATCTTTATTGCAAAGAACGCTTGGTGGGGAGATGTGAGGGAGTCCGGTTGGTTATGCAAAAATGTTTTGAAAAGTGGATTTCTTTTTCTTAATTTTTTTCTTTTTCTTTGTTTATATAATTTTCTATTTATGATTTTTATATACCCGACTATGTTTTTGAAAATGTAATAAAAATATTTATTAAAAAAATGAAGGGAAAAAAAAATAGATTATAACTCAAGGTCTAACATGCATATATGATAACTCCATAAAGTCATCAAAGCATGAGACTCATCTCCTTAAAGCAAGGCTATGGAACCTGTGGCCCTTAAGATGCTGTTAGACAACAATTCCCATAATCCCTGACCATTGACTGTGCTGGCTGGGCTAATGGGATCTGAACAACATCTGGAGGCCACACGTTCCTCACCCCTGATGTAAAGAGGTGAGAAGTGTTGCTGGGAGAGATGAGAACTCTACTCTTGGATTTTTGCATGCATGCTGGTAACGGCCTCTTTCCTATACACTTCTTTCTGAATATTTTATGTTAGGGGATGTCAGTGTCCATGTGATCCTGCTCTCTCTCCCTTTTAAATATTTAGTCAGCCTGCTGCCTTGTGCAGCTATGGACATGACAAGGCAAAGGATCTTTATTTGCTTTTCCTTGGTTGCATGGGGAAACCAATTTTTCTTTTTCGTGTAATAGGCCCACTCTGATGAAACATGAAAACCTCCCATCGCAGAGAGCCCTGAAATGGATGTATTATTAGTGGCTGAACCCACGGCTGTAGAGCTCCTTTCTTACAGAGGCCTGAAAAGTCCAAAATACTGTAAGAAGACATCCAATTATGAGAGGTTTCTGTTGGAGTAGAACTGGTTTGGAATAGCCTAGTGTAGCCAGGGACTGGCAGGGCTTCTAAGAGTATGTGGTAAAGGCCAAAGATTGATCCAGAGGAAGGGAATGGTGATTTAAGGGCTTTTGTGCCTCCTGTGAAGCAGGAGCCAGGGCTGGAAGAGTCTGAGCAGTCGGGGACGGGGGTGGGGGTGCAGTATGCGGGGCAGAAGCCAGGCCTGAAAGAAGGGCAGGACACACCAGGAGCAGAGGAAGACTGTGCCTGAGAGAGGGTGCAGTAGAATTGCCTTCGTCCCCTTCCCCACTGTCCCCCAAGACCAGGAGGGACTTGAAGAGGCAGACACAGTGACACCCTCCTTGTAAGAGAAGTCACGAATTGCTTGCATGCACCCTGTCAGACAAGGGTACTTAAATTTGTAGGGAGATATAGTCCTGCTGTTGCTCCAACAGTGCAGCTTGGAGCACAGGCCTGGGGAGGGGATGCCAGATATTTAGTTGCCGGAAGCATGTGTGTGCATGTTTAGTGCATCTTAGGAGCTACTGTCAGTGTGTGCTTTGTCAATAAAGAATTAAACAACTGACCATTTGTCCTTCTTGGGTTGTGTGTGCTCAGGACAGGTTTTTCGTTTGTTGTCACCTATTCCAATCTGTTATGCTTGTTTGGGATAGACACTGGACCGAAATAAATAAACAAGTAAAATCTCATATACATCAAAACCAAACAATATAAGCACGTAGATAACCCCACCTTACTATTTATACACATGCATATATATTCAGAAAAAAAGGTTATTTGCTGGGATGATTGACTTCAGCACTCTGTCAAATGTTTGAGTGAAAGCAACTGCATCAGCTCTGGAGGTAGGGCGTAATCCATACAAACTACCTTATTACTATGCTTTCTAGCTCAAAAATGTTTTAGATGGGTGGTGCTGAATCTTCAACTATCTCTTTCAGCTTATATATATATATATATTCGCCATCGTTCTCATATGTACATGCTTTACCAGAGCAGCCACCAGTTGTTAATATCTTGTTTCATGTCTGACTGCTCAGGAAGAATGGTAGTGTTCTGATGTTATGCAGATGTCACCAATGGGAATGGTGAAGAGCCACAGCAAATTGTTCTGTTATTGCCATTATCATTTTCATTCCCAGCTTTAAAAATGGCCCATAAGGCAGCTTACAACAAAATATTTATTTTAATTTTATCTTGCCCTTGCTTCAAGGAGGTAAGAGCAATACAACTTTTATACTTAACAGCAACTCTGAGAGATAGACTGGGCTGAGAGATAATGACTAGCCAACACTCAGCCACTGGGCTTTCTCATTTAAGAATCTTGATTGAATCTTGATTTTCCTAGTGAATATCTATCTACTACACCAGGGGTTGTCAATACAATACCCTCCAGAAGTTGCTGGACTCCATCTCCTATCAGCCCTAGCCAGCATGGCCAGTGATCAGGGATGATGGAAGCTGGAGTCAAGCAACTTCTTGAGGCTACCGCACTGGTGACTCCTGTGCTACACAATATAAAATAATAAGACAGAATATACAGTATGTACTTGTTGCCCAGACATGTTTTCAATCTTGTAGCCCCCATGGTGTGGGGCTGTATCTGATGCCACTGAGAGCATCAGATGTAGCGGAGTGTAGTTTCAAGCCTTGGAGCTACCTTGTCCACTTGGAAAGTATAGGAATGACGTTGTTGCCTATGCTAAATAATATATGTATTCCCGGAAGGGACTGTCTGGCAAGGATCCATAAGACAAAGCTGGCTTAAGGAATATGAGCCTTTGCAAAGAAAGCTCGCAAAGGAACATTAAAAAGGCTTTTTAATAAAGAAATTACAATTGGAGCAGATACATAGGATTATGATCAGGGCTGAGGAAAAGGAAGTAGCCAAGATCAGGACCTATGAGTTTAAGATAAAACGAGGCCTGGAATTAGGACTAGACAGGATTAGGCAAGGCAGGGGGCTACCAAGCAGAGATTGTAGGAAGCCTCAGTAGTCTCCAGTACTGATATAAGGAATGGCTCAAAGGCTCACACCTCAAGGGGGCTCTGGAGTTCAAAACCCTAAGGCAGAACATGCTGAAGGTTCAAAAAAGAAAGTATCAGATGCAGTTTGAAGTGAAGAAGAATAATGTTAAAAGCTGGGTTTGACACGAGGAACCAGAAATTCCATGCTAACTGAATATATTCATGCCTGATAGGTATGCTCCCTGTATCTCAGAAGGTCTAAGTCTGCTGCACTAGAATCAGACAACAACATCCTGAAAAAGCCAATCTGAATAGAGGGTGGGAGCCGCCTGAGTTCCTAGAGATCAGCTTGATGCAGAATATCCTCTTTTAGAGGATAAAAGCTTGGACAACCATTTCTCTGGCTTGGATACTTTAAACATAGAACATTTTATATCAAGGCGTTGGGAACTGGTTAACTTTTTTTTTCTTTGGTTGGCGGGGGTGGGGGGAAGAAGGGTGGGATAAGTGACAAGTCATCCTGGAAGCTGTACTTTCTGATCCGTGTACCCTAATCTAGATGGCTGCTGAAACTCCTCACTGAGTTTATGTTGTTCATGCTCATCTGCACTCTCTTATCTGACATTTTGCCTGTTCCATGAATGAGGCTTCACACTGAAGAGAATCCAGGTGTGAACAAGCTGCTCACCAGGGTGTAGCAGAGCGGATGTTGCTGCCACATCAGGCAGCAGCAGGGACAAGATGCGGCTAGCAGTCCAATGCTGAAAAGAGAAGCATCAAGCGATTCTATGAGAATGGCTTTGGGGTAACCCATTTGCTTCTCTTTGTGGTGCTGGGCTGTTGGAAAAAAGGCAATTTTATTCATCTAAAAGTTGGCCAGTGTCAGTAGCAATGGGCTCTGACATTTGCTCCACCATAACAGGTGCTGCGTTTGGGCCTGACTAAAACTATAGTTGGATTGGCTCTCATGGTATGTCTTCCATTTGTAAACATGGGGAGGTGTGGCATTTGGGCACCATCTGAGAGCAAGGAAGAAATTGGGCATGGTTGGGCTCCTGATAATGGATAACACTGTTTGTCTCTGTTCAATGAATGTGTGTATGCTTAAAATAAAAAATTCCTTCCAGTAGCACCTTAAAGACCAACTAAGTTAGTTCTTGGTATGAGCTTTCGTGTGCATGCACACTTCTTCAGATACACTGAAATAGAAGTTGCCAGATCCTTCTATATAGTGAGAAGGTGGGGAGGGGTGTTACTCAGAAGGATGGTGGGAATGGGAGATAGGCAGATAGCTGGGAGAGCTTACCCACAACAACTTCAAATTCGGTGATGACCTGTTTCTTCAGATCAGCGGCACAGCAATGGGCACCCGCATGGCCCCACAGTATGCCAACATCTTCATGGCAGATTTAGAACAACGTTTCCTGAACTCCTACCCACTCAAACCTCTCTTGTACCTGCGATACATTGATGATATTTTTATCATCTGGACACATGGTCAACAGACCCTGGACACCTTTCACCAGAAATTTAATGATTTTCACCCCACAATCAACCTTACAATGAATCAATCTATGCAAGAAATACATTTTTTGGACACTACTATAAAAATACAGGATGGGCGCATAGACACCACCTTATACCGCAAACCAACTGACCGACAAACATATCTACATGCCTCTAGCTACCATCCCAAACATACCAAACAGTCCATTGTATATAGCCAGGCACTACGTTACAGCCGCATCTGTTCCAATTCTACAGACAGAGACTCTCACCTAAGGGATCTACAGCAAACCTTCTCAGAACTAAAATACCCAGCAGATGAAGTTAGACAACAGATCAACAGAGCCAGACTGATACCCAGAGAGAACTTGCTGCAAGACAGACCCAAAAAAGAAAATAACAGAACACCTCTAGTCATCACATACAGCTCCCAAGTTAAAACAGTACAACGCATCATCAGAGATCTACAACCTCTCCTGGACAATGACAATTCTCTTTCTCAAGCTCTGGGAGGAAGACCTTTCATTGCCTACAGACAGCCACCCAATCTTAAACAACTCCTAACCCACAATAATACTACAACCAGACTTAACACAGACACTGGCACCAGAGCCTGCAATAAACCCAGATGCCAACTTTGCTGCCACATACACCCGGACAACACCATTACTGGCCCCAACAACATCACACATACCATCTCGGGACTATTTAATTGCTCATCGTCTAACATTGTGTATGCCATCAAATGCCAACAGTGTCCTTCAGCTCTCTATATTGGACAAACAGGCCAAACCTTACGCCAAAGAATAAACGGACATAAATCTGACATCAAGAATCACAGAACAGAGAAACCAGTAGGAGAACACTTCAATCTCCCAGGGCATTCTATACAAGATCTCAAAGTAGCTGTTTTACTACAAAGGAATTTCAGAAATAGACTGGAAAGAGAAGCTGCTGAATTACAACTCATTACCAAACTTAAAACCATGAAAAGACCTGGGCTTAACAAAGACATTGGATTCTTATCTCACTATACATAACTAAACCATTTCTCACCTTCCCACCCCTTGCCTTTTCCTGTAAGACCTATTACAGTCGTTAAGAGTCGTCAACAGGCTCTCCCAGCTATCTGCCTATCTCCCATTCCCACCATCCTTCTGAGTAACACCCCTCCCCACCTTCTCACTATATAGAAGGATCTGGCAACTTCTATTTCAGTGTATCTGAAGAAGTGTGCATGCACACGAAAGCTCATACCAAGAACTAACTTAGTTGGTCTTTAAGGTGCTACTGGAAGGAATTTTTTATTTTGACTATGGCAGACCAACACGGCTACCTATCTACTACTGTGTGTATGCTTGTGTAGGTATGGACTATACTTGACCCTTGCAAGCTCTCCTGGAGCTCTGAACAAAGTCTATGCCATGTACACTTTATTCAAAAGATAGCACACAGAAGTGGACCAGTGGGCAGTATCCTGGTCCTGCCCCCACATGGTCATTGGGTGTGGGTCTTTGGATAGTATCACAGCCAGAGAACTGCACAAAAAACGGCAACTGAAAGTTGAAAAAAAGCAGACAGGCAGGCATACGAATATAAAATTAGAGGACAGTTTCACCAAAAAGCTGATTGAAACAGACGGAGTGTTAGAAAGAGAGCTTCTTAAACACCTAGAGAAAATGGGGTTGTGGATGGATGGAGAAAAAGAAATTCAAGGAAAGACTGTCAATGAATGTAAAGACCTCTGACAATCAGTCACTCTTATGAAAAGCAATACATTTCAGAATAATCTGTACTTGAATAAAAGTACAGGGTTATACCACCATGGGACAAAGGACAGAGAGAGGGTGGCAATGAATTTCTTGGGGAATAATTCAGTCTGGTGTCTAAAAGCAGCCTTCATAATTTTCCCGTGTATGGAGTTGGAACCCTGATCATATTAGTGCTTGTGCTGCTGCTTGACTTATACCTTTCATTCTGCCTGAAGCCATAAGGAAGCAGTGAGAACGGAAATTGGTATCCAAATAGAAAAACTATATTTTGTCATTGCTACACTAAAGTGGTAGGGACAACATAATGAATACTGTGGTGAAAGTAAAAATGTCATTGTTTGGAGGCATTTCTGGCACAAATTTCTGAATGAGTAAAACATTGGTGGTTTGAGCCTTTGGGACCTGGGTAGATATTATCTTGGAAATTGAATTCAGTGGAGCTATGTCAGCACAAAATATCACACATGAACTACAAACCAACTTTTGGGCCCTTTTGTGACATTACCACTTCAACCCTGCACACACTAACTTGGAAGGAATCCCCACTGAACACAGTGGGACTTATGAGTCAACACAGTGTTATGAGTTGTGTTTTTTTGCGGGGGGGGGGCGTGCATAGATTGTATGCCGAGACACTTCAAATTCTTGGATCCAGCAAGTGCTAAAATCTAAGCAAGAATTAAAATTCCTGGAATAGCCAGGCTAGTTTCCTGGTGAGGTAATGGCTCCAAGTACAGTGGTACCTCGGGTTAAGAACTTAATTCGTTCTGGAGGTCCGTTCTTAACCTGAAACTGATCTTAACCTGAGGTACCACTTTAGCTAATGGGGTCTCCCACTGCTGCCGCTGCACCGCCAGAGCACGATTTCTGTTCTTATCCTGAAACAAAGTTCTTAACCCAAGGTACTATTTCTGGGTTAGCAGAGTCTGTAACCTGAAGCGTCTGGAACCTGAAGTGTCTGTAACCCGAGGTATCACTGTATGGGTCATTTTGGTAGCAGATGTCAGAGGGCAGATGGATGCTTCCCCGTTCCTCAACTCACTGGTAGTTAGAAAGACGAAGGTAGAATTGATAGTTGAGTTACCGTATTTTTCGCCCTATAGGACGCACCGTCCCATAAGACGCACCTAGTTTTTTTGGGGGGAAATAAAGGGAAAAAAATTATTTCCCCCCAGGCGCGGGGCTGGGGCAGCCCGAGCTTCCCCCGACCCCAGCCCCCAAACAGGCAGCTCTCTGCAAGCCGTGGGAGCCCAGCGGTGGCTCCCGCTGCTTGAGAAGAGGTCCGCGAAGCCTGGACACGCTGAGATCAGCGCGCGCAGGCTTCAGGATGCCTGCAACTCTCCCCAAGCAGCGGGAGCGTACCCGCTACTTGAGGAGAGATCCGCGAAGCCTGCACGCGCTGAGATCAGCGCGCGCAGGCTTCGGGGTGCCTGCAACTCTCCCCAAGCAGCGGGAGCGTTCCCGCTGCTTGAGGAGAGATCCGCGAAGCCTGCACGCGCTGAGATCAACGCGCGCAGGCTTCGGGATGCCTGCAACTCTCCCCAAGCAGCGGGAGCGTTCCCGCTGCTTGAGGAGAGATCCGTGAAGCCTGCACGCGCTGAGATCAGCGCGCGCAGGCTTCGGGATGCCTGCAACTCTCCCCAAGCAGCGGGAACGTTCCCGCTGCTTGAGGAGAGATCCGCGAAGCCTGCACGCGCTGAGATCAGCGCGCGCAGGCTTCGGGATGCCTGCAACTCTCCCCAAGCAGCAGGAGCGTTCCCGCTGCTTGAGGAGAGATCCGCGAAGCCTGCACGCGCTGAGATCAGCGCGCGCAGGCTTCGGGATGCCTGCAGCTCTCCCCAAGCAGCGGGAACATTCCCGCTGCTTGAGGAGAGATCCGCGAAGCCTGCACGCGCTGATCTCAGCGCGCGCAGGCTTCGGGATGCCTGCAGCTCTCCCCAAGCAGCGGGAACGTTCCCGCTGCTTGAGGAGAGATCCGCGAAGCCTGCACGCGCTGAGATCAGCGCGCGCAGGCTTCGGGATGCCTGCAACTCTCCCCAAGCAGCGGGAGCGTTCCCGCTGCTTGAGGAGAGATCCGTGAAGCCTGCACGCGCTGAGATCAGCGCGCGCAGGCTTCGGGATGCCTGCAACTCTCCCCAAGCAGCGGGAACGTTCCCGCTGCTTGAGGAGAGATCCGCGAAGCCTGCACGCGCTGAGATCAGCGCGCGCAGGCTTCGGGATGCCTGCAGCTCTCCCCAAGCAGCGGGAACATTCCCGCTGCTTGAGGAGAGATCCGCGAAGCCTGCACGCGCTGAGATCAGCGCGCGCAGGCTTCGGGATGCCTGCAACTCTCCCCAAGCAGCGGGAGCGTTCCCGCTGCTTGAGGAGAGATCCGCGAAGCCTGCACGCGCTGAGATCAGCGCGCGCAGGCTTCGGGATGTCTGCAACTCTCCCCAAGCAGCGGGAACGTTCCCGCTGCTTGAGGAGAGATCCGCGAAGCCTGCACGCGCTGAGATCAGCGCGCGCAGGCTTTGGGATGCCGGCAACTCTCCCTAAGCAGCGGGAGCGTTCCCGCTGCTTGAGGAGAGATCCGCGAAGCCTGCACGCGCTGAGATCAGCGCGCGCAGGCTTCAGGATGCCTGCAACTCTCCCCAAGCAGCGGGAGCTTGCCGAGAGGTCCGCGAAGCCTGGAGAGCGAGAGGGGTCGGTGCGCACCTACCGCTCTCGCTCTCCAGGCTTCAGCGAAAGCCTGCATTCGCCCCATAAGACGCACCCACATTTCCCCTTCATTTTTGGAGGGGAAAAAGTGCGTCTTATAGGGCGAAAAATACGGTATTTAACCTAGAAGCTGGCAGCAAGGCAGCAGGCTGGGAATGCAGAAAGAGCCATGACTGATTTCTGCTGGAATCCAAGGGTGTGGTTATGGGAAAAGCAAGATATTAATCATAGGCTCGTGTTGTAAAGGTAAAGGTAAAGGGGCCCTTGACCATTAGGTCCAGTCATGACCGACTCCAGGGTTGTGGCGCTCATCTCGCTTTATTGGCCAAGGGAGCTGGCGTACAGCTTCCGGGTCATGTGGCCAGCATGACTAAGCCGCTTCTGGTGAACCAGAGCAGCGCACGGAAACGCCGTGCTTTCAAACTGTTAGGTTGGCAGGAGCAGGGACTGAGCAACGGGAGCTCACCCCATCGTGGGGATTCGAACCACCAACCTTCTGATCGGCAAGTCCTAGGCTCTGTGGTTTAACCCACAGCGCCACCCGCATCCCAGAAGCTCATGTTGTATATATGTTTAAATAAACCATATGTCATAAAGACTCCACAGTCTCTGCTGTCCCTCATTCCATGGAAACCAGGCCCTGGGTAAATCCCCTAGAACCCCTGGAATGTCGCACTGATGAGAGATGGAGGTCATATGCAATAATACATAGGATTGCTCTGAAAGTCTGGCAGCAATGAGAGGAGGTGTTTTTGTTTTTGTCTAGTGATCACATAGGCATGCAGATGAGATTTGAGATTGTTGTTGGCATCCATCTGCCCCAGGGGACCCCTTTGCGTGCAAAATCAATCTGTTGGAGAGTTACAGCGCCTGCTGTGGCTGTAGTGACCGATATGAGACAGATTAGAGAATTCAGTAGAAATGGAAAATTCTGTTAATGCGAATGTTCCTGAGAAAATCACATGAATCACATGAAGGCCCATGATATAGCTTCTCTGTGGAAGCTCATGTGCTGGGATCAGAGAGCCATGGGGGGCTTCCTCCCTTTCTTCTAGTCATGTCCACAAGCCATTGCCCAGAATAGGAAGGCATTTTTATTCCTCTATCAACTCCTCACAAGTAAGGAGAGGGAAGAAGGAGTTCTCATGCCCAAAGCCTGTGACCTAACCACACTGACAAGGGATGTGTTTGTGTCCCATTGGAATTAGAGGTTCTCCTACTTGCACCTAGTTTGGTTACAGTTCACCTTTGATCCATTCAATCTGAGCCAAAGCAACCTAATTTATTGTTTAGCCTTTCTGCCTGACACCCACCCCTTCCAGTCTTATGTCTGCAGGAGTGCAAGCAGGACTGTATGTGAAAGGCTCCCTTCTGAATGTTCCCTTGGCAATAAGCCATTTAGTACGGTAATGAATGAGGTAACTTGCCTACTGCCACAATGGAGTGCTAATTAGTTTCCAATTTTGAAAACAATGTGAATTCACAGTTGATGTCACAGGGGGGAAGCACAAAGCTGGAGCAATCTAACAAAATGTGGAGGGATACCAACTGGTGAGGAGCTTTAGTGTTCATTTTTAGTCGTTTCCTCTTCTGCTTCACAGCTGGCTTGCAGGGAGTGCAGTAGGTCTGACACATGGAGTGACAGGTATCCAGGGTGCTTGTAATCTGAATGCAATGGCATCTTTCAAAACAGTGCTGCCTGCTTACATAATTAAAGAGGCATAATTGGAGCAATTGGAGCAGAATTATGCAAAAGATCTTATTTTTGATATTCTGTGCTACTAAAAAAATTGACTTGATATTTAGGAAGTATTAGCATATTGTGATCAGGTTTTTTCAGAAACCATGGCAAGGAACCAATATGATACCCTCCAGATGTTGTTGGACTTCCATCAGATTTAAGGCAAAACTTACCATAGAGAATCTCATGTACAATCCCTGTTGAAATGAATGGGAGTTGCAGAAACAAACATCTGCGAATGAAACATTCCTTGCTGGCTTGTGATATGGGTATTGTTTTTAAGAGCCAGTGTGGTGTAGTGGTTAAGAGCGGTAGTCATGTAATCTGGGGAACCGGGTTCGCTTCCCCGCTCCTCCACCTGCAGCTGCTGGGTGACCTTGGGCCAGTCACACTTCTGTGAAGTCTCTCAGCCCCACTCACCTCACAGAGTGTTTGTTGTGGGGGAGGAAGGGAAAGGAGAATGTTAGCCGCTTTGAGACTCCTGAAGGGGAGTGAAAGGCGGGATATCAAATCCAAACTCTTCTTCTTCTTCTTCTTCTTCTTTAAGATGGAATGTGGGCCAAACTAAATTATACACTGGAGATCTGTGATTGCCCTGGTCTCTTAACATATTTGCAAAAAAGCAGCTGCAGCCCCTACCATCCCTGTTTAGAATGGGAATGCAGATCAGAGGAGGACTTAAGCACTTTCTCATGTCACTGTTTTCCAAATGAAAATTTCCCCTCAAAGCTAGTATTTGGCCCATTAGGAAAAACTAAAAACTTAAATGTTTTAATAAGTGCTTTGGGATGGGTAAGAACAGGTTTTTTAAATAAGGTAAACAGGGCAGGGCAGGGGTGGGGGGAGAAAGAATTAATTCCCCAGTGCTGTGGTCTTGATTGGAACTGAGAGGATCCTCTGCTTTTTGAGAAATTTAAAAGTTGGCAGTAACTGGTTAGGTCATATTCCCCGGACCTGATGAAATTATTGAACATTATTTGAGGAAAAGTTCAGCTTGTCTAGAATGTGGCAACTTGGTTGCCAAACAGAGCCAGACTGCAAGATGTCTTGCTTGTTATGAAACATCTGCAGTGGCTCCCGAATCATTTCTGGTTGATCATTAAAGCCCCAAAGGGTTAGGATCCAGATATCTGCTAAGCCATCATCTCTTGTATATGAGGCTCTCCTCTGGCTGTCCTCAACTTTTGAGGTACCTACCATTTTGTTACTTCCCAGAAAATTCCTGCAGACAGATAGTTGCAAAGTTACATAGTTACACACATTTTGGTCCCAAACACCTGGAAGCAATAGGTTGGGGTAGGTTTTGCACTGAAAGCACTTCCAGGTAGGAAATAGCCTGCAACATGGGTAGATCAGCATGTGTGCACAAAACAAGTTAAGGACCACAGCCCTTTGGCAGAGCATCTGCTTTGCAAGCCGATGGTCCCAGTTTCAATCCCCAGCGTCTCCTGGTAGGGCTGGGAGGGAACCCTCCCTCAAATCCTAGAGAGCTACTGTCAGTTGGCACAGACAGTACTAAGCTAGAAGGACCAATAGTTGGACTCAGTATAAATCAGCAACCTATATTCCTAAATATATATTATCTGGATTCTGATTACTGTTGTCCATATTAATATTTCCACAAAAGGTGTAGTGAAGAAAGTTGTACTGGATTGCCTACAAGGTATGGAACTCTGTAAGAAATGCTATGTGCTGCATTCAGGTCTATGTATGAGAAGCAAGTCTTCCATTCTCCCATCCTCTTTTCTTTTTAAAATAACCACCTGCTTCCATGGGACGTGGGTGGTGCTGTGGCTGAAACCACAGAGCCTAGGACTTGCCGATCAGAAGGTTGGCGGTTCGAATCCCCGTGACGGGGTGAGCTCCTGTTGCTCGGTCCCTGCTCCTGCCAACCTAGCAGTTCAAAAGCACGTCAAAGTGCAAGTAGATAAACAGGTACCGCTCCAGCGGGAAGGTAAACGGCATTTCCATGCACTGCTCTGGTTTGCCAGAAGCAGCTTAGTCATGCTGGCCACATGACCCGGAAGCTGTACACTGGCTCCCTCAGCCAGTAAAGCGAGATGAGCACCGCAACCCAGAGTCGGTCACAACTGGACCTAATGGTCAGGGGTCCCTTTACCTTTACCTTTACCCCCTTCCTACCAGCTTATTATTCTGCATAGATAGTTGTGCGGGCACTGCTAAAGAAACTCATGCTGTCATTCAGATTCCAGCCCACGTGCTTCCATGTGGCTCTATTCCACAATTGCAGTAGATCTGAGGGAGATCAGTGGAAAACAGCAACATGGAGGAGGTGGGGACAAAGCACAAAGGTGCACATTTGCTTAGTCGGGGCTGCATTTTATAATCAAAACCCTGTGGGGAAAATACCACGCCAAGTATGACCATTGATTTTTATTTAATTGTCTCCTACACTTTCCTTGCATAAGGGCAATTGAATTTAAAATGTTTATGGTTGGTTGCACAGCACTCTCTGGCACTAGATTTGTAGTAATAAGCTATTTCTTGCTCCTTTTAAGCAGCAGGGTCTAGAAATTTAGAAACATCATGAAGTTTCAGAGGTCTGAACCTCTTTGGGCTTGAAACAGAGACCTAAAATGGGGGGTTAAAGATAAGCAGTGCAATGTTGCCTTCTAAGGCATTGCCAGGAGTGAAGAGTTTTATTCTTATTTTGTTTTTATATTACAGAATTTTAAAAATAATAGCAATAATATATTCAAGCAAGAATAGGCAACCTGCTTTCTGCTGAGGGCTGCATTCCCCCAGGGGTAACCATCTTGGGCTGCATGGGGGCCATGGGTGAAGCTAAAGAGAAATGTGTTCTGGGTGATCCAGTAGAAAGAGCATTCAGTTTCAATTTTCATGGCTGCCTCAGATTAGATTTTCCAATCCTATGAAGGTTTACTTAGAAGTGCATCCCACTGGATTCGATTGGGCTCCTCTCAAATAAATGTACAGGGAATTTTTTTGTTGTTATTCAGCAGAGCAATACAGATACTATTCTGGAATGAGTACATCACATTAAAGTTAGAAAGGAATTACTTATTTTCAGAATAGTACACATATGCCTACATATATAGCAGAAACCTTAACATTTGTCATCCGTTAGCTGGAGAAAAAAAATATATTTTCCTCAAGCAGGTTTGTCCATTTGTGTATTAAAACATAGACATAAGGTGTGTGTATTATAAGTGTCTTTAATTTTATATATATTTCAATCCTATTAGTTGAAGACAAAACATACATAAAAATGAGATTTAGACACTAGTACCAATATCTAGTGCTATGGAGTTCTTTTGGACTTCCTCCTGTTGCATATCAGACAGTTCTGTGTTGAGATCTAAATATTAAATCAATCAATCAATCAATCAATCAATCAATATCAAAGCACAGTTTCCCCTGCCATGTCTGACGTCCTGAGCTCCAGCCGCTACCTGAATCCAATATACCCACAAATTATTTTATGCTTTGACTTTTTCAGGTAGGAAATAAATACTCCAGACACACCTGGAGTTTAGAAATGTTAAGTGGGGATATGGTGCTTAACCCATTGCTTTTGCCACTCCTGTCCCCAAGCTATTCCCCCGCCAATTAGGTTCCAGGCTTTTATTGACAAACACACACATAACAACTGATAGGAGAGGATAAGTGGACAGGGATGGTGGAGGTAGACTTGTATGGGGAAAGCCTTGGGCTAAGCACTGCTTTCAACTTGTCTGCACTCCAAATTCCTAAAGCTCCAGATTTAAAAATATGTGAATTTGTATGTAACATGTAGATTGGCTCTCATTTCAAATCTGCTTTGAAATGTTCAGCCCTTAAGACTGATTGAGTCAAATCTAAAATGCCCGAACTTGCAGAGATTGGGAAAAAGAAAAGGAATTCCAACTGAAAGGGATCAAAACCATATATAATGCAAGCTTGATTACAATTCACTTCCGCTTTGCTCTCTCATATCAGCTTCTGGGTGCTGCATTCAGTTTTCTGTAAGTACCCTTGCAATCGCAGTAGAATCTTTAACTAGGATATAGGCAAAGCGTACAGTCACATATAAGCAGGTGTGGGGGAGTGTTGACTGTGGTATTCATTAAACTCAGCACGTTTTGGCTCTTATATGCCTTTTCCCTCCTTCCAATTGCTATTTAATGACTTCTAATGGTTCCAAAGGCAGAATTTTTGCACACAAATGGGTCTTTTTAGATAGATGGGACTATGTGCTCCCTTGCTAGACAAGTACAGAATCACACCAAAGATTAATGATACTGTACAGCATAATTACAAATATGAAATACATTTATGCCCCTTCCCTGACATAATGAAGCATTACAAACAGTTAACAGGGTTGTGTGTCTGTTTGTGTGTTGAGTTTGTCTTATCTTCATTACTGTGAATGGGCCTATCTCTAGACAAATAGTTGCCAGCCATCAGAGAATATTACTAATATTTTAAGCCTAGTCATATTCTTATCGAAATATTAATGTACCTTGATGGCTGGAAATCCCTCTCCTCTGCCTTTGGAAGACAACACTCATGAGTCATGAGCAACAGAAGCGACAGAAAAAAGAGTAGTAAGTTTGCATTTGAGCATGGGCAGAAAACGCCACACTTGTTTAGGTCTTGTCTAGGTTTATGGAAAATATTTAACTATGTGATTGACACAGCTCTGAAAATTGTTTTTGGTTCAAGGCAGCGAATGGATGTTTGAACAGCTTGGATTGTTCAGTTAACCCAGGAGATCCCCTCTTGCATAGCTAGACTGGCAGGGACATGGTAGAGATTCTACTTACTATTATTTATTATTATTGTTATTTTTAATAATATTAAAACCAGTTAAATGTGAATCAAGTCAAACCCTGCAGCAGGTTGTTTGAACTAGTGCTGTGCAAGCACCCCACCTTGTCATTGTGCTTTGGGGACTGTTTGACATGTTGTTGGTTTTCTTTTTTGGTTGCGGGGAGGCAGTGTTGCCCTAGACACCAAATCCAAACTGCAGCTGAAGTCCTCCCATTGGTTTTCATTGAGAAACCAAAATGGCCACAATGTTTTGGGTTTCCCCCACGCACGGAAGTGCATGTAACCTGCAGACACAGTAGCACCCCAAGAGGGGATTAACCATGCCAAATTTCACACAGGTAGATCAAGAGGTTTTTCTATTCTTCTTCTTCTTCTGATTACTTTGGTCAAAACAGCCATAACTAATAAAATTATACAGCCAAAATGGGGTGCAGGCTGGGAGAGAGAAGGCAGCAACACTGCCTAATTTAAAGTGCCCCACCCCAAGATGTTATTAGCCATGGATGGAGTGAAAGACAAATATGTTGTACCCCTTCCCCATATCTTAGCAACTGCGCAGGAGGATTTCAGTCAAGGAAATGCAGTCTGGATGGGAAGGGTTAAATTAACCTCCCCCAGTGGGGCAGTCCAGATCCAAATCCTGATCCCAAGCTGCCTTTCCTACCACTTGGGGAAGTGGGTTTAACCTCCATTTTGTAACAGTGGTTTAGAATAGCAAAGGTGTTTCTTCTTGTGCCTTACATGCAGACTGTGCGCTTGGAGAGATATTCTGTAACCAGTACAGTCATACCTCGAGTTACAGACGCTTCAGGTTGCGTTTTTTCAGGTTGAGGACTGCTGAAACCGGAAGTACTGGAACAGGTTACTTCCGGGTTTTGGCGGTCGCACGTGCGCATGTGCAGAAGCACTGAATCACAACCCGTGTGTGCGCAGATGTGCAGATGCAGGTTGTAAATGCTGCGGGTTGCGAACGTGCATCCTGCACAGATCATGTTCGCAACCCGAGCGTCCATTGTACTCAGTTGGCATCTCACCAGAGCTGGATGAGAGCTACACTATTTTGGAAAAATGGTGCCGAGGAGAATTCACACCATAGGGCCTTGTGCACAGGGCATCTGAGGTCATCTGCCATCTTACTTATTGGGCTTTCTGGAAGCCTGCTATTCATTCTAAACCTTTGTTTATTTTGCTATCAGTCTGGATTCTTTTTCATTCTCTCCTATCCTTCCTCCGCTTGTCACCATCTCCTAAAGGGAGATATCTCCCCTTTGGATGTTTCTCTCATTTCATTACTCTTCCAAATTGTGCCTCCTCTCCTGGCAGCAGCCATTTCATCAGGCTGCCTCAGTGGGATAGATGAGAACCAGGGCTTATCCCACCAGCTTTGCGGAAAAACCAGCTCTGTCAGGTACCTGCTTACCTGTGAGCTGTTTTTGGGCCAGCTGGTTATTATGAGAAATGCAATTTAAGAATTGCTGTCTGAGTTTGCCTTTTTCCTCTTACCTCCCTTTCCCTTTCCTCTTGTGTGTTATTTCAAACAAACAAACAAACAAACAAACAAAAACAAACAAACAAACAAACAAACAAACAAACAAACAAACAAACAAGGAGCCTGGGAGCCTTCTTGGCTGAAGGCCAGGGTACAAATGTTCTAAATAAATAAATAAATAATGCTAGAAGAACATAAGTGCTTAAGAGCTGCGAGAACAGCCCAAGTGCCTATGAAAAGCTAGCAAACAGGACCCGAGCACAACATGACTCTTCTCACTTGTGATTCCCAGCAACTGGTATTCAGAGGCAAATTGGTAGAAATTAGCCATAATCTGCCACTTGGATCCTGTTTATTCCTATTTCTTGGTTTCTTTTGTTGCATGGCAAGTTCCCTCCCCCCCCCAGTGGAAATAAAGACACATGACACAGATATTTAAGGTTAATGGGCTAAATATGGCCACAACTTTATTGGTTACAGGTGATGAGCGGTATTGGCTTAGGCATTGGTCCTAACCAATTATCCAGCTTCAGCCTGTTCGCTTGAAGTCCGGGAAGGGTTAACCACCAGTAGGGGGAGTCCTGCTGATGCACATCAACTAGGAACTCGCCGGGGTTACCGCTCAGGGGCGTGCCTTAGGCCCTCACCTCCATAGGCTTCGGACAGGGCCACGCCCCCCGGAATCCTTTATCAGACTACCCTTCAATATGCGGGGGAGGTGATGGCGCTTCCTCCCCCCTTCCATCTACATAACAATACCAATACCAATGCCTAACCGCCAGTACCAAGGAAGTTTTGACAATTTGTTACGAGGTAGGTGAAAAACCAAGTGGCTGGTGCCAATTTGCCAAGTGGAAAAAATTCCTACCAGGCCCCTTAATAGTGACCAACCAAGGTCCATAGCAAGGTCAGAGACAAAAACCTTAAAGGGCGGGAGGATGGGGAACTGGAGCAGCTGGAAGCGGCAAAGAGGGAGATCGCCTGCGTTAAATGGAGCAGGCCACGCCCCCCGGCCAGCCAGGGGATGACACGGTTGGGGATTCCCTCAATCACGCGGAGGCTGAGCTGAGAGCCAGCCCCCATGCACATGGTGGGAGGGTGAAGCCCACAACCCCACGTCCTTTCTAAGTCGGAAGTGGCTTTCCTTTGACTCTTTCATCATTTGTTCATATTCAAATATATTTCTTGTTGTGTTTTCATTGTTATCTATAAGCAACCTGTAGCTTATCAGCTTATATCTCCATATCCTTCCTCTATTTGGTTGTAGATTTCACATTTTAATGCCAGAAGCCTGTGGTTTCATCTATATGCTTGTATCCAATCCCTCAAATGCTAGTGATTAAAAAAAATACCTTCCTGGTTGAAGATCAGAGTTAAGGCTACCTCATGTTGGCTCAGGTTCCACAAAGCCATGAACCTGGAAACCAAGGCTAATGCCTTAACGAATGTGCCCCATGATCACAAATTGCACTGTACTGTGAAAAGTCACAAACTGTGCTTGCTGATGACTTATCTCCTCCATGTACCCATGCTTTTCCTTGGCCTTTCAGACATAAACACAGACAAGCAGAATGAAAGAAGTGCTCAAGGAACAGTGGATTTTGCCCTGGACTTGTATTGCCTTAAGAAGCATCTGAGCCTTACTGTATTGCTAGAGGAATCCTCCTATGAGTTGACCCATGCCTTGCATCAGTAGCTCATAAAATGAGATTAACACAAGGAGATTAAATGCCTTAGAGAAGCTCCTTACCTCTCTCGCCCTGACCTAGCCACTGTGATCCACGTGACGGTCACCTCCAGGCTTGATTATTGTAACTCACTCTACTTGGGGCTACCCTTGAGACTGACCCAGAAACTCCAGCGGGTGCAGAATGCTGGGACGAGACTCCTTATGGGGTCCTCATCACAGGATCACATTCACCAGCTGCACTGGCTCTCGGTGGAGTACAGGATCAGGTTTAAGGTGCTAGTTTTAACCTTTAAAGCCCTATACGGCCTATGTACC
This sequence comes from Podarcis liolepis, assembly GCF_965112155.1. Taxonomy (NCBI): domain Eukaryota; kingdom Metazoa; phylum Chordata; class Lepidosauria; order Squamata; family Lacertidae; genus Podarcis; species Podarcis liolepis. Next base: position 90,849,045 of record NC_139557.1, on the reverse strand, counting down.
CATGGGACTGCCTCTCCTGATATGTCCCACTGAGGACATTACAGTCTTCAAATAAAAACATCTTGGAGATCCTGGGCCACAGGGAGGTTAGACTGGTGTTGACCAGAGCCAGGGCTTTTTCGACCGTGGCCCTAATCTGGTGGAATGCTGTCACAAGAGACTAGGGCCCTGCAGGACTTGACATCTTTCTGCAAGGCCTGCAAGATGGAGCTGTTCCACCAGGCCTTTGACCAAGGCACAGTCTGACCCCTTCTCTCCTTCTGTAATCCTCATAGAACTCTAACCCAATGGTTGCCATTAATTTGATTCTAAATTAATTTTAGAATGTATTTTACTTAATTGACTGTGTGATTTTATGTACACTGTGCTATTTTTACTTGCTGTTAGCCACTCTGAGCCCGGGGTGGGCGGAATACAAATAAAATATTATTATTATTATTATTATTATTATTATTATTGGTCACAAGCATCAGCTCATGCAGGTTCTGGCATGCCCCAGGTGCTGACATTGGGCCTATATACCACTCGGTGCACCATCTGCCACTCTCTATGTACACATTCCACCCCCCTACCCCTCAGTCTGCAGGGCTCTGGACTACAGCCCCAAAGTCCAGTCCTAGCTTTACCACTGGGCAGTGAATGAGCAGGGGAGGCAATAATTTCCTTGCTCACAGACATCTTTCATCTTCTTTTCAGTTGTGCATTCCTCCTCATTCTCTTTGTTCTCTCTTTGTTAAACCACAGCTCAGTCCTCTTATCTCTTATACTGGTTCTTCTGTTAGCTATTATTTTGTCCTTTATGTTTAGAGTTTTGTTCCTACAGATATTTGTTTTGCTCCTTCTTTGCTTTTATTTAAATAACTTTTGAAGACCTCTTCCTTTACTCTGCCTTTCTCTGACAACCTTTTTTTAAAATTTATTTTTTTACTGTTGATCTTTCTGCTGAATTCAATTTCTGTTTCTGTATCTTTTACTCTGTGAGCCTTCTGGCAGGGTTCCTTTGTGTTTACTTCTGTTTATATAGAAGTAGGTGCTATATAAATAATTATTATAATAATTTATTGAGCAAGTAATTCTCACCACTGATCTTTAAGTGGCATCATATTTCTCCATCACAGAGTGATTGCTAAATCATTGCACTCCAATGATTGATACGGATTTATTGTGACATCACTTTGGAGAAATTCGCCAACCAATTCAACAGCATCAGTTTAATCAAGTTATGGCACATTCTTGGTCCTGGTAAGGACATGATTTATAGGAAATAAAAATTATGTCTTAGACCAAGGACATTGCCAGATCATTACATTTACTGACAAACAAATGTATCAAATAGCTTTACTTTCAGAAGCAGGTTTACCCTTAATAGGTTATCAATATGATTTCTTTGCTTGTTTATCGTTATTGTAAAATGATGGAATAGAACCATTTCCTCATTTTTCTTCATTTTCAAATATTTTATTGATTTTTTGTTAAGACTATGAACATGGAACACAAACATTATCAAAACAATTGGCTCCCCCCCGCTTCTCACCTCTTCCTGCAGAATAGAAGACCAATGCATCAAAATTTTCCGTAAGTCTATGTGCATATTTGGTGGGTGCCAGTCGTTAGGATGTTCATTTGACCATTTTATAAAGGGGTGCCATATTTAAGCTAAATTGTCCATATAGGATACTCTCTTAGCTAGTTTGTCAGATAAAGCCATTGTCCTTATGTTCTGTTTCCATTGTGTGACGTGTAGGTGATCAAGTTCTTTGCTATAAGTAATCATGCCACTAGCAGAAGAAAAGTGGTAAGTTCCTTGTGTAATAGTCTGCGTCTCTTTGAAGACTAAATAAACCTAGACATGGATTACATTGTATGTCCTGGTTCATGTTCTTGCTTATTCCCAAAATGGTTGTGCACTAATGCTCATGTCCACTACATATGGAAAATTGTACCAGTTAACTTGCATGCTCAAGAGGATGTTTTGTCTATATAGCTGACCCTTACAGGTGTCAAATGTCTTCTAAGTATTAACTTAAAAGAGTTAAAATGTCTTAATATTCCTTTTATTTTCTGGTTGTTTTGGATAGCACTAGAGAATGGATCTGTTGACAGTGATAAATTGGGTCCTCCCTTAAAGAGGGCACGTATTGCGATGAGACCTGGAAAACCGACACCCTGTGTTGTGGGTGGGTACGTTTGGTCAGCCCAACACCCAATTGGTAGGTCCCTCAAAGCTGGGTACAATCTGGTCAATGGGATGCAGTCCAAATGGTTCAAATGACCTATTTATGCCCATGCACATGACCCAGAGCTTCCTTTTTCGGCATGTGCATTCGGAACACCCGCCCACCTCTCCCTACTTTTAGGGCTTTTCGCTTGACCTTGCTATGCCATCGTGAGTTGTCTGTCATTGGGACAGGGGCACAGCAAGAATTTCCCCCACTTGGCTGATTGGCTGTTGCCATTTGGGTTTTGCCTGCTGCGTAGCAAATTGTCACAACTTGTAAGGTTGCGGATAGGCTCTCGTTCAGGTGATAGGGATGGAGGAACGCTCTCGCCATCCCTGTGTGAATGGTATTCCGTTAAAGGAATCCAGGGACTCGATGGTTTGGTCAACCCCTGTGAGGGGGTTGTGCCCGTGCCTGAGTCCAGGGGGACATTTGGGTGGTGGAGATAGCCCATTCCCGGCTTTCAGCTTATCCAGGTGTTCACTCTTGGCTGACCTATGCTGGAACCCTGGGTCAGCGCTACCTGCATGGCAGGGAGCTAGTCGAACCAGAGCCTATGCAACCAGTCACTTTCTGTAATCAATAAAGTTGTGGCCTAAATTCTGCCAAAAACCAAACCAAAATTTTGAGTCATGTGTGAATTTATTTCGGGGGGAGGTTTCTGGGTTTGAACACGCAAGGGGCATCCTTGTTTGATGCCACTTTGTATTTTAGCCTTGTCCATTCACCCACCTTGTGGGTGTCTAGGGAAGCTATGACACAGGGTTCTTCTGAGGTTTTTCCACAGTGCACTGCATTCAGCATTTTGTGTATAGGGTTCATAAAATGTCCATGTGTAACAAGTTCTGATTAGCATGAATCACGTTTGGTAATATATTTGCTATTCTTTCCACCAATATGTCAGTGAAATTTTTTGCATCGTGTCCTATTAATGAGTTAAGCCTATATGATTCTGAATTCTCTGGATTTTTACCTGGTTTCAATCTCACAACAATTCTAGAATCTTTACAGGACTTAAGCACTGTCTTGCCAAGCAATAAGCTATTAAATAAACTTTGCATGCCTCAGATAATTTTTAATATTTTTAAAATAAAAATATCCTGTTAGACCATCTATGCTTAGTGCTTTGTGGGGTTTGAGTTTCTTAATTACTTTAATTATATCCTCCAGTCACTGGAGATTTTTTTTCCTTGTGATCTTCTCAGTCATATTAATTTCTATACATATATTGTTGGACGGAGTCCAGATTCAAGTTTTTTTGTACGTAATAATTATAAAATAATTTAGATTCATTTCTGATCTGTTTATGCTCAAACATTTGTGATCAACTTTTTTAAAAAAGAGTCGATTCTATTTTTGAGAGTTTGTTGTTTTAATTTGTGCACTAATAATTTGGGATTTTTCTTGAGAAAGCAGGATGAGAACTCTCTCCGTGATCCTTTAGAGCAGTCCTAAAACTTGGATCATGTTTTAAGTCCAACCTGATGGTTTCAGGCTCATTTGCTACTCTATCATTTACAGAAATGCACTTTTATCATATACTGAAATTGTAGTCTCTGTGCTGTGGTATATGCTATCAAAGAAAACCTTGAGCAGGGACGACAAAGCCATTTTTATCCATGAAATATATATTCCCACCAATCTTTCTTTCTTTCTTTTTACAAAACAAAACAAAACAAAACTGAAAAGCAGTGAGATCTATGACCTCTTCCAACATCTCAGTAGTGCTCTTTCTCTCTCTGAACTTGGTTTTTACCAACCTCCACTTACATGAGCAGAATTAATGCTCACACATGGTGGGGAATCACTGATTTCCCCAAGCTGCACTACCTCAGTCGTCTCAACAAAAGCCACTCAAGAGGGTCAAGGGATGCTTAATAGTGGCATGCAATGTGGTACAAGGGATTTTGGCAGGTTGGGGGGTGGCGGATTTCAGACCAGAGTTCAAATCCCCACTTAGCCAAGAAGCTCACTGTGGGACCTTAACCCAGTCACCATTTCTCAGGCTAATCTGTCTCACAGAGTTGTTTTATAAATAAATTGGAGAGGGGAAGAACCATGTACATCACTGTGAGCTCCTTGGAGGAAAGACGGAATATTGTTTGTTACTTCTGTGCTTTTTGGAAAAAAACTAATAAATGTGTTTTTAAAATAATAATTGGTGATCTTCATGTCTGCACACACAATTGGAGGTTTGGATCTTAGCCAATATTTCTAGAGATGTCACAATATCTATTGAATTGGCTCATAACCTATTATATCAGTGATCCCACCACAACTTTCCCATAAAGTAATTATTCTAACAGCTATTTAGGTCTTAATTGTAAGATTCAGCACATGAATTCATGAACTCGATACATAATATAGCAGCCCTCCTATGGGATGTAGCAGCTCTCCTATGGGATGTAGACTAGATCACCTATGTAAAATTACTAACCTCGTTTTAGGGCTTAGTACTAATACTGCATGATCTGGAAATTAGTGCTTCCTCACAAGTCATTATTGCTGCCTTTCCCATTTAATTTAGATGAGCTCTCTGGAGATACTGAAGGGAACAAATAATCAGTATCGTAATTTTTTATTGAGTGATTGTAACAGATGGTTGAACATTCTGCCTTGTCTTTCATCCTCTTTTCATGTTTTTTGTTTTCCATTCTGATTTTCACCACTGTAAGAGAAATAGCCCAACTTGACAGTGAGGGCCTATCAATGCTGTTGCTTGGGCACAGAGTTTATTTCTTGCAGCAATTCAAGAATTCAGCAATACTCGCTTTCCATCATGGCCAGTCTTCTAGGTAGGATACAGCAGAAGATCTGAGTATAGGTCTCTATATCAGAGAGGCCTCAAACAGATAAGTTTCTTCACATGGAAGGCAGTTCACAACAACAACAAGGATAAAATTTGTTGTGCTTCCAACCTGGGCCAAGGGCCTCCATGTCTGCCTTTGCTATGGAAAGAGAGTAGGTGAGTTGGAAACACAATCTATATGTAGTTAAGAGGCATTGTCCCCTCACATGACTCTGGTGACGCCTATTATTTTCCATATCTACAGATAACAAGAATAATTGCAACCATTATAATCAGAAATGAACAATTTGTCACAGAGGTTTCCTTGCTTATATGTGCCATCTGCTGTTAAATAAGTTAAGGCTCAAATATTTACTCAAATGGAATCTGTGGAGATTTTAAAATGCCAATAACTTTTTATTTAATCTTTCATCTTACATTCACCCTTCTGATAGATACTGCTGCTTAGGAAAAAAAAATAATGTTAGCATTTCTTTCTCCCTCCCACCCCCTGCTTTATTTGTACAACTTGAAATTCCTGATAATACACCTACAGGAAGGCTCTATAAAAAGTTTCTCAAATATTTCCAAATAGATTAACTAATGGCCAGAGGTGCAAAACATATACATACATAACAAATCTCAGGATATTGTGATCTTTATCATCACAGTACTGTGTGCACTACACAGCATATGAAGCAACTGATAAAAAAAACCTAATTCCGTATCAAGAACCTGAAGTTATAATACGTACGGCGGCCCTTGGAGAAGGGCTGTGGCTCATTGGTAAAGCACTTCCCTTGCATGTAGAAGGTCAATCCCGTCATCTGCAGGTACAACTGAGAAAGACATACCTAAAACCCTGCAGACATGCTGCCAGCCAGCATAAGCAGTACTGAGTTAGGTGGACCAAAGGCAGCTTCCTGTGTTCCTATGTTCCTAATACATCATTCACAAGCATATATAAGGAATCAATCCAAAGTGGGGAGCAGTGGGGTGCAGCAGATGTAACATTGCATCTGAAGCCCTGGCACTGTGCTCACCAGGGCAAAAGGTGTGTGTGTGTGTGTGTGTGTGTGTGTGTGTGTGTGTGTGTGATGGAGGCCTGTGGTGTTCTGCCAGCTCTAGGCTGGTGCAGCAGAGGGTACTGGATGAAGCCCTCTCTAGGAAATGGACTAGCTTGGGATACAAGCAGTTCTGTTGCTAGGCCTGCTCCACTCCAACCCTTCCCCATAACACACTGTTTCAGAACCTTCCAATGGCTAGTGCTAGCAGGGACACAGCAAACAGTAACATGCACTCTGCCGTATTCCATGGAAGTTGAGTCGAGTCCCCTCATTGCCAGTAGAATTTACCGAAGGGTCACCTTCACCTCATCCTAACCCCATCCAACAGCACAGAGTGAGGAGTTTGAATTACACTGCAACTCCTCTCTCTGCTGGCAATAGGTATTTTCACAGAATTCTGTTTTGGCAAAGATTGGAGCAAGAGAGGTCAAGGAGATATACACTGTTGCAAGCTCTACCAGGATTCAGATATTACTAGCATATTAGTGGCCCATTAAGGTCAAATTCAAGGCCACAGATTATCTAAGGATGGTATAATGAAATGAAGCCTTAACTAGACTGCTTGTTGCATCAGTTCCTCTTGAACAGAGTAGGGATAAATATCTCATTCCCTCTTCAAGGCACCACTTCTTTTATCTGCACGTACTCTTGTCATGTCTGATTTTGATGTACGGTAATTAATTTCTAGGGGCTCTTTATACTAATTCACCTGAAAGTTCAAGGATGTTATCCTAGGATATCAGCTAATTAATCAAAGGTTACATGTTGGCCATTAATCAACAATCTCTTGTGAAAAACACATCTTTAGAGTACTGAAGGCTACCAAAAAAATGCCATAAGTATATTAGTGTGTTCACTGAAGTTTATCACTTGGTTTATTGACAACAGGATAATTTATACACAGTGTTTCTGCCACTGGAAGCAGCTTGGGGGACAAAAGTGGACATAACTGAAATAACTGATTGCCGCTGTCTCATGCTTTTAGTCTCCTCAAATATTCTCTTATTATTATTGAAGCCCAGAGGCAACTGAGAAACAATGTTGATGGAGGCATCCTAGCCAGATATGCTATAAATAAAGAATTATCTGCCAATTCATTACCAAGTCAAATTCAAAATGTTACTTATAAAGCCTCGCCCATCTTCCCTATGGCCCTGATCTGTGGCCTATGGATGAAGCTGATTTGTCCTGTGCTGCCAAGGGGGAGGGCTGAGGGTTTTAGAAACCCTATTTTAGCATCAAATCCTGTGCAGTAGTGTTCTTTCAGGGGTGGCACATTCTGAGGCAGAATGGGAAGCTGCAGCCACTCTGTTGCCACTGCTGCCCCACCCACACCAAAGCCTCTTTTATCTGGGTTGCACGGCAGCGCCTGTGAAGCGGCAGTGATGATGGCAGCTCTCTTGTGAGCTCTCACGAGTGATCTTGTGATATTTCAGTGAGGTTTCACAAGATCTTGGCAGTGCTGCTCCGCTGGCAGCGAAGGCAGCAGGGTGGGAAGGGTGCCTGCAGGGACAGCATCACTAGGGCTTCCATGCCTAGCGTGGCTGCCTCAGCCCACCTCATGAGCAGGAGGATGTAATCTTGCACAGTGCTGCTCCTTTGAGAGTGACTTCCCTGCATGCAGGAGCAGAGACTGCCATGGCTAAGCAGTAGTGCAGTGAGAGGATCTGATTCTGTGCAGTGCTGCTTCAGAGGACAGGGATGGGGAAAGTCTGGCAGGAAGAAGGAGTGGCCTGGTAGGAAATTCACTCTGTCTTTCCCAGTGAAGATGCAGCCACCCAGTAGGACCCTCCTTTTTTAACTCCATATATGCCCACTCGACCTATTCAGTTTTCAAAACCGGGACTTTTCAATGCTACATGATTTTCATTCTGCACTTGCACCTACACTCTGGAAATCCCTGCCCATTGACAATAGGCACCCCATCGTCATTGTATTGTCTTCAACATATGTTGAAAACCTTTTAGTTTAGGCAGACCTACCCAAATATGTAGACATATAATTATAATTTATAATGTAATTTTACCTGTTGGTTTTATTTATATTTTGATTTGTTTTGATTCTAACGTCTGACTTTTACCAATAATTTTTATGTATCTTTTATATTTTATGCCATCTGCTTAGGGGCGTTTATAATAAAGTAGTATACAAATATACAAATTAGCTCAGCCAGTAGAGCATTTGACTCTTCATCTCAGGGTCGTGGGATTGAGCCCCACATTGGGCAAAAAGATTTCTGCATTGCAGGTGGTTAGACTAGATGACTCTCATGGTCACTTCTGACTCTACAATTCTATGGTTCTGAATTCTGTCAATGACATTTTGGCCACCACGTACCATTGGAACCTCATCTGTGATTGACAGTAAGCTTTTATAGTTGGGTTACAGTCAAAGGCAGGAAGAAGAACTGAGAAGCTTGCTCCACTTGCCAAGCACACTCTCCAGGTTTTGCAGCTATGAAGAATTATCAGAGGACAGATGAGTACAATGGTTTCTGTACCATAAGTGATTGCACAATATACGATCAGTAAAGACACCCACAAAGTCAATGCTGCATATCCTACTTGGTTCAAAACATATTTCTACTTTATTCAACTTCCCAAAGGTAACTAAACAAATCAGATAGCCCTTGCTTTTTACAGGCATCAGATGCTTCTTGTTTCTATCTGTTTATTTCTACTTTATACCCAATATATTCAGTCATGCTGCTTTTAACACCATCTCATTCAGCAGCAAATTAACTGTCCAAATGATGATTTATGAAAAGATACTTCTATTGTATACACCACTGTTACTGCTACAAATCTATAAAGAATGCATCCAATGCAGGTTAAAAGAAAACAGAAAAGTTATTATTAACCAGAATTACATTACCTGAATTGGAGAAAAAAATGCATTCTAAAATGCATATAGTAGAGGTTGAGTGGCCCATAGAGAGTTGTGTGTTAAAGAGTAGGGCTGCCATGTTGCTCTGTTGGGGCACCCCATACCACCCTCACTGTTCTCCTGCTTGCTAACTTGTTGGGTGTGGCAGCTATCCACTCTCTCCCCTAGAGCCAGGATGTCAGCAGCAGGAGCTCAGGTGGCCCACTACAAAAATGAAAATGTCACTGTCTCAAGCCACTCTGGTGCTCTTCATCTGTTTTGGATAGTAATTCCCATCAGCCTAGGCTATTGAGCTCTTTATGCCTGCTGTATATCTCAGTGCCCTTGGATGTTCTGATGTCACATTGTGCCTGTGTTTGTCTTGCTTATGTCAGTCTGGAGGAAACAAACCATGAATCTGAGTCTGGATAGCATGCTGAACCCAAACCATGGTTTAGCTCACAGTAGCACAGCAGCAGCAGGACCAGAAGGAGAGCAAATCAGCCATGATCTCCTTTCCAGGAACACATGTACTAAGCCATGGTTTGGCATAGTTAACATGCGAACTGAGGCAGCGTGTAAAGAAATGTTGTACACTGTCTTCACAGATGTACCCTGATCCAGTAATCACTTGAGGACATGAAGATCTTTGAGCACACACAGAGTCTATTCCATTTACTTCAATGTGATTAAATGGCTCTTCTGCTGCAATGTATGGGAAATGCTGCAACCACGGGAACAATGGCTGCACATTGGAATATTCATGTACCCTTGGAATGGGGCAATGCTGCTGTAGAACAAAGCCTATGCTTTAGTTGGCAATACAGCTGAATATAGATTCAGTACATGAATTTATGAGATCTGGACAGTATGCCTGCACAAAAGAGCTTAAAAAAAATAGCCCCTGCCCCAATATAAATGTTTGCAAATTTCAATGGGGGGGGAACTATGCACAATTTTATTTTATTGCAAAGCTATTTAAAAGAGAGAACGGCATCATACAGCAAATGAAATGTTAATGTCCTTTGTAACTATAAATATCTGGAATTCCAAAATTGTCATATTCATGCAGCAAGTGAGGAGGCATCCTTCCACCACTTTGCACTTGTCTTACAAATATAAAATAAATACTTAGGTGTGAACAAAACTGTATCGGATATTTATAGACAGGCATTTGTCAACAGCCTCTGGGAACAATTGCACGCTATCAAGACAATTAATACGAAACAGAACAGCCACAATGAAAATGCAGAAGCAGCATAGTGGACAATACTGAAAATGATCCAATATGTTCTAGGCCTGCAAGGTGATATATTACCAGATAATTAACCTCTTGATCTTATCCAATAATGGTATACTTATATTAGAAATACACTGTTAGTATGTTTATTCATTTACATTTCTCCAAAATATGCATTTACTTTTACAAATGCTATGTAAGATTTCTTTTTTCTGGAAAGTGGAAAGAAAATGGTCAGCTCCAAGCATTTACAAGAACTCAGCTTATGCTAGAACAAATTGCCAGATTAAAAATAATAAAACATAGAAGCATTCAGTGTATTGGTTTCCTTAACTTTAGGGCCACTTGCAGTGTCATTCTCAAGTTTTCTGGGCATGCAGCAAAAATTTTAAAAGTTGTTTCAAAATAAATCTGGGGTTCATATAGCTGTCCTTCAGTCAGTCAAACATTTATTTGTTTGTATGTGTCAGGTTAGCACAAAGCCATTACAAAACCTAAACGTGAATTTAAAATATCAGTAGAAGGGACAGTCATACATATCCCTAACCAAAGTTAAGAAGATTTGGTCAAATGGATGAAGTTGAAAACATCAAAACTTATTCCACACAGGTTAGTTTCTATTCCTGGAAGAAAGTCCTTGTGGCCCAAAGGGGTTAACTATGCCAATAAGTTGGTCCATAGGGTCATGAAGAGTTGGACATGACTAAACGACTAAACAACAACAACAAAATGCCAATAAGTATTGGGATGGTTGACACCTGTCAACTCTCTTCTGGACTAGGGGCTTTGTTAGGTACTTAAAACATCCAGGACACAGTCCCATAGATATAAATGTGCATTAAAGATTGCATATGTAAATTTATATGTCTAGATCATGGGTAGGCAAACTAAGGCCTGGGGGCCGGATCCGGCCCAATTGCCTTCTAAATCCAGGCTGTGGATGGACAGGTAATCAGTGTGTTTTTACATGAGTAGAATGTGTCTTTTTATTTAAAATTCATCTCTGGGTTATTTGTGGGGCATAGGAATTCATTCATATTTTCCCCCAAAAGAATAATCCGACCCCCCACAGGGTCTGAGGGACAGTGGACCGGCCCACTGCTGAAAAAGTTTGCTGACCCCTTGTCTAGCTCTAGATGCACATTTAGAATTTAAATGTCACAGAAGGCAAGCCAATGAATTTCCCATCCATTCCTTGTAAAGTCTTCAAATTATTTGCACCCCACCCCGTATCACTTCAGATCAGTTCCTCTTCAATTCATTCACCCACAGTTTACACAAATCAGTTCAATTCCCTTCATTATCTCACAATTCTTCCCCCAAATCATGTCTAAAAAAAGTCGTCTTAAATCAATGCATTTCTCCAAATTAATATCCAGTAACACACACACACCACTTCATTCATTACCCACCCAGAACCACTTTAGGCTCTTAGAAAAAGGTTCAGGGCCCATTCCATATGGTCCCACTCATAGCACCACCCTTGTCCTGGATCCAGCACTGCTTTTGATAAGCAGCAATTGTGTTCTCTTTGTAGTCCCTGCAACAGCTTTCTACCAACAACATTTGGTTGATCCCATTTACAGCAATGTTACCAACTGTGTGTGTGTGATACTGTTCAAGCCAGGTAGTTCTGAAAGCTTTGGCCCAGGAGCAGCAATGGTTGTTGAAACAGTTTGCGGATAGAGAATTCCCACTTTTATCTATCAGCATCAGGGGATGGCAATGGAAGTAGACTGTGTCAGAGTCAGCAGTGTTTAAATGCACAATTGTTGTCTGGCAACAGCTCCCATGCAGGTATAGGCCAGTGTTGTGAACAGGGGCTACACACCTGCTGAGAACTGTGGATTTTTATCAGGCCAGCTGTGATGTCTCCTCCCTCTACTGTTTTCTCCTGGCTTGGATTCTACTTGCAGTATCAACTCGTGGGTTGGCTGTACTTCATCAGCTGAGTGGCTGGAAGTGAGAAAGTAAAGTTTCCATAGCCTAGCTTATGAAATTTTTGCAATGTTTAACCAATGTGACATGGAATATGTGCTAAGAATGTTTGGAGAGACTGGGAAATCAGTTAGCTTATATGTATGGTATCTGGATGTATTCGGAGCTAGTTTAAAAATGAGATTATCCTTTTCATTCTTAATTGTACATGAGGCTCCCAAAGGAAGTACATTCTGCTAGTGTGTTGTTTCCAACACCCACATGGATTCAATGCACAGAGACATTGACTGAGTGTGCTCATCACACTGAGCATTTGAAATGAATTTTTCAAGTTTGGTTTATTTGTGGGCTAAATCTTTAATGAATCATGCATGTCAAATTGTTTGATTTAAGAGTTAACGGGGGGGGGGGAGAACATTTTAAAAATAACTGATGTTGAGACAGATCCCGCATGAGTTTCAGATTATTTATTCATTTTTTGCAATTATATTGTCTAGACCTCTGTTAGTAATACAAATAAACCATGCTGCTATCTAGAGGAGCTACTATTCAACTGAACTGGTTGAACAGAAAATGCATTTCACTCTAGTTCTAGGCAGTGAGAATTCAACCTCAGTAGGGTCTGGTATCCTGAAACGTATCTACCTAGGTATAGTAAAGCGTATTGCAGTTGCCTATTCTGTTTACCTGAAACTTCTACAGATTTGAAGCTGTATCCAGAATCTAGTTTCCTGCAAATGCTGGGACAAAACAAATGGGTCTTTACCTGATGGCGAAACAAAGAAGCATTGATGCCATACATGCTTCCAAGGGGAGGGTATTCCATAGACAAAACACCTCTGGAAAGAAGACAATTTCCTGAATTTCTGCATAATGTGCAGCTCCCAACAGTGTAGGTTTGAGAAGGGTCTCTGCTGCCAATCTTGGGACAGGGAGAGGTGCTCCTTCAGCTCATTGGGGGCATGTATAGTTTTATGGTTCACTGCCAATATCTTGAATTCAGCCTGTGCCACTTCACACAGGAGTTTTTAGATGTCTGAATATTTGTTCTGCAGTGCCGTGGCTTATATCTTCTCTCTACATACTTTCATTATATAAAACATGAAGGAGGAAGTCCTTTGAGGAGATATGTGAGCGTTGATTCCAGAAACAGCTCATGAATCTCCCCGCAGAGATGTCCAAGTTTCCCTTTGCATTAGGGGTGTATGAAGTGAGGCAGAGCTGCACAGGCAACCCCCAAAACCAGCATCAATGTGGCATACCTGAATGGGGCTGGGGGCAGTGACAAGACTGTGGGGGAGGAAGGGAAAGGAGAATGTTAGCCGCTTTGAGACTCCTGAAGGGGAGTGAAAGGCGGGATATCAAATCCAAACTCTTCTTCTTCTTCTACACCAGCAGGACTGTTGGACTGGCAGTAATCCTGCTAGTGCAACAACCTGGCCACCATCTCACTTCAGCCCTGGCCAGATAAGCACCAGTGATGCAGGTAACAGGACGGTGTGTCCACCCCACCATTCTGCTTTCTTAGCACGAAGTAGTAGAGAAACATGGAAAGAGAAAGCACAAGCCAAGCTTCTTCTTTTGCTGTGTGAAAAAGCCCTGAAATACAGGAGTATCAGCCTCACTTTAGTAATGGATCACATTAAATGGAATAATCTTTTTTTTATTAAAAAAAAGAAGAAGTATGCTCTCCGCCATGATTGAAGAACTTACATGCTAAAGAAGTTCCCAAATGCAGTGGCAAAGAGTGGGATTTGTACAGCGCAAGCAAAGTTAACCACTCTGGGATTTATTGTGTTGATTATGGAGGAGCTGGCTTGGAAGCCAACTTAGAAGCATGGTGTAGTTTCCTCCTGAGATTCTGGTCCTCAACCCTTGCTGCTGCTGCTGCTGCTGCTCCAAGCACAGAAAGGACTTGCGTAAACATTTTAATATTGCATGAGGCTTGTCTAAGCTTGAATGATCATGCAAATGTTAAAGTCTTGGCATACAAGGAGCCCCCTAGAGAGAAACCAATACTCATGGACCTTTCACATCATCTGAGATCCCAGCTTCTGAATGTCAGCTTCCAGCAACAATCTAGCAGACTAGAAACATTCTCCATTTCGCTTCCCACATAAACTACTGCTGCGATGAAAATGTACTTCAGTTATTTTTAACCATTCCTCATCAATTAATGAGCAAACAAATTGCATTCAACAATCATGAAAGGGCCATTGAGCAACAAGCTGTTCTGGGACCTCCAAACCCTTCTTTTTCAGCTTCCTTCAGCATAAGGGAAAATTCATTGATGGTACTGTGCCCCCACAGTGCAGATGTTCCAGATCTTTAAAAGACCTGTTTCCCTTTCCTGGAGAGGCTGTGGGAAACAGGGCAAATCCATCCATCTTCAGTGGTTCTGCCTGGACATTAAAAAAAGGACTCAGATGTTGAAGGAAATGGGTATAATATTACAGACAAATATTCCCTATGATCCATCTACTATCACTCTTTCCTAATCAACATGCCTTTCTCTGCCTGAAAGAATCAATTGTTTTCATGCTAGCGGCAGAAAATCTACTCATAACTCAAAATTGGAAATAAACTAAGAACTTGGATCTGGAAATGTGGCATTAAAGAAACCCTTTATTAATGACAGCCCTAGAAAAAAACCACACACATCATTTAAAAGTTCAAAGAGGCATAGCTTGTCCTGAGGACTTTTCAGCTGTCTGGTGGTCTGTTTGCCATCCAAATGTCTGAAACCCATAGAGCTCATATTAACCATTTAGCTTTTGTTTGGAGGTATATGTAACCTACCTTTCCATCCCTATACCCACTGGCAAACCTCCCCTGATTTGTATTTTTCTATGATGCTGTAAAATCCATCTGCAAGAAACTGTGTATTTCTGTTTTATGCTCTGTTATTTCCCATGGGCTTTCCTGTACCTACAACCCTTCTTTTGGTTATTTTGTTTTTCTTTTGTACTTTTCCAAATTCTCAAGTTCTGTTTTTGTTTTTAAAAGCAATTATCAAAGGGGGAATGAATACTGTATATTGACATGGATGGGGTGTGGACTTTTTGTTAAGCTTACCTTAATGTCAAAGTGGCCATAGAGTTTCCCTTTCATTCTACAAATCATCTCTCTGCAGCCTTCCTGGGTGCCTGAGGTTCTTGTACCCTGCTCAGCTAGGTTGCCCAGGAAGTGAGAGAGGCTGACTGCCATGCATCTGACAACTGTTCATTTTTGTTTTGTTTTGTTTTTTTAAGTGAAGCCTTTTTGCATTTTACAAAAGAAATTAGGAAATAAATATTTATTTATTTATTAAAAAAGAAGGTAAAAGGGATGCTGTAAGCAAGATGTACCTGGTTGTCAGCCTTCCCAGAGAGGGCAGAAACAACCCAAAGCCTTGAAGGGCCAAAAGCAGGATAGACATAAGGGTAGACTGCATTAGTACAGACTAGCTTCCTGGTGTTTTCCTGTATTTCTGTTGGTTGAATAAATCTGTAAGCTTCTGAAACTAAAAAAAGAAAGAAAAAGAAGAGAAGTGTGAATTAGATTGATTCGCATTAAAATGCAAACTGAATGTATTTATCCCCCATCACTAGCAAGGAAGAGGTGGATTTATTTATTGTTTTACAAAACCCCATGTTTCACAAAAACCTGATCTTGGCCAGCGGCTTCCCTGTGGGAATGCTAGCTGACAGTGAATACAACACCAATGTGTAAAATTATGCTTTCCTAAAGGCAACAATTGGAGTGCAGGAGAAAATTGTGAAAGGAAGATAAATTTCTTAGTACATCACTGCAAGATCTGTGGGTAACCAGATTTCCTCCCTGTTAACAGTATTCTCGATTACAAAGCTTTTGGCTATTAAATTCGCAGGATCAGGCTGGGTAAAATGACCAGATATTAACTAAAGGTTCGTTCAGACTCAGTCTTACTTGTTTTGCTTTTTACATTTCAGTCTTATTTTAATAACTTCACTCTCCTAAAATGCTTGAGCCTTGGACTGCCGGGGTCCCTAATGCTTGTCAGAGTGAGACTCCTTGGTGGTACAGTGCTAGGTTCGTTTTAAATGGGATTGCATACACACGGTAGCACAGCTAAAGGTAAAGCAGTGTCCTTACGGTAACAAGCAGGGCAGAGCTTGGGCTGCCAGCTTTAACGCTTATGCCACAAATTTTTATGTTCATGGGCACCTCACAAGATCAGGCCTCTAATTACTTCAGTCTGATAATGCCCTGTCTTGTTTTGCCTAAAAACAATGTTGCTTTGATCACATTTTCAATAATTCCTGCTGGCAGAATACCCATGACAGAGACTGGCAGGAAAGGCTAGCATCTAATGAATAATGTAGCTCTTTAGTCCATTTCCTGAGCACAAACTATTCCTGAGTCCAAAGGTCAACCACCCTGCATTGCCCACTTTCATCACATGGGGCTCTTTGCATGTTCTTCTGAATAAAGGAGTAGCAGGAAAGGAATGTTAGCAATATTCTAGCCATTCTCTCCCCTGTCACATCTCATTTCAGATAACACTACTCCACACACACACACTCAGTTTTCAGTGCACTCAACAAATGTGGTTATTTTGAAGATTATTATTCCAGTAGCATCCAACGGTTATTTATCTGTTGTGCATTGTATGGGGTCATTGTGGTTAGGGCATCTGAGGCTGTGGTGGCGTTCACACAAACCCATGGGTTTTATGTGTATTAGATGTGTCAGCACCCAACTGACACACATCTGTGTTGATCCAGGCACCTGTTCCACACAAGAGATGCAGTATTTCTGCACAAACTACAAATGGACATATCTAGCTCCAGTACCTCTGCCTGCCCTGCTGGTTAGCACAGTGCAGGCAATGAATTGTCCCATACCATGTTAAAAGGAGCATATTTTGCCTTGGGGCACTTCTTTCCATTAAAGTTCCAACACATCTGCAGATATAGAGCCATAACTTTAGACCTAGAGAAATAGCATAACTGATTATCTTGCAAGGTAAATGGAGCTGCTGACAAACTATGCTATTAGCATCAAGCAAATAGATGCAATTCTAGGAAATATGTGGCAATCAGTTAAGCAAAAGAACAAAAAGCAGAGATGGAGTATAAATGTCTACTACTGAAATATCATCCTAAATCTCAGCACCCACAAAATGCAGTGGTTATTTTTTGAAAAAGGAGAAACTTAGGTGTTCATTAGGGGTGTTTGAGCATCTCTGTGCTTACCATGAAATGTTATTCCTTGTCCATGGGGGCAAAGTAGAGTGGGGAGTGATGGAATAGCCACTTGTCAGGGACTGGCTGGATGAGGAAGAGTGGTTGGCACCATTAGGTGGGGTGAAGCTGCCACCTCAGATGGCAGAAGCCTCAGAGGTGGGGCCCTTTGGCACGCTGCCTGCCCTGCTGCCTCCATCACTGGTGGAGAAGCAGCCATCCACACAGTATTGATCTGATTTGGTAACAAATAAATTTCCTTCCATCTCCCCTCCCTCTCCACTGTCCAACTCATCTGTGCTTCTAGTGACAGGGGGCAGCATTACAGTGACTAAAACTGTTTGCCATAGGCAACATACTTGTAGATTACATTGTTTGTTAAGCACCCCACTGAGAATTTCAAAGACATTTCAGTAGTGCTTCAAATACGAACGATCACTTGTAGCCGAGTAAGATTGTCTTCCATGAACTTGGTCTTAACAGTGAGTCCGTAAGTGACTGCGGAGGCCAATTCTGGATCCACACATACTTCCACAGTGGGGAAATAGGTTTCTGGGTGGGAGTTGATCATGGTGAGGGTTTGCCAAATGTGCCTCCTCTTAGCTCGTTTCTCCTTTTTGCCCTGAGTTCATGCTTCTTCAAAGTAACACCATAGAAAGTCTACAAAAAGTAGCTAGGCTATGAAAAGCAGCCAGGAGTTAGGAGGACCATGGTGTTTGTTTGTTTGTTTGTTTGTTTGTTGGTGAGTTCAGCAATGGAATTTTGAGTTTGTTTATTTTAAATATGAACCAAGGTATAGAAAATCCAATGAACTGTCACCATCATTCATTGAAGCCATGACTGCTTTAGTGGGGCACAACAGGGATGAACTGTGGGAGATTTTGGTACCAAACTGGAAAGCAGAGATTTTCTCTGTCATCTCTAATCTCCGTATCAGTTCAGAATCCTATCTTGAAGCATTGCCTTTCTGAAAACCTGCATTTTCCTACTTTATTAACACTGCAGTAGTAATTACCTGTCATTTCTACAGCACCTTTCATCCATCAAGATGATCAAACATTTAGCAAAGTTGTCCAATTATAGAAAGCTTTTTCTGCTGCCTTGAGAAATAAGGAGAGTGAAAATAGACTAGGCTATCAGGTACCTCCAAGCAATCACATCAAGTCAGAGGAGTGAAGTCAAGGAACATCTTGTGTATATATTTGAGTAGTCAATACTTATACTTTCCAACACACACACACACACACACACACACACACACACACACACAACTTTTCTTTTTGCAAAATGGAAAAATTCACAGTAAAGAATGCAGTGTTTCTTCTAATTCATTAGGGACATAAATGTGGCAGTTCAGAACTATGCCAGGGCTTCAAAGTGATCTCAAGGTGACACACCTTGTCTACAATCCAGGGAGTTTATTCATGAAAGCTGAGAGCCTGCACATGTCAATTTGGACTTTGATTCCTTGATCTCCCGTCACCCACAGAATGGTTGAGCTCTTTGCTTTGCTGCATGGAGAGTGTTGCTTTTAAGAAGGCCTCTCTTTGGATAATGTTCCTTCTTTAGGAAGGACATTTTTCTTTTGCTTTGCTCTTCCTATGACCAAGCAATATCCCATGTCTTAAGGGTCTAAGTAAAACAAACAAACAAAAACCCTTCCGTAGGAAGCCTTTCTCAAGCAAATGGTTTCTCTGGTTCTTCACAACCAATTAAGTTTGGACACATACCATTTTAGCACCTGAGGCCTACCTCAAAATGGTGCCTGGGATGAAGAGGTGAAGTAAGGTCTACGCCAGGAACAAAGCGGGAAGAAAAGTTGGCATTGGGATCTACTGCCCTGTGGATCCTGCCATCTGAGGCAATTGCCTCACCTTGCCTCATGGGTGGGCCTGCAGAACAACCATACACGCTGCTATGAGGGATGGGGTGCTGTGTTTTCAACAGCTCTGAAAGTGATTACATTGCACTGCCATTTTTGTACTTCAACTTTTGTCTCCAAGGGGGAACTTGTACAGGGAAGATCTCATTGCAATGTGGCTGATAAAGTGTGCATATGGACCACTGAGACCTGAGTTAAAGTCCTCAAGATAAAATGGGAGAACAAAATGTACACCATGTTGATTGGTGGGATGAAAGTGTAATTTATGATAACAACGAAAGCTCAAAAAGCATATGCTAAATTACACTCAACTGTCATATGTTCTCTGCATGCTTCTTTTTCTTCATGTTTGCTGAAATTGTGGTGATCCGTATCTTTGCTTCTTTACTTTGAATTTTATAATGTGCTTTATATGGTTTTTTCCCTTTTTCCCTTTTCCTGTTTTGCTCTTCTCTTTTGTTGTGTTCTTGTTTTCATTTTTGTATACTCTCACTATTGAAAATACAATAAAATGTTATTTACAAAAAAACCTGTGGCCTGAAGCACTTTTGCATCTGCTCTTCCTTGCTTCTTGTAGAGTCTGTCTGATCATGGGTTTATTTTATTCCATTCCATTTATTAAAACATTTCTATGCCACCTCCCACATCTGTCTTGAGGTTGTGTACAACCATTGTAAAATACGCATCAAACACCACTGTGTGATAGCACAGTGTCAGCATGGATTCAAGTTCTACCCGAAGTTGGCACCACAGCTAGACTTCTGAAAGCTGGCAGTTGCTAAAGCAACATTATGGGACACTGAGGTGCAATTAGCATAGAGTTTGCCGGCACAGTTGTGACACCAAAAGAGGTGCAAGCTACATTCAGGTGTCACTTCCGTGGTACAGACTTGCAATTTTAGTAGACCATGACAAAGGATGCTTAGCACCCCAGCTAATTAAAAATGGATCAGACCATCAGAACAGAGTGTACTAAAGTGCTTTAATGAACAACCGGGGTCTTTTTAAAAAAATCCTCTTGTGCTTTTTCTTCAATTTACAGCAGTTCATTTTAACAACAGCATTCAATCAGTGACAGCCACATTTTTCTGTGCTACTTTAAAAGGAATATAAAAATAGAGCTAAAGCCTTGTACCTTTCATTGCTTTCAACATTGGGGAGGAAAGGCACAGGCAAGTTTGAAGAAAGTGCTTTAAAACAAACTTTATTTTATTGGAGAATTTATCTTGGCTCTCTCATTCCCATTATACCTCTATTTCTACATATTAGGCAGACCATGAGAGCAGTCCAGCTACTTCCAAGTCCTTCTGCTGAAGACCTTTTGGAATTAATGATGTCTGTTGAAGTAGATGTGCAACTCTTATAATGCCTGAGATTTTAATGAGATGCTCCGCAAATGCTAGGCTGGGTAGGAGTCTTATGTCCTTAAAAGTGTGCGTGACTCAGGACAGCTTTGGTGCTGAATAACAGGTGACTGTATAGGATAACTCCTTTTGATACCAAAAAAGAAACACTGAGGTGTCTCAGCTGTGCCAAATTGCTCTTTATCTTGGCACTGCAAAATAGACTTTTATCCTATAACACACAAGAGTTTGCACATGGTACATATGCAGTTATTTACATGGAGGTGACTTTTATGCAAGATATTTGTCTTGGTGTGAAGCCCATTTAATTAGTCTCCACGAAACTGTAATTCCACACATCTTAAAGAACTATCCTGATATTGTTTACATGAGCATTGATTCTGCATGTTGTTCTCTCTTTTTCTTTTTAATTGTTCCTTGTGGGCTACAAAACAAAGCGCTTCTTAGTCTACTAATGAGCTAAAATCTTAACCTGTGTGCTAGATTTTGCTGCTCAGCTGTTTCTTAGCAGGTATAAGGCATTTGACCATAGCTCAGGTGTTGTTGTTGTTTTTTAAATGAAGCAATTGAAGCTTCTGCCTTACCCTTCCCCACCCTCCCCAACCTGTCGGAATCTATGACCTTATGCAAACAATATATGTATGTAAAAACCAATGTACAGAAATGTGGTTATAGGATAGATGCTTAAACAACAGCTTAAAAGGGAAGCAGAGGCTGAGAGACAGAGACAGTTTTTCTTATACTTTCCGTAGCAACTGGTGGAAAACTGGTTGAGGGCAAAGGGAGGCCTATTGGCACTCATTCAAAACCCAAGTTTTCAGGAATAGAAAAGGCATATTAGTGGGTACATGAGAGAAATGCAATAACAGCATTTGTGGAGATAGACAAGAGAGAGGTGCACTAGCTAAGCTAAGAACAGAAGAAGAGCCTGGCAACCCAGTGGCCCATCTTATCCAGCTTCCTGTTCCTGCAGTAGCCAATCAGATGCCTCTGGAAAGTCTGCAAGTGCAACCTAAGTGCAACAGCACCGTCCCCTCCTGTGGTTCCCAGCAGCTGGCATTGAGAATTACACTGCCTCTAACAGTGGAGATAGCAAAGGGATATTCCCAGCCTTGCTACCAAATATGCTTTTTAAACTGGGCTGACCTTGGATCTTTCATGCACTTCCCTGTATGCCAAGGGTCAGGGGATCAGTTTCCAGCCAAGAGTTCATTGCCAAACCACCTTTCGGCAAGAGCTGCAGGTATGAGAACAGGTGTGTTAAAACATATGTTGAATAAGTTATGGAACATGGTTTAGGGATCGTTTTCCAAAACCACCATCAAAAACATATATGGAAATTTCCTAGATCATTGGCAAGGTGTAAATGTGCTGTTTTAAAAGTATGGTGTGTACACAGGCACAGAGTTCCAACTCTACAATTCTATGATTCTATGACTTCTGGGAGCCCTTTTGACTGCCAATTCTGTCTTCCTTGTTTGATAGGGTAGAGTTCTGGCAGAGAAGACTGGAGTGTGATTCCTCCTCTCCACAATGTTTATTTTTTCTAAGCTTCCTTGGGGGGTGGGGGGGGGGACTCAGAAAGACCAAAGCTTTTTCCATGAAAGGTAAAAACAAACAAACCCACCCTTCATTTTGAGCTGAGCCATGGGGGAAGGCTACCTATCACTACTAAAATAATACTGAGGCAATATTAATCATTTACAGGAATGTGATACCACTGTTTTATTTAATTTTCTGTTGATCACTGACTCCTTGCTAGCCCAATCATAGCAATAGAGCCTATTCTGTTCACCATAACTAGGGTGGCATCAGCAGCAGAAATTGTAGAAACTGCTGTGGTCATAAATTTTCCCACCGATTTCAATATTGTCATTCAGGGATATTGCAGAATCAAGAACAAGTGTCTGTTTTGCCATAGTTTCATGAAAACAGTTTGGTCTGTCCCTTTTCATTCAGGTGTTCATTATTTATGTTGAGTCACAGTTTTTGATGGATGGAATCCAATTTGCTAAAACTCCATTAGCCCTCGCTATGAATTATACAGGTGCGTCTAAGATTAAGTAGCTTTTGGGGACTTGCAGCATAAAAGCTATTAAAAATAAACTACTATAGGTTAAATTGTTTCAGAAGGGAGCAGAAGTCGCTCTCTTCATGGCAGTGTGAACGGTAGAGTGCGGCTGGTGTTTTTCATAGTTCATTCTGTGAAGGAATAGTTTTGCAGAGGGAGGGGAGGCCATTCACATTTTTAAACACCCAATAAATCCAATAAACATTAGGCTCATGCAGTTACGTATATCTTTCTCCCACTTTTTAAAATCAAAAGAAGCCTTGAGAGGCTACAGTAGGTCCTTCTTCTATGCTTTGTGCATTGCTAATCTTGCATTGCTGTTCCGATGCCTTCTGTCTAATGACCTCTCTGAAAATCATGATTCTGTGGCTCTATGACCCATGCAACTCTGAACCTTGGTTGCAATGCCCACCTTAATACAAAGTGAACATTGCATTCCAAACTTCATTTAGGTTCAGAATGTTCTCTGCCTTGGATTTCAGTTTGAACCAGAGAACCATTCCTTCCTACCCACTTATCTGGTTGCTGCTCTGGTGACAGTTGGCAGGTGGAAGGAAGGTTTCTCTACTTTCTCCACCTCCCCCAGAATCTGGAACAGTGACGCAGGTGCCAGGAGTCCAGGGCAATATAATTCTCTGAAAGTGCCTGAGGTCAATAAGATGCCTTTGGAAGATTACATTTCCCCCAGACACCTGTTGCCTGGGTTACCAGCATAGCAGTGAATCAAGTCTCAGTGGGGATGGGTTTGGGGAGAGGGGCACCTCCCTACCCCCCCCCCAACCTGGCTTTCTTCCTTGCCACTGCCAGGTTAAGGCAATTCAATGGAAGAAAGATGGGTAGGGTTTCTGCGTGATTATGGAGTCCAATTGTGTGAGGAATAATTGAGCTGTTTTCTTACTTTTGGGGAAAATAGCTTGGTTTGCTGAGTACATTTCTTAATTGAACCTGTGATGGGAAGAGAGATGAGAGGAGATTTGCTCATCACTAATCTTCTCCATCCCAGGATCATCCCAGCTACCTTTTCTTTTTATGTCTTGTCTCTTTTATACCCGCCCTAATCTGACCCACAACATTTATCACCTCATCACTTCTTCTGAAGGATTTCCATCCATTCCCCTGCTCTAAATTTAGCTCTTCTTTGCCCATAAACACAAAACTTCCTGTATTACAAGAATAAAAGAGTAATGTTATGTGACATTTTCCCCTATGAAATGATGTGTTAAGGTGGACACGGCACATAAATACCAGTTTTGTTTCACAGGGAGAAGTAGATGAAGCAATGGATTCTCTTCACAGAATAACTGAAGAGAGATGAGGGAAAAGATGAGCCTGTACTGGAGATCAGAAATAATGGGGAGTTATATTCATTATGTGGCAAATCTTAGGATAGCTTCATCTTGTTCACTCTGTGGTCTCTGGCTGGCTGGCATCATCCATATGACTATTCTCCAAAAAAATAAATAAATGAAGAACCAGGTTTTTCATGCTGCTGAAACAGTAGCAGCAGAATGAGGAAGCAATGGCAGTGGGGAGAAGTGAAGATTCACATCAATAATTGGGTGGATTCATGTAATATTTCA
The DNA here is from genome assembly GCF_965112155.1 of Podarcis liolepis. NCBI lineage: Eukaryota > Metazoa > Chordata > Lepidosauria > Squamata > Lacertidae > Podarcis > Podarcis liolepis. Next base: position 90,824,827 of record NC_139557.1, on the reverse strand, counting down.
CTTTCTGCAAGCATTACTTTCACAATCCTTACCCAAATGAAACTGGTGAACAGTCCTGCACAATACTATGACTGGGTGAACAATCTGTGCCTTCTTTGCACTTAACTAGAAGGTCACACTAGACCACTTTGCTAAGTGCTTTGATCCTAAGCAGCAAAACACTATATGCTTCCGAAAAATCTCATAAGCCTTTCAGTCTGTTTCATCCAATTTACAAAGTGCAAACTTTCCTTTTGTTTCATCGACAACTAGCTCATTATTTTATTTACTTTGTGGAGGCTTTCTGAAGAAATAATGTGTGTCAGGGGGAAAAAAAGGTTTTACAGATGTGCTTTCATATTATTTAATTATTTTTTAAGTTAGCTCAGTCAGGCAACTCAGCACAAAACATGCCACAAAACATAATGTGTAATAATGATGCTTTTAAGTCTTGATTCCGAAAGGTCATCTTAAATCCTGCTAGCTGCAATCTGGCTGTATGGAGCAAAACTATGAAGCATGTGAGGAGGAAGAGGAAGAGGAAGAGACTTATCTGTCTTGTGTCTGTTAACATGCAGGAATGTAATCAGGCCTGGGCGTTTTTGAGAACAGAAAGTGTCTGGGTAGTGTGGTAATTGGGGTGAAAGCAGGAGATAGCAGAGTGGGATATGGCAATGGATTTTCATTTTACTTGTTGGAAGGCAGAATCATGTGCATTCTCTACTGCCGGTGGTTTTGCTTGGAGCAAAGGTCAGGAGCAATAAGCAAGGAAGGAAAAAAGTTGCTCATGCAGCTGAATCCCATTTGGAATTCTTTGCTGATTCCTGTACTTGGTTTGCATATAAGATGCTGCTGAGGCTAGAGGCATAGTCTTGGCATCATCTTTGCTGGAAGCCTACTGCTCAGCTTTTATCCTCTCTTTAGAATTTACAGCTTTACCCACTTGAATGGAAACTGGTATAATGGTACAGTTACCTCCCAAACATGTAGGCTCCTGTAGGCAGCCGATTATGTTGGAGAAAACAGAGGCTTAGCTTGAGCCAGGGCTGAACCTTGTTCCAAGAGTTAACCTTGGAACGCATAACAATAAAAAACAGTGGTCAGGGTCCAAAGAATCAGTTTGGCACTTGCAAAATCTTCTGCTAGCTCAGTGGAATTTAATTCTTTTCTTTTTCTTTGAATGAAACACCACTCTGCTACATTTCCCAAGTTGTGCAGAGCCACCATGGAAGAACACTAGTGTTGTTTTTTTGCCACTTTTTAAAGGTAGGCACTTAAATGGGGACAAAAGTGTCCCCAGTGCACCCCCCCCCAATTGTAGTGCCCCCCTTATGTGCCACAATATGTTTTTGAACCTGCTTGCAGCACCAGCTGACTGATCTTCAAGTGACTGTTTTTTAAAAAAGTCTCCCTTCTAGAAACAGTGTTACCCAAGAATTTTAAGAAGGCCCACCAAAGCTTATGGAAAATCAGAACTACATGTTACACTTGAAACAGGGATGTTTCCTAAAACAGCATTGCCTGCTGGCTTTTCCCTTTCTCACCCATAATGCGTAGAATCACTGACTCACCGTTTAAAAATAATATCAATGTGATTTTTTCTTCTTCTGGCCAGTGGTAGCCATTGATGTGGAGTGGGCAGAGAAATGCATGATATGATGACATCAGGGCTGAGGGTATGTAACCCTACAGGTTATGGGGGGATAGGGAAACTAGTGCTACTGTTTTCCATGGCAGTATCATAGAAGAAATGAAATAAAGGAAAGGTTGGAGTTCAGACAGCAACATGAAGTGAACTTTGCTCCTGTGCCAAAGCGCTCTCTCTCTCTCTCTCTCTCTCTCTCTCTCTCTCTCTCTCTCTGTGTGTGTGTGTGTGTGTAATGTCACAGTAGCCCGAAGTGATGTTGAGGTGCTCTGGTATGCCTCAGCTCTAGATGAGAAAGACCAGTTTGCAAAGACAGAGACCCTTTATGTGAAGAAGTGTCAGAAGTATACGTTACATAACTGCCTTCTGTGCTTTGCAAAATGTATCTCAAAACCTTCAGAATATTTATTATGATGAATGGAAACATTGGGGCTAACATTGCCTGCATTTTCTGTTTTGTTTTGTTTTTAAAGAATCCTCCTTGAAAATAGGCTGGGCTTCTGAATACTGGTATATATTATTTAATAGCTCATAACAGTCCTGGATCAATTCTAAGCCTGTGGCTTTGCTATCAGTCTTTTCCACTTAACAAATCAAAACTGGAATTTTCTAACTCCTAGTAAACCTAGCATAATCTGCTATTGGAAAATGAAGCTGTTTCTCCCCATTAATCATCCCTGTCATGACTAATGGTAAATATGTTAGAATCTGAACCTGGTTATGGGGTGTGTGTGTGGAGAGAGAGAGAGAGAAAGAAAAAGGAAGGAAGGAAGGAAGGAAGGAAGGAAGGAAGGAAGGAAGGAAGGAAGGAAGGATTGACATAGGACATGCATGTGCACACACTGGCTTTAATGGGCTTGTTGGCAACCAACTATTTGGACACCATGCCAAGCAGATAAAATAAGTTTAAAAGACACATGTGGAGCATGTAAGGAATAAGACTAAGTTTTAGTGAAATTTTTGAAAACATTCGCAAACTTGATAATAGATTCACAAACTTGAAATGATTACAGTGACCAGCTAAAGGCTGAAATATAAAGAGATATTGAAATATTAATGGAAATAAGTTGTCTTTATTGTATGAATGAACCTCAAGTGAGGGTCTAGAAAAGGCAACTGAGGTATTTCTGTGGCCCATTATCCGACTGCTGTGGACCACATTTGATGTTCCAGGAGATTCCAACAGAGTCCTTTCCCCTGGAGTTCACTAGTGGGCTGCCCACACCATACATTTAAAGCACACAACAAGAATTCTGGGAGCATTCTGTAATTTATTTTGTAATTCTGTAATTTATTAAAGGTGATGAAAATTGTAGCTTTGTGAGGGGGAAAATACTGTTCCCAGGCTTCTTTGGGGGAAGTCTTATGGGTACACAAGAGAATTCTCTGTTTGTTTTCCCAAGTCCAATTCTATCAGAATTGTTTTGCAACAGTGTGAAGAGACTTCAACTAAAACTGGCTGTGCAACAGAGCCCCTGAGGAGGAATTCAGTTTGAAACATGCTGGGGTCGGTAAAAAAAGAAGTTCTCTTGGGCACCCAGAGTTGTCATTCCATCATTTCAACCCCCCCCCCCCGTGTTTTGTGCCTTCCCATTTTTTTCTATATTGTTGCCATAATGTTGAAAGTGATCTTGACAGAAGCTCTACACAGCCATTTACCCACTCATTATGCAAGGTGTATACTGTATGTAAAGGCTTCCTATGCAGACATTCACACTGTGCGTGCAAATGCCAAGAGTAGGGGCTACCCGCTACACATGAATGTATGGTGTGTGCCTACTCAAGGTGCCCCAACTTATGTACTGGGACAATGCATAAGTAAAACATCTGCCCCAGGTAGAATAGTCCCTGTTAACTGAATGAAGGGCATTAAGTCTTCTGATCACTGTAAATACCGGGGATCATCAATTCAACTGCCTAGCCAAATATATTTTAAATTTACTGTCTCAGCAAATATTCCTGCTAGTAAATATGCTTGCTAGACTATTCATAGGAAACAAATAGAAAAGAGGTGTGAATCAGCCTTCATAGCAAGTTCATCTTAAAATGTGAATGCATTTTTATGAGCACTTTTCGCAGTGTAAGCCCAATATGGAGGCGAGAATTTCGGTGGTACACAATAGTACCATAAATCTCACGAAGACAAGTGCCTTGTAAAAAAAACATGTTGTTGCTTTCTATATTCAAGTTGGAACTGGTACGTGAACAATATTCTCTAAGCTTTGTGATCGCAGTGCTAGTAGGGCAGGAGGGAAACAAAGAGCAATAGTGGGAGACAAAAACAGGGCAACCAAAATTATAATCCCCCTGAAAAACTGTTGCTTGGGAGAAGGAAAGACAAAAGGGTTAGGCCAAACAGTATATGTATATATATTATCCCAAGCTGCAGATGCTGTTTAAAAATTCAGTAATTGATATTCCAGGTAATATACTTACAGAAAGCAGTATCTCTTTAAACTTCAGGTGATGGGTTTTGAATAGATCTATTATCTCTAGCTGTTGCTCTTTATTCACAGTGTGCAGTGGTGAAGTTCTTAGGAAGAAAATATTTTCATGAGTTTATTTTTTTAACAGCTTTCTGAATTCTTATTTTAAATTATGTAAAAAGCTGCTTTGCCCTAAAGCTGCCCTTGGGCAAGTAGCACAGAGGACTTTTACAGGGTCAGTTCCTCTCACAGACTCTTCCCCCCCCCCTTTAAAGGTGTCAAGCTTGACACTTACTACCACTGTCAGAGGCAGTATGCTTCTGAATACCAGTTGCTAGAAACCACAGGAGGGAGAAGTGCTGTTGAGCTCAGGTTCTGCTTGTGTGCTTCCCATAGGCAACTGGTTGTCCATTGCGAGAACATGACGCTAAGCAAGATGGGTCACTGGCTGTTACGTTCTCCGTTTGCAAATAGGTGTGCATCTTCTTGTTGATCTCCAAATGTCATGTTTCCCTATTGTGCATCAGCAACACTGTTAACATTTTAATGGCTTTGAAGACCTTAAGGTTGGAAGAGATAATCAAGACATATTGTTTGTCCTTCCATATATTAGAAACCTACCAAATGTCTTCTGTACTAAGAATACTGAATTGAACCATGCTGTGTTTGTGACTATAAAATTGTCTCTACTATGAACACAATAATCTACCATTCATTTTTTAAAGAATAACCTTTTATATGTTTTAAAGCTATGTGAGTTTTATTTTATATTTTTGAGCAGCCTTAAGTTTTGGTTCTGGGGAAAAGGAGGGATATAAATAAAGTTAATTAATTAATGAATCAGTCATGGTAGCAAAAGTGAAGTTTATGGGAACATCTAAGTAAATAATGGTGGGGATAGGTTACTAGATACATAATAATGAAGTTACCAACACCATGGTGGGGGGAGGAATAGCTTGTTGCTTTTCCAGATGGAGAGATGTGGGTGAAAATGTACATTAGATATCTGACTTGGGTCTGACTACTGAGTTGATATTCCTATCAACTTTCCAGTGTCTGTAGCAAAAACATAATGAGTAGTTTGACCAAGCAGGTGGCAGTATTTTGACGGAACTCAGCAGAATCAAACCAGAGCAAATACCATTGGTTTAATTACACACATAAATGTAGAATGCACAACACAATGTGAGCATTTGCCTAAGAAAGAAAATACCAAAATCATGTATAATAGCTAGAAATGCTTCCCCCTAAAGATGGCCAAATAGAAGGCAAGGTCTATTTCTTACATGCTTTACTGTTTTAAAATCCATAGAATTATCTTTTGTAAGCCACTTTGAGGTGTATAAATTTTATTAAACAAACAAACAATATAGAATCCAGATCAGCCTTATGACAGCCAAACAGGTATTGTCAGGTTGCAGCATAAGGTCTAATGATACAAATTTCTATACCACAGTGCAATAGAAATTTCCAGGGTGGTTTACATAAAAGGAAAGAGTGCTGTTGTGCTCAGGTCCTATTCATGTGCTTCTCATCGGCAGCTGGTTGGTCTCTCTAGATCAGCATACTGGACTAGATGGGCCATTGGCTTGTTCCAGCAGGCTTCTCTTACGTTCCTTTGAAAATATGAAAACATATTGGTGAAACAAACCAGAATACTCGAAACTGAAGACTAAAAAGGAAGCAATATCTTAACAGCCAAATGAAAACAGGCTGAAGGACCAAGGGAAACAGCACCTTTGCCTGGTGCTGAAAGGGCAACAAAGTAGATCTTGAGAAATCATTTCATAATTGGCACATCACTGCTAAGGAGATCCTCTTCCTGGTTGCCACCTGCCTTAACTAACACATTATGGATACCTACAGAAGATGTTAACCTTGTGGGTGCACATATGTGGAGACAGGCAATCCTTAAAGAGACTCGTCTTAAATCAGAAAATTTATTCACAATGTAATTGTATCTATGTTTATTCAGCTGTAAGACCCCTCCTTAGTAAGTGTGGTTAGGGTTGCTGGGTCAGTCATCAAAACTAAGCCTAAGAAGGGAAGACTGGTGTCAGTTATAAAAGTCTGCCTTTATTAAACAAAAACAAAACAAAACAAAAAATCTTGTTTGAAAGCAAGTGGAGGTCAACTGATAATATTTTTTTAATGTTTGAGCACAGCAGGGCTATCTCTAGAATATAGTTTCCAGTATATTTTTTAAAATTCCAATCTAGTCTAGATATGTTTTCAAGTAGAATGAGACACCTTAAGGGTATGTAGGTAGAAATCTGCTAAGACACACTAGCTTATTATTCTTTGAAAAGTCGTCATTGCAACACAATGTTGAGGCTGACATAATAAAAGGTTCAGAATCCAGACTGATATTGCTTGTCACTGCTTCTTACATGGCAGCTTTTACACTCCACTTCTCCTAAACCAATTGCATTTATCATTTTCATCCAACGTGCACCTTGCAGTCTCAGTTCTTATACAATAGTAACATCCACACTCTGCAATGGTAGTGTGGTGGTGGAGCATTCCACTTAATGTCTGCATGCAGAGCCTAGGTGTGTAGTGTAAGGCTGCAGAAAGACATGGTGTCTGGTTGTGTCTGGGAACTGGATGCAGAATAGCCAACTGAAACTGGGTAGACAAGACTCATGGGATATGGCTGGTAATTCCTGGGAACAGAGTTATTTGTGGTTGATGGGAAAATTGATGCAGTGGAACTACAAAGTAAGAAAACTCCACCATCAAGGACTTCACTTCTACAAGAAATGGAGAGGTTGACCTCCTCTGACTGCTCACATTTGCAATTTTGTGGTGATTCCTGATTAGTTGATATACCTGGTTCTTGTGGGTGTAGTGGCAGCTTCTCATTAACTGTATCATATGAAAAGTCTGTGACCCTATCTCTAATGTAGATGCAACACCTGTGATGCCTGTCATTATGACCTCAAAGAAATGGCTTCAAAATTACATATTTTTCTTGCTTTCCCTTGAACACTGTTGTGATGATACGGAGTAAAGAGAGGCTGTGGCAGGAAATGGGAGCAAAGACAGTGGTGCTAAATGGATGTGGACTCTCAATCTGGCCAGGAAAAGAACACAAAATGTTCAATGAGGCACCTTCAGTCCTATGGTTTTATTGCATAGGCTAAAAGGAGGTGTTCCAATAGCTGAATCTAAAGCTGATATAAATTTCATAGCCATGGATGTCAGAGAATTCTGGTTAAAATGGAAATGGGAAAGGGAATTGTTACAATTTGCAGGCTTGCCCATGGTCAGGAATGGAAATCACGCAAGTAAATATGAGCAGTAGTCATTATTGCTGTTGTTGATTAGTTCCACGAATAATACATAAATAATTACATTTTAAAAATATTGTTTTTGATGTTTCCCTTCCATTGAAATGCATTGAAGCTGATTATATAATTAATTACATAATCCGTTAGGTTAGTTTTGACTATAGTAGGTAACAAGATGAACAATGTAGATTTTAGCAAAACAGAAACAGGACTGATTGCAAGAGGTGCTGACTGGGACAGAAATCACTGCTGGCTTACATTCCTAGACATGGATTGTTGAAAGCCAAATGGTGTTGTTATATGGGAAGCTCTCAAATTAGTTGGCATGGCTGACTGTAAATATAATGTGCGAATAGAAAATATTCAGTATGTGTAGAGTATGTGTCACAATATCATAGCCCTCAGCTGGACCAATGTACTCAAAGCGTCCTGTTTTTAAAATGTTCAAAATCTGCAGTGTTTCATTACACCTTTGAAGACCTCTAAAGATCACATATACAGTACTTATTTCCTGGCTTTCTATTATTGAAGCCAACTTCATGTTGAGACAGTACCTGTACTGTAGAAAAACAACAGACTGGCAGAATGAGTGGCAGGAGGGAGGGAGGAAAAAACAACCACCCAAACACACAGGGGAAAGCTACAATGACATCAACAAGCTCTCATTGAATAAAAAAGCAGTGCATGGATTAACAATGATGACAATGAATGTGAACAATAACAAACATTAATCATAATCACAATAAATTTCAATAAGTTTCTTTAAATCTCATATTTCTCGGAGTGGGAGGAAACCTCAGAACAATTCAGTTCATATTTTTAAGAATGAACATAATCAAGAATGTTTTAAATAATGGTTATGAGTTTTCAGACAAGTTATTCCAAATGCATAAATATTGGTTTATAAAAGAGGAGGTGAGCCCATGAGGGGGCATGCTTTCATAGTACTCACTTCTTTCTTGTGGCTCCCAAGTGGATTTCCCTTTTCTTTTCTTCTCTGCATCTCCTCTTCTTCTCCTTCCCTCTTGTGTCTAGCAATGGGTGAATCAGTCTGTGGCACATTCACATGTGTGAGTTCCATCCCAGTTCCATACTAACCAGCAGGCTTTTTCCTGCATGGAAATTTGCACTTAAACATGTAATTCAGAACATACCTAGGTTCAGTTCAAAGGGCTGGACCTGATGTTTAAAGCCCTTCATGGTTTGGGGCAAGGGGATTTAGATCACCTGTCCCCATCATATGTGCCTGTCTTTACTTTGAGATTCTCATCAGATACCCCTCTCTGGTTTCATCCTAGAGGCTACCAGGGGGAGGACCTTTTTAACTGTGGTACCCTAGGTTTGGAATCGTACCCTAGGTGTGGTACCCTAGGTTTGGAATCGTCTTCCAACGGGCTCACCTGGCACCCAGTTTAATATCTATACAGTACCAGGTGAATATTTTATATTTCCTAGACCCTTTAAATTTTGTTGTTCTGTAGTTCTTTAAAAACTTTTATTTATACACCTGTTGTTTGACAGTGCAATCCAAAGTAAGTGACTAGTGGACTTAGGAAGTCCTACTGGCTTGCACTACCTGGGGCAAGAGATGGAGTGGTGGGTGTATCTTGTTCTTCCTCTGTGTGGATCCCTTGTGTGGGGTACCAGTAATTCCTCCCCATTGGTTCCAAGGAAGGTGGGGATTAGGTCAATTAATATTGGAATATGGAAAGATAATTTGGCAAGCATCCCTACTTGCATCCCATGACTTAGGCCTAATTCCAACACAAAGTTAGGCACGCTTACAGCTGTTGATTTCAGTGGGCTTAAGCAAGCTTAACACTGTGTCTGTTTTAGACTTTTGTTTGTAAACTAGTGGGCAAGGCTAGTCTTTATTGTATTCATGTGTAACACCTAGCTATAGTAGGTGTTGTAGAAGCAATCTTACTTCCCTCATCTATCTCCAGACATTTAATATTTTGAGTTTGTAGGTAATGTTCTTCACTTTCACTCTGAGAGGTACATTTCCTTTTATTTTATTTTTTGACTATTTTCCTGGAAGCTTTGTCCTGCTGTCAGATTCAGTAGCAACTCCAGGTGGTCTTCAACTGTTCTGTTGCTTAGGGAATTGCTTCTTATCATTTCTAGTTAGGTGACAAATGGGAGGATTCGATTTTCACAGGGATGGGTGCTCAGTTGCTATGAGAGACTGTCTTGCACCATAACTTCTGCAAGTGGGAAGAGTCATAAGGCTATATGAATCTCTTCAGATATAATTGTACTCAGGTTGGTTCCTTTGTACTGGCATCCTTCAAATATGTGTCAACACTTTTTGTTCAGAAAATTCATAATGCTCTCATATTAATGAAGCTGGTCTGCCTTAGATAAATATATAGTAGTAGCATTTTTATTCGGCATACTGACAAATGAAACAACTCAGTGAGCAGAAGCTGACAGCAGATAAACATTAAACAGTGGAGGAAGGAGAGTAGCCCCAGTTGAACAAAGTGGCTTGCATTTTGGAATGCTGCTCTGTTTCGTGCCATTGTGCTAGTACTCCCCTTCTGAAGCACTTACATGCTGGCTTGTTGTGCCCTGAAGGGGGCATTCACACATCATACTATTCCTGTAGTTGCTCCAATCATTACTTTACAGCTTCAACATGTGCAGCTGCCAGAGCCATGCCACATCATCTAGTGTTGTGCTAAAACCTGCCCTCAGATTATCTCAGAAGGGGGCCTTTGCCTGTAAAAGTGTCATAGTTGTCCTGCCTATGGGTTGTATTCAACTACGTTTTAGTCAGAGTAGACCCACTGAAATTAATAGGCATGTCTAACTGAGGTTCATTAATGTCTGATCCTTAGGTCCTAAGGATCCTCAGGATTCCAAGTCGTCTCTTACATTCAGAGACACCAAGACAGGGCACTTGGCTCAAAAATTTCTGCACCCTTTCATTATACAATCTCTTTCTATGTACATAAATATAGTTTCCTTATGTTATATCCTTCCTCCTGCCCTTTTCTCTTGTCTTGGCTGACCCTTCCTTCTTTCTTCCTTGGTTCTCTTTCCCTTCCAGTTCATCTGCCCTTGCTAGGGCAACCTCCTTCTTTTCCCTCTGTCTACACCTCTTTCCTCCTCCTTAGTAAAGTCCTCCTCATGCTCTCCTTGTCTGCTGTGCTCCTTCTCCATATAGTTCCTGGTGGAACCTGCCTCTAAAATCTCCAGAGGTCATGTTGCTGGGTGTGGATTAAGGTGTCCTTATGGTATCAGCCTCATACACACATAGTCCCTTCCAGCCCTGATGCCTCTGAATCCATGGGTGGACTGGGTGGATCAGGAGAATTCTGGTCTGGCAAAATACAGCCTCAGTCCAGATTTACAAAAATCATGGGCAGTTGGAGCCAGGATTTTCAGGAGTCTGGACTGAACTCTTTTATGCTCCCAGGGCCCTTAGGTTCCGCCTACTGGCGTGGCTGCTAACCACCTGTCACCTATGGGAGTTTGTTGTTCCCTGAACTCTCTCCCTAATGAATTATGGAGCCAAGCAAGCTGTTCTTCTAATGCTGAGGTGGGACCATGCTGGTTCTTTTGCCACCTGATCTATGTTGGGATGGTAGGCACAGTAACCACCCTCTGGTGGTGATGTAGGGCAGTACTACTATATTTACTGTGGCAAAAAGCTCTCAGATGTTGAGCTCAGTGAAATATCTATGAGCTTTGAAGAATTTCCTCATTGAGACATACAACCTGTCAGTTGCTTTCTGTCTTTCCCCCCTTGTGACTTCCAGGCTTGTCTCATCAGTCCTAAGGTTGCCTAAATCATGGCTGTGTGGCTCCTGCTAGAAGGCATGCCGTTAATAGTCTTCTTGAAAATATATCTGAGCAATGTTGAATATATTTTACAGATTTTATTTCCATTCTGTAAAACCCTAACTGCTGCCTTCATTGATATACTGCCTGAAGGCTTTGTCCTGTAGTAAAATAAAAAATAAAAAATCATTGTATTGCTCCCCAGCTGTCCTCTTCTTTATTCTCTAATTCTCTCTCCCTTGAAATATGATCTGCTTTGTTCCTCTTCTATTTCTGCTGAATACATTTATTACACATTCAGATGAGCACATATGTATTTGCAATTATTACTTATTTAACCCAGGCTAATTTCACTTTGCTGAGGTTACTCTTCATTTCCCATGCCCCATGCCATTCTCATCTGTGCTGTTAAAGAAAACCCTGTCAGGATGGAGATAATATATACTTGAGGAGATACTAAAATCACACTGCGGGTTATTGAACAATACATGTTTTTCAAAGCTTATTTATGCTTTTCTTTTGGTTAAGTAAAATCATCCAATTCGTTCCATCAATAAAATTATTGTTCTTACCAAGAGATACTGTTTCCCGCTAATAAATATATAAACAAAGTAGGTCCTGCCTTTTCCAGCTTTTTAAATTGGCTTATTCTCTTTTGGGTTGAGCAAAAGCAGCAGTCAGAATATGAATTTGATGGGCTGCTGGCATTGGCCAGTAGCCAGCAGCCAGGCAATCTGGCCTGCTATTTGCCGTATCCCTGGTGAAGTCTGGGGCCTGGACGCAACACCGCCCACCAAGAAGGGTCCAATGAAAATGGGGACATCCTACTCCATACCCTCCAACATTTCTCCAATGAAAACAAGGTGGTCCTTAATAAAAGTGAGACATTCTAGGTTCAAATCAGAAACCGGGATGGCTTCTGTAAATCTGGGACTGTCACTGGAAAATAGGGACACTTTGAGGGGTTGGACAATGTCCCACAGGAGAAGCTGCCTTACTCAGTCAGGCCACTGATTCACATACTTCAGTATCATCTATACCAGGAGAGGGGAATCTTTTCCACCCAGTGGGCCAGCTCCTGAATACTCCCCAGTCTTGAAGGTCATTTTGGCTGGTGGGCAAGGCCACCCATCTGTCGCAATAACATCAGGTGACTAAAGTATTCCCCCCCCCCATTGTGGGTGCAGCTCAAGCCCAACCTGCAGAGGAAGAACCTTTGCATTGCCCACTGGTGCAAAGGAGTATTTGTGCTTACTTCAAGCCCATTTCGGGACTTGCTGTAAGCACTGATCCCAGTGGGCTTGTTGTAAATACCAGTTAGCAGATTGGTGTTTGCAGCAAAACTGTTTTGGGCAGGGATCGGCTGTGCTACAGATTTCCCTATGAGGAATTCCCTGTTGAGAACTCTGTAGCGCAGCCCATTGCAGCGGACTTACTGTCAGGGCCTGTATATTCAAATACTTCTCATAGGTTCAGGAACTTCATGTGTGTTGTGTAGATTAGTGTAACCATTGTGTTTGCAAAAGGCAGTACAGTGGTACCTCGGGTTAAGTACTTAATTCATTCCGGAGGTCCATTCTTAACCTGAAACTGTTCTTAACCTGAAGCACCACTTTAGCTAATGGGGCCTCCTGCTGCCGCCGCACCGCCGGAGCACGATTTCTGTTCTCATCCTGAAGCAAAGTTCTTAACCTGAGGTACTATTTCTGGGTTAGCAGAGTCTGTAACCTGAAGCGTATGTAACCCGATGTACCACTGTACTGTAGTCACTTGAGGTGTTTTGTTTTGTTTTAAACTAAAACTAGCCTTTGGTCCTTAAAGTTTCATAGCAAGGCAAATGGAGGGAAACTTGAAGTGTGTGGGTTAAAGTATTAATTCACAGAGCAGGTTTCACTGTTCTGCTTCACACACACTATAAAATAGAAGTACATGGTAATGAAAAAGCTACTCCCCCATAGAGTGTTCTGCCCTGAACTGCAACGAGCTTGCAAAAGATGAGAGCCTAATATATTCCTCATGGGCATATCAGAATATTTTGTATTTATCCGGAAGGAATGCAAATGTTGGATGTCGTTACCAATTCTTCAGAGTCCTGGCACTGTTCTAGAAAGTTTGTTATCTCTGATTTTTTTATATATATTTTGCATTTGAGAGATTTCTTGACAATGGAACTTTGGCTTGTATAAGAACATTTTGTGCTTTTCCTAATAAGCTTTTTCAGCTTGATGTAACTTAGCTTATAGAGTTCAGCCATGTGGACATAGTTAAAGCGTTACTAAAGCAGTCAGTTGTCTAGTGCATTTATTTTGTTACTTTCACCATTATAAAATAATAAAATGGTGATAGTTAACATATTGTAGTCACATTACAACATGATAATGTAAAACACTTAGGCTTCCCGGAGGTCAATGCACATGAACCCGGCTTCAGCGCTGCTGGAGGTCCTGATCCAGCCCCTTTATCTGAGCACAGGTGTGGGGGAGAATTTCAGTTTGGTCAGACCTAATCTAATTCATGTGGTGCTGTGGGTTAAACCACAGAGCCTAGGATTTGCTGATCAGAAGGTCAGTGGTTCAAATCCCCGCAACGGGGTGAGCTCCCGTTGCTCGGTCCCTGCTCCTGCTAACCTAGCAGTTCGAAAGCATGTCAAAGTGCAAGTAGATAAATAGGTACCGCTCCGGTGGGAAGGTAAACGGCGTTTCTGTGCACTGCTCTGGTTCGCCAGAAGCGGCTTAGTCATGCTGGCCACATGACCCAGAAGCTGTACGCTGGCTCCCTTGGCCAATAAAGCGATGAGCACCGCAACCCCAGAGTCGGTCATGACTGGACCTAATGGTCAGGGGTCCCTTTACCTTTACCTTGAATCTAATTCACACCTCCTCCTCAATAATGAACCAAAACACACTTGCCCTTCAAAATTAATTCTCCTCCAAACTGTGATGCAATTCTCCATCCAACATATGTGTATAAAAAATTGTATATTAGGGGAATGTCTGTACAAAATTGCCTGTACTAGTGAAAGTAATGTATGGAATACTTAATATTCAGGAAAAATATTTGTAAAAACAAATATATTAGCCACATTTCATATATTAGGAGAAATGCCTACTAAAATACTATTTTTGTGAATGCTTTCCCCCCCAAACTGATGTAGGAGTGTGGAGAATTGAAGTTAAGATTGGAAAATTAGAAATCAAGAAAAACCAACATTAACATCCTTATCTGAGGGCTATGATATTGCTTTAGTTTGTACACTTGGCTCTCATGTACTCAGTATCCCAGCAGCAACACAGACAAAAAGCCCTTTAGGGTGTTTGCTGTGCAGGGCCAGCCCAATACATACTGGCACCTTAGATGAATCACAAAATGGTGTTCCCCTGCCTCCATCGGGGAAGAAGGAAATGAGTGAAGATCTACATTCGGGACAAGAGAGGAAGATGTACATTGGAAACAAAGGTGGGAATAGCAATGTCTGCTATTCACCAAGAGGCTGCTGTAGAGGAAGCATGGGGGTTTGCCAAGGAAGAGGCTGATCCAGCCTCAAAGAAGCATGCCACAGCCTCACTGCCACTATGGGGGTAGCGGCAGCAGCAACAGCAACGGGCTGGACTTGCTTCCCCTGTGGATCCTGTCACCTTACCTTGTCTCATAGGTGGGCCTCTCGAGTTGCTGAGTGACATGGGATCTACCACCACATCTCTTTCCCAAGGCAACTTGGCCATTGTTTTCAGGAAATGCAGAACTTGCATTGAAATGATTTTCCCCATGTGGCTTTTTGCTCCTGTCATTAGCTACTGCAAGTGATTCATGAAACAGCAGCTCTCAAGCTTCTTGTGGGGTGATGCCAGAAGGGGCTTTTAGCCTGCCCTCTCCAGAAACACTCTTCTTTCCATTAAGTCTTTTCTCAGGTTCACATAGCCATGTTCATCATTTGTTTTTTCATCACTTGATTAGTCAGCATTTGATGTGATGGAACTTAATGTGTCATGGGTGATAGAAACATTATTTCAGTGGTTATTAATTGATTGATGGTCCATTCACCCATGCAAGTCACGGGCAGAAGCATTGAGCACTCTTGGTATATTGCCACACAGCTATGGGTTTTGGGGAAGTTTATTCTATCCAGAGGATTGCAGTTGCTTGTTTAGGAAACAGAGATTGTAAGTATTCTAACAAAGTGATCTAGTTGCCAGCCTAAAAGATTCATTTATCAGGGAAGAGGAATGTCTTGTGTTAAGTTTTGTTCAAGAGTTGGCATGTAAGAATGGCTTAACTCTTTTCTGTGCTCAGGAGCTAGTAATGTATTTTTCTGTATTCAGGAAGTGGAATGTGGAATGTTGGACAGGAATTTCTCTTCTCCCCCAATAGCCAACACTTCAGGTGGTGTACATTTAGGGTGACCTCGTGTTCTATGTGTAATCATGCCTCCATTTGATTGCCACTATTACCTGTCCCTTTTATTTTAGCCTGAGTCCTTGCAGAGCAGGCAAGCTCTTTGCGTGATGAACTGAAGCAGTTGATTATGGAGTAGCAACAGTCTTCCCTTGCTCTCCCTCATGCCCTGATTATTGCCAGGGCAGCTCAGCTTCATCAGGCTTAAATTTCCTCTGCCCCCACCCCAAGTTTTGAAGAAGCAACACCAAAAAAAGTGGAGGAAATGATAGGAGGAGCATTCCCCCCCCCCGTCTTACTAGGTACCAGTATCCATCTGGCCCCAGAAATAAAAATGGAAGAAGGGTAGCAAAGGGATTCAGCCTTACAAACACCTGCCATGGTGAAAGATATATGGAGTGAATACATTTTTGTGATCTCTGGGCTTGTGAACGGCTGGATAAGGTTGTGCCGTGTCTCAATTCCCTTCAGACTGTGTTCTTCTAAATGCGTCCAAAATGTATGGTACTATAGCGCACAACCAATTTTGCTCCTGGGGTCTGTTTGATGCATTTGTAATCATTGTTCTGGAATTGTAACGTCTGATGGATTCTGCAGAGTGTTATCCAATATCCTGGCTTTATTTGCAATTTGATAACAGCAGGATAACTTCCTACCAGTAAATGAGAGAGGAGAGAAATAAAACAACCCCAATTGCTGAATAAATCAGAAGGATATTAGAATCCAGAAAAAAGATGTGTGTCTAAGTCCTAGACTCAGAGGACTGGGTGACTCCAACAGTTTATAAAAGGCCATTGAGGTTTTTATTTCAGAGATCCATATCTATGGCCTTTTTCAGGTAACCAATTCATGGCAGGTGAATGTGAAATGAGTAGTAGAAGCAGGGCTGCAACCCTTCCCTTGACTTATACATATTGTGCAAGCTGTATGAACAGACCCTACATGAATACAAACTCTAAGCGCATAGGCTTGTCTATACACTTGGGAACTGAGGTTTTTTTTGCAGGAATTCCAATTGTGTGCAGTTTGTAGGGGGGTTCTTTGTTCACACAGTCTGTTGAATGTGCATTAGTCAGAGGCAGGGCTTGTCACAGTGATAACCCCTTCCCAAACCTCTTCCCTATCCCCACAACCAAAGAAAGAAAACAGGAGATCGAGATTTGGGCAAATAACCACATCTTAAATTAACTATAACAAACAAGGATCCATAGCAGACTCAATCCATGTAGCTCAATCCATCCTTGGGGAGGCTAATTGGAAATTCTCCCCAGCCTCCCATGTGAGTGACATCATCCTGGCTGCAGGCATCAAATCAGTAAGTTTACTGTTCCATGCCCTTTCTTGTCTGGTTGTCCAAAGGTGAGCTGAGGGGCACCTGATTACTCCATCCCTTTCTAGCATTTGGAAGTGGTTTCCAGGACCAAAAGGATGCTCCCTCCTCAATTGATCAACCTGATGCAGGTTAAGCAGTGTTCCATCACCATGCAGGCACCTGGGGGATGTTCACCAGGGAAGCCTCTTCTATTGTTTGTTTCCCTCCCAGCCTGCAGTGCTTGCCTGCTTTAATTGTGATGTGATAATTTCTTGATTTCAGCTTGTTTGGCTTTGTTTGTTTATTTTGGCTTGCAGTTACTTGTTTTGTCCATTTGCCATGCCTTTTTGAAGAAGGGCCAGTATGCATGTGGAAAAAATATTGGCAGTGTGAGGAATGGGACCTCTCTACTGGGATGGGGAATAACATGACTCCCAGGAGGCTGAGCATCCTACAAGTGGTCCTGTTGTCTGTGGCAACCTGTGAAGGAATTGCAAGCAGGTGTTGCAAGCTGCTCCAATAGGATAGTATACCTCATGTGTACCTCTCCCAACATAGGAAATTAGTTTGATTTATCAAAATTATCTTAAGGTTGAACTGGGTTATGTTGTGGCGGCGTCTCAGCTGACTGTCCATGCAAGCATCCCTGGGAAACCAAACAGGAAATGTTCTAATCATCCCTCCACATGGATCTTAATTGTTGTTGTTGTTTAGTCATTTAGTTGTGTCCGACTCTTTGTGACCCCATGGACCAGAGCACTCCAGGCACTCCTGTCTTCTACTGCCTCCCGCAGTTTGGTCAAACTCATGTTCGTAGCTTCAAGAACACTGTCCAACCATCTCATCCTCTTTTGGCCCCTTCTCCTTGTGCCTTCCATCTTTCCCAATATCAGGGTCTTTTCCACGGAGTCTTCTCTTCTCATGAGGTGGCCAAAGTATTGGAGCCTCAGCTTCAGGATCTGTCCTTCCAGTGAGCACTCAGGGCTGATTTCCTTCAAAATGGATAGGTTTGATCTTCTTGCAGTCCATGGGGCTCTTAAGAGTCTCCTCCAGGACCATAACTCAAAAGCATCAATTCTTCGGCGATCAGCCTTCTTTATGGTCCAGCTCTCACTTCCATACATCACTACTGGGAAAACCATAGCTTTAGCAATATGGACCATTTCCCATTTATAAAGTTTAAGCCTGTTGAATTCCAGCTATTGGACAAGTCTGTTGGGTGCTATAGAGAAAAGCCACCAGTGGCTGCTGCTGAGATCTCAACTATTCTCTGGTCAACATAGCCATATTATTCTCCATATGGCTATATGGCTTCTGCTTCTGGCCATTTTTACAGCACATTCTGACAGAATGGCAAGAAAAACACAGATTGAGGGTCTTGCACACCGAAAGTAAATTCCTTAGCTTCAGCAGTGCTTGAGGTATACATGAGAAGAACAAAAAATTGTCCACCCTTGACAGTTAATTCTCTTGACAAAAAGAGGAGGAGAAAGAAACATCTCAGCTGCTAAAAAGGAAATGGCACTAAATTAATCCATTCTTTCGTCAAAGGCCATAATGAAACCATAGGGGAAGAGTGACACAAAATCAATTCCACTCTTATTATAATTTTATGATTGTGATCTTGCTGTTTGCTTTGATGCAGTGGTGTTGTGCTAAAAATTGGCTTTTGGTATACTGAATGAAGAGGCCTGTCCTCTGCATCAGTTTATATGTTCAGTAATTTTGCCTCCCAGAGTGAAATTGGGTACTAAAATTATCAGATCTCTGCGGGATGCTTCAGTTCTCTCTCTTCCCATCTCCTGCCTCTCAGTTCTTCCTGCTCACCCCCACAATCATCTGATCATCTCGTATGAGTTGGTCTAAAGCTTGTTCTATTATCTTTTTGAGAGGATGCCCAGTTGTTCACATCATTATAAAGATGCTGGTCATTTTGCATGTTCATGCATTATCAAATTAGCATTGTTGAGCTACCAATTCTTTTTCCATTGTGCTTTGAATCTTTTTCTTTTTTAAAAATGCACCCAGGCCTTTATCTGTGTGACTGGATTAAGGAAGATATTCATTCCACTGAACCCTGCAAGTAATGGATTATACATATATTAATCCAGGGGCACATGATGATGCACATGACTCTCCCTTTCCTCATTTAATCACCACAATAGCCCTGGGAGGTAAGCTGGGCTGTGTGTGGGAGAGACAGGGACAGGCAGACAGAAAGACAAATTGGTCCAAGATGTTCTAGTGAGCTTCATGGCTGAGTAGGGATTGAATCCTGATATTCCATCTTCTAGTCCATTACACCACACTTGCTCTTACCTGCAGAAGATTCTCAGTTTGGTCCCTAGCAAGGAGAAGAGAAGGTCTCAGAAAGCAGGACTTCCAAGCACCTCTCTGTTTGAGACCCCAGAGGGCACTTGACAATTGGAATATACACTGTTGTTGATGGGCTAGATGGGCCAGTGTTCTGATTATAAGGCAAGCTGCATACGTTCATATGCTACTTTCATAGGCCATTTTGTGGTTCCATGATTTGTGCTGAATGCCTATAAAGACAGAAACGTTGTTGGAACACAGTGACTTTGCCTCGATCCACCTGAAGCAGACACGGGGCAATCACCTAACAGAAGTGAAATCATTATGCATCCCCTGAGTTATCTGCTTTCACCAAGGCTTTAATCCAAATCTTTCTGAAGTCAAGGGACTGACTAGATATGATTTCAAAGGGTAGGCCTTAGGTTGCTCTCAACTCTTTGGGGTTTAATCTGTATGCATTGGAATCACATCTGGTTTCCTTCTTGCCAGCAATTCAAATGCTTATAGATCCAAGGTGATAAAACTATGTGTCTTTTGGCATAGATTTATAGGGGTTTGTGTGTGTGTGTGTGTGTGTGTGTGTCTGTGTGTGTGTGTAAAAGCTACTGCTGCACCTATGGCTGTGTGTGAAACTTCCTACATGGAATAATTCAGTGTAGGCAGCCTAACAAATTAACTGCAGTGGGCCTTTGATGTAACTCTGTGCGCGCCTGTGAGTCCTTTAAGATATATATTCTTTTAACAGCAAGACTGGTTGACATTTATTGAACTTGCTTTTGATTTGTTGGCAACATGTTGCAAGCCATTTGGAGGACATCTTTTTCCTTTCTGGGCACAGCCTCATGTACTGCAGCTTCCTGCATAATAGAAGAGTTTAGCTCAGGCCTTTATGATGGAACAGAGATATCTTAGTGGAGGCCCATATCTTTTCATCAAGTCTGCTGTTGTCAGAAGCGTGTAGCAAGCCAAGACTGTTAAGGAGGACATGACTGAGAGCAACTGAAGAAAGTGAAAATGTACTGTCTGCATTCATTTTCATAGGGTAAAAAAGTACTGTCGAGGTTGATTTGAATAAAGCAGCATCACTTGCCCTGCACGCTTCAAAGGTAAAACAAAAGTGCAGTGCAGGGAAAGTTAGATGCTTTTGAGGAATAGGGTTTAGACTAACTTTACAGATTAGCAAAGTAGACTCACTTCACGCATGCCTTCAAGAGGCTTCTTGTGGCCTGATTCAGCAGATCCAGTCCTCACATACAGCATAGAGATTGGATCTACCAAGCCTCATGCTAATCTGTGGAATCTCAGACCCTCCAAGTGTCCCTATTTTCCAGGGACATCCCTGATTTAGAGAAGCCGTCCCGGTTTTTAATTTGATCTCAGAATGTCCCACTTTTCCTTAGGATGTCCTTATTTTCATTGGAAAAATGTTGGAGGTTATGGAGTCATCCAATCTCCAAGCCATCTGAAGGCAATCCTGTATAGAGAAGTTTTTTTAAAAAAAAATGTTTAATGTTTTATTATGTTTTTATATATGTTGGAAGCTACCCAGAGTGTCTGGGGCAACCCAGTAAGATGTGTGGGGTCTCTATTTTCAGCAGAGAAATGTTGGAGGGTATGCAGTCTCATGAGTCAGATCTGAGGGTGCAATCCAAACATGAATTTTGTGGAAACCCCACTCCATACCCACACCTATCTGGAGTGGTTTTCATCTACTGCTTTCTTCAGTAAGTGCTAAAGTGCTGAATGGGCAGTGAAGCATTGAGCTGGAGGCTTCTAGGGGTACATCTCTTGAAAGAGTTGCCATTTTTTAATGTATGTTGTTAGCATTGGTCTGTCTTGGAAGACAACGGAAGAGTGTGCCTTGTGGGTGAAGTCAAATTGTTGCAAGGTTATAGCACCTGCTGTGGCTGTAGAGACCTATATGGGAGAGACATGTTTTGTTGCATCTGAGGCAGATGAAGGGACCTGTTTGTGCTGCTGCAAGGTACAACTTTCTTGATGTACCTTCATATCACACCTTGCATTTTACCCAGCACCCTAACTCTATGTCTAGAGATAGCTGTTGTCATTCTGTTTGTTCTCAATCTTGTTGTCTCTTCATGATGGCCACTTTGTTCAAGGGTAGATAGGCACCTAACAGCAGAACTGTTAGTATTCCAATGGAGACACACATCATAGCTCCTTCCTAATTGGAATTTGGATTGACAAAGAAGAATCAGTTTGTCCAAAAGTCAAGTCTGTCTAAAGAAGTACTCTGATATTTATGTTATTTATGGTATGAATAAACATTGTGGCAGACAAGGCTCATTCCTTAAACAGGCCTGGGAACCATGGCAAATTGGAAGATTTCAGAACTTAATGATTCCATCAGTTTTAGCTTAATAAGATGCAAATGGAAAGTAACATGAAGCTACTTTCATGTTCACTGCAACCAAGTGGAAAGAGTGCAATGTAACCTAGCTTTTTTCAGGAGATGGACAACATTTTCTCTCTTAGCATACCTTTCTACTGGTGCCATATTAGCAAAATATGGACAGTATGCTTGGGGGGCAAAAATCACAACTAGTTGTGCATATACCAAGGAAAATGTGACCATCTAACTCACCCATACTGATTTCAACAAAGTTTATAATTACCTGATTGAATACTTGCTAAGACAGCTCATAAGTACAAAGCCAATTCTACATTGAGCCAGGGCAAGTTTGTCTTTCCCACTTTCAGATGCAACTGTTTTAACCTGCCAAAGTACAAGTGATGTTCATCTTAACTGAGTTTCCAAATCAATTTTTATCAGTTAAGGCGAATTAGCTGAAGGCTGAGCTCACAAGTTCAAACCAAAGCTCTATGAAGATGGCATAAGCTTGTCATCAGGCTTTGTAGCCTGAAACCAGTTTTGTCACACAGACTGAAGTGTTGGAAAGCCTGTATTGCTAAGACTTTGATCCTTCCTACTGCCAGAAGAACCAGATAAAGAACAACCCCCACTATTCCCCGAATGAAGCTTTAGGGAAAGGAGATGATCGAAATAGTACAGAAATCTCAAGGGATCAATAGAGTTTCCAAGATCATAGACAACTTGATCAAAATTTTGGGCAAAATGTGGGTTCTAGTAGGAGTTGACTAAGGGGGATTAGTAGAGGGTAGCTACATGTATATTAAATATATTTTTAGAATAATAACTTGGGGGCAATTTGGAAAAGTGAAGAAGCCACACAACTCTTTCTGTGCCTGTAACTTCTGCACTCCAACTTCTGCACCTCAGCTGATTTTCCCCACAACATCCATTTGAAATGTTGTTGGCATCCGTCTGTCTCAAGAGACAATGAAGTGTGCCTGCGGGGTTGAAGTCAAACTGCAGCTGTGGCTGCAGAGACTGGCAACTTGCAACTGCTGCCTCCCATGTTGCTTTTGCTGCATTAGCAGCACTGAAGTGACGTCTCTGGGGTACAAACCTGGGCAGTGCATATGGATGTCCTGGGCTGCCCAAACGACAAGACAAGCCTCGCTAATGTGGTCCAAAGAAAAGCAGAGCAATACATCTGACACCAGCTTGGCTGCAGCATGGTCAGTAACTGCCTTCTTGACCATTGGACCCACTATTGGGGTCTTGTCCACTCCATCCACCAGAGCCTGCCTTTGCATGCAGGGGAAGTCTCTAACTCACCAAGGGTCTGAGACCCATTGACTACCCTCACCTGGTTTAGCTGGCTGGTCAAAGCTGTTTCCCAGGGTGTGGCCACTGTTGCATGCGGACAACTTCTAGGAGCCACAGGTGAGAGCTGAATGCAGAGTGGGGACCAAACTACCCCAAAAGGATCATGACCTGCCCCCCCCCCACCAGAGGTACTGCTCTTCCCATAACACCCCTTTTGAAATGTGGGCTGACCATATTCTAATTCCATGGGGAGAGTCAGAGGGAGGCAATTTGTCATAGGGAAATAGTTAAGCACTCCTTCCTCCTCCTACTTTTCCATTCAAAGTTTCTCAGCTTCCTGAAGCTGCGTTTTAAGAACAAAATAGTATCAGGGTTCCATACACACAAATGTGTATAATAGGAAGCTAGCACCATAAAAGGAAGTTACTACCATCAAGCACCTGGGGCAAACAGAAAAATGTTTAAAGAGTGCTCATGCAAGCTTCTTCTTCTTCTTTTTATAAAGAAGTTAGATTGGAAATGATCCCCGATCAAAGTAATTCCTAGTTTAAACAGGTACAATCATTCGCTGATATTTCATAGCAGGGAGAGCAAAGCATTTCTTTGACTCATTTTCTGGCTATAGACACACTTTACGTACAGAAGAAATGCTATTAAACCAACCTGCCTGACTGATGGATTAGTAATTTCAACATAGGGGGCTCTGTGGAAGGGAGATGAGTAGATAATTGACTGTCAGACAGCTAGGCAGCGTTAAGGTCAATTGGTGCTGAGGGTGGTTTATTTGAACAATGGGACAAGTTTTCAAAGGAATCTCTTAATGCTGACAATAATAGCAGCAAAAATAACTTTCACTTTAACAGAGTTATTCAGCATTGCCAGGAGGTGGTGTGGAAAGTATGAGCTATTGAACACAACTATTTTTTTCTCTCAACCAAAGAGTTCTGATTTGTCCGCCCCCCCTCAAAGGATGAATATGAAGTATAGACATGTATAAACATATGGGGGTGGGGGTGTTAAAAATACATTACAGTCGTACTTCGGAAGTCAAACAGAATCCATTCCAGAAGTCTGTTTGACTTCCAAAATGTTCCATAACCAAAGTGCGGCTTCCGCTTGGCTGCAGCCAACGGCTGGACGTTCAGCTTCCAAAAATAGTTCACAAACCGGAACAGTCACTTCCAGATTTGCGACGTTTGGGAGCCAAAACATTTGGGAACTAAGCTGTTTGACTTCCAAGGTACGACTGTATGGTCAAATGCCAAATTATTTTGAATTTCTTATGTGCGTGCACTAAATCTTTATTGTACATAGCTTTCCTCAAGCATAATTTTGACCTAAAGTGGTGGACTGAGTAGGAGCTATTAATGTTGCATTGTGCAAATTTCTTTAAAAAGCAAGCTGCTTTAGCTAAAGCAATGCCTTTCAAATGTCCTACCTTTGGAAAATCATTTGTATTTTGGCTTGTCTGCCACAGTGAGTCCTGTGAAGTACAAAGGATTCGGGGGCACATTTGAGGGTGCATAGTCAGTTCATGGAGAGTTCTAGTCAAAGCTCTTCAATTTCATCTGTGTCCCTTGTTAAAGTGAGAATGTATATTAGATCATACCCAATTCTTTCCCTATTGCTGTGCTCATTGCAGAGGAAAATTAGTAGCAGTGGTCAAGCTGCTTTCCTTGGAAGCTTGCCTGTCATTAACTGATCTTCACTTTAGGGCTGAACTGAAAGAAGGCACATGACATGTTCAGGCAGCTCCAGGAACCTAGCAGCATCTGCTGCCATGCCACCGCCTGGCCTGGAAGAAGGCTGTGGGGCTTTGCTGAGTTACTGGGACTGGGAGCTGCCCACCATTTTGATTTCTCACAATTCAACTGTGGCATGCCATCATGTCCAGGGCAGCAGAAATGGGTTCATTTAGTGCTCAAATGTATACTGACTTTGAACATGGAAGTTTTATCATGCTGTTAAGACCAACAACCATTGATAGACCAAGACAATTAGACTGCTATTGTGCTTTTAACAGTTGCAGATGGGAGCCCAGAGTGGAGAGGCCACCTTTCATTTCTCCCGGAACCCAGGAGTAAGCCAATGAGTTAAATATTGCTTTGTATAGACCTGCTGCCAAATCGGTCCCAGAGAGCAAGTGACAATTAAGTTAAGACTGTAGCTTTTTACTGGGTCAGCTTATCTTGCACAGTGCTATATAGCCAGGTCTTAACACAACTTATTGTTCACGTGGGAGTATGAAACTGCAGGTCCTCAAGTTACACAAAGCTCTTCAATGGGCAAAACAGCATGGCAGTTTTATTTTCTGCAGTATGTAGGACAAAGTTCGATACAAGTGCAAATATTCTAAGTGGGATAGTGGCTGAACCACAGCACATTTTATCATTTAAAACATGAATGATACATTGGCCAGCAGGAAATTGCAAGTAATGATCCAAGACTCTTTAAGATTTCCATTTAACTCAATGTCCTTTGGATTCAGCATGGTTATGAATTTTAATTCACAAGCATGCTTCTTAGAAATATTGCATAGATTGGCTATATTCTTAAGACAAGGGCTGAGAGGTCAGCGGACAGGCTGCTTTTATTCACTTTCTCTGGGGCCTTGTTCTGTCAAAGTCGCATAGGTGGAAGCTGTACAGATTGGGACTGAATGCTCATCACTTGGGGGGGGGGAATCCTGCACCTAGAAAGCTAGTTGGCAAGGGGAAAGCATAACTAGAAATGCAATTTTTTATCTGCAGTTAATTTTACCTGTTTCTGTTCAAGGAAGAATTGTCATGTCAGCTTCACCTGCAGCATGAAGTGAGACAACTCTGACACAGGTTTACTACCTTGATGAGAACCAAAGGTGCAGTGCTAGACCTACCTAACTGAGATCAAACCCATTGTCCTCAGTTGACTTCTGAGTTGACATGTATAGGATACTGTAATCTTTGCATTGGCTACAATAATCTGCACAGTGGATTTTGAAAAAAATCTAATTGATGTTAATGACTTGGAGCACCAATTCAGAGAAATGATTTTGAGCTGGAAAAGTTAATTCTTCCCTTCAGTTTTGAAGGGATGATCTGAGAGCACATAGATTAAGATTTTATTTATCACATCCTAGAGAAGATTCCTGGTTGTGACTAAAGGCAATTTTACCACGCAGGGTACCTTACATAAAAATACAAAAAACAAAACAAAACACCATTTCAAAATATGGGGGCGGGTGCAGAATGGCCATTAGGATTCTTTCACTTCAAAAGTGGCATTATTTGTTTTTGTTTTTTTATAAAAAAAAATTATATACTGCCCTCTCACAAAATGTCAGGAAGGTGTACAACAACATAAAATGCTTAAAAGCAGTACAAATGAATTGAATTGCTTGACCTTATCATTGAACAAGTAAGTGAGTGGAGGATTTCAGCCTGTGTTCACAGTGATTCATTTGTCAGTCATCATTTAATATTGCATAAGGATCATCATTTCATATTGTAATGTGGCCAGAATTTCTGCAGCTACTGAGCTGCCTGCATTATTGAATTTTATTTCTAAAGTCTGAGTTACTATTCCTCTAGATACATATATTAGGATAACTTTGCCTTACCTAACAGCTTTTTGTACAAACACCAGTCCCACATTCCTTACCTATTTATCTTCCAAAACCACTTTACAAAGAAACTTAGTTTCATTTCAGTTTCTTTTCATTTTCATTAGCCTTGGTGAAGGCTTGACGTTTTCATCCCCAAAAAAGGTTTTGATTTGAGTTTCTACTGAAATGAGGCTGCATTTTAATGTTGTATTTTAATCTTGTTTTTAAAGTTGTATTTCAATCAATTGTTTTTATACCTGGTGTTCACTGCCGTGAGCCCGGTCTTGGCTGGGGAGGGCGGGGTATAAATTATTATTGTTGTTGTTGTTGTTGTTGTTGTTGTTGTTGTTGTTGTTGTTGTTGTTGTTGTTGTTATTTCTCTCCCTCCCCTTTGTTTGATGGCCATTTATCCTATCAAGATTATCTTGGTACTTTGCCTACATTCTCACACCTACATTTTTTAGGTGTTTGCTTAGAAATCACATGTTGTGATTTGGAACCTACTTTTGCTCCTAGGGTAGGAGGCTGCTTCACAAGCAAGACCCATTTTGCTCTGGGCCCAAGGTAGATCCTTGCTTCAGTTTTACAAAGCTTCCAGTGTATCCTCATTCAGTGACTGACGTCACTGTCCTGACATCACATGACCAATATAGGAAATGCTACTGGCATGTAAGACTTTGAGATAAGAGCCACACTGAGCAAGTGCATGGGAGGGTTGTGTTGTTGTTGTTTTAAAGGTCAATCAGGGATTAAAAGATCAGTTGGACCCTCTCACTTGTTTGTTGATATCTATCTTGTAATAAAACCAGTGAGTGGTGTTAATGATGGAAGAGAAACAGCAGCAGCTGGCAGCAGTGACTGAGAAGGGTTAGACTTGCTGAGGGGGCCTGATGGGAGTGTCAATGCCCCAGAGTCCCAGGAACCTGGAACTGGCACTCACCATTATTGCCTCAGTTCTGGCATTAATTTTCAAAATTATCCGATATAGGTCAGAACTCAAGAGGAGCTCAGTGGAGGACAGCGTGAACCAGAATCAGGGAAATCATCACTAGTATATATATATATATAAATCTTACAAATGTTCTTTGGGTAGTATAACCTGCTCTTATGGCCCTACCATACGGAGATTGGATGTAATCCTTACCCTGTTTACCTTGAATTAAGACCCATTCAATGGGGATTACTTCTGAGTAGACATGGTTAAGATAGGCAGAACATGGCAGACAAGCCATTTCTGCTGCCTCTGAGGGGGACCTGCTTCTAAATCTTTGATTGACGCTTGCTTGTTTACAATATTATATCCCATCCGAAATTGCACCAAGGCATCCACCACCCAACTGCAAAATATTGTTATGAGTTTCAGGGTGGGGGAGGGGATCAGGTTGTAGGCCGAGACCCTTCTAACACCTGCACCCCCTTCTAATTATTGAAATAGCCTGGCCAGTCTGGTAATAGCCTGCTAAGTATGGGTCATTAATGGAAAAAAGGGAGTGGCTCTGTGCCAGAGGCTAAATTGGTTGGAGAGAGAGAGAGAGAGAGAGAGAGAGAGAGAGAGAGAGAGACATACCTGATTTCTGCTAGAATCTAAGGCTGTGGCTATGGAGAAGCAAGACCGTCTTGGGATATTAATGCTATGAACCCCTCCATCTTAGGCTCAAGTTGTATATATTTGTAAATAAACCATATATCGCAAACACACCACTGTGCCTCATTTCCAAAGGAAACACAAAACCTGGGTAAACGTCTGGAACCCCTAGAATCTCTCACTGCTCAGAGATTGGGGTGACATGCAACAGTATAATACATTTCAATTGGTCCCTTCAGGGAAAAATATTTCAAAGGTCATTCTACATAATTTCATCACAGATAGCTCTATAAATTCACATCTCTATTAGCATGAATAAAAGTTGAAGTTTATTGATCACCAGAGATGGTGTGGCCATGATTTTTTCATCACTGGCTTAATTTCATGTGGGTTTTGGAATGTGTCATACTAGCTCAAATTCAGTTTAGGCAGCTAAAATCATATTTCCTCAGTAATCTCTCCCTCTCTCATTTCCTCTTTTCATTTACCTTTTCCTCCCACAGTCTCTTTCCTTCTTGTCCTTAAACTCTTTAAAAGTTGAGTCATTTGTTAGTTACCGGTAACCACATTGTTTGACAATACAAGTTTAATTGGTTTGGTATGTGTATTGTCACTATGGGCTGCAGACAGTCATTCTCTTCCTCTCAGGGGAGACTCTTTGTCAGAGAATTCACAGCATCTAAACTGCAATTTCCAGAACTCTTTGGAATAGTTAAACTGATATAAAACCAATATGACCACAGAATGTTTGTCCAGTGAATTGTAAAAGCATTTATTTTGTCTTGCTTTCGGACTCTGGTGAGCTTTTCTTGTTTCCTTCTTGCTATGGGTGTATTATTTCATAGCTCTTTTTAGCTCGGTTTTACCGTATTTTTCTGTGTATTAGACAAGGTTTTTTGACTCAAAAATCACGTCAAAAAACTAGGGTCGTCCAATACATGGATAGTGGCATGGGGGGGGGGGGGAGAAGCGGTGTACCGCCAGCCAGCTCGTTGGCAAGAGTGCAGCTTCCCTTGATGCCGCAGCGAGCCAGGAGTGACCTGGGGGTGTTTCCTGCCCACAGCTGCATGGGGGGAGGGGGAGAAGCTGTGTGCTGCCAGCCAGCTCGTTGGCGGGGGCGCAAATTCTCCCAATGCTGCTGCGCATGGCGGGCGCTCCCAGGATCGTTTCCTGCATGACGGCATCAGAGGAGGTTGTGCTCCCAGTGTTAGGTGCCTCCTACTCTCTTGTAGGACCCTGGCAGAGACACATGCCCAGCTGGCATGTTCTCTCCCTCCTGGTTGATTGTTCGGGAGCTTCAAAAGCTTTCTTCTGCCCGAACATCACAGCAACTGATACCAAAAGGCATTAGCACACTCAGGGATCCACAGAGTATTCGCAGCTTGCATAACAGAACCAATAGCACAGCATTTTGGCTAATCTACGTTTATTTACATATAATACACTCGGAGCATTCTGCCTTAGCTCCTTCCTCTTTCTCATCAGACAGCAGAGAGGAAAAAAACAAAGGACAATAGTCCCACTTCACAGAACACAGTAATACCAAAACAGCCTGTCTCCGTCACATCCCACTATGTGGAATGAAAACATACACCGTCATGTGATAGACAACAATCCAATGACTGCAAATACGGAGCAGGAATCTTTAACACCCAGGAGCACCACTTCCCCCGATGCCAATGTGCGTGGGGAGAGTTTCCTGCCCGCAGCTGCATGGGGGGAGAGGCTCAACAACTTTGCACTATCTCTCCTCATTTTCCTAAAATTGAGTCCCCCAAAATAGGGGGGGGGGGTCTTATACAAGGGGGCGTCCTATACACAGAAAAATAGGTAATTGTTATTGAGTATTCTGCAATGTATTTTTTATCATTAGAAGTTAATAGAAAAATTAGATAAATAAGTTAAAATTCTGAAGATGATACGTATCTTCCTATTCACTCAGGCCACCAGCATGGAAATTTTTGAATGGCATCCCAACTCTACAACAACTAGCCTTCCTACCGGTATCTACAGAGGTGTATACTTGCATACTACCTGTCTTGCATACTATCCCAACAAACATAAATTTAGCAGGATTTCACTTATGCATTGGTTTTATACTAATTTAACTGCCATGATTTTCCCTTAAGAATCTTGGAACTGTTGCTCTTTTGAGGATGCTTCGAGTTGACTGTTAACAGATCCCTAATTAGTTAGCCATGAAAATTAAACTGGTATAAAACCAATACAAGTTTGCAATCCAAATATATCCTGTGGCTGAGATTCAACTAGCCTGTCTTGCCAACACAAGCCCTACACAAGCATCTCCCCATGTGCTCCCCTGGGCCCCCAAAGCTGCTCTAGAAGGTTGGGGGAACCCTTAGAACAGCATATGGTCAGAGGAGAGAGAAGATCATTCCATGTGACAAGCGAAACTGTTTGGGCTGATGGAACAATTGCCTTGGCATTGCATTCCACCCACTATGTATTCTGATTTTTTATTTGAGACAAAAGTCTCTCCCCCCCCCCCCCGCAGATTGTACATGCTTCATTGGCATAATACTTTCTGAACTATTTGAGAACTGAACTGACAGCTTTGTTAGCATGACCTGAATTTCGAAACACCAAAAATTGTAGTAAGGTGAGATTTTGTATGACAACAAGTCTAATTTTATCAACTTGAGATGTGAATATTGACTTTTGGGGTTATAATGTAGAGTTTCCTGATGAAATGTGTTTTTGAAAGCTAAACATTATTTTGGCAACCCATGCTGCAACGTCTCATGGACATTTATTTATCTGGAGTACTACTTATATAACTGATGTTTTTAAGGTGCTTACAATGTGTTTTAAATAGAATAAATGGATAGGGTTTACTCAAGCAGGGGGAAAGTATACAGAAACTTCACCCAGCCCAGAAATGGCTGCCAATACAGTTGCACATGAAGTCCCACCTGGGCCAGGGCTTCCTCACTGGGCTTCTCCTGATGTCCCTCACAGCTCCTAGATCTGGTGGCAGATACAGGAGGCCCTGGGGGAGCTGCATCCAGTCTTCAGATGCTGCAACTGCTACTCAGCTGCTGAGGTGCTGTGCCACAGCAGAGCTCCCATGAAAAAAATCTTGCCCTAAATATGGCTGCCCAAACAGCTGAATGCTAAGTCCCTGACAGGCCAGAGACTTCTCACTGGGTTGCTGTTGCTGTCCGTCAGAGACAACACCTGGCTTCAATAACATTCTAGGAGTGTCTGACTTGTTTTGTTCTGTACCTGGACTATGAGCAAGTTGTTTACTTAATGCCAAACAAGCAAGTAAGCCATTGGGGCAAAATGTCCTAAACTAACATATCTTTGCTTTATTGCACTTTGCACATATTGCTTTTAAAAATGATAACAGAAGGACTGGAGGAGCTGCTGCTGCTGGGTTAGAAACAAGAACCTGTCTCCTCCAAGCAGTGGCTCCTGCTTGTCCTTATGAGGACATTGGTGCAGCTGCAGGCAGCCCAGCCACAGGAAGGAAGCCCATTACTGCCACAGCCCCTCTTCTGGCCACAGGAGTAGAGCTGGCCAGGGCTGGAGCCAGGTTTCCCTCCTCCAACCAGGTGGGCCTGGGGTGGGCTAAGCATGCTTTCTCAGGATTGGGCATTGAGCTTCCTTCCAACCTTTCCATGGGAGATTGAGGCAGGGCGTTTTGAAAAAGTAATGTGGCAGGGGAGGGAGGGAGCCAGAAAGGTAGAGAGGAGCCAGACTGGCTTAGCTACTGCTGCTCTTCCACAGGAGACGTTTCGAAACAAGTTTTTGGAAGAAGTTGATTCCAGCCCTTAAGATTTCAGTGGAAGAAGTAACTGCAGGTGTGGTGGAAATAAAAAGAGAACCAGAATTAGAAGTGGCGCCTAAAGATGAGACCCAACTACTGCAATCTCATAATAAAATTTTAATGGATGAGGAGTTGCTTCTTATGGAAGAGCAAAGGAAATGGTTTCTTGATATGGAACCTGCTCTTGGTTACGATGCTGTTAACATTGTTGAAATAACAACGAAGGATTTAGAATATTACATAAACTTATTTGATAAAGCTGTAGCAGGGCTTGAGAGGTTTGACTCTCGCATGCTACAGAGAAATATTTCATGAAAGGAAGAGTCCATCAATGCAGCACTTCCATTGTTATCTTCTTTTAAGAAATTGCCACAGCCGCCGCAACCATCAGCAGATACCACCCTGATCAGTCAGCAGCCATCAACATCAAAGCAAGATCCTCCATCAGGAAAAAGATTACAACTCGCTGAAAGATCAGGTGATGGTTAGCATTTTTAAGCAATAAAATATTGCTTAATTAAGGTATGCACATTGTTGTTGTTTTTTAAGCATAATGATATTGCCCATTTAATAGATTGTGATTCCCAATTGGTGGTCCAAGAACCCTGGGGGTCTGCATAACCCACCCAGGGGGGAGTCTGTGGTACCATTCACACAACGAAAACTACCATAGAGATATCAAAAGTTCCAAAAGTAGGAGGTCCATAGCTTGGCATTGGAAAAATAGGGAGTCTGCAGTATTTTGCTAATTGGGAACCACTGGACATAACTTTTATATGCACTGGGAAACAAAAAATGATAATGTGTGACTTGCTTTTCTACGGTGGTCTGGAACCAAACCCACAATATTTCTGAGGTACACCTGTACACTAATGGCAGTGACTCACCAGGAATGATACACTGGAGTCATAGTGGATAGCTAGAGGAAGATGTTGTAGCTATTCCATGATGCCAGAGAGAAGAAACAGAGTAGTACTACATTATTGTGTGCAGGCACTATCATTGTTATTCTTTTGGATGCAAAATGCCCTTTTTCACAATGACTGCCAGCTCTCTGATGAGCTTTTGCTTGCAATTGTCAGCTGGAGTCACAAAGCAGCACCACGAAGAAGATGAATCGTTTGAGTGTTGGAACAGAACCAGCAATCAAGAAGATACAAAGGCTTTCTTGTTCCTGGACTTTTTGGTCCCCTTGCAGAATGGGACAGAGAGCACCATGGGGAGCTGAATGCATCTCGGAATAAGATTCTGATTAGCAGCAATCACAAATGAGGTTTAAAAAGATGCCTACCTGTTCTTCATATAAAAAGCCTTAGAATGATACTGACATTTTAATATTAATAGAGAGAGATAAGCAAATCAACCAGAGGTTGTATCAGTTTGTGCCAGCATAAAGCATTCCCTCTTGCTTTGTGGAAGACAGGTTTGCACAACAAGACAGGCCAGCGGGAAATGGTTATTGATGGCTACCACCCATGATAGCTATCAGGTCCAGCCCACCCATGAGGCAAGGTGAGGCGACCACCACAGGCAGCTGGTTCCACAGGCGCAGCAAATCCCAATGTAGATCCATTGTGCCTCCGCAATTTGAGGAAGCAATGCCTCTGAATGCCCATTGCTGGAAACCACAGGAGGGGAGAGTGCTCTTGCACTCAAATCCTGCTTGTGAGTTTCCCACAGGAAACTGACCACAACAGGATGTTGGATTGATCCAACAGCTTCTTCTTTTGTTCTTATACTATAGTTCATCGCGGTGGAGGACGATTATGGCGCAAGTGTGCGAAGAAGATACTAAAAAAAGCTGGGTGCTCCCCTTAAAAAAAGGTCAACAAGTTCCGGCACCTCTGCCCATAAGGTCCCAGAGAGTGGGTCACAACAGTGTAAAATACAACATTAAAAGCAGTTGAGAACAAATTATAATCACAACTTGAATGGGTCGTAAAAATATGATGACGTTCTATAAGTGACGGACACACCTCTGCAGTGAGAGAATCCCACAACTTAGGGATTGCCACATAGAATGCCCTCTGCCAGGTTACTACCATCCCCACCAAACTTCTGAGGGTGGAGGAACTATCAAGAGAGCTACCTGAGTGTTATAACCTTGACTCCTTGAGGGGTTCCTGAGCAGCAGAAAGAGATGGAGTGAGAGGAGGACACAAAAGTTCCTATTTCTATAATAACTTATGTTTAGTTCAATTTTCAAGTAGTTTTCTCCCTGCAGCCACATATGCAGTAGAGATACTCCACGAAGTGAGATATTTTGCAAGATTGTCGCAGCTGCACACATACTCAAAATCTGAACAAATCTAGTAAGGCTCATCTCGAATGGCAAATATTGATGCAGCTTTCTTTGACACCAATAAGCAAGTCCCCACTGCTTCTGGATGCAGAATTTGCTGCAAATGAACCTCATTGAATTTCCAGCCTGGTATATATAAATAAGGCACCTTACATTACTACGTATGAAATGCATCTTGTGAATCTCATTTTCATGGCAATGTTTCTGCCGTCCTTGATTCCTATGCTTCGTTGTGCTTGAGTTATAGAACTAGTCAATCTAGTTTCACTGTCTGATGCCCACTGCAATGAATTGAGTACAACTGCTTCACTGCACATATGGGTAGAGGCTGATTATACCTATTCAGTGGTAAGTGAAAGTACAATTCCACTCTCTTCTTTACTAGTATTTCATACCTCTGGTGGCTGATTTCTTGTCAATGAAAACAGGCCTCTGGACTAACCCCTGGCAACTCCCAGCTCAAAATAAGCATTCTTCATGCTTGTAGGAAATGAAATATGCTTGATTCATCAGGCCAATGTGGCTCTGTATGTACGCACTTGCATCATAATGTTTTCCCACCCAGGCTTCATTGAAATTAATAAAAGAGCAGACTTCGTATTCTTAAGCATTTCATTGATTATTTTTTATTTTTATACACAATTTCCAGTTACCCAATTGCCCCTTCCCCCTGCACCCAACGCATAAAATTTGGAGATTTCCAGTGTTGTGCTAATATTCAGTAAATAACAGTGCCCATGTTACCATGCCCATCCGTCATCCCCATCCGCATCCTCCATAACTGGTCCCCCACTGCATTTCTTTGATCTATCCCTTTCACACTATGAGCCCCTCCAGACATCCTTTTTACTGTGTAGTTATGATGATTCGTTTCTCATGATGGTATCAGGGCAGTTATACATAATCCCATTTATACCTTTTGTGCCTGCAAGTTTCAGGGCAGTCACATTGCTTCCTTTCCATTTGGTGCATGTCAAGTAGCTTCCTGCTAAACTCCTGTAAGTTTTTATACTACAGATGTTCTGGGTTTTTGGGTTTTTTCTTGTCCAGATGTAGCACAAGAGTGCCCCTGCAGATGACAATAATGAATGCAGTAACAATGAGGAAACATAACTACTAACAAAACAGAATGACATGTGTGGACAGTTGAGTATAAATTCACCACAAATGCACCATTATAGTGTAATTTCTTTTTTTGCAGAAAATGAACACACAATAGAACCACCCCAGTCTGTCGAACCCCTGTATATGTAGGCTTCAAATTAAAAAACCAACTAGGAGAAATGATTGGCTAACCAGGATAGAACCAGAAGGAAGACAGAACAAGAAAGGAAAGGAAATGGGGAGGGGGAAAGGGGGAGAGAAAAATAAATGTTCACCTAATATATATGCTTAGTGCACAGGTTCCTGTGGTATTCCTTTATATAAAAAAAGCTCCTTTGTTTTCATGTTAGTCTATAGAGAAATTGAGGAATCCCTACAATTTGTCTTCTTTTCATAATTTGATGTAATAGATTTTTGTTTTCATGTACTGCCAAAGCCAGCATATCCTGAATCCATTTATTTATTGATGGGGCTTTGGTTGCTCACATGGGGAGAATTTTGCAGTGGATTTTGCATTGTTTCTGTAACTGTGTGTACAGCCCGAAACACTCCATCTATTGTGTCAATTTTAAGTTGCACTTTTTATTTTTAATGAATGTGTATATATCTGAGCCACAGTTCTGTAGGGCTGAGGACACCTATATCTATGAAATGCCAAGGGGCTATTTTTACTAATAAGCTAACACCTACAGATTTTGATAGTTATATAGGGGAAAACAGTATCCATAGGACTGTGATTTATCCATATCTTCTCTTGACTAAGTTGCATTGATTTTGGGTTTTTTTAAAACATGACAAGGAAATATTGTGAGAAATATTCTGTCCTCTGAGTAAAAACAGATTGATTTTATGGGGTGAAAAATATTCACAAAGACCACATTTGCTGATGAAGAATTTAAAAAAAATTGTGAATAATGTATTTGATGTATGTTTCTTAGACGATCTTTAAGACCAGAGGATACACTGGAGGAATGTACTCATAAATAATGTATTTGTCAACAGAGGGAGGCATAAAACCATCCAGCTCTTTATGCATGATGTTATCTTAGCGGATATTATTCTCTCAAATGGAAGGGCTGAATTGTGTAGAGGGAGGTGGAAAAAGATCATCTGAGCAATGGGTAGTGCAATGAGAAAACTTGTTGACTCTGTGGCTGAATCCATACAGTATCTTGGTAATGGAGCATTCATAAGACATAATTCCACAGACCGATTGCACAGCTCATACAGTGATGACACGAGGGAGCAAAATTGTGGTAATGGAATGACATGAGGACCTTACAATGAGCCATGTGTCGTATGCCTCCTGCACATCAATCATGTGCCCTTCTCTTCCAGCAGGCACATGGAGAAAATTTGTTCACAAAAATGTAAATATAACAAAATACACACATACACACACCAGACTTGAAATGTAATGAAATGGATGGTAGCTTGCCTTAAGCCACCTAGTGAGTGTATGCTACAAGCAAAGATTCAGAACTGGTAAGTTCCTGTTCAGAGTAAGTTATTCACATACATAGGGGAATGACAGACGTCTCGGTTGACAAAGCTCATTCTAAGAACCTGAGAACAGCCTGTTGGATCAGGCAAATGGACCACCAAGTGCAGCATCCTGCTTCCTCAGTGGCCAAACAGATGCTCGTGGGAAGCCAAAAAGCAGGACTTGAGCATGACAACACTCATAGAATCATAGAATCATAGAGTTGGAAGAGACCCCAAGGGCCATCGAGTCCAACCCCCTGCCAAGCAGGAAACACCATCAGAGCACTCCTGACATATGGTTGTCAAGCCTCTGCTTAAAGACCTCCAAAGTAGGAGACTCCACCATACTCCTTGGCAGCAAATTCCACTGTCGAACAGCTCTTACTGTCAGGAAGTTCTTCCTAATGTTTAGGTGGAATCTTCTTTCTTGTAGTTTGGATCCATTGCTCCGTGTCCACTTCTCTGGAGCAGCAGAAAACAACCTTTCTCCCTCCTCTATGTGACATCCTTTTATATATTTGAACATGGCTATCATATCACCCCTTAACCTCCTCTTCTCCAGGCTAAACATGCCCAGCTCCCTTAGCCTTTCCTCATAAGGCATCGTTTCCAGGCCTTTGACCATTTTGGTTGCCCTCCTCTGGACACGTTCCAGTTTGTCAGTGTCCTTCTTGAACTGTGGTGCCCAGAACTGGACACAGTACTCCAGGTGAGGTCTGACCAGAGCAGAATACAGTGGCACTATTACTTTCCTTGATCTAGATGCTATACTCCTATTGACTCTACCCACTTGTGATTCCCAGCAGCAGACATTCAGAGGCATACTTCCTCCAACAGCGGTGGTAGAACATATCCATCATGACTAATGGCCGATGATTAGTAGTTGCTCCTATCACGCTCTTCCTTTTATCTCAACCCATAATCCTCTGTTCCTCTTCAGCTAATTCATGACAAAGAACGACGTGGGAGGATGTACTATAGAATGGGAGAGATGCCACCACTCTTTGACTTCCCTTAAAGTTTGCAGACTGGTAGTTGGACAGAAGGTTAACATTTTCATCTTGGTTTAAAATCTAGATATTCTGTTTTGTGTCACGTACCATTACTTTTGCCCTTTTTTATTTCTTTAAAATGTTGTTGATAACAGCTGCTTGTACCTAATTGCTTTTAATGGCTGAGTAAACTTTTTATTTGCACCCTGAGGAGCAACGGGCATGCAGTGCGTCATAGAAGCCAAATGAATGTAGCAATGGTCTCTTAGTCACAAGGCAATAAAATATTATGATCTTCACTTGTAGAGTTGTTCAACAAATATGGAGAACTGTTCATCATATTCTCTAATGCTTTTATACAGCTATGGACTTGGTTGCTTATTACAGTCTAAAAAAAAGAAAAAGAAAGGGAGAACAGTCACAGCTATGTTCCAGAACCTGAACCAAAATCAAATGCGGGCTGTCTTAGACAATAAAGATCTCCATGAGTCATGCGTAAACAGACAGCACTCTAGCTGGAAATGAGGATTTGTGCCATGTGCAAATCAAATTGCCCTCTGCCCAATTGGTTAATTTAGTTATAATTTTAGTTCTAGCTGTCTCTAAAGTAAAGGTAATAGCTGCTCTTGAGAAAGGGCGCTAGTGATCGTATTTTAGCTTGGTAATTCAGTTATCCTGTATATGCTCAAGAGCATAATGAATGTTTTGAAAAACTGAAAAGGGAAAAGGCATAGTGTTTATGTAAATGTTTGGCAGGCAGTTCAGGGACAGGATTAACCAGCATGGAATGCAGACCCAGTTCTTGGTTTTAGAAAACCTAAATGCATCTTCTCTCCAACATGCAGAGGCAAATGTATTTTCCAAACTCTGTCACAGGGTCTGCTGAGTGGCAAACTGTGCTACTCAGTGGATGAAATTAAGTGAAGAACTGTTAAACACAGGAGAACAGGAATGTGTTTTAAGACTACCTGACAAAATACCAAGAACCAAACACAATGTGGTAGTGGAAGATCCAAATGTATAAAGATGGGCTTGCTATAATAACTTAGAACTGGCCTGGGGCAGGAGCAGCTAAAGGGCAAAAGGGATGGATGCATATGTAAAGAGATAATAACTTACTACTCCCACTGCTTACTTCTCTGATGCCCTTCTCCCCTTAAACCTTTCTCCCTGTCAGCACTCTAGTATTGGAAGTGTGCTCAGATCTAGGAAGAGCGGTTGTGGGAGGAGAATAATTCAGTTCCCCTCACTCTTTTGCCTCTTAAATTTGACCTACCCCTGAAAATGAGGTCCCTAATTTCCATCAATGGGCGAGAAGATGGTGACCAAACAGGAACGGAGAGGATGAAATGGAAATATTTATTTTAAATATGTCAGCAGAAGACCAATGAATGCAATTCAGTTTATGAAAGATAAGAGCATAAAATATCTTTTTCACAGCTTTTCACAGTTGTCATGCACTGGTTTGACATCTTCTTTAAGCAGGGATCAAATCCTGCAAAGTGCCTCTGAGGGAGCAACTCCTGGGGAGTGTAAGCATGCAAATGATAGCCCTTGTGATTGTCAATCAGTGTAGCGTGTGCGTGTGTGTTTATGTATACACACAACTGTTCATATTTTACAGACTGTACAGGGCTGATTAGGGAAACATTTCATTTCTAATTTATTTAATTAGATTTTTAATCTATGTCTGATTTTTGTGCCAATTAAGGCGCACAAATTGCATTTGGAGAGGAGGAAAAATTCAGGAAAAATCTCATTCCTATGTATCAAACAACATTCAGCCAAAGTATGTTAACTTCATGATCTCCTGATCATTGACAGTACATGGATCAGTATAGATCGATTAGCTGATAAATGCTGTTAGATTGCTCAGTGGTCTGTTCCTTCATCATTGTCTATGTCAGATGAACAGCAGTCAGCCCTGACTGATGTGACTGTGGCTCTTGTTTGTAAGAAGGAGCTAGGGGCCATTCTCCACCAAAGAAAGGAGAGAAAATGTTTAAAGCTAGGCTGCCCTAGGTCATTTGGCCCATTCCTCCATCTGAGGTCCAGGTCTGATCTTCCTATGTACCGCTCAGAGGAGATGATCCCCTTTTCTGCTTGTTCCTGAGTAGACTGAGATCATTGGGCTGTTAATAAATAGGATAGCTGAATTTTGGGTTTGTTGGGTTCCTTTTGCTTTCAATATTTCTGCTGAACTTTGTTGTCCTCTTGCCTATATTCTTGATAAAGTTTCAAAACTGGAGGCTGCCTGTGTTTGCCAGTCTCAGAATCTGGAAATCCCCATGTGCATAGATCACTTTGGGTTTCACACTATTGGGGGGTCTAAGACCAGTTGGCACAGCCAGGAATTTGCTCTGTTTTCAGGGGAAAGCAGAGAACTGGAGAGCTATGCAAATTGAAAGGATTTTGCTGGAGGTGCAAGGTGTGCTAGTCTGGGATCCCAGGATTTAGCCATTAATTGAACATCCACATTTCCCCTTTTTCTTCTGTGGCTGTAAGTGACCCCAAAAGTGGGTGATGACAGCTCTAAGAGCTAAGAACCTGCCCTTTCCTCTGAAAAAAACCCTAGTAAACATCAGAGCCCATTCAGCAATGATTTACGTACTTGCAGTTGATTCTTTCTCAGATTACCGGGCTCCATTCATGACCTGTCAGCTGCTCTCATGCACCTTTATTAACAACCATCAACCACTTAATATCATCTGACTTCCTGTCCCTATTGCCTTTAACTCACTTTATTATGCAATGTTTTTGAAATATCAAAATGAATGCAATGGTTGTAAAATAATAACACATTTGCTTGGAAGTTATGCTAAGAACTGCTCAGTTCCCCCTTGATTTACAACAGCTTGCAATATTGGGATTCTTTGTCCTGAGTCAAGAGTAGGAGCTTTTATCTCATCTGTCACTCCTTAGTAGTTCAGCCACAGTAGTTGAGTAAGAGACACTCAAAGCTAAGAATCAGTTGCATTGTTCCTAAGGTAAACACTGGAAGGGGAGCTGCTGATGCTTTGTAAACTATCTTAATTTTCATGGTTGGCAACACCAAAACCTGAAAAGGGATTTGTAGAATAAAGTTAGATAATCAAGCACATCATTGATCTAAACCTAATCTGCTGTAACAACCTTTGCTAAGAGGGGTCTTTTCTCTCTGTTCTATAACTCAAAGAAAAGTCTCTGCCAATATCTCAATACTGCCAGAGGCCCCTAGCGCTTTTCTCAAGCTCACTGCAGGTTTGCACAGATCAAATGAAAGCTGTTTACTCATTATTGTTTAAGATTAAGCTCCAGGTAGAGAATTACTCTTGATTTTTTGGGTTCAGACTGATAATGGGAAAGCAATAAAAGCAGAAAACAAAACAAACCCAGCAGATTCTTGCATTAAGCTCACTCTGTTATGAAGTTTCTGGGTTCTTGTCCTGAAAAATGAATGTACTGCATTGTATTTATTAAAGCTAATCAGAGAAACTTAGGAGATACTGTATTGATATGAAATGCCTGCTTAGAGATAATATAATAGTTTGCATTTGATAAATTTGGAAGCTATGTAGTGCAGAATATTAAAGAATGTGGGAAGCCAGTGGGAAGTCTTGTTGTTAACTTAAGTGGAGCTGGTTTACACACTGTAAGAAGCAAAATGCTCTTACAGTGGTTTGACACAAAGTTCTAAGCCTCATCAGCACATATAAGAATATAACATCAGCGTGTTCAGGAAACTGAACATGGTTTCCTGAATTGTCACTGAAGTGGTTTATAGATAGGATTTAACCCACATGGCTTTCCATCCTGTCTCAGTAAACTAGATTTCCAAGTCAGCCGTCCATGTCAGCTTCAGACGTTTATTCACATGTGGTTGTGTGTGCATGGTGCCAGACAGAGCTCATTAATGGTCATAGGGCTACAACTCTTTCCTATCTAGCAACTTACTGCAAATGTCTCCTTCATCCAGCAAATTAAAGAAAATATACAGTGGTACCTCAGGTTACATACACTTCAGGTTACATACGCTTCAGGTTACAGACTCTGCTACCCCAGAAATAGTGCTTCAGGTTAAGAACTTTGCTTCAGGATGAGAACAGAAATCGGGCTCCGGCGGCACGGCAGAAGCAGGAGGCCCCATTAGCTAAAGTGGTGCTTCAGGTTAAGAACAGTTTCAGGTTACGTACGGACCTCCGGAAGGAATTAAGTACTTAACCTGAGGTACCACTGTATAGCAGCATTGGACTCATAACAGACAGGCTACTACTTGTTGCCTTTTGGTTTAGCAATGATCTGCATAACTGCTATCCTGATTTTGAGTGAAACATGAATCAAAACATGGAAGCAAAAGCCTCAGCTTCTTTTACTTTGAGTAAAGCAAGGATAGCAATCCACTTACTCTCCACCTATCCTCTTTGTGTGAGAAGACAAGAACTGGAGGAGAGAGCCCTATTCTGGCATGTGGAGCTGGATTTATGCTCAGGCTCTCTCCCCACTCTATCTCCTACCATTTTCAGTTTTGGAAAAATACTGTGCAGGCAAAGAGAAAGTAGGATGGTGCCAAAGTCCCAACAGAAAGTGGCATATTTATTCATTTATTTATACAATTTCTTACCTACCCTTCACCACAAGTTTAAAGCAACAGTTATAAAACTGTTATAAAACAGTTATAAAAACATAAAACCATTATAATTATAAAATACATAAAGCCATTCCAAATGGAATGGCTTTATGTATTTCCAAGCAAAAATAGAACAGTTGCTTGGAACGGTTTATCTACCATAAAACTCATGAGAGCCATGGCAAAGCTCACCAACACTTGGACACATCAGCTGTTGAACTAGTGGACCTCTGGGATTCCTCTGATATTTCTGTTAATATTAGTAGTAATACTTGTTTACTGTCATGTTTATAAGTATAATGGATACCTTATTAAGGTGGTTGATAAGCCATATTGTTAATAATGCTCTGTGCTGGACCAGAATTATTCTCTAGTTGTGGAACAATGCCAAACTGACATGTTGTCGTTTAGTCATGTCCAACTCTTCGTGACCCCATGGACTAGAGCACGCCAGGCACTCCTGTCTTCTACTGCCTCCCGCAGTTGTTTTTTTTTTTAATGATATTTATTAAAGTTTCAAAAAAAGGTTACAAAAATAAGAAAAAGAGAAAAAAAGAAAAAATACAAAATACAGAAAAATAAAAACACTTAAAAACAAATCAATCTTTCCATGTCTTGTCTTTCATTTAGTTGTTTCCCTGACCTCCTCACACCTCCCTTTTTTGTATTCCAGTTCAGTTAGTTAATTCAGCAAATCCTTTTGCCTCCCGCAGTTTGGTTGTTGGTAGCTTCGAGAACACTGTCCAACCATCTTGTCCTCTGTCATCCCCTTCTCCTTGTGCCCTCAATCTTTCCTGACATCAGGGTCTTTTCCAGGGAGTCTTCTCTTCTCATGAGGTGGCCAAAGTATTGGAGCCTCAGCTTCAGGATCTGTCCTTCCAGTGAGCACTCAGGGCTGATTTCTTTAAGAATGGATAGGTTTGATCTTCTTGCAGTCCATGGGACTCTCAAGAGTCTCCTCCAGCACCATAATTCAAAAGCATCAATTCTTCAGCGATCAGCCTTCTTTATGGTCCAGCTCTCACTTCCATACATCACCACTGGGAAAACCATAGCTTTAACTATATGGACCTTTGTAGGCAAGGTGATGTCTCTACTTTTTAAGATACTGCCTAGGTTTGTCATCACTTTTCTCCCAAGAAGCATCTTCTAATTTCATGACTGCTGTCACCATCTGCAGTGATCATGGAGCCCAAGAAAGTAAAATCTCTCACTGCCTCCATTTCTTCCCCTTCTATTTGCCAGGAGGTGATGGGCCCAGTGGCCATGATCTTCGGGGTTTTTTGGATGTTGAGCTTCAGACCATATTTTGCGCTCTCCTCTTTCACCCTCATTAAAAGGTTCTTTAATTCCTCCTCACTTTCTGCCATCAAGGTTGTGCCATCTGCATATCTGAGGTTGTTGATATTCTGGCAATCTTAATTCCAGTTTGGGATTCATCCAGTCCAGCCTTTTGCATGATGAATTCTGCATATAAGTTAAATAAGCAGGGAGACAATATACAGCCTTGCCGTACTCCTTTCCCAATTTGGAACCAATCAGTTATTCCATATCCAGTTCTAACTGTAGCTTCTTGTCCCACATAGCGATTTCTCAGGAGACAGATGAGGTGATCAGACACTCCCATTTCTTTAAGAACTTGCCATAGTTTGTTGTGGTCGACACAGTCAAAGGCTTTTGCATAGTCAATGAAGCAGAAGTAGATGTTTCTCTGGAACTCTCTAGCTTTCTCCATAATCCAGTGCATGTTTGCAATTTGATCTCTGGTTCCTCTGCCCCTTCGAAATCCAGCTTGCACTTCTGGGAGTTCTTGGTTCACATACTGCTTGAGCCTTCCTTGTAGAATTTTAAGCATAACCTTGCTAGCGTGTGAAATGAGCGTAATTGTGCGGTAGTTGGAGCATTGTTTGGCACTGCCCTTCTTTGGGATTGGGAAGTAGACTGATCTTCTCCAATCCGCTGGCCACTGCTGAGTTTTCCCAACTTGCTGGCATATTGAGTGTAGCCCCTTAACAGCATCATCTTTTAAAATTTTAAATAGTTCAGCTGGAATATCATCACTTCCACTGGCCTTGTTATTAGCAGTGCTTTCTAAGGCCCATTTGACTTCACTCTCCAAGATGTCTGGCTCAAGGTCAGCAACCACACTACCTGGGGTGTACAAGACCTCCATATCTTTCTGGTATAATTCCTCTGTGTATTCTTGCCACCTCTTCTTGATGTCTTCTGCTTCTGTTAGTTCCTTACCACTTTTGTCCTAATTTTTTACCAAATGTTCCTTTCATATCTCCAATTTTCTTGAACAAATCTCTGGTTTTACCTATTCTATTGTTTTCCTCTATTTCTTTGCATTGGTCGTTTAAGAAGGCCCTCTTGTCTCTCCTTGCTATTTTTTGGAAATCTGCATTCAATTTTCTTT
Source organism: Podarcis liolepis (assembly GCF_965112155.1). Taxonomy (NCBI): domain Eukaryota; kingdom Metazoa; phylum Chordata; class Lepidosauria; order Squamata; family Lacertidae; genus Podarcis; species Podarcis liolepis. Next base: position 90,780,151 of record NC_139557.1, on the reverse strand, counting down.
CACTATCTCCCTCGCATTTTGCTTGCCTTCTCTCCCCCACTATTTGTAAGGCCTCGTTGGACAGCCACCTTGCTTTCTTGCATTTCCTTTTCATTGGGATGGTTTTCGTTGCTGCCTCCTGTATAATGTTCTTCAGGCACTCTGTCCACCAAATCTAAATCCTTAAACCTGTTTCTCACTTCCACTGTGTATTCATAAGGGATTAAATTTATATTGTGTCTTACTGTCCCAGTGGTTTTTCCTACTTTCTTCAGTTTAAGCTGGGATTTTGCTATAAGAAGCTGATGATCTGAGCCACAGTCAGCTCCAGGTCTTGTTTTTGCTGACTGTATACAGCATCTCCCTCTTTGGCTGCAGAGAATATAATCAATCAAACATACTGACCAGTGAATGATTTGGCTAAGAATCCTCAGTCCGTTGGTATCAGGGTCACCATCTTTTATTTAATAATAAAAATCAACACAAAGCAAGTCTATTAAAAGCAGAGCCTAAGCACTGAATATCAGACCAGGCAACAGCTGTAATTGTCTTCAGAACTGCACAGTATCTGATTTCTTTTTAAAAAACAGGTGACTCTTTCACTCAAAATTAAATTGTTTTTAATGTAGTTTGCTTGAATTGCTGGCATTTTTATTTATACCTGGGTGTCAAACATACTTAATTTATAGCTGCCTAATTGTTGTTTGGCTGCTTTGTTTATTGGATGACGCTAATACAGTAGCTTAATCAAAATTAAGTGCAAGGATGTCAAGGGTAACATCCAAAAGCGTCCACATCAGTAACCGTCAATCAGCTTAGCAATTTTTAAAGAAGCAAACAACCAGCAGCAATACTGTCTCTATTCTAGATTCAGGTAGGTAGCTGTGTTGGTCCTACCAAGATACCAAGAAGTGTGCATGCCCAAGATACCAAGAAGTGTGCATGCACACAAAAGCTCATACCAAGCACAAATTTAGTTGGTCTCTAAGGTGCTACTGGACATTTATTTTATATATGTATATGTCTCTATTCTGTTAGGTTTACAACTACTACCCTAGTTACAAAAGTAGAACATGTAAGCTCAAAAATTTTGTTTGAGCTGCAGAGCACAGACACGCACATGTGGTTAGCTTGGAAGCATGATGAAGAAAGAAGTAGGTAGAATTACAGCTTCCTTCCAAGGCAGACAAGGGAAGTGATCTCACAGATTTATCTGTAGCAAATTTTACAGGAAAGCTCTGTGAGCCTTAGCCCCTTTATGTACCTATCTAGCAAAACATGAATTGTTGGTTTGACTGCAATAATGTCCCACCAAAGTGGCACTGTTTTTCTGCCTAGCATGTTATTTACAGTTCCCCCCACCTTTAATATATTTACTGTTCCCTGTTCCCTAAGCAAAATATGTAAACTATCTAAAGGACACGTTCATGTGGAAAAGCAAGGCATGATGATTGAATAAATCTATCTACATTGTCCTCCAAGGCTACAGTTGGCTGCATACTTGAGAGTAAGTGTCATTGAAAGTAGGGCACATTTCTGCATAAGATTTGTTGAGGGAATCCAACATCCTCCAGTCCATGTTCTTGACTACAAGCCTTATGAATAGATACTACTTATGAAAGTGGTGGAAGTATGGAAGTATTGGGACTGACACAAAGGAACCATGCTTCAATATATGGCTCTTGTGGCGTGAGAATGGCATACCCACCAACTGCCCTGCTTTGAGTGGGACGTCCCGGATCTACAGAAGCTGTCCTGGCTTCTGTTTGAAATCCTGGGTGTCCAACTTTGGCTGCCACCATGAGGCCTCCACAGTGAGGCCTCTGCCTAGGCCTGCTGAGGCCACTGATATTCTTCTGGAAATTGGGCCACACTTCTGGAAGTGTGCTTCTGGAAGCATGCCACCAGCTTCCATAAGTACACCAGCGGCCATGACAGGCCTCAGCTGAGGCCTCACGATGGAGGAGGTTTTGCCACAGTGGCAGTGAAGGCAGAGAGCACACCTGCCGAAGGACTGCACTTCCTTAAATTACCTGGCCAAAATAACAATGCTGATCCAGGAACCCAATTTCCTTTTTGATATTCTAATCCTATTTGTGAGTAGGAAGATTGAGTCTTTTCGTTGCTGTTGCAAGAATACATAAAAGAAGTTAGGGGAAGCTTTGAGATTTACAATTGCTGAAGTAAGTTTCAAAGTAAGTGATGTTGGAACATTAAGGAACTTAAAAAGCTGAAATGAAATTTTTTGCTGTTGTTAATTTTGTTTAACGTTACTAGGTCTAACCAGAACCTGGAGTCTGAAAGTCAATATAGAACACAGAAATTACCCTTTTCTGAATCTGTTAGGAGATGGAAGTATTGGAGTATATCTCCGTAATATGGGTTTTTATACTTAATCAATATTGCCTGGAACCCAGCCACTGATGTTATATTGGCAGAAACGTTACTTAAATTACCAAGGATTTTTTTATTTATTTAGCAAAGTATCTTTCTGATGTTTTGCCAAACCATTAAGACTTTTATTCATTAGAAAGATTTTGGCTTATTTCCCTCTAGTTGCTCTAGGCAGCCGTTATTTTGGCCATAATAACTGACTGTTTTAATACAACTGGGAAGATCAAATGCTTTTTCCTTCCTTTTTCTAGAGGCGGGTTAAAAATACTTTTGGCGTGTGATGTGTGTGTATTTGTGTGTTCCTGTTTGGCTCTCAATCTGTGCTTAAACTCAACAATATGAAAAGACTTTGGTCTTCTGCTCTTTGTGCAGAAAGAACAGACAACTCCAGTGCAGCTGGGTCTAGTGGGATGAAGAAACAGTCATGTTTTCTTTTCTTTTCTTTGTTTAACTCTGGAGATTTTTGAAAGAATTTAATTCAAAGAGAAGAGCAATGAGGAATGTGTATACTACAAGTTTAAAGAGCTTCAAGCCAATCTGCTTGTCATGGAGCCCATCCTGTTATTCCCAATGTTCAGGCTGCGAGTGTCTTTGCATTTTCGTAGCTAAAACAGCAACACAACACATCCCTAAGAGGTGTCAGCAGGCTAGAGGGAACCCCAGAGTTTCCAGAAATATAATAATAACAATATTTTAAAATGCTGAACTTATTGGCTGCTTAATATCAATTGCTCTTTAAGCAGAAACCCATCAAAAGGAACCCGCTCCCAAAGGAGGACTGAGTTTGTTTAGTGGCCATTGAATGCTGAGTTGGGGTAGGGACACTGGTGGAGGAAGAGGAGTGGGGGGGGAACACACCGCCCCCAGCAGCATGATCCCAGTGGGGTGCCATTGTGGCTGCCCCCCGCCCACGCTGGGTGCCATGCCCCCGCAGGCGGCGCCATGCCCCTGGGATGCATGCCAGCCATGCCCCCGCCTGCTCTCCGCCCCCCGATGCCAGGGCATGAAGCTCTGCCACTGGGTAGGGGAATAGTAAATGGACTGCAGGGGAAATGGGGATGGAATGGTGCCTTTGGAATACTAAACAGCAGCATTTCACACGGCAGCATTTTGTTGCAGGTCCCATTTGTGTATCTAAAAAGATAAATCAATACTTACAGAGATAAATTGAAAAGTTTATTTCGCAAAGGAAGCACATAGGATGCTGGCTTAAGGTCTGAGTTGTGCAAAATGGTACTAAGCGAAATGTTGATTCACTCTACTCCTGAGTAATTTGTAGAATGCTACTGACACAAGTTGTCAGCTTGCATATCTGATCCAGATTTACAATTTCTGACATCTCAAAATCCAGTAGTGGTGGTGGCCAGTGGGTTCAACTTCATTTTGCTGAATATCCTGCAGAATATGAAAAGCTGCTGTAGATCTAAGCAGAAAAAGTATGTTCAGATGAGCAAGCAATTTAGGCAGGGCACTGATACTGTGGAGGTGGAATGGTTAGCTAATAGAACATCTGTGTTTACCTTCTGTTAATATACACACTTCAGAGAAAATGGGTGAGAAAGGCAATGCAAATACCGCAGGATTGTGTCAGGCGATCCTATACCCACTGACCTGCAAGTAAGTGCTTTGAAACTTAATGGGACTTACTTCTGAGTGGAAATGTATGAGACAGTACATTGAGTTGCTTTTGTGATCCAAGCAGGCTGTGGCTACTGATAATGAGGGTTCTTACGACCACAGAAGTGGATTTCTGATCAACATATCTTTGGTGAACAGGTGTGCTTCTGAGATAGTAACAGACAAAAAAACTAGGTCTCATATATTTCAGGATGACACAAGAAGAAATTGAACTGGCCTTCAATGCTGCTGTAGATAGCACTGTAATGGTTGATACTGGGAGCTTTTGAGAAGGAAATGGGTGGATTTTTATTCTTTCTCGTGAGCTGAAATCTTCTCTGACTTGCCCACTACTGCAAAGTTTGAGATTAAAAGCTGCCATCTCAGAGCTGAATCTTCCTTGAAAGAAACTTATTTCCTGTAACTAAATTTAAAACATGGTGAAAGGTGTGTGTCTGATAGACACTGCAGACTGATGGCTTCTTTTATTTTGTGGAGTAGCTCTAGCATGGCTGGATGCAAGTGCCAGATTTTCCTACCAGGCACTTCAATCTTGGGTTTTCTCACTGTCCTCATTCAGTTTTGTACTATTGCAATTACAGTGGTGCCTCGCAAGACGAAAAGAATCCGTTCTGTGATTCTCTTCGTCTAGCGGTTTTTTCGTCTTGCGAAGCAAGCCCATTGACGGATTAGCGGATTAGCGCTATTAGCGCTATTAGCGGCTTTTAGCGGCTTATCAGTTTATCGGATCAGCTGATAAGCGGCTTAGAAAAAGGGGGGGAAAGGGAAAAAACCCCGCAGGAACTCGCAAGACATTTTCGTCTTGCGAAGCAAGCCCATAGGAGATTCGTTTTGCGAAGCACCTCCAAAACGAAAAACTCTTTCGTCTAGCGAGTTTTCCGTCTTGCGAGGCATTCGTCTTGCGGGGCACCACTGTATAAAAGACAAAAGCAGCCCAGCCTTCATGGGTGTCTAGCTGATTCCTCATAAGTAATTGTAGGCAAAAGCAGGGGTGCCATAAATAAAGGTTTTTATGATATGGGGCAAATTGTCAGAAACTCTAGCATCCAATCCTATCCTCTGTGTCACTATATTTTGGGAACTGCAGCATTTGTTCAGTTGACTACCACACAGACGATCAAAATGCCTTAATTTTGCTATTAGCTCAGTAAGAACTAATGGTAAGGGATCAATTATGCTTCATTTGGGCCTACAAAGTCTCTAACTATTGCCTGGTTATGCAAGTGGTCATTAGTCCCTGTCTCCTCATTACAGCTTACCTGTCTGCCTTGTTTTGCATTCTCCAAACCACAAGCCTTGATATAGATTTCCAAAGAGCCTGAAAACTGGATCTGAAGCCCTGCTATTGCTAAATTAATAATAAAAAAGAAGTAAAACCAGCTCTCTACATCATCAGTCCAAGCATAATTGCCCTTGGAGCACCCTACAAAGTTGCTGCTCAGAGTAAGGGCTTAACTACACATTACACACAAGCAAACAAACAGGAGCAAGTCTAGAAAAAAGCAGCTTTGCTGGGGGAAGGAAAGATTTATAGTGGAAAAAGCAGCAGGGAGAATGCTTGACCCTTTCTTCACCTTAAATCATTTCTAAATGCTAGCTGAGGCTGATGGGAGTTGTAGTCCAAAACATATTGAGGACACCAGGTTGGCAAAGGCTGTCAAAACCTCTGTTTCCAAATATGTGTTACCCATCACAAAACTTGCATGGATATTCGGTGGGAGCTAGCTACAGGTTTAGGAGCAGGGGCAGTAAATAAGTTTGCTAGTAGGTGTATGACTGTATCAGTCATATGGCCCAATACAGATAGAACCTCATAACCCCTTGAAACCCCACCTAAAATTAATATTTTTCCAATGCAGAGGTGTAAGATGGCTCTTCCTTTTGAAACTATTATATCTGCTGCTGAAATAAAATGACAGGTTTTATTTTTGTATTTTATTCTAACTCAAAATTAGGGAATTGTGTAAATAATTTAAATTTTCTTTTATCATCTGGAATTTAAATATTTATGGAGGGTTCCAGTGTTTTAAAAGTTGGTTTCATTAAGTTAAAAAATGTGTTAAATAAATCTCCCAAGTTTTGTGACTGAGTTCAACTTGGAGATTGTTTTATATTTAAACATTCCTCTGGAATATTAACTAGTTAGTTGCGTTGAATTTTTCAGATGAGGCATGAGTGTTGTTGGGTTTTTTTGAAGTTAAAAGTAATTAATTAAATTAGGTGTTTTAAGGGGTGCTAAGTGTTTGTAAAGGCCAGCACCTCCACAACAGGGCTATGCATGTGCACCCTTCAGTGTAACAACTGCACTTCCATCAGCCCCCATGTAAAAAAATACAAGTATACCTGGAATCTTTGGGCCTGCCCTGAGTCCCTCTTAACTCCCCCCACACACTGTGCAACTGCAGGTGGTTGAATCTAGCCCCCATTTTAACTTTCTGAGTCTATTCTCACTCTGGAGAACTATGCAAAAATTTAAAAGTTGATCCAACTGCCCAGCGTTGCTCAGGACCCTGCAACCACTGCCAGGCAAGCCCCCACTGATATGAGGCGCCCCACCTGAAGACATTGGTGGTCTGGGCCCCCTCAAACCTCAAACTGGTCCTGGCTACAGATTCAAAATGACTACACTCCATTAAGAAACTTTATTTGAATTATTGAGGATTGGTGGGGGAATTTATAACCTATTCAGTGTTCTTCAGAGTATCCTGATTAATCTTAGCTATATAGCTTTAAAAGCGTCCATAAAAAATCCTAGCTCTTATTCCCCACCTCTTTAATTTAAGCAAGCAGCAGACTTATTAAAAGCCTAGTTATTAGTGTGCCTTCAGTTTATTTCTGTGTTCCTTCGGTTTTTATCAAAAAAGCTTTGTTAAAGCTTTTTTACTTGAAAAACAACATTCCTTCTATAGTTATCAAATTATCGTGGGGATCATAATATACATCATATTGTTTCCTCTGCCAAGATCTCATTTAATAAATGTCTTATTTTGGACTGGGCTATTTTTTGCTTCAGTAGCAGTGTGAGGGATTCTTCTCTTTCATAGAACGACATTACCTGACGTTAGTGGTTTCTAAATTGAAAGAGCTGAGGGTTTTTTTATGTTTAGCATTGTTGCAATTATCTCCTCAGGAAGTATATGTTGTCTTCTAATGAGAACATCATGACATGTAACCAAATGTATTAGTGTGCTGCAAAACAATATAGCAAGTTTGAATTGGCCACATAAATGCTTATTAAACAGTTCAATTGGGGTGAGAAACCACATAGATTAGCCCAGAGGCTACATAATTGCTGTAGACTTCAGAACAGTGATGGTAAGCAATTGCTGGGAAAAGTGTGAAGTAAAAGTTGGTTATATGGTATATATTTGTAGGAAGTGGGGTTTTAAAAATAATAATAATGAAAGGAAACATTTAAAAACGGCATCCCCATCTGAAATGAAGCAGTCCATTCCGCCACCTCAGGAGACTACCACCTCCTATATTGTGTTTGTAGACCAGGCCTGCCTGCTTCTTTTTAGCCTTCAGAATGGCAGGGTACCCACAACATATTTATTATTATTATTATTATTATTATTATTATTATTATTATGCCCCCTGCCTGCATTGATATTTGTTTTATGTGCTTGTATTTCTTCTGATTGGGCAACAAGTTTTCTGTCACTTTGCTCTTTTCACCTGAATCCATAGAAATGAAGCTGTAGCCTGGCCTTAGCACCTTCCTCACTTTAGGTTACTTGACCAAAACTGGAAGGGATGTGGACCGTGTATTCATTTCCATCAGTAGTAAGCCTGAGGTGCTGCTGTGGCTTCCAGCTGAACACAAGAAAAAGAAGGCAGCCAGCTGCACTGCTAGGCCTAGTGCTGGCAAGAGAATGGAATTGAACCAGCTGTTTTTGGGTCTAAATTCTATTTCCTGTGTGCATCTGAAGGTCAAGAAAGAGATTGTCTGGCACGCTTCTGAACAGAAGCAGCAAATAAATAGATTTTCAAAGCATCTTTCCAGCTCTAAGTGATGACAAACAGCATCTTACCACACCAGATACAGCATGCTATATTGGCGGCACACTAGATACAGGCCGATACAGCAGCAGTATGCAAATTGATTAACACAGAAGATTTTAAGTGGTGCCTTGAGACACTAGAAGAGAGCTTCAGTTGAAATAATGAACCTGAATCATCATTTTATTTCTTTGTTTTTTTAATTAATAAATGCAATATTATGTGAAATTGATTTATAACAAACTAGAAGTTTTACACTGGATTTGGTATGTTATGCTGCTTAAAAGATTATTACATGACACTCCCACATGCATCTTTATTTACACCGGTCATCCCAAACAATGTAAGAAAAATATGTTTCTCTGGTAGGTATATCTACCTTATGACCTGTATAGGTAATGTTATTAGATCCTTTTGAAGCTTGCAGAAAAGAAGTTCTAACTTGCTGTCCTTGAGAAAAATATTCTGAGGAAGATACTCTGTTGAAAGTTTAGGTTTCTGTTGTATTAAAAGTATCTATTGCATGGAAAACCTTTTTTTGTTTCATAAAGGTAGTGCCTGTCAAAAAGTCAAGGGAGGGGGGAAAGGGAAAGGAAACCATTTTCCAAAAAGATACACCCCCACCCCCAGTTTCAGCACTAAGGAAATACAAAGAGTAATTTCAGCTAATATCTAGTCAGTAATGCTGGTGACTTGCTCATCTTTGGTGGTGATACATCCTACAGTGGCAACATCAAACATGGCTCCATCCTGAGTGTACAGTTCTGCCATTCGAATGCTTTGCTTCCTTAGATCACAACTCTTGTTTCTGTCATACAACCAATGCAAAGCTGGATTCTTTTGTATCGGATATATCTGAAGGGAGTGGGGAGGGTCATTTCACAGACAGGAACCAAGAACAAGATGACTGGGAAAGAAACTGGGCACCAGACCCAGGCAAAGACATTTTGCTGTCTGAGGTGGAACTGCAAATCCCACCCCCGCCCCTCCTGAGTCCAGGTCTGTAGTTTTCAAGGATGCCAAAGTTACTTTGGCAAATGAGACAGAAAATCTCACAAGTGCTTCTCCCCCTCCTTGGCAGTAAAACTAAATTTAACAGTTAACAATGTTTTGCCCTTTTATGGCACACAAAAACAGCTCTTTGAGGTAGCCACTTCACTTTGCCTAATGGTAGGACTGACCATGCTGAGAATAACTGGGCTATGGCCATGGGAAGGGTGGAAGTTGGTAGCGAACCAACCAAAGGAAGATGTGAACTAAGGAAGTTGACACTAACAGTCAGGTGAGGAGAGTGAACATGGAGAATATAGTTTAAAACAGGCTTCCTCAACCTCGGCCCTCCAGATGTTTTTAGCCTACAACTCCCATGATCCCTAGCTAGCAGGACCAGTAGTCAGGGATGCTGGGGCTTGTAGTCTCAAAACATCTTGAGGGCCGAGGTTGAGGAAGGCTGGTTTAAAACTACTAGTCGGAATGCCTCAGCAACCCACCACGTAATCCATGCTCCATGCTTCCAATCTATAATAATGAAATTTGTCCTCCTAATCTCTCTACCCATCGCATGGGGGGAAAAAGCATTCACTTAGTTCGAGAATAAATGGCCTTGCCAAAATATCTGGATGTTTTAAACCAGCTTGCTTTCCTCACCCCCTTGAGTTTATGACTGTCTAAATCCCTTCCTCCAAAAGTGAAATAACTTCACTCCCATTTCCGCCGCCTAGATTCTGTGCTGTTCGAAAAGAATTTCCCAAAGTGATTACCAAAAGGCCTGAAAGAGAAATGATTACAAATGGCTGAGTTAACTGCTCCAGACGGCCTCATCAGTCATCATAATGCGGCCTCAGCACAAGTCTCTTCAGGACAGGCAACTTGTCATGACAGATGAAACCTCTTTAAGGAGACTTCCTCCCTTGGCTGTTCCTCTAGCTAATCCTCATGAGGGAAGGTGCTTGCAAATAACGGTTCTTAAGCAATAATCTCAAGGAAATCTCTGCCAGCTGCCAATAGTACACTGGTTAGTTGTTTTCCTAAGCGGGGCCCACATTTCTCAAAGCTAAAAGCTATTTACTTCCTGCATCTAGTGGTCAAAGTGCTTGTGTAGTGATTCATTTAAAGCTCTTTTTCAAGGGAACAGATCAAAGGCACCCACATGTGAAGAATGGCTGCTGAACAGGGCAGGTACAAAATTGAGTTGCATGGTCAATCAACTGCATGCAGCCTCGCTGACCCATAAAAGTGAAGATAATTCCATCGACACAACTCCATGCCTCATACATTCCCCGGTGCATCATTAATCATTTCTAAAGCACAAAGTGCATTATCTTCTTTAGCCTCATAACTGCGAGGTCACTTCGAGTGGGAAACAGCAACATACCAGAGGCCATCAGCTCTGTGGTTAAGCAGGGACTTGAACCTGGAGCCACAGGTGCAAGTGAAAAACTGAAACTCAGAGATGTCCAACTTCTGTATGTGATCCTTGTTAACTTTCTTATTGTTCTGATGAGTGAAACTCTGGGCAAAGTTTTTACCATATTTTGATTAACATTTGGTAATCTGGAGTCCCATGAGACACCAAATGTCCATCAGTTTCTTTGACTACCACATTAACTTCAGAAGTTTACTGATCCCATTTTACGGATGGGGAGATTTAATATTGTGGTTGAACTATGTTTCTTTGGGGTAGGGGCAGGGAGAGGTAATAAGAAATGGAATCAGGATTGTACTCAACTCCCGTAATCCACACTTGCCATTGAAGGTGTGAAAACAGGCTATGTAATTCCAGCCCTATGTGCATAGACTTTTTCCATGCAGTTTAGAACTACTGTAGTATGTTAAAATTGCTTATCACCATGTTAAAATATGGGGTTGTTTATATCCCCTCCAAATGCACAGTTTATGTATGATTATTATTACATGAAGAAGGCTTTGCCCGTGCCCCCCACTGGAGTCATAGCTTAGGTGTAGGCCCTTTATAAGACTCAGAGATCTACCACCTAGATTCACAAACCAAACAGAATTTTAAGCCAACTATCCTGTTGTCTTCAATAGGACTAATGGCTTCATGCTTCAAGCTACCTCAGTGAAAATGATTAAAAATATTATGAAGTAAATACCAACAGAAGAAAGGAATCAATAGAAATGGTGGGGTTTGTTTTTTTTAATAAAAAAAATGTATTATCTCTTCATCCTATCTAGGCTCAGTATTCTTCTTTTGTCAGTAGCAATATGAAATAAAGATTGCCTTTCTAATCACACAGATTTTGTCTCCAGTAAAGCAGATCAAATGCTTAGCTTCAAGTCACAAAAATGGCCAACGAGTAAATTCAAAGCTGTGAGAATTACAGTTGTTGCACAAAATGATCTAAATGCATAGTTATGTATATTCTACACTAAATTCAGCAGTAAGGGTTTATTTTCCCTGGCAGCAACAGAAAGGACATGAGGTATGCTGTTCACTGTGTTTCTTTTAGTTTTGCCTAACTACATAGCAATATGCTTTATGTGTCTGTTTGATTAGATGCCTTTGTGCCTTGTTATGTTTATGCTTGCTGTGCATTAATCAATTTTGTATCTCTTACCCATAAGCATGCTAATCGCCTCTGAATCCATAAAAGAACCACCTTGCTTGCCAGAACCACCTAGCCTTGGCAGAACAGAGCCCCAGAAATAAATGGCATGAGCATGCACAGAGTGCATTTGCCTACCCCGTGAGGATTCTTTGTATTTCAAAAGAAGCTCCCTTAATAGTAACTTCAGTTTGAAACACAAACTCATTGGTTTGCATCCAAAGCTAGTCTTACTCAGTGTAGACCCATTGAAATTAATGAACATTACTAATTTAGGCCCATTAATTTCAATTGCTATAGTCTGAGTAGGGCTAACAATGCTTCATTGCCAGTCAGCCATATGATACATCAATTCACAGCTATTCTTCCACCAAAATGTAAAGGGGGTGGGGAGTGGCTGTAGCATCAACAGATAGTAATCACTTTAATGGGAATCTGTAAAGAGAATCCGGTCAGCAAAGAGTATAAACAATGCAACAATTGAAAATACTAAAATTCAGCAATGGCGGTTCATTGTTTGTAGTCATATTTCAAAGGTATCCTTGGAGGGCCCTCAGCCAATTGGAACTTAGTTCTGTGCATATTGCACTTACCTGTAAATACACCACTGCTCCCATCCCTAACCACCAGTGATAGTTTTCCAGTGATAGGATTAGATTCCAAAACAGTGCATTCACGGGGTCAGATGAAGGCAGGGCAAGAGGGACTTTGGATTTCTTGGATCCAAAGCTCCTTCATTCTTCTGAGGGTCCTCAGGATCAGGCTTGTTACTAACAACAGACTTGAGCTGCTGTAGATGATTCCCCCACTGGTTTCACTTGAGGTAGGGAAAATTAAGGAAAAAACAACTATTTGTGAATGGAAAGAAGCATGTTTCCCCTGCTCCCATGTCCTGCTGGCTTTCAGAAGTGGGTAGAACTTTTGAGGGGCCAGATTGTCCAGCACTTCATTCCCCACTTTCACTCCCCCTCCCACTTAGAATTGCATTGTAAGGCTCATTTAAAAGCAAGCATTGACGGAGCTAAACATACATCCCTTGAGAAGGCATTTCATGATTTGAGGCCATCGGTGAAAAGGCCCTGTCCCTTGTCCCCATGGTCCTGTGGGCCTGGCCTCTTCATCTCAAGACCTAATAAGGTTCATATGACTGCCATTCAAAAAGTCCAAAACAGTTTAGTGCTTTAACAGCAGTATTTAAATTGGACATGGAAGCAACCAAGTATCCAATAGAGCTGATGTAATATCAGCATAGAATTCTCTGAATGCTTAGCCCCAACCCAATCAATCATTTGGCATCTCTATTCTGTACTAACTGAAGTTTCTGAATTGTCTTTAAAGGAAGCCCACATAAAGTACGCCTGCTTTTTGAAACAACAAAATGTGTTTTAAAATTTGCTTTAAAAAACAACAACAGATGCTTGAAACTTTGTTGGTGTTCTGGGAGAGCTGTAAGTGTCAATGAAACCAAATAAGAATATTTGACAAGGGGCAGAATAATACCTGGTAGAGTAGCCCTGAAAACAATCCCCAATGCACTCTGCTGGAGGGAAGAAGAACCATTTTGTACTCCAGATTCTGTCCCATTCCCATCAACCTCCAGCAGTATTACCAATGTTAAGAAATGATGAGATGTGTTGCCCAAGAAAATTTGGGGGGTACTAGGTTCCCCACCTCTGTTTTACATGATTGTGTACACACATGTTGCACATGGTGAGGTGTTGCCTTTATGACATCACTACACAGGAGTCTTTTCCACATCTAAGGTTGGCAGAGATATGCAAGAAAGAAAGAAAAGGACCATAGGTACAGTCAAAACCATATGAATTATGAGCACAGCATGTTGCCAACACCAGCCTCACTGTTACCTTAACCGGGCAGGTATTGGGTTGAGATGCCAGGTATAAGAAGTATGAGAATTGGATAAATGAGTGAGGCTGTCTAATCCCCTAAGAAAGCCCGGTGCAGAGATTTATCTTTGGAGAGCCACGAAGATGGGTTGGCAGCAGCAGCCTGCAAGCTGAGGAAAAGGAATGTTGTGGCCTGCATTTTGTAGTGTATCTAAGAGAGATCTCCCAATATTTCCTATCTCTCTCCTATAAACCCCCTTTTTCAGTTTGAAAACAAAATGATGAGGTACTGTAATTTTCTCGTCTACAGCTTCCATTTGCAGTCAGTTCCGAGGTGCCTATCTGTGTGAAGATAAGAGCTTTTCATGTTTTACTCAGGTGTTTTATGGCCTTCATTTCAGGAACACTTACAAAACTTTCATGAGAAATGCTCCTATGTATTTAAATTTCCTATGGTTGTAGCCAGAGATGATATCCTTTACCTTAAGCAAAGCAGAAATATTGCAGTGAAAACAGACAACATAAGCACACTGGCATCCTTCCCAGTCAAGGGAATATGAACAAGGTTTTATTGTTACTGCCAAGACAGCTGGATTTTAGATGGAAATAGTAATCTCATTCTTTGGCTGTTTCTAGGGGTAATACAGCTTTCCTGCTAACAAATGCCCAGTATTCTTTCTGCATTAGAAACATCTTGTAAGTTCATTATCTTTGTGCCAAGGTATTTCTCAGCCCCAAACCCTAATGACTCTAATAAATGGCAATACACACAAAAGGCAAGAAATTCAAAAGTACAGTACCCTACAGCTATCATAATTTGTTTCCATTGTGCATATATAATGGAACTTCGGAGCATTCTGTGGCATTAGCTTTAATGGCCTGAATGTTTTCAGTTTTTAGAAATTAAACAGGTTGCAGATAGCATTCCTGACATGCTTTCTTAATCACGTAGCCCCTGCAGTAAGTAGACTTGGTAGCTGGATCATTCACAGTGGCAACAATGGCTCGTTAAGCTGACCATTAGGCAGCTACTTCAGACTTCTGGAATATGTCCCACTCATCTGCCAGTATGGGGTTTGTAATAAAGCCACTGTGACAAGGAGAGTTGCAAGGACATCTTTGCTGTTTAAACTTGGCCAGGGAAAAAGGAAAGAGATTTGAGTTTTGTACCTACGAGATGTAGAGATGGTCACCAGCTTCAACAGCTTCAAAAGAGGATTAGCTACCAATTGCTACTAGTTGTTATGACTATGCAGTACTTTGAGCATCAGAGGAACTATGCTGCTGAATGCCGGTTGCTAGAGAACATAAGAAGGGAAGTGCTATTGTGCTCATATCCTGCTTGCAGACTTCCCGTAAGCATCTAGCTGGCCACTGTGGGAATAGAATGCTGGACCAGTTGGGACTTTGGTCTGATGCAGGAAGCACTCCTCATCACTGAGGGCACAATGGCCTTGCGTGACACTGCTGCAACCAGAGGAACTCCAAGCTTCAAGGGAAGTTCAACTCCATGCACAACAGGCTGCACAACTAATTCCTGGGAATGGAAACCAATCACCCCCAACACCTCTGCTTTGTTAGGATTCAGCCTCAGTGTATTGGTCCCATCCAGCCTGTTATTAAATCCAAGCACCAGTTCAGCTCTTGCATAACCTCACCTGACTCAAAGGACAATGAGGAATAGAGCTGAGTGCCATTAATATATTGATGGCCTATTACTTCAAATCCTCTGCTGCAAGAAGCAGCCAGCTTCTGACCTTAGAAGTCAAAGGACATGGGGGACAAGATGGAATCTTGTGGGACCTCACAGCACAAGTGCTATGAAGCCAAACAGAAGACACCCAACGCCCTTTTCTGAAACCAACCCTATCAAAGTTCCCCCAACTCTCACCTCACCAAGCTGGTCCAGCAAGATTCCATGGTCAATGCACCAAAAGTCACAGAGATAAAGAAAGAAATGCAAGGGTTAAGAATTCAGGTAGCTGGCAGAGAGTCCATCAAGGACAGTATCCACATCTTTGGGCTGCATTGACTGAAACCATTCCCAAGCAAAATGACTAGGTGATATTCTGGACACCTCCACTGGATCTGTATCACCATCACTATCTGCATCAAGTTCAGAAGGCATATGAGCAACTTTATCCTCACAGCGCCTTTCAAATTTGTCACAGCAGGCTTCCAAGGGTTCCACCCTTTCCTGTGTCTATTCTTAAAAACTCATTCACCACTCAAAAAAAAAGCTCTGCTGGACAGCTCTCTGAGCATTCAGTGGTGGCAGAAAAGTGAGCTTGCTTTGCTGCCATCATTGCCAAAAAGTAGAAGCAAAAATGTTTCCTTGCTAGAGTTAAGTCATGGTTGCTGTTTAACTTGCCACTTGGTATTACCCATCACCCTGCTTGCTTTATAGCCCACAGCACTACAGGAAACCAGGGAGCTGACCAGGCTGTGCGTTGCAGGACAGGGCACTTGTGAGTGATCATATCAAATTTCTCCATTGTCAGATGGCTGTTGCGGTTGCTCGAGAGTAACCAGGCAGGACTCCAAACCTGTGTTTTACAGGTTTTATTTTGGTGCAAACTATTTACAATGAAGAGCTCCAAAGCTCATGTCTGGCTCAATCGCTAGCAGAATCCGGGAGTCATCTTTTTTTGGACCTCCCCCAACATAAGAGTTTCGTTACCCCCAACCTTCTCCTTCCCTCTTTGAGCCTTAGGCTACTGCACAGGATGGGCGATGGCAAGGGCGTGTTTCCCTCCTGTCCAGCTTGCCCAGGAGCGGTGTTAAGGCTCCCACCAGCATCCTCTGGTCCTTGCATCTCTTCCCCACTGGAGGTGGGGTTTTCCTCCTCCCCGGAAGAGGAAGTGCTTCGCAAGATTTTCGGAGGCTCCCTGTAACACAACTGCCCTTCTATTCCTCACCTCTGAGCCGATGGCAGTTCCCTGACATCCACATATACCATATCTGTATTAACACATAAATATTCCCTTGGCCCAAGGCATTCATGGCGTACATTATGAACATGTGCATGTGCTCACTGTATCCATGCTCTTTTGGCAGAGTCATCGCAAAACTGTTTCTGAGTTTTAAGTTTAATTTTCCCATAGTGCTTCATCCCTCCCAATCTTCCTCTAGCATCCAAAAGTGAAAACAGAAAAAGTACCACTGCATTCCCCCTTGTGTGTATTGGGTCAAAAGAGCTATCACAATATTGCTGATCATGCTGATTCCAGCCGCTGTCCGTAACAAGTCCCACCTCTTAAAGTGATGATGATAATAATTAACAATAGTGCATTAATCTCCCTGGAGTTTCCCATGTCCCGCATCCTGTGTGGCTCCCTTGTACATAACCACCTGGGCTGCTTTGCAGATGTAATTGTTAAAGCACACTCAAGAGTGTTGTAGTAAATAGAAAGCTCATGGATTTCTGGAATACTGTCTGATACCTTTTTGTGATTACAATTCCACAACAAAGAACGAGACATATGTTGGAATCAATCCAGCAAGCATGGCTTCTGGGTAAGTTCCACATGCCTGGAATCCATAGGGGCCCGCCATTGCAGTGCTTGATGGGCTGCATTCATTGTTGATTGTAAAAAGATGTGCACTATTTTCACATGGGGGCAGGATGAGCATGGGGGGGTGTTAGCTATTTTGACTTTGGAGATTAAAAACACACACCATAAGAGCACGGAATACATTGCATCTGAGGAAGAAAACAAAAGAGACAAAAACAGCATCAATCTATATATCCACAGGGAGACAATGAGTAGTGCAATAAAAAACCCCTCTTTCCTAATAAACTGACTCAGACCAGGCCCGAAGTTTCTGAAATCCCCCTTTTGGATCTGTGCTGGAGCAGAGCTAATAAAAGAAAACATCTCTCTCATATATGAAATAAATATATATGGTGGTCATTTTAAACTTTCTACTAGGTTTAATGGGCCTACGGAAGGATTTTTTAAAAGTTCAGATTTGTTTTGATCTGCTGTGCACAAATATATATAGAGAGAGAGAGAGAAAGAGAGAGAGAGCGCTAGAGTTCATGCCTGATACATTTTTGTTCTGATTTCTAAAGGTCCCATGGCTGCTTTTCTTTTACATCGGCAGCCATCATATTTCCTGGAAGCCTGGAAATCTTTCACCCCTCAGCTGCTTATTCTCCAGTGGAGACATCACTGAGAGCTAAAACACACGATATGGGAAGTATGAGGTGCAATTTTGGGGATTGTACAATTCAAACTGTAGATTAATGGCAGCTGTGGGAATAATCTATATTTTTTAAAACCCTCCCAGCATTATAATAATAATAATAATAATAAGAAGAAGAAGAAGAAGAAGAAGAAGAATTAAGTGTAGCCACTTATGCATCATCACAGACAGGATAAAGATTTGCATGAGTTGTTGTTGTTGTTTTATACCCCACCCTTCCTCCAAAGGAACCAAGGGCTGCGTACTTTTTTTACACCTGCTTTTTGTTTGTATGGATGCAAATTTAGAAATAATGGATGGAATTCGATGTCATTCCAAGGCAATTGTTCCATCAACCCAAGCATTTTGGCTCGCTGGGTGGAATTACCTTGCACTGATCCTCCAGAACCTATGGGGGAAGCCCTGTTCCGCAAGTGGGAGACCTTGCACAGTGCTCCCGCTGACAGAACAGGCTAGTTGAATCTGCCCAATTTCATTAATTTAGATATAAATGCAATACATCTTGCCATAGTGGGGGAATGTTGACCATTGTGCCTGCTTGTTCTGCTGCCCAGGTGTTAATTGTTGATGGACAACTTCAGTGTCCAAGCACTCTCTTCTTAACATTCCTTATCTTTAAATCCTATGCTGTTTAACATCTCAAACTGGATTGACATTATGGTGCCAGGATGAGCTGGTAAATCCTTTAGCCCTGTATCATTTCCCCATTTTAAATGAAAAAATTCCTTCCAGTAGCACCTTAAAGACCAACTAAGTTAGTTCTTGGTATGAGCTTTCGTGTGCATGCACACTTCTTCAGATACACTGAAACAGAAGTTGCCAGATCCTTCTATATAGTGAGAAGGTGGGGAGGGGTATTACTCAGAAGGGTGGTGGGAATGGGAGATTGGCAGATAGCTGAGATGAGCCTGTTGATGATTCAGCAGCTTCTGAAAACTGGAAAGAGAAGCTGCTGAATTGCAACTCATTACCAAACTTAAAACCACGGAGAGACCTGGTTTGAACAAAGACATTGGATTCTTATCCCATTACACATGACTAAGCCATTTCTCACCCTCTCACCCCTTGCCTTTTCCTGTAAGACCTATTACAGTCGTTAAGAGTCGTCAACAGGCTCATCTCAGCTATCTGGCAATCTCCCATTCCCACCACCCTTCTGAGTAATACCCCTCCCCACCTTCTCACTATATAGAAGGATCTGGCAACTTCTGTTTCAGTGTATCTGAAGAAGTGTGCATGCACACGAAAGCTCATACCAAGAACTAACTTAGTTGGTCTTTAAGGTGCTACTGGAAGGATTTTTTTTATTTTGACTATGGCAGACCAACACGGCTACCTATCTGTAACTGGAACCATTTTAAATGGTTCCCCCAGATCCTATTCCTATCCCCCCTTGGGGAAAAATATGCATCTATGGTTATTTTCCCTCCGTAGGGCAAATAGTAATGTCTCTGGGGGAAAGTTAGACTGGAGAAAAGCGTGGGAAGGAAATAGTTATGCACTTTTACAACATTTCCAAATTACTGCTGATACTATCTGATGCTTTCAGTTCCCTCCTCCATTTTTAAAGGAAACTAAAAGCAGATTCAAAGCCTTTAATCTGGATTTTCTATAGTCATCTGTAATGAAAATATCAAGCTGACATTGGTGGGAATGTAGATATGGCTGTCTCTTCCACGTAGTAGCTGGCATTATTAACAACATTAGCACAGCACAAATGGTGAAAAAGAGGAGCAAAGGTGTTTCATGCTCCCTTATGTGAAGTCCAGGCTTTGGCAAGAACTGGGGTTTGGGCAAGTGGAATATTAAAGCATTTACAAGCTGTTAGAATTTATGTTTAATTCTCTTGGGGGTCTGGAGGGGAGAGCATGCTCCTAAGCATTACGAGGCCTAACGAAATAATTTTTCAGGCTGATCATAGTCAGTCAACAGTGTCAGTCACTGTAAATGTTTCCAAAAGTACATTCCATTCAAGCCTCAAGAAACATCTTGGCATCTACTACCACCTACTAATTGCTACCTGTATCCCTCCTTCTCGGCAAGAGTTCGGTACAGATTTTCTGACACCCAGAATACTGTTTATTTGCACTCATCAAGCTTTCAGAGTGTGACATAAAATCATTGTAACGTAATACATTATTTAACATGTTTTCCAACTGGAAAAGATGAAGTGATGGGTTGTCACTGAGCATTTTGGAAAAGGAAAAGAGAATATTTGGTCTGAGGCTATGCACCCTGCTAGGACAGTGGGCAAAGCTAAACTAGTACAAGAATCAACCAAACTAGAGGAAAATCCAGCACTTTTCTGCCCCATTTATTTCAACATAGCAGAATTAAGCATGCTTTTTACCCCTCTCATTGAAATAAGTGGGGGGAAATGTGGCTGAATTGTGACTTTCCATTGGGAGTTAAGACCAATTCGTAGACAAGGCCAACCATGTAGCCAGCTTGTTTGTCAGGTGACTATTGAGATGGATGAGCTCTCCCAAGCTCCCCTGAGATTAACTCAGAAAGGACCCAAGGTCTTCAGGGGGTAAAGAGTAGAAAAAGCATGGAACATATTGGGGAGCCAGTCTGAAACTTGTAAAACTGAAACACATACACACACACACACAGCCTGCAAAATTTTCAGGGAGCTATATAAAGAGGTTCATATAAGATTAGAGTACCAATGGCTACTCTTACCAGTTTGACCAGCTGGAGAGTGCTGTTGTGCTCATCTTATGCTTGTGGGACTTTCCATGGGCATCCATGGAGATTTCTATAAGCATTGCAGAGGGTTGGACTGGATGAACCTCGGGATACCTTCCAACTCTACAGTTCTATGATTCTGAGATCTGGTTGGCCACTGTGACAACACAGTGCTGGACTAAATGGGTCTTTGGTCTGAACCAACAGCAAGGCTCTTCTTTTGGCTGCAGGGGCAGGAAAAACTAGGCTGGGAAAGAGAAGTACATCCCCTATCATGCTCTATGTGTCTCCACAAGCCTCTGTCTCCTTCCTTCTGTGCTCACAGGAGACTTTGAGAACATACCATACATGGGTATGCATGCAAAGGATCAGAGAGTCAGCTAATACTGGGCTTGCGTGTGTACACAGTAGGAGCATTTCTAGTGTCTGTTCTCATGGTCTGCTGAATGCAGTTCTCTCCCTCACCTCCATGCATATTACACCATTGGCTATCAGAGAAGGGCCCGAGTGTTGATACAGGCGTTTATTTGCTGCATGCACAGAGATGCACGCTTACTGTAAAATGGGCTCACAGAGTCATTATTTCTCAGCAAGTAGTGACAAAATGGAGCACAAGGTAGGAAAAAGTAAAATACAAGCCAGGAATACAGTGGTACCTCGGGTTACATACGCTTCAGGTTACAGACTCCGCTAACCCAGAAATAGTGCTTCGGGTTAAGAACTTTGCTTCAGGATGAGAACAGAAATAGTGCAGCGGCGGCAGCAGGAGGCCCCATTAGCTAAAGTGGTGCTTCAGGTTAAGAACAGTTTCAGGTTAAGAACAGACCTCCGGAACGAATTAAGTACTTAACCTGAGGTACCACTGTAGCCTGTTCCTCCCTCCTGGATTAGACCTTTCTCCTTTAAGCAAACTATTTGGGAAGTAACTGGGCTGTTGCTTAATCAGGGGCCTTATGAAAACTGCTTCTGAGAAGGAATCTATGGATTTGGCATAGCAGGTCTAGCCAAGGAGATGGGCCTGAGTCGTACCAAAATCGCAGTGGAGCTAAATTAAATATGGCCCATAGGGTGTTTGTAAGGAAATAATTAGAGGCTCTCATTTTTTCTTCCAAAGGCAGAAACTCTGTACCCCTGACCTACTTAGACTCTTGTAATTGAGCTTTTTGAAGTATACTTGTAAGAGTTCTGCTTTCTGCATCCATTCTTAGAGTCGCTCGTGTGGAAAATGAATAAAGAGGCCCTGAATTACTACTACGATGAATTCCTGGCTTTTATTCAAACAACTGTTTGAGAGTAATTTTGCAATATATCCCCCAAGCTCAGTATGTAACCAAGTGGAATTTGACCTACAATCTTGAAACTACAATTCTATTATGGCACTTTAGAGCTTTGAAAAATGCCTGCTGCCTTGGTATCCTACCTGGCAGAAACACATTACCCAAAGGATGAACCTGCAGCAGTGCCTAGAAATAAGATGAAGTTTTGCTCTGGCCAAATTTGCTGTTTTACAAAAGTTTTGTTCTTGGTCTTCAGTAGCTGGGAATAGGCATCCTCCCGAATATAATGTTTCAAAATGTTGTCTACATGTTCTCTAAACTTGCAGAACAAGCAAACAAAAATACTTTATTCATAAGTGTGGTTTGACTGTGGAGTTCGCCATCGGCTGCTATTGTTATCTCTGATCCACACCTTCGTTTCATCTCAGACTCCAGCAGGTGGCCTTGGAGAAGGAACTTTCTCTGAGCTTCAGCTCTCATAATTCAATATGAGGTGAATAACACGCACCCGCCTTACAGGGTTGTTGTAAGAAATACCAAGATAATGTAAGTGATCACTTTGTACACTAAAGCATTATTACTTAAAGTATTTTTGCTATTCTCCAGAGAGCCAAGGATACTCATAATACTCATGATACTCCTACTCCTGCTAATAATTTATTTTTATACCCCGTCAATCTGACCAGGTTTGCCCAGTCGCTCTGGGCAACTTCCAGCAGAAATGTTGTTGTTGTTGCTGCTGTTTATTGAATTTATATACTGCCCTATACTGGAGGTCTCAGGGTGATTCACAGATTAAAATCAAAATAGAAAACCACAAAATACAGGAAACAACAACAACATCAAACATAAAAAGCTTCCTGAAACCGGGCTGCCTTCAAATGTTTCCAAAAATGTATATAGTTTAACTCTTTGACATATGCCTGGAGGGCGTTCCACAGGGAGGATATGACTTCCAAAAAAGTCTTCTGCCTGGTTCCCTGTAGTTCTCCCTGGTTCTCATAGTGAGGGAACTGCCAGAAGGCCCTCAGTGTCTGGGCTGAACAACGTGGGTGGAGACACTCCTTCAGGTATGCAGGGCAGAAGCCATATAGGGCTTTTAAAGTCAACACCAACACTTTGAATTGTGCTTGGAAACATACTGGAAGCCAATGTTGATCTTCTAGGACCAGTGTTATGTAGTCTCAGTGGCTGCTCCCAGTCACCAGTCTAGCAGCTACATTCTGGATAAATTGCTTTTCATATCCAAGGACTCAACATGCTATGCTCTTTTTTATCTTTATCATACAAACATCTAAGGCAGTTCTTAGAGTGCAGTAGTAAGATAAAGTTGCAGTATAGTACATTTTCTGCTAGAGAACTTCATGTGTGCATGTTCACCTGTATGTAAATACAATAGCACACCCAGAACCTTGCCATTCATTTCATTGGGACTTCCCAGTGACCTTTTGTTTTGATATAGAAAAATGTTTTGAGCTCTGACCTACAGCATATAATAAAGTGTCTCCACATTTCAAAATCTGCCAGAGTTTGCTTCTATGATCATTGGTGTTGAGAATCAAACCCTTAAATTGTTTCAATATCTGTGCATCTAGTGCAGTGTTTCCCAACCTTTTTTGGGCAAAGGCACACTTGTTTCATGAAAAAAATCGCGAGGCACACCACCATTACAGCCCCGTGACGTCAGCGCGCAGCGTCACGCCAGGAGGGACATGAATTGCTAGCAAATTACATAATCACCTCCTTGAGGGCTGGCTCATCTTCTCCGAAGGCAGAACCCCATTAATTAACAGCACAGACTCACACCATAGCCAAGACGAGGGGGGAAAACCTCAGTCATGCACAGTCATGCACATGTGGGGGCTAAATGAGGACGAAGACCGGGCAGAGAGCAGGGTTCAAATCACCCCACCTGGCCAGGACAATCCCTGGGTGCTCCCTTGGGCCACTCGCCTGACCCACCTCACAGGGCTGTTGTTGCGAGGATAACACGGGGAGAACCACGCGCGCCCCCGGGAGCTCCTTGGAGGAGAAAGCGGGCGATGAATGCAATGCACGAAATATATGAGAGGCGACCAGGTTTTGCAGGTGAGGGGCCCCCGCCAGCCTCCGCTTCCAACACCCGGCGCAACGACGCCAAAGTTTCCCCCCGGGCTCGGCTCGGGGAGCAGCGCTGCTCCCCCCCGGCTCCCCTTCGCCCTCCCGGCTCTCTCTGCCGCCCACTGGGGACCCCCCTCACCTGCCAAGTCCGGAGCGGCGGTGGAAGTTGCATGCATGCATGCAGGGCGCCGCGTTGCCATTGCATTGCACTGCACTCCATGCAACGCCTGCACGCATGCATTGCCTTGCACGCCCGCCAAGGGGTCTCCCCGCGGTCCGATGCGTCCCCTCCGGCACGGATGCAGCATTGCAAAAATAAAACCCCGCCGACGCAGCCCTACCTGGGGGGCAGCCTCCGCCTCCGCCGCTCCGCCTCCGCGGGGATCCCCGGGCTCCATCCTGCCGCCCGATCTCCGCGGGGGCGCAGGCAGGCTGCGCGGGGTCTGCGCGGAAGAGCCCCTGCCCGCCCGGCCGCCGCCGCCGCGCTCATTCCATGGCCGGGAGAAGAGCGCTTCAAACAAAACGCCCAGCCCGCCAGGCCACGCTGGGAAACATAGTTCGTGCACCCCGCGCGGGCGCGGAGCCCAAGGGCGAGGGGACTACAGATCCCGGCAGCCCCCGCGCCGGGGACGGAGGGGGAGAGGCCGGGTGCAGGGATGGAGGGACGGGTGGGCGAGCGAGTGAGTGAGTGGCAGCCGCCAAGCCTTGGCCGAGAGCTAGGAAGGGCCTCCCCGGAGGAGGAGGAGGGAGGCGCAGAGCGGGAGGGAGGGAGGGAACCCCAGGGGTCATCTAGTGACGGCGCCCCAATCGAAAATTTGACTTAAAAAAAAAAAAAATCTGTCGAATTTTTTAATTTTTCCCGCGGCACACCAGGCAACATCTCGCGGCACACTAGTGTGCCGCGGAACAGTGGTTGGGAAACACTGATCTAGTGAATCTAGTGTTTGAGATAAGATCAAGAGCATCACAGTAACTTGGAACGGGACCTTGACTGTGACTGCCCCTTTTCTGCATTCCAGTCGAGATATGACAGGTATCCACTACCTGCATTTTCTGGAAACAATGGGAGTTGGTGGGTTGCTAGCAGCAACCACCACTGAATTTTTTCGAAACATGTTCTTATATCGCCTCCTTCTTTGACAGTATTCATTTGAAAAGTTTCATCATATTCTAGGCACCCATTCGTGTGAATATGCAAAAGTCTTTAACAATAGGTTTGAATTATTTAAATGTTCTGCATTCCCAAACCCCTGTCATTCAGGGCAGCTTTGCATCCCCTGAAGTTTTATCATTTAATCACAGAAATATCCCCATGTTGATGTTGGTGGCATGGGATCTGTGCTCCAAAGGCACTTGCGTTCTTGAGGAAAATGCAAATTACTTGCACATTTAGAATTCAGGATTAGGCCTCATCAGTAAATCTTAGACCGCAGGCCAAAGCACACCAGTGCACCATAAGGAGACTGCTGTTGTGCTGTGAGAAATGATTTTTTCTTTTTAAAATGAAGGCATCTGAGTTCCTAAAGTACATAGGCCTTCAGAGGAGCTTTTGCCCACTGCATCTCTGCACAGTTTTGTGCTCAGGCTTTGCCTATGTCCCTGTCATTCCCTGCTGGGGCTAGGTAGCTCTACCACATCTTTGCATTAGATGTGATGAGGTAACATAAAGACTTTCAGTGCAAGGATACAGCACAATTAGCTTCCCATGAAGCAGACATGCTCAGAACTCTCCCAGAAACATAGGTAGGTTTCTTTTAATCTTTACACCAAACCTTTTGAGCCAGAAGAGTGAAAATTGCCTTCCTTCAGAAAGTTTGGGAAACTCTGGGCTGAATTAATTGTCTTGTGGTCAGCAGCAGGGGCTGGGACTTGTCAAAGCTCCTTGACCTGGCCCAGTGCCCAAAACTGACCAGAGATGTTACAAGGACCTCCGATTTCTTAGCATGAAGAACTCTGAAAAAACAAAGCAGTGACTTTTTCATACTCAATTTAGGGGACAAATGAAGTGGGCTGTGATGAGGGGGAGGAGAAAAGGAGCTGCAGTTGGATGGTGGTGTAACAGCTAAAGGACATAGATAATTCTGCAGGCAATCCTGTATTGTTGTTTAGACATCCCTTGCTTATATGTTGCATCATATAAGCATACCAACTCCAGACTACTAGTACTAGTCTCTGAGTATCTGAGAGCAGTATTTGGCTCTAAGTTGTCCTTTAGGCAGGAATGTCAAAAATGGCCATAGTTAGTAAAGCAGAATTTAAATGAAAAAGCTTGGAGAGGTTCAGCATGCCTTCTCTTCATGGTTTAATGTGCCCTGCCAAACTCCCGGCTACTAAAATTTGAGCCGTCAGCCTCCCGTTGTAATTCATTCATTTATTTAAAAGGTTAGTATGGCTGCAGAAAAGTGATAAAGTACCTTTAACCAGGGAGCCAGGAAGGGTAGTTGCATGTTCCAACCAGAGTTAAAGTTCCTCGGTATATTTTGACTTTGAGTCCTGCATCTCCAGAGGATACACAATGAGGGGGAAAAGGGAAAGCGTTTTTCCAACCACAGAATATCCAAAAAAATAATTTTGCATTGGATTATTTTGGGAGCACTCAGAGGCATTTTCTTTCAGTCTTATAGGACTATTGCAATGAAGCCCTGGAATATCTGGGAGTAATATTGTCATGTAATCTTCATGAAGGTTGTTATTTGCTGTGACAGTTGCCATTCCTAGTTGCAAATGACTTCTGCACATTCCCCCCCCCCCATGCTTAGGGGCCATTATGGCTCTTGCCTGGCTACTTGGAACAGTAGGATAAGGTTTTAATATAATATTTTAACCTTTCCTGGATCAAGGAATTAGAGGGGGCTCAGATATCATACAGCCTAACCCTGCCCATAAATTCACAACCACATTATCAGAAAGTTATAAGATATAACAAAAACGAATCTATATGAAACTATGCCCCTATGCTGCACTCCTCTGAGGTCTGTTCTAGGTGGCTGCCTAGTTGGCTTAATGATAACACAGGCCGTGGGTGTTTGGGGAAGAATTGCTGCTCCTTGGGCTTCTGAGTCCATGCTATCACTGTACCTCTCTGTGTTATGACAGCTTGCCTGCTTTCTAGGCAGAATATATCAGCAAGTATTAGCACTGGGAGTGAGGTGGGGTGTGGGAGTTTTGGGTTTGCCATGTGGTTGGCTGGCATTGCTGTACATGACATTTGTGTTATATATCTATACCTGGTTTTATTGCATGTAAGGGGCGTATGTGTACATTGGTAGCTGACTGAACCAATATTAAGGCAGAGCAGTTTCGATAGGGGTCATTCCAAGCACAGAGAACAGCTTAGCAGGAGACACAAGAGATTAGAAGTGAAAGACCAAAGTACAATTTTAAGTTGAATTGTTCTGATGGCAGACTGCTGCAATTTTCCTCATGAAGCCAATAGGAGTTATGTGAGAATGTGAGGACTAGCCTTCTGTTGCAATCAGGCTGGTTTTCTACCGGTTTCATTTTCCTTCTTACACATGAAAAGAAAAAATTAAGCTGTCAAACACAAGCTATTAAAATGTAGGAGCTAAGAGTAAAAGGCCTCCATGACACGGCCTGCGTTCTGTGCCCCTGTTTTCTGTTGAGTTTACCTGCTTCCCTGATCAGAGCAGCAGAAGTGCTAATCTCACACTTTCAGAATCATGCTGGCCTGGCAGGTGTTTGGAGTGGATAGAGATGAAAATATACCATTGCAGCTGATGTGGGGTCATTGGGACATGATAATCCCCAAAGGCTTATACCGAACATTCTAATTTGTGACACTGAAATTCAGCAGGGTGTGAAGGTACCTGCTCTATGAGCCAACTCTCCAGAGGCTAAAAATAAAGTGAGAAATGCTCCGAGGTCAGACCTCATGCCAAGAATCTGCTACTTCAGCCAGATGATATTGCCTGCAGTTCTGTGCTGGAGTTAGTTTTCCTTCCCTATGGAAAGAAAAAAAGTAAATATTACTTTTAACTTTACAGTCCTGGCTGTGGATGGCGCTGGAAATAATATTATTTCATGCTTTGGCAATTATATTTTGCAAATCTGGGCTTCCAGTATTTTACCTATTAATTCAAGTCAGTGGTTAACAGTAGGAATTATATTTGCCACTAAACATCTGTGCAGATGTGTGTGTGTTATGTGACTTGTCTTGATTGCTGTGTTTCACTTTCCTACCACGAACAGGTGCCTGTACGTCAGCACTCATGTATGCTTCAGCCTTTATCATATTGAGAGCCATACGCTTAGATTGCATGTCTGTTCTGTGATGATAGCCTTCATAGCAGGATAGAGAATAAAGCCCTTATAGCAAACCCTTCCCTAGGATGTGGTGATGAGAGCACCCAACTAAAGAAGTTTGAAAACAATTTCACAACACCATAGGCATGGATGAAAGTCATCATGAAAAACATGCCCACTTCACTTTGACTCAGTTCTGATTTTAACCCACAATAGCAATTGCGAGTACAGAATCATAGGTTGGCATTTTCTCTGGTTAGATATGGTTTCCATTTCACATTCTAGATTGGTGAAAAGTTTGTGCTGCTAATTAAACTTGCATTTACAAAGCTGACCAGGTTTCCAACAATTGTAATTGCTCTGTTCCAACAAGCATGACTTCCCCCCCAATTCACTTCTGGGAAAGTTTCGTATGGGAGGAAGCTGGCAACTACTGCCCAGTGTGCCTGGGGTGTCTTTGCTTTTATGCACACCACTGAACCGTTGGGGCATTGCTGTCAGGTTTGACAGCACTGCTAACCCCTCTCCCCACAGGTGATCAGCAGTAATTTGGTCTTGCATGTGGCACTGAATGTGTAGCTCGCGGTTGCATATCAGTTTCTCTGAACTGCTACTATTGGGTAATGTTGGTTAATTGCTATTCATGCTCACTTGCAAGGATAATTTTAAATAGATGTACTAAACAGAATGTTTTTTTAAATTTCTGGTTGGCATATGCTATTCTTATATTAATATATCAACTTTTTTGCATCATGATCTCTTTCTTTTATTGGTAGGTGTCAACATTCCAGAATCTCCAACAAATATTCCTCCACGTTCTTTGGATTTTACTGCTTGGAATTTGTCCTGGGTCATGAGAGATTCCTACCCTTCCTTTGTTCCCAGAGGGCGGCACTGTAAGTACATTCATCTTACATTCCCAGTAAATGATCCTATGTTAAAACAAATGACCACCTAGATAAGTTTTCAAATATGGTGTTTCCTAAAATAATGCCATATCATAAATGATTTCAGGTGATCATCCAGTGTTCTGTTAACTTAAAGATGAGCTCACACGTTAGTGTATTTATTTGATAACCTTGTTAATCACTCATATGAAAAACTGGCATTTTATTTGTTTGTTTGTAGAATTTATTAGCAAAAGATTTTTGGCATGGTAACATACAGAAATTGTGCATTACAACATTAACAGTTTCAAGTAACACATAGCCCTAATGATAAACAAATAAGTTTAATATGTTTTAAAAACTTTTTTAAAAATACACAAAGATAGTAGCATGAAAATAGCTGCTTCAAATGAGTTAGTGACCAAAGTAGTGTGTTGAAAATGCCTTGACAAATAGAAGAGTCTTAACCATCCAGCAAAAGACAAGTAGTGACTCTACCTGGAAATCATCTTTCAAAAAGATATCCCACAAAATGCCCTACTCTGAGCACTACTGATTTCAGCTGGCAAATAGATAAATGAGCAAGGGTTCAGTTGCAGTTCTTTAGGCACAGGGAAGTTTATATGGCTGAAACTGGTCATATGTTATTCCTGCATTGTAGGGGGTTGAACTAGATGTACCTTCTAACTCTACAATTCCATGATGAGTCGTTTTGTACCATTTCTTCCATAACCCTAAACCAGTCTCAAAAATGGGAGCCCCATTGTGAGAGGATTGACCTTATCATACACTAACAATCATCCATCAATGCCCAACCTGAATTTGTATGCATTGAGAAAAGGGGTAATGTTAGCAAAACACACATCCTTCCTTGTTTTGCTTTAGATCAGGATGGGCAATTTCTGACCTTTTATATCTTGCTGGTCTACAAGTCCCTGTTGGAGATTCATTCTCCGTGTCTGCAGTCATGGAATTGTTGTCTGTGTATGTTTCCATTCCACAGTGTGGGAAGTGGTGGAGACAGGATGTTTTGATGTTACTGGGTTCCGTGAAGTGGGACTATTGTCCTTTGTTCTTTTTCTCTTTGCTGTCTGATGATAAAGCGGAAGGAGCTAAGCCAGAATGTTCCAAGTGTATTATATGTAAATAAACGTAGATTAGCCAAATGCTGGGCTACTGAGTTCTGTTACGCAAAATGCGAATACTCTGTGGATCCCTGAGTGTGCTAATGCCTTTTGGCATCAGTCGCTGTGATGTTCGGGCAGAGGAAAGCTTTTGAAGCTCCCGAACGACCAACCAGGAGGGAGAGAACATGCCAGCCGCGCATGTGTCTCTGCCTGGGTCCTACACGAGAATAGGACACTCCTAACAGTCCCATCATACCTGACCACTCATCATGCTGGCTGGGAGTTGGGGGTCCAACAGCATCTGGAGGGTCACAGGTTCCCCTTTGCTGATTTATACAGTGATTTAATTTCACTGCAGTTTCTTCTTGGGAGAATTACTACTGCAGTACAATATTAGCACATTGTAGAAGGAATACTAGGTATCAAAATAAAATTTAAAAAATGGAGGGGGGCACACTTTTGACAGTTTATATCAAATTAGGCCATGGCAAGATCCCCAGGAATTATAGTGTGGAAAGCATGACATAGCCGAAGTATAAACCAACACAGTGGTTTTCTGCTTTTGCCACTAAATTGTGAATCATGAATCTGAATTGTACCATTAGACTGATTCTGAGAGGACATTTGGGCTACCAGCAATTAGCAGTGGGACTGATGTGTTCTAAACCAATGTCTTTCTGGCTCACCGTTCTGTGAGGTTTCCTGGCTTCCCATATGGCAATATTGGAAATGGACATTTCACATAATTGTTCCCTTCAGAATTTTCATTAGTCTTCACTGCCTTAAAAAGAATCCTATTATGTATTATTTTTTGTTGATAGTGAGCCATTTTGGAAGCTTGTTGTTAGCTGGAAAGGTGGGATAAATATATATAGAGAGAACAACCTTTCCGTCCCTAGCTACTGCTGTAAGTATAGGTAGCTGAAACAATCCCATATCCTACCTCCGATTCCCTCCCCTTCCTTTGTTACTTTTTAAATGTCTATTATTAGACTGTAAGATCCTTAGGGAAGGGGACTCTCAAAGTACCATATTGAAGGCATTACAGTATATTCATAAAAAATAACTAAAATACCGAATGTTGGAAATTACCTTAAGATGTTTGCAAAGGGTGGTATGAAAGCATTTTAAATCAATAAAAATTAAAACAAATATATCTTGTGTTAGGACAGGCAACCCTAATGAACAGCATATTCAAATGGCAATATAGATAGGTCTGTTTGTGGGTCGGGTACCACTTGTCTGTGTTTAAAGGAAGGCCATAGCTCAGTGGTTGAGCATCTGCTTTGCACATAGAAAGTCTTAGGTTCAATCCCTGGCAACTCCTGGTGGAACTGGGAGAGAAATCCCCATCAGTGTAGACAACACAGAGCAGATGCACCAGTTGCCTGACTCTGTACAAGGCAGCATCCTTGGTTCCTGCACTGACATAATTGTAATGGACAAAGCAGGAGAAATTGCAGACACTTCAAATGGTAGGATGATGATGATGTAATTATTGCAAAACCTGCCATCACTGGTTTGTTGAAAACACCAGTCTGGTAGCCAACTGCAAAAGGGCATGTGAGTCACTGGCGCCATCTTTTAACTGATGTTTGGCGTCTGACTATGGAGTCAGTATGGACTTTATTATAATGGTTTCTTTCAGAGTAATATGGGTCCTGCATAGGCATTCTTGCAGTCCTTGTAGCTTCTGGAAAGGCTATATTCAGCATTCCTTTTGGAAGATGAAGGAGGATGAATCTATTGCCAGCCTCTTGTGGGAACAGATGAGGTGGAAAAAGGCTAATAAGATTTACTCACCCCAAGCCTCTAATTATCTGCTTGAGGAAAAAGTTTGACCTACGTGTGTGAAGGCATCACATATTTCTCTAAATTTATGCCTTAGCCTTTTATGTTGTACAGTACACATTTGTTCAAATGGCAGAGAATATCTGCTCCCTGCTTTTGTATCAACCTGAACAATGAGAACCCTCTAGTTTCGTCTTAGGCTAACAGATTTTTCTTCTTCTTGTGCCTTCTAATATATTAATCATTTCATCCAGCAGAAAACATTTGGTTTAGAAGTTTAAATAAAGTTTAAACCCTAACATAACTCCATTTGTTGTATTAGCATGTACATAAATGAATATTGCCCCATTAATGCACACACATTGCCATTTTGCAGATTTTAAAACTGAGCTAAAGTGCAGCTAAACTATTTGTTTAAGGCCTTTCAAACCTCACAGGCCTCTTTTTCTAAAGATCTCTCCACTCCCATATAAGGAATGAATAAATCATTTCCTAACAGTTCACAGCCTTGTTGCCTGATTAAGATTACAAGTGTGTGTTAATAAAAACTTCTATTAAAACTTTGTTTGCCTAATAGTCTGATGGGACCCTTCTAATTAAGTGACTGGCACTGCTGAAGTGAGGAAATATTAGTCTTCTTAATTATTTTTTCCTTGTTTTTTTAATTGATTGAAAGCTGAAATAAATTATTTTTATAGTATTCCCCCTCCCCTGCAACACGCACACACACACACACACACACACATACACAGAGAAGGGAAACCTTGAATGCTTGAGTCTTGACTGCATTTCTAAAACTGCATATTATAGTCACAAGAGAAAGTCATCAGCTTCTTTGAAACTGCAGCAGGAATGATATAGTAACAGGTGTTTAGGCACTCCTCACTGTTTATTGTTAATACCACCTATTTCCATTAGTGGATGAATAACTGATGTTGATTACTGGTCATGTCAGTCAGAACACAGTTTCTTTATTCAGTATCACCTTCCTTCTAATGCCAGACTTGAACAGCCCATTGTCTATCAGTTTGGAAGTGAAATAGGGCTGTGCAAAAGTTAAAGTAGTGGTTTATGCATATGCAGTAGCGCCTGTAGCTCTACAGAAGCATATCAGTTTAGAAGTTAAAAGGAAGAAGGAGCAGGAAAGAGCTATGAGTTCCAGAATCTGAATGGTGAGAATGATTGAGCCATCAAACACTGAGAATTTCGAGGGCAAGGATGGAGGGTTGAGAGAACTAGCCTGTCTGAGCCCCTAAGATGTTATAGAAGCCTACAGGGAGGATTGCTTTTATTTTATTTATTTAAATATTCCCCCCCCCCACGCCCACCCAGAGCAGTTTACAGAAAGTTTTTTTAAAAAATCTTCTTCTCTGGTCTGGCTTACAATATAAAAATACACAGCACAAAAAGAAAATGGATTAGGAGGAAAGAAGAAATAAGCAAACTTGAGGACAAGTTTATGTTCAAGGGTCTGTGTGACATGAAGTTAAAAAACACTCCTCCCAAACCAGTCTGGAACAGGAGTCTTATGGCATTGGTCAGAGCTTTTGAGGGGAGCTTTCAGGAAGAGAGAGGGAAAAATCTTTACCACTTCAGAAGTGTACCCCAGCCCAGCAGCCAGTATGGTGTAGTGGTTAAGAGCAGTGGACTCATAATCTGGTGAACTGGGTTCACGTCTCAACTCCTCCACATGCAGCTGCTGGGTGACCTTGGGCCAGTCACACTTCTCTGAAGTCTCTCAGCCTCACTCACCTCACAGAGTGTTTGTTGTGGGGGAGGAAGGGAAAAGGAGATTGTTACTTGCTTTGAGACTCCTCAGGGTAGTGATAAAGTGGGATATCAAATCCAAACTCTTCTTCTTCTTTTTCTGGTGGTACTCAAGGGCACGCAGAACACCTTTTTTTCTAGAAGAAAAGCACTGTTTAAAAATGTGGCAATTACTGTAACAACTTCATGGTGTATACTGGCACCTTTTTTTCTAGAAGAAAAGCACTGCCAGTAGAAATATAGGGCTAGGCACATAACTTGCCTGTAAGTCAGAGCTTTCCAAACTGTGTGTCGTGGCAGTGTGTACGTGCGTGTGTCGCACAAACACTCCTGGGGCTGTAAAGGGGTTAGTTTAACCTCCGGTGTGCTAGTAAAACTGAATTACTGTGTTGCAAAATGATGCCAGTCTAAAAGGTGTTCACCAACATGAAAAGGCTGGGAAAACCCTGCTGCAAGTATACTTAGGACTTGAGATGTGATGGCATCATCTAGACTGACCAAACTGCGCCGTTCCCCAAGATTATAACGGATGCACTTTGTTTTACTCAAGGCAAGGCAACATATAGTCAGTAAGTTTTCCACTATTGCCTACCCCTTCTTTCAAAGCCAATCCAAATTCCATTGAGGTCATTAAAGGCACTCAATTAATTTCAGTTGGCTTACGGCCAGGTTCCCAGTTCTTAGAATGATTTCCTCACCGGCCTGTTGCACTTACTCCCTCTCATATTGGCAAGTGCTTGAGATCTTGAAGCCAAGAGCTTCTTAAACATTCTCTCAGTATTGACTTAATGTTGCATCTCCAGTTTCCATTGCTGATAGTACTCTAACTTGAGGCTTACATGATGCTCAGCACCCAGCCTTGTATTTTACTTCTTGGCTCAGCTGAGGTAATTATTAATCCACTCTGCTGTAAAATTATTCATAAAATGATAAATGATGCAATGCTATGCCAGTGCTTAGTATAGCTAAGACAAATTGACCATTCCATATATATGATCCAAGTTCAGGTATCTACATGTGGACCAATGCCCAGTACTGAGAAACCTTTTGAGAAGATTGTGAAATTTGTTTCTTTCTGAATGCATCCGCCACTTTTCTCATATCTGTGTTCTGCAACTGTGGTGAACTTTGCACTGCATGACACGGGTTGACCTTATCACTCAATTTGATTTGTTTTTAGAATGCGTTACTATTAATTTACTATTGCCATTTTTTGTGGTTTATTGCTGTTTTTAATTGATATTGTATTTGTTTGTTTGTCATTTTTATTTATTAAATTTATATACCGCCCTATAAGGTAAAGGTAAAGGACCCCTGGACAGTTAACTCCAGTCAAAGGTGACTCTGGGGTTGCGGCTCTCATCTCGCTTTCAGGCCGAGGGAACCAGTGTTTGTCCATAGACAGCATTCCGGGTCATGTGGCCAGCATGACTAAACTGCTCTGGCGCAGCGGAACACCGTGACAGAAACCAGAGTGCACGTAAACACCAGTTACCTTCCTGCCACAGCAGTACCTATTTATCTACTTGCACTGACATGCTTTCGAATTGCTAGGTTGGCAGGAGCTGGGACAGGGCAACAGGAGCTCACTCCGTTGCGGGGATTCGAATCGCCGACCTTCCAATTGGCAAGCCCAAGAGGCTCATAGATCTCAAGGCAGTTCACAACATCTTATATCCTATCCTACCTTCAAAGAGCCTAAGAAGGAACACATGAGAATATCACAGTTTATCCTTATCCTTAAAAGTTTATCCCTTTTTTTAAATAAAAAAAAAGGTTCATCTGAGAGATAGTGCCTGGCTTAGCTGACTCAGTGACTGTACTCTCATGCCCTCCTGTACTCACTGAGGCAAACAGAAGCAGTAATCCCTTTCCTGCTCTTTTAGGCCTGTAGCCAATATCCACTCTAGTACATGTAGGAATGGTTGAGCAACTCAATATTTTTGAATTCCTATAGGTACTGAATTGATCTACATATCACAGACTAATGTGCAGATAGTTATCCACCAGCTTTTGTACTTCTCAAATGTTCTGATATAGTTCTCAGCTAAAGGGAAAGTATCAACGTGCATTTTTTAAAAAGGAATATTTAGAAGCAATGTGTTTAGAGAAGCATATTTTGAGAGAAAATATGCAAATAACTGAATTTACATGTGGATTTAAAAAGAAAATTACAAGTTAAGGAAGGAACAGGATAGAGTAGACTCACTGTGAACCCATGCAAAAGTGACACACACCAGAAAACTGTCTTATATCAAATTAGGGCATTGGTCCTTCAAAGCCAGCACTGACTGACAGCAGTTTTCCAGGATTTCAGACGTGTTCATCTCATGTGCTCAGACAACCCAGACCTTCGAATTTTCAGTTAATACCCAAAAGATTGAGTGCAGGTTTTTTAAAGGCTGAGCTCCTCTTTAGACTTTAAGGCTGTTTTCCTCCACAAAAGCTATTGAGCATCTTCCATTGCAGCTTTAAAGATCTATAAAATTAAAGCTGAACTCTGGAACTCCCTGCCACAAAAAAAAATTACTGTGGCAAAGAATTTAGCCATTTTTAAATAAAGATTAGATATCTATAGAAAATGATGTCAGTAATTGGCAGCTGATTATTCTAATCTCCACTTTCATCTGTCACAATTTCATTTCATTTCATTTATTTTTTTCTACTGCCTTTGCCCTTGCACTACCACTTTGTGACCAGTGAACCTAAGTAATTTTTAGCCTTCTCAAAAGTACCCTGGATCAGAATTCCTGATCTTGATTAGAATGTGATTCTAGGATGAAAAAGAACCCTGGCCAAAGATACACCAGGCTGCAGGTGTTTTATTTGGACTAGTTTAGCAACATCTCAATGAAAAGCACAGACACAGAATCACAGAATTGTACAGCTGGAAGGGACCCCAAGTGTCATCTAGTCCAACTCCTTACAATGCAGGAATTTCAATTAAATTTAAATCCTAAATAGTCATTTGTGAAAACCTCTGGTCTCAGTGTATGTTAGAGCCAGGGCAAATTAACCCCTCTACCTGAAAGGGACTAGGAAGAGATCACCCCAACTCCATTCCTAGTGAATCTTCAGATGCATCTCTGAATTCCTTGCTGTATGCATTCAGCTTGCCCATGCAGCTCCCAACCCAGGATTACTCCTTGACCCCAAGAGCAAACGTATCAATTATCCCACACCGAAATCAATGCTAGAAGTTGGATCACCCTTCCCAGATGTGTGGATCCCTCCCTTCCCATTCTAGGTCTCTGAAGATACATTCAATTACCAGAATGGGAAGTGTCAGGGAGCAGGATGCACCTCTGATACCACCTCCATGCACCTTCTTAGGGAGGTGGGAGAGGTATTGTCAAAAGGCCAAGAGGGAAGCTTTCAAACTGGCTTTGCTTTTGAAATTAGTAACTGGAAAATCAATATGTCACTTCCCTGTCATGAATTAAAAGCTTATGGGCATTATAAATTAAGTATATAGAGGTTAGCCAGTGTTAATAGAGGTCCCCAGGGCTCACCAAACAGTACTTCTCCCAAGAAAGCAATTTAAACACTGTCTCCTCCCTATTGCATATCCTTGAATATTTATTTAGCAGGACTTACTGTAGTAAAAATGTCTCAGCATTGTCCATACTGCTTGTATTTGTGGATTACACTTGCCCAGGCCAGTGTGAATTATAGGCCTAGTTTTGCTCCTTGCAGTAGTGAACATGGGCTATATATTGAAAGGGAGTATATGAATTCCCCTGGAATGGGAGCATGAGGTTGATCATGGGTCACATGCTTGTGGTTTCCCAGCAAACTCTTCATACCCCAGAACAGCCAATAAAAATGCAAATGAAATGAAATCACAGCCTGATACTTGGAGTCCAGACATGCTGACCAAACAGCATGCCAGAACATGGGCACATCAGTATGCTCAGAGGCCTCTCCATTCAAAACACCACAGAACTAAAGTGTCAGATCTTGGCATTTTATTAGGTCAGAAGGATTAGATCAGTGGTTTTAGCTAAGTACTATAGACTTCTGGTTTTTCAAAAGTCAAACCATGGACCCCTACTTTTGAAAATACTGGTATCTCTGTGGTAGTTTTTGTTATGTGAATTTAGCCACATTGCCTTCCAACATGTCGCATGACTTGTGCAAGAGCATGGTTCCCCAAAATGTATGTTTTTTGGGTGCGAGTACAGGCCCCCCTCAAACGGGATGTCCTGGACAGTTGATGGGTAAGTACCATGGACCCCTGGGTGGGTTATGCAGACCCCCTGAGATCTGCAGACCACTAATTAGGAACCGCTGGACTAGATGATTTGAGCATTGTGCGTGTCGTTTCTCATTCTGTGCTATGCACCCATTTCTCTTTTAAGAGATTCGCCTTTTCTCTCCCCTGCACAATATTAACCATGGCAGTAG
Source organism: Podarcis liolepis (assembly GCF_965112155.1). NCBI lineage: Eukaryota > Metazoa > Chordata > Lepidosauria > Squamata > Lacertidae > Podarcis > Podarcis liolepis. The sequence continues at coordinate 90,742,206 of NC_139557.1, read as the reverse complement.
AGTCCTGAACGTGTTTAGTAAATCCCACAGACCTCAACATTTTTTGTTCTTGAGTTTTGGGGTGGGTGTTTTCATTTTGTATTTCTATGGTGTGAACCATCCTGCGATCTCAGATGAAGAGTGGTACGCAAATTTAATCAAACAAACAACAAGGTTTACGCCTTAGACTTATGCTAAAGATTGCAGCCTCAGTTTGCTATAGAGATATATTCATTTCTGAAGAACAACTATAGTGAAGACCAAAAAAATGATTTCTGGTGAATTGTGCTGGTAGACAGTTTGTGATAAATTGTCTCTTTTTTGTAGTTTCCTAAACTTTTGGTGTCTTTGTCAAAAGACTTGAAAAGGAAAGCCTTATGTTTTAGTGTAAATGGAAAATCTGGATTTGTGATTCACCGGACCATAGCAATTCCTCCCAAGGCTTTACGATCTGTGGATTTCATACAGCTGCTGCATAAACATATACTGATATAAATCTTTTGGAAATCTCACTGCACAAAGCTACTGAGTATGCACTGTAGCTACTTCCTAAAATTCCATATCTAGTCATGTCTTTTAGAGGTGGCATAAAAAGGAAAACTCTCCTGGTTTTTCTATTAAATTTATTTACTTTCCCTTACATATTTTCTTTCCCCAGCTTGGAGGAAAAGGTGGCTTTTATTTAAACATGAAGAGCTTCAAAAGGCTGAGTGCACCTCGCACCACACCCAAGCTAAATAGCAAGTATTTGGCATACACTGAAACAGGCCATTGTGGTGTTGCATTAGAAATGTTCCTCAACTTGTATAAATAGTAATTCTAATTATGAACAACTCACCACTCACAAGTGCTAAAAGAAATCATATGTTTTCTACAGTACATTTTTGTGACAGCAAACTAAAAAAATGGTAGGAACAAAAGAATGGGCAGCTTACAAATGAGGTTATATACAGTATGTATAATGTGCACTTTGGCTGAAATGGGTTCCTAATCTTAGCTTCATCTGAGCTTTTAATTAAGAGTGTACCTTTAAGCTACATAAAGTAAATACAGTGCCTTTCAAAGGAAAATGTGTCCTGTTTGAAATCCCTTTCAAAGTTACATGTATTGAGGATAGACTAGACCAGGAATATGGAGTATTAATCTTATGAGAATAATGAGATACTATGTACCAGACATTAGGCAGTAGTGATTTTGTCATTCCTTCTTTTGATTTTCCAGTATAGACCCGAACATTAATTGAAAGCACTGTCGAGAAAGACTAACATGACCAAATTAAAGCCTGTCTTACTGCAGCCTGCCTAGAAACATCAATTTTATGGATACCAAGTACAACTTAAGTGCCTGTTATTTTTATACAAAGCCAATTGAGGCTTCTCTGCTGGGGTGAATAACATATGCATGTGCAGGGGTGGCAATTTTCATTGGGTGTGGAATGAGTTTGAACGTCTTCTTCCCCTGTGGCATGGCCTTGATGGGGGTGGGAAGAGAAGCTAGTGCCCTCCCCAACAGCTGCTATTTAAACAGGTTTAGTAGGTGGTTGGTAAGAGTGGAATGGATGGTCCCTGAACAAACACTTTCCCTTTTATGAACCTTTCCACTTATTAAGATATTTTCATGAGGCCCTCCTAGTTGTGTCGCAGTCTGCTGAAGTCTTGCAACGATCTAGATCAGCCATAGGCAAACTCGGGCCCTCCAGATGTTTTGGGACTACAACTCCCATCATCCCTGACCACCGGTCCTGTTAGCTAGGGATGATGGGAGTTGTAGTCTCAAAACATCTGGAGGGCCGAGTTTGCCTATGGCTGATCTAGAGGAGGGTCTTTTATGTGGCAGTCAGCTTGGGAAAAAGTCGGCCCTCAGCCCAAAATCTGTTGAAAAGGACTGCGGCTTAAAGGTAAAATACAAATTAATATGGTGGGTGGCTGCAGTCTCACCAACACTATGTTTTGTGACTGGCTAGCCTATAGACACATTAAAAAAACAAACAAACCAGGGGAGTCAGGGGAAGGGCAGGAGATTTGGGGCCTGGAACAAAAGATCTGGGGCCCTGGCCCCCCCAGGTATTCCCTAACACCGCCCCTTTCTTTCCATGCTTCATTGCCTCTCTGCTCATCTCCTTTCAAACTTATCAGCCTAGCTGCTTTGTTACTTGTTGACTCATTTATTTGTTGGGCTCATTTACCTGCTTAGCTTCACCTCCTCCCAGTTCCTAGAATCATAGAGCTGGAAGGGACCCTGAGGCCACCCAAAAGCAGGACTGTCCACATGCTGGTTCCTACATATCACAGACTAAGGAGACAGTCAAATGTGAGCATGACACCATAGCTTAGGGCATAAGAAGTAATTCTGATATTAAGGAAAACCCAGCCCACACTGTTAGAAACTGTGTAGACTGAGTGTGTGTGTGTGTGTGTGTGTGTGTGTGTGTGTGTGTGTGTGCAGGATTGTTTCTACTTTCCTCAGTTGTGACTTCTGGGTGTCTATCAGTTCTGTGTGCACAGAGACTATGCAAATATAATTTTATTGCATGCACAGGCTCTCCCTAAGCAACTAAGAACCCAGTTTTCCCCATTTATGTGGAGAGAACTTGTGCAGGTTGTACACATAACAGGGCTGCATGCACATGAAGCTGATAAATACATGGAGGTTCAGAGTAGGCATGGAGGGCATCTCACACTGCTGCCACACATTTAGCCCACCTGCTTTGAAAAGAGCTAATCTCTCTCCTCGTTGATGTGCTGCTTGGTGGTGTGTTATTGCTGGGTACCTGGAGTGAACAAGGTGCTAGCAATGTCACAAAAGTAGTAGCACATATGGTAAAGAAAGTAGAATGAAAAATGTAAAAAGGCTCATTCATTTCACTTTGTCATTAAACAGGTGAATTATCTGAAATAGATCAGAGAAAGGGCGAGGGTATTAACCTTAGGATTAAAAGGTATGATGCCTCCAAGAGAATGGGGTGAAGATCATAAATCTATGCAGGCTGGGAAGAAATGAGATGTTTAATAGAGAATCTAATTGAAGTTTAAAAAATGTCTTGGCTGGTTTGGCTAGTGTCAACTTCAATTATTTGGGTTAATCTTATCCTGGGACGAGAAGAATAGATGTTAATGAAAATCTCCCAAGAGCAGCAGTTTTCCATCCCCAAAGTTCTGAAATTTCTAGGCCAACTGTAGACTGAGGGCAAACATAATTCGAGTCACAAAAAAGGGGGCGGGGAAGATTTAAGCAGAACTAAAACACTACTACCACAATTTCAAGGAAAAGCACACCTCATTTAGTGCTTCTTTAAGAAAATAAAATAAAAGAAGAAAAAGGAGTAAGGAGAGCAACATGCTATGTTTGAAATGGTGCCGTTAATTTGGTTTGCTCCTCTTATTGTTTCTGTGCTGCTCTTTCTGCAGATGGACTGCCCATCTCAACAAGGAATAAAACAAAAATAGAAATAGATGTATTGGAGCAGGAGCTCTGATGGCACAGGCATAGCCATATGTGCTTCTTTTCCTAAATCTTATTCCTAGGTGTAGAGATCTATTTTCTTTCCCAGTACAGACTGAAGTTGAATCACAGTGAGAAAATACATATCCTCAACATATGGTGATATGGTCTGTTTTCCTAACTGTGGAATGGGCAAAATAATTATAACAATGGCAATGAAATATCTGTTGTCTGTTGGCAGAGTTAGTTGTATTATTTATTTTAGAATGTTCACTTTCTGTTTTCCTTTCCTTTTTCCAGTTTTTGACTGCAATTTTGAATCGCACTGTGATCTAGAATATTCCCCACCGATGAAGGAGGGACATAACAGATCCTGGCACCGAGTGAGTGCAGATGAATTCTCACGGCTCCATCTTTTGGATGGCCCAGAGAGGGATTACTCTGAAAATTCAGCAGAAGGTGAGAATAACAATCTGTATTCACTGAACACGATGGTCGAAGTCTTATTACTCCAGGAGGAATAGGATTTTATTTTGAGCTTATGGTCTGTTTCTCAGCAGGTGTTGGGGCAGATGTAAAATGTTTGCTATGAAAGGTTACAAGAAAAAATATTACATGACTAATAAGAAGGACATGCAATCTTATGAACAACATTTTAAGTCAATTAGTCTCTGGAAATGTTACCTGTACAACTTGTACAACCCAAACCAGAACTGATATGTTAATTGGTAGATTCAAAAAAATCTCTTAACAAGCCGTGATACACATGTGAGGACTTTCCTTTTAGAAAGTGACAAGGCGAATATGTGGTGAAACTTTAAGCAAACAGGCTATTGTGTGATAATGGCAACCACCGAACAAACAGCATAGACATTGAAATCTACCCTAAGATTTTGCTATAACCTCTTTGTTCAAATGTCTTCAGGATCAACACCAGGCCATGGTGTAACAATGCTATTTCCATGCAAGTGTGTGTTCTGAATTCAGTTGCAGGGCTTTCATGCAAATAGCATTCAAACTTCTTGTAACTTCTGACAAAAGCTCCTTAATTAAACTGCCAATTATTTCCCAGAGGATCCTAGAGGGCAGTCTTAGAACTTAGGACGGTGCCTCCTCCTGGCATGCAGGCAAGGTCCTTCTTCACATGACCTCATCTAGAGGGAGGAGCCATCCCATTCTCCAAACCAGCCCTTCCACTTTGAAGGTTGGGACTTAGCTGTACTGCTTAAGAGTTCAGCTTTTCCTCTTCACATCTTTCTCCCTCTCGCTCTTAAATTTCTTTACCTCTCCATTCTCCTCCTCATGTCATCTTTGCTTCATCTTTTCCCCATCCCATCCCCAGAGGTGGTTCACACCTATTCAGACAGGAGAGATCAACAAGCTGGTCAGCAGACATTAAAATTACTACTTCCCTAGAAGGGCAATGAACTGTGAAAACTCTAGCAGTGGATTCTCCCATGGCTGTGTTTTCTTCCTCTGTGGTCTTCCCTTCAGAAGGAGAGAGGGACCCAAAGGAATGCCTGTGAGAAGCATGTGAAAGTGGTATTATGCAGAGATTTTGAAGCACAGACAGCTGCCTTTGGAGCTTTGGTGTTCACTTGGGTTGTTTTCAGTTTCGTAAACTTCAGATAGCTCCTTGGGGAAGTGGTGGGATTGTTGAGCCATGTGTCATTATGGGGATTAAGTGGTTATCCTTGCTCTTCTAGCTCTCCCCCCCCCCCCGCGCGCACCAGGAGAAGGCACTATCCCAAGTATCAGGGCTGCCCTCTAGGAACTCCTGGGAATAGAAATTCACACTAAGCATTTCTATTTATCTCTTTTCACTTGAGGGAACACCTTTTTCTTTACCAGCCTGTCTCTGGGGGAGGCCCTTCTTGTTGTTTCACCACCAGGGGAAGTACATGGTGTCATGACAAGAAAAGAAGTCTTTGGATTAGTAGTGCTTGGCTTCTGTAAAGCCTGCCCCTCAGAAGTGTGGCTGCCACCAATTTTACTTGGATTTCAGTGTCAGTTTAAGTCAACCATTTTGTGCAAGCATTTGGAAGAGGTTAGGTAATGTTACCACTGTGGTGTATCACCTACTGTGTTCAAATTTTTTTTTTTTAAAAAAAGAAATGTTGGTATTGACCTGATCTGTATTTTGTTGATATTTTGCTGTAATCCACTGTGGAATAAGTATCTACTCACATTACACGCAAGTTGAAATTTGATCCTGAGGATGGAATTTGGTGAGGAGACTACATTTGTGAACTATCTCTAAGTTGTAAATAATTAGAGCACTGTGGTTTAAGATTGCTCTCACTAACATTTCATTAGCAGGTTATGCTGTGATGACCCCAAAAGGGGTCATCAAAATGCTGTGATGACCCCAAAAGGGGAATGGCCCTAAAAGGGTTGCTTTAGGAGTGCTGCATGAAGGCTGTGGAGTCAGATAAGCAGGCTGGGAGTAACCATTAAAATTCCAGGTGAACCCTGACAGAGCCTCTTCAGGAGAACTGTACTCTTGTGATTCGCAGCTAGCTGTTTCCTTCTCTGTCTGTAGATGATGACTTGAAAAATTTGCTCTTTCAGTGAGCATTTTCCATTCAGTTTTAAATCATTTTGCTTACAGCTGTTTGGCACAGAAGTATTGTGTGTGGTCTGCTTCTATCTTAAATAATTAGGCATAGTAATTTCAACCCCTACTGTTTGTTTCCTGAAAATGTGATTCCAATTAGCTGCCTCCCGTTTCAACTCCATTCATAGATGGTGAGTAGGAGGAGTAAATTTGTCCCACCATCTATTTCTGTTTGAAGATCCTGGTGGGAGACATTCCTAGAATAGGATAACACCTGCTACTGTCTCATCCTGACTCGAATGAGGCATGGATCCTGATTTGGCTCTGGATTCAGGCCTCAGTCAGATATGTATCTCTAGTGGCTTTAAATGAATTCAGTTAAATTGATGAATGTGACTTCATGTGACTCTTGTACAAATCCGTTCACTGAATTTTATTTAGAAGGAATGTTCTCCAGATTTATTGCCCCTTCTCCATGTATGCGGATCTCTGTGGGTAACCATTTGTAACTAACTTGCTATGCGGAAAGTGTGATAACTTTCTAATTAGTCAAATGTTTTGGACATTTCCTGAGCCATCATATCGTAACTGTATGATATAAATATTGTTGGTATGAGCAGCAGAAAAAATATATACTTCGTCTAAATAGTGATTGTCTTTCTCTCTAAGATGTAAATTTATTTTGAGGGGTTGAAGCTCTCCAAATCTGATGAAGTTACAATAAATGTAAAATAATTACATGCTTTGTTAGTTAGATGCTTCCTTTTTGTTTCTCACAGAGGTACTGAGACGAAAAGGTCACAGGACAAAATGTTCTGGGACCTAGCTAGGCAGTGAGAATATTAGCATTCAGAGACAATGAATTATTGGACTGTAAATGCTTGCTGACTTTAATTTATGGTCCTTTTGACAGAGAAGGATGAGGGAGACACTACAGGATAATAAAGCGATAATCCTGAACAAAATATTATATATTAACGTAACTAGAGAGAATAAATCAAGGCATTGGCTTGCAAGAAAATAAGCAACAAAGAAACATCAAACTTCCTAGAGTGAATATAGTAAGAAATACCCAGATAGAAAGATAAAAGGGTACATAGAAGTTGGATAGTTCAAGTCAGATGAGTAACATTGATTGTATTCAGTGCAAAGAAAAGAAACAATGCTGAAGGCAGTAGCCACATATCTGAGAACCAGTTTTGCATAGCTCTCACTATATTTTCAGATGTCGTTCTCAGGACTATTCCCCCTGATATGTAAGATGCTAAAATAAGGAATGGGCAGTGTGCCAGTGTGTGAAACAGCTATGCAAAAGCTAATTAGGAAAGGGACCAAAAATAAAACCACAAATATAATAATGGCTTATTGTTATTAATTATTATTATTATTATTATTGTTGTTGTTGTTATATTAATTAAATTTCTATACCGTCCTTCAGCCGAAGATCACACGGTGGTTATACACCTCTACGATGTGACCATTCTTGGAATACTGAAAGAATCCTGGGTACTTTAGTTTGTTAAGCATACTTTGAATTGCAGCTCTGGGAGTGGGAAACTACAGTTCCCATGAATCTTTGGGGGAAGCCATGCACTTTAATGGTGTGTTGGAATGTGCTTTAAGTGACTTTGAAAGTGACTCTTTCCTATGTCACTGAGATGCCTTAGCAGCAAGACTGACCCAAGACATTTTGGCATCTGAGATGAACCACAAAATGTCCCTCCCCTACCATAGAAGAAAGGGTGAGTGACAGTCTGCATCAGGAACAAGTGGCAGGGAGTAAGGCTCTACAGTGAGAACAAGAGTGGGAGGAGACTATTCTCCAAGAGGCTGCATTGTGGGGCAAGCTGCTGAGGAAGCAGCAGATCTGACGTCCAAGGAGCACACCATAACTGTTGCTGTCACTGTGGCAGCAGTGGGCAATGCACTTCTTGGAGGCCATGGGTCTTGCTGCCCCATGGATTCTGCTGCCCGAGATGGTCGCCTCACCGTGCCTCATGGATAGGCCAGCCTTGCTTAGCAGTAAAGACTGTTCAGGACTGAACACTTCTGCTTTGTCTTCATAGTGAGCCAGTGTGGTGTAGTGGTTAAGAGCGGTAGTCTCGTAATCTGGGGAACCAGGTTCGCGTCTCCGCTCCTCCACATGCAGCTGCTGGGTGACCTTGGGCCAGTCACACTTCTTTGCAGTCTCTCAGCCCCACTCACCTCACAGAGTGTTTGTTGTGGGGGAGGAAGGGAAAGGAGAATGTTAGCCGCTTTGAGACTCCTTAAAGGGAGTGGAAGGCGGGATATCAAATCCAAACTCTTCTCTTCTTCTTCTTCTTCATAGCACACAATCAGGACAGCTGCATCAGAAAAATGCAGAAGAGCTGGGTTTTAAATTTTACCTTGGCATTTGTCACATTGTTTGCTCTGGGAACCCCATCCAGTGATTTCTCCATGGTCTCATGGTCTTTTCTATGTTTCAGCACATCAGTATAGACCACCTAGAAAGAAATGTAACAATACAGCTTATATAAAGAAAATCTGAAAGGATACTAGCTTCTCCAATAAGGACATAACAGAGGTGTTAACACATGGCAATTGTACCTGACTTTTTGAAGTAAAGTACTGAGGAACTTCCTTTATAGCTTAAAGAAAATATTCACTCTTAAACTAGCTAATTCAGGGGCATTAGCCTCATTAGTGACACAGTGGAAGCTTTGTTAGTACAGCCTTTATGCTCTAATGAGCTTTCTCCAAAAAGGCAGTACCCGTAGATTAACATGTTTAATTTTGCATATGCCTGCTAATTTTGCAATAGGTTTATGTTTATTTAAAATACAGAACTGGGATATGTGTGGGTTAGTCTGCTAATCTTCTTGAGAGGGTGTGTGTGTGTGTGTGTGTGTGTTACTTAATTACCTAGAATTTTTGTGAACTGAATGGCTTCTTATATAGAATGAAATGAAAATATTTAGTATGTCTAGTATGTCATAAGTATGTATAAATAATTACTTATGTGCCCTTCAGTATGAATCAGTTATTACTGTCTCTTAAATAAGTGAGTGGCTTCCATAGATTTATAGGGAAGAGAACAATGCAAAGAGATAGAAACAACAACAACAACAACAACAACAACAACAACAGCACTCCCCTCTTCTCTTGATGCTTTGATCACCCATGTCCAGGACAGGGCAATGTGTTGCATGAACTTTAGCAGCATCACAAATTGCACACCCTATACTTTCTGCCATAAATGTAAATAACTCAGACATTTGGACCACTGCTTTCAAAGGAGGAAGGAGGTTTTTCCTCAATTCAACAGCGTCCCTTATCTGTAACCCATAACTCTCTCCTATATAACTTCATGGAATCTTTTGGAGATTGTAAAGGTATTTCAAGTGAGGATATATTTCAAGTTAAAACCTGCTCCTATCCCAGGCACTAATAGTAGTGGTTTAGTATATGTATAATATTATGCTTTGCAGCTTAGTAAAATGCCCTTGTCTACATAAATTCACAAAACCTGTGATATATGCATCAAGTAACCAGATGCATCCTATAACCTGTTTCTCTATTTTCTTTGGTTCCAACCAATGCTAGGACAATGATATTCAGGTTCTCAATCTACTGGCAGGCCAGTAGGGCAAGTAGCAGGTTCTAGAACAAGTTTCTGGACACAGTAGGGGGCTTGTCCAACTAGGTAGGTAGAATTTGGGATCAGATATAATGAGATGGTGGGAAAAGGCATTTCATCAGCAAAGTCCAGTCAACTATAGCTAGCCCTGAAATTCCACCTTTTCATGATGCACATGTTGGGCCATTCCTGGATACACTGGCACCCTGAGCCTTTCTTTGGATGTTGTCCTAGCAGCACAAAGACCTCATGCTCTGCCTTCTAATACTTGCTACCACTCTGTCTTATCAGTGACATTCCTAGGGCATGATCATAATTTATACAACACACCTTCATATATGCACTGAGTATGGGGGAAAGGGTTTCAGTGAAACACTTCAAAACTGGAAAATAAAGCCATGGTAATTGGTTGCAAGACAAGTACGTGAAGATGCAGGCTTGGATTCTAAGTTTTACTCCATAAGCAGAACAGAGTTCTCAGTCATGAAACAAAAGTTTTCTTGTCTTCCCACTTAAAAATCTGTTCCTGGGAGTTGGAGGACACTTGGGAATGGAGGGGGAACTGGCAGGGGTCAACACTACTGTTACATGAAGGACTTAGAACTTAGAATCCAAGCCATAGAATCTATAGCATAGATATTAAAGATGGACTGCAAACCCTAAAGCATGTTAGGGCACAATTAGCAACATTTTTTAAAATGGACAATGACTGATGTCAGAACTTTAGTAATTTAAAACAAAAACAAAAACCAGTCTGTGCATCTAGGTTAGAAAACCAAGCTGCCAAATCTGCCCCTTCCATGTCTCTTGATGTATTTTCCATACCAGCATCCCAATTCCAATCCAAACCTCCAATTTGCCACAGTGTGTGTGTGTGTGTGTGTGTGTGTGTGTGTGTGGCTATAGTGTATGTGTCTCTGCTTGGCTGAGCTTGACAAAGCTCTGCTGGCATGGGCATCCACTAGTTCGGAGGTCATCACTGCACTGCATTGGTGGGTTGAAGCTGCCACCTGTGGTATTTCTGCCACCAGTAGTCAGCAAAGCAAGCACGCAAGCAAACAAAAAAAACCATTAAATAGGTCAAGATCAAAAAGTGGTCCAGGTACAGGCAATGAACCTGATCCAGGAGTCTCTGCTGCAGCAGCCTGAACCTGGCATTGAAAAAATGAGATGAAACACACACACTCTTGCTCTGTTCGTTGTGGGCTTCAGATGAGGCGGGGGCTCTATTCAGCTCCACTGCTGTCAGGCAGGAGTTAGGATTGCTCCTTAGTCCATTATGGGTTGAGAAGGAAAGGGGTAGCAGTGAGGACACAGGAGTAAACAAAAGGATGTTATCTATTAAGGTTCTCTCCATAAAGTTCCTGGCTTTGTTCCAGCAAGGGACCTTGTCACTGTGCTTGCCACATCTGTTAGGTTCCATAGCTGTTCTGACTTTTGAAATGTGTGCCAAGTCACCTGTAATGTTAGCAAAACGCTTTATGCCATAGGGAAAGAGGTTGGGTTTTTAAAAGTCATTAATATGATACGTGGACCACAGATGTAGTCTGTGAATATTCTTACATACCACGTTTCATTACCAGGTAAGTGCTACTTCTAAAATGCCCCTGTGTTGCATATATTGATGCTGCATAATGCTTAGAAGTTGTATAGTAACCTGCGGGACCTGACATCTTTCCGCAGGGCCTGCAAGACAGAGTTGTTCCGCCAGGCCTTTGGTCAGGGCGCAGCCTGACTCCCTCCTCTGGCAACCTGCACAGAATTTTGCTTAATTGGTTGCCATCAATTTGATTTAATTAATTTTTATAATGAAATATTTTTAGATTGTGTAACTATTTTACTGTTTGATTAATTGATTGCTGTTAGCCGCCCTGAGCCCGGCTTCGGCTGGGGAGGGCGGGATATAAATAAAATTTATTATTATTATTATTATTATTATTATTATTATTATTATTATTATTACATTGTAAATGCATCTTGAAAGTATTGAATCGCCATGGAACTCCTGCTGTAGTTAAACAATCCTCAGGGGAAGGGGTGATGAACTAATGGCTGACATCATCAGCTGGGCAGCTTTCTAATTTAAGAAGATAAGAGAGATGCCATCCCAGTATTCAATTCTGAGAGTTTATTTCAATTTGAAGGCAGATAATTATTACGTTTGCTTTAATTCAGTTAAAGTGATCAGCAAGGAGTGCTCTCCCCTCCACAATGAAACGACAAGAAACTATGTCTAGCTGTTTGCCTATGTCTTCTTCGATATCTTTCTATTATGTGTATGGCGTGCTACATCACTGAGTCATTTCCATAGGATCTTAAGAATATAATTATCATAAAAATTATGATTTAGAAACAGTGCTGGCTGGTCTTATTTTACAAAGCACTAGCTAATTGGAGTTTATGTAGGCAGAGGGCCAAACAGTTTCTATTCATCTGACTCTGATGAATCAGACTACTCCATTGAGATATTCATTTCACTTACTGGAATTAACAAGCAATGAATGATAATGAAAATAATAGAACACTGCGTCGGCATGATTGAACCTGGTTGTCAAAGCTTGGCTGGATTAGAGCATTGTAGCCCTGTTGTGATCATTGGGTTTAAGTGTACTCTATTGTATTTCTTACCTGCTGTTTACCACATGGTCCCAGGATAGGTTACAGCAATAAAATATACAGTGGTACCTTGGGTTAAGAACTTAATTCATTCTGGAGGTCCGTTCTTAACCTGAGGTACCACTTTAGCTAATGGGGCCTCCTGCTGCAACCACGCTGCCGGAGCACGATTTCTGTTCTCATCCTGAAGCAAAGTTCTTAACCCGAGGTACTACTTCTGGGTTAGCAGAGTATGTAACCTGAAGCGTCTATAACCTGAAGTGTCTGTAACTCGAGGTACCACTGTACAGTTCTAGAACCCCAAAACAGTTACACTCATAAAACAATAATTCCACATACAAAACAGACTGGGATAAAGATTGCAACTTTAAATGCTTGTTTAGAAAGAGGAAGGTGCCAAAGAAACACACAGAGATAGGACCTGTCTAATATGGAACAGGAGGGAATCCCAAAGGGTAGTTGCTAAAGACCCAATTCCTATATTGTATAGAATGGACTTCTGGATAAGATGTTATCTGCAGTGATTGATTGGATATGTAAGGAGGGAAACTTTTAAAAGTATTCTGGTCTCAAGCTGTCTAGGGCTTTGTGCACCAGTACCAGTGCATTGAATTTAGCTTGGTATCCAATTGCCAATGTGCCATTTCAGCACCAAGACCTGGTGTCAGTTTGCTGAAGGAGGCACTTGGAGGTGGGTTGAAATTAGGGATGGACAAATCTGTCGTTTTTTGTTTTTCTCGGTTTCCTGCTCTTCATTTTCCCACTTTTCCTCATAAGTTTACAAATAATATTTTTTTAAAAAAACCCAGCCAAATTCCATTAAACTTCAGCAGCATTTTAGTGCATTTAGTGGTTGAATGCAGAAGAATGGTGGGAGGAACCAGCTGGGGAACCCCCAAGGGAAGAAGGCTCAGAGCCTGGCGATTGGTGGTAGGATGGCTATGAATGGTCAGAGGGAGAAGACTGGGAACATGTCAAAAAGTGAACAGTGGGGAGAGTTTGTGGCAGAGAGAAGTCTGGAATCAGAGACAGAAGCTAAAGCAGGAGAGGAGAGAGGCCAAGAGGCAGAGATGAGCCAGGCTGGTGAAGAGTCACGGGTGTCTACCCCTCCTGCTGCAAAAAGCTCCCCTCCCCTCTGGTCTCCCAGAACCAGGAGAGGCATGAAGTAGGAGGAGCAAAGGCAGACATGCAGGTGCAGTCTCTGATTGCTTGGAACACATCCTGGACAGGAGGAGACCTAGCTAGCTGTAGGGAAGTGGGGACCTTTAGTTTCGGCAACTGCTTTGTGTGGGCAAGATTTGAGTCACTGTGCTCATTAAGCCTGACAGATCCTGTGCATATCCATTTGCTCAGTGTGATTTACTGTGGGTTGCTCCTGTCAAAATCTCATACACACAACGTGCTATGCAATTTTGCCTAATATACTCTCCTTCTCCTCCTCCTTCTTCTTCTTTGCAAATCAGTGTTCCGCATATGCATCTTGTATGCTGTTTTCACTAACATATGCATTCTTATGCACACTTTAACCTAGTATATACATTTTTGTACACATGGCTTGGTTGCAGAATTGCACTGCAAAATTCAGAGAAGTGCAATTTAGAAGGATGGCTATGTTTTGCTTCACATATTGTTTTTGAAAGTGTAAATTAGGTGGGTGCACCTATAAAAGCAAACTGAAATGAATTTCTCCCTTATCCCTAGTTGAGATGGACTTAGAGCCATCTGACTCTTGTAAATAGATGGTGATTTGTGATACCTTGGTGCTAAGCTAGCTAGCTAAAGAAGAAAAACAAACATATAATATAATATTTTTTGTGGAAAACTGCAAACTTGGGCAGTTGCTCCAGAATGCTGATGCCTGTCCTGCCTCAAACATAATTAATGGCAAGTAGTCAAGTGAGAGACCTTCATGTAATGTATGTATATAAGTGATTTGATTTGATTTATTATATTTCTATGCTGCTTTTCATTCAAATGAATCCCAAACAAGTGGTTTAACAGCTCAGGAAACTGGTTTTTCAGTTTATTCTGATGGGCTCAGCAAATACAATGAGTTGCCAGATGTTTCTGTTTAAAAGCTGTGGCTTCTTTAAAAATTAATGACTTTCCTTTTTAGCTCGTATAATAAAGTAAATGTCTGTTAAACAAGGCCAGAGGTCCTATTTAAAAACAGCTTAGTAAATGAACATGATAAATGATCCCATTTATAAACAAATGCCAAGATCTGCCAGAACAGTCTTCCTCTAGACTTGTGTGAGGTTGTTGTTTTTTCTTTCCAAAATCAACCTTTTTAATCGCCTGGAATAAGGGAGTTGTAGCCCCAGAAGTACTCCTCCTACACCTGCTGTTTAAAGAACCAGTTCCTGCATCTGCTTTCAGGCAGCTTCTGCAATTTGTCTGCTTTTGGTGTCTCAAAAAAGGGGATGCAGTGCTCATGCACACCATGGAGGCAATGTGAACAGCCCCCACCTGGATAACCAGTTAGCTACTGTACTTTTAAGTGTAGTGTGTTGGTTTCTGTTTTCACATACATTGCCAATGTAGTCCCTTCCAATCAGATAATAACTCTAGCATGGGGTGAAGGGTTAAAGCTTCCTGAGTTTAAATTTACAAAATTTGGTGCAAGAAGAAAGCTAGCACATCAGGGAGAGGGCCTCTTGACCAGCCATCTCTCTTCTTTCTATATAAAAAAGATGGTTTTTCAATGTAGGGGAACATTTCAGAAATGTGTTTCTTACCTGCAGTCTGGGACTGTGTTGTTATTATCTTATTAATGCATTTATATAGTGTCATCAAGTATGTGCGGCATATTATAGTGTTGCCACGATAAGGTAAAAGGTCTCTGCCCTGGGGAGTCTATAATCTAAACATTTCACAATAGAAAAATACCCACAGGAGGCAGTGATGGCCAACTTGGAAGGCTGTAAAAGAGGACTGGACAAATTCATGGAGGATAAGGCTAGCGATTTGCTATTGACCATGATGACTACGCTCTGTTTCCATGGCCAGAGGCAGTAATGTTTCTGAATACCAGTTGCTGCAAACCACAGGGGGAAGAGTGCTCTTGTGCCTGAAGGTTGCTTACAGGCATCTGTCTGGATTCTGTGGAAAATGCATGCTGGACTGGGTGGGCCATTGGCCTGATCCAGCAGGCCTTTCTTATTTGCTTAATATGCATCCAACTTAAATGCAGTAGCAAAAACAAAACAAAAAAACTGAGGGATTTGAAGAAAGAAAGGCACAATCACAAACACATTTTGAGAGTGTGTTCCTGCATATAGGGCAGCAACTATGGAGTCATGTAAGGGTGTAGGACTGTGGAGTTAATATTCTCCATTCTGTCCCTTCAGGAGAGCATAAGCTGATACCCACCTCAATTTTCTGCCACGTAGCACCAGCTTCAGTTTCAGCTAAGTGAGGCAGATAGATGTGATTGTTTTTCTGTACAGTGGTCCATTTAAGAGATGGATCTGGCTTTTTGCAAACTGTTTTGAGATCTGTACTTGAGAAGCACTAGACTCAAGGCTGGAATGAAAACCACACTTTTCTGTATTAGATTATGGTGGACAGTTTAAGCAGCTGTCCCATTTTTGCCTTTCCTTAAACCAAGCTGGTAGCAGCAAATGTTGTGGCAGTTGGGTCTTGCAGTCCCAACACATGCATGTGGGTCTACAAACATCCTTCTCTTGGAAAATGAGTTTTATCACAGATCTCTCAAGTGATTAGGACACGGCACTTAATTATGCATTGTTTCCCACTTAAATTACTGGCCAACATGCTACATTTCATGGTGTTGTTGTACATATCTATTTGGTGAACTTAGGCTTAATTGCAAAACAAGTCATTATGTTCCCCTCTCTGCAGATCAATGTTAACTGTTGGAAAGCATAATACTTTATGTGGAACACTTAATTTGGGATGCCAGAATTATTATTATTATTTAATAATAATAATCCCTAGTGTTCTCTAGCCATGGAGTAAGTAGGGTCAGGTCTCTTTTGTTCCTCCTCATTACCTTCAGTAACCAATGTGTTTGGTAGATGGAGGCCACTGTGCATTGCTGCACTGTGTCAGGAGAAATAACTGTACTTCCCATAGCCACTGTGGTTCAGTCTGCCCCTCCACACCTGGGTAGGGAGGGCTACCAGTTGGCGTTGCCTCTGGATAAAGGTGGTTGAGTGAGTAAGGCCGGACATGACAGTGCTTGTTGTTCAGTGCTAATGGAATGTCCTCCAGGTACTCATCTTATTTTCATCTCAGTATGTGGTTAAAGAAGATGCAGTGCCCCTCCCGCCCCCACTAAATACTCAGTTAATTGAAAAACAAATGCACATTATAGTGAGAAAGACTTGATGAGGAGGTTGACTGGCAAAAATTAATTAACTTGCTGTGTAATTGATAATAAGCCATTTTTATCACCCTAGCCAAACAGTTTCTCATGATGGTGCTGAGTTATTGAGCACTTCTCTGTAGCTAAAATAACCTTATTAGTCACAGTACACACCGTGGTAAGTGTAGAAGACAACAAATCACTACTCTTCCTTTCTCTGGCTCAAACGACCTTACTACTTATTCCTCTTCCTCTTTCACGTTTAAAAATATGCTCTATTTTTCTTTTTTCCCTCACAGTGACTTATTCTCCACTAACCTTCTCATCCATCTAGAAATGGGGAAAACTTAACAGTTTGTAATAGGCAAACTCTTTGTGAGCCTTCAGAAAGAAACATTGGGGAAAGCTCTGGCTTTTTCTGAGAAATCTCCACAGGTTGGAAAGGCCCAGCTCAGTTTAACCCCCTCTACCATCACCAAAGTTGTCACTTTTCTTCTTTACCCACATCCTCCTTCCACAGATTTACAAATTGTAGGAAGAGGAGGGGAAATGAGCCTCCACTATGTTCCATGGGCCTTGTTGTTGTTTAGTCGTTTAGTTGTGTCCGACTCTTCGTGACCCCATGGACCAGAGCACGCCAGGCACTTCTGTCTTCCACTGCCTCCCACAGTTTGGTCAAACACATGCCTGTAGCTTTGAGAACACTATCCAACCATCTCGTCCTCTGTCGTCCCCTTCTCCTTGTGCCCTCAATATTTCCTAACATCAGGGTCTTTTCCAGGGAGTCTTCTCTTCTCATAAGGTGGCCAAAGTATTGGAGCCTCAGCTTCACGATCTGTCCTTCCAGTGAGCACTCAGGGCTGATTTCCTTAAGAATGGATAGGTTTGATCTTCTTGCAGTCCATGGGACTCTCAACAGTCTCCTCCAGCACCATAAGAGTGCCAGTGTGGTGTAGTGGTTAAGAGTGGTAGACTCGTAATCTGGGGAACCGGGTTCGCGTCTCCGCTCCTCCACATGCAGCTGCTGGGTGACCTTGGGCCAGTCACACTTCTTTGAAGTCTCTCAGCCCCACTCACCTCACAGAGTGTTTGTTGTGGGGGAGGAAGGGAAAGGAGAATGTTAGCCGCTTTGAGACTCCTTAAAGGGAGTGAAAGGCGGGATATCAAATCCAAACTCTTCCTCTTCATAATTCAAAAGCATCAATTCTTCGGCGATCAGCCTTCTTTATGGTCCAGCTCTCACTTCCATACATCACTACTGGGAAAACCATAGCTTTTACTATACGGACCTTTGTTGGCAAGCCTTAGTCTCTAATAATTGTGTGTAGGATTGCAGATCTTGTGAGCAGGGCCATCACATTGCAAATGCCTTCTTGAATAAAGAGCCCAGGCACCTTGCAGTCCTATAAACCAGTGTTTCCCAACCTTTTTTGGGCAAAGGCACACTTGTTTCATGAAAAAAATCTCGAGGCACACCACCATTACAGCCCCGTGACGTCAGCGCGCAGCGTCACGCCGGGAGGGACATGAATTGCTAGCAAATTACATAATCACCTCCTTGAGGGCTGGCTCATCTTCTCCGAAGGCAGAACCCCATTAATTAACAGCACAGACTCACACCATAGCCAAGACGAGGGGGGAAAACCTCAGTCATGCACAGTCATGCACATGTGGGGGCTAAATGAGGACGAAGACCGGGCAGAGAGCAGGGTTCAAATCACCCCACCTGGCCAGGACAATCCCTGGGTGCTCCCTTTGGCTACTTGCCTGACCCACCTCGCAGGGCTGTTGTTGCGAGGATAACACGGGGAGAACCACGCGCGCCCCCGGGAGCTCCTTGGAGGAGAAAGCGGGCGATGAATGCAATGCTCGAAATATATGAGAGGCGACCAGGTTTTGCAGGTGAAGGGCCCCCGCCAGCCTCCGCTTCCAACACCCGGCGCAACGACGCCGAAGTTTCCCCCCGGGCTCGGCTCGGGGAGCAGCGCTGCTCCCCCCGGCTCCCCTTCGCCCTCCCGGCTCTCTCTGCCGCCCACTGGGGACCCCCCCTCACCTGCCAAGTCCGGAGCGCCGGTGGAAGTTGCATGCATGCATGCAGGGCGCCGCGTTGCCATTGCATTGCACTGCACTCCATGCAACGCCTGCACGCATGCATTGCCTTGCACGCCCGCCAAGGGGTCTCCCCGCGGTCCGATGCGTCCCCTCCGGCACGGATGCAGCATTGCAAAAATAAAAAAAACCCCGACGCAGCCCTACCTGGGGGGCAGCCTCCGCCTCCGCCGCTCCGCCTCCGCGGGGATCCCCGGGCTCCATCCTGCCGCCCGATCTCCGCGGGGGCACAGGCAGGCTGCGCGGGGTCTGCGCGGAAGAGCCCCTGCCCGCCCGGCCGCCGCCGCTGCGCTCATTCCATGGCCGGGAGAAGAGCGCTTCAAACAAAACGCCCGGCCCGCCAGGCCACGCTGGGAAACGTAGTTCGCGCACCCCGCGCAGGCGCGGAGCCCAAGGGCGAGGGGACTAGGATCCCGGCAGCCCCCGCGCCGGGGACGGAGGGGGAGAGGCCGGGTGCAGGGATGGAGGGACGGGTGGGCGAGTGAGTGAGTGAGTGGCAGCCGCCAAGCCTTGGCCGAGAGCCAGGAAGGGCCTCCCCGGAGGAGGAGGAGGAGGGAGGCGCAGAGCGGGAGGGAGGGAGGGAACCCCAGGGGTCATCTAGTGACGGCGCCCCAATCGAAAATTTGACTTTTTAAAAAAAAATCTTTTGAATTTTTTAATTTTTCCTGCGGCACACCAGGCAACATCTCGCGGCACACTAGTGTGCCGCGGAACAGTGGTTGGGAAACACTGCTATAAACTGCCCACTGACCTTATGAAAGGCTGACTCCAAAACCTCTGAGAAAGAAGGCAGTTCCAGCACCCTGCTTGTCTAGTTTGGAAAATGATTTATGCCTATTATTATAATTGCTATAATTATTAATTATGTAATCACTACTATTAAAAGTATTATAGTCTGTATGAATATTAAACAGGAAGTTAAGAGGCCACATTATACCACCGTGAACTTTTGCAGTGAATTAAAATAGCTTTTTGTGGAGGTTCTCTTGTTTTTTCTTGGGAATGGGACTGAATTATTTTAAAAAGGGTTATTGTTTTAAATGCCAACTCAGTAGATTTTGGAAATGTGTCTAATGGGGAAAGGAAGGGATAAGCTGTCAAAGGATCCCTTCTTCCCACAATGTTGCTCAACCTTAAAGCATGTAAATTGTGCAAAAGGAATCTTTTTGACCAAGGACTGTATTCACTTTGGGGCAGCTTTTTGGGGTCTATATCAGAGGTTTACTAGACCAGAGGCAAAATTGGGTAGAGCAATAAATTCCAATTTTACCTTTTTAGAGCTGACTAGTGTCAACATATTGCTTACACACCCCTCTCTGTCTTCCATCCAAGAAGCATTATCAGAATCCAAGTACACCCTGCAAGTAGGAAGGGGTGGATAATGTAGAGCAAATGAGGCATGTAGCCTGAGGAGACAAGACATGACCTGGAGAGATTCCCAAAGGCCATATATAGAGGCCCGAAGGGCTGCATTTGCACTGGGCCTGAGGTTCCCAGCCCTGGGGGAAATTGTGACTAAAACCTGAATTTCTTCCTATGCCACTATTGTTTTCCCCTGTTATTGTAAACCTGTATGCCCCTGTTATTGTAAAACTCAGTGTCAGATGCAACAGCTTGTCCAATTTTGTGAAATCAGTTTCAGAGTCCTGGAAAAATGGACAAGATGTTTACTTCTGCCTACAACCTGCTCTCTCAACCCTTGTCCTGATTTGAACTAGTCAGGGCAGGGAGAGCTTGACCAGGTGGGTCCAGGTTGATGCATCTTTGTGCAAGGGAATGGTGCCTGCTGCATCCACTCCTTTAAATAGCAGAGTGGTGGTGCATCCTCATCCAGAAGAGTCTTCCCTGGACCCAAGGTATTAGACATTTACACCTGGTCGCTTAAATTCCCTTTCTGGGCAAGGTGCTCAAAAACATAGTAGCAGTTCAGCTGTGACTCCATTGAAAGAAACCGAGTATCTGTACCTATTTCAGTCTTGGTCTTCGGTCATCCCAATGGACTCTTATTTGGGAGAAGGGCTGGGGATTTCTGATCCTGTTGCTTTTACATCAACTTACAGCAGTTTTTGATACCATTGACTGCAGTATTCTCCTGGATTGGCTTAGTTGGTGAATTGGGTGCTGGAACTACAGTTTTAGGGTGCTAGCAATGGAGGACTATGTCTTAGCCCCTTGGCAACACTGATGCAGAGTGTGTTAGGGCACTACTGCCCACCCATGCTGTTGAACACCAGAGATTTGTGTGTGTGTGAAATTCTCGTGGGTGGGGTGCAGGGTTTGTGCTGTGCTTATTTTACCTTTGAGGTGGCCAAAGGATATTTGTGTCTTTCATTCTACAAATCATCTAATTAATGGCAGGTGCCCTACAGCCTTCTCAGGTAATCACATTTCACTTAAATCCCAGTGGACAATGACATGAGAGAACTCTGAGCTGAATTTTTTATTTAAAAAATAACGGATTTTACACTTTTTATATATACAAAGCAACCATTTTTATTATTAAATAATGAAAGTTACATAAAAAACAAACTTTAAAAATAACAGAAAGCAGAGAGATACAAATTTTTGCTTAGAGGTTGAAACAGTGATGTCTAGTTACAGATAGGTAGCCGTGTTGGTCTGCCATAGTCAAAATAAAAAAATTCCTTCCAGTAGCACCTTAAAGACCAACTAAGTTAGTTCTTGGTATGAGCTTTCGTGTGCATGCACACTTCTTCAGATACACTGAAACAGAAGTTGCCAGATTCTTCTATAAATGGACATAAATCTGACATCAAGAATCACAAAACAGAGAAACCAGTAGGAGAACACTTCAATCTCCCAGGAGATTCTATACAAGATCTCAAAGTAGCTGTTTTACTACAAAGGAATTTCAGAAATAGACTGGAAAGAGAAGCTGCTGAATTGCAACTCATTACCAAACTTAAAACCATGGAGAGACCTGGTCTGAACAGAGACATTGGATTCTTATCTCATTATACATGACTAAGCCATTTCTCACCTTCTCACCCCTTGCCTTTTCCTGTAAGACCTATTACAGTCGTTAAGAGTCGTCAACAGGCTCATCTCAGCTATCTGCCTATCTCCCATTCCCACCACCCTTCTGAGTAATACCCCTCCCCACCTTCTCACTATATAGAAGGATCTGGCAACTTCTGTTTCAGTGTATCTGAAGAAGTGTGCATGCACACGAAAACTCATACCAAGAACTAACTTAGTTGGTCTTTAAGGTGCTACTGGAAGGAATTTTTTTATTTTGACAGTGATGTCTAGTAATGGTCTTTCTTAAAGTTCCATATTCTTCTTTTTATTCCCTATCTTGAGTTTTTCCAGCTGAGAAGGCTCCAGAGCACCAGAGAAATGTTTGTTGGAAAGAAGAACATACACACCACCCTCCTTCACCTCACAACAAATTAAACACAAACTCAATAACCACAGAAATGCTAAATAAATTCTCAGTTGCCCTGAAAATGAGGCAGAAAACTACAAGCCTCTTTCACAGAGTCAGCTTTTGAAAAACTGGAGACCATTCATTGAAATCCATTGATTTAAATAAATTTACTGTATGACTTAGTTTGATACCACCTGAGATCTTTAACTTGGAGCTTCCTTGGAGCAACTTTACAACCTACTTAGCAAGTTTATTCCCTTCCTTAGTTGTTCTCATAGCTAATATTTACATAAATGCCTTACAATGGTTCAAACTTGTTGCTTTTTGTTCTGGTAGGCTGGCTAAACAATTAATACCCTCCTCACTCCTTTCTCCTTTGAAAATCCTTATATTTTAAATTCTCCCTTGGGGGGAAAGGCAGGGTATAAATTTGATAAATACAAGTGAATTAATAAATCATCACTACATCAATTTTTATCTTCATTTCAGTAACAATTAAGTGCAATTAAATTGCTCTAGACTGAAGTCCTCAAGTTTGCCCATACTTGGCCTTTTGTTCTTTCTGTTTCCTAATATTAAAATATACCAAGCAATTGCAAAATATAATTTGATCATTTTTGCTTACATTCCATTCTTAAACATCCTTACTTGCAAATAAACTTCACTAATTGTCAACAGAAGATATCCAGATATACTGAGGATCTTCTTGTGTTTATTTGGTTTCGCAGAATGAGCCAAACACAAAACAAAACCCACCGTTAGTCAATATACCTAATGAACCCATCACCAGACTGATAAGAAGGACCTGTTTAGTTTAAGGATAGACACTGCTCACAATTCCATTGCTGGCTTCTGAAGAGAATTGCTCTGTTGTTGTAAGCAAAGTAATTTGAGTTTCTCCAGATGGAAGCTGCTATAAGTGCAAAGTATTATTATGCTATGCACAAGTGATATTGGATTATTCTTTTTCTTGCCAATAAACGGGTAGTGAGCAGAGGTTCATATTCATGCCGTCAAGTACATTTCTAATAACATTAAATCTTTATCTTCATGAAACTAAATGAGATTTCTCCAAACATGGCTACCTATCTGTATGCAGCACACACTGTGCAGAAGACCACTATGCTATTTTTAAAATAGTGAGCAATTGCCACAAGGAGCCTAACAGACTCCACATTCTCCATAATTACACCCAATTTTCCAATTGAATTAGCTCTTGATTTAATTCCTTTGCTTGCATCTGGAAAGCCTCAGCATCATGCAGCTGTTGCGGCTTAGAGAGCTAATTGTTGCTGAACAGATTAAGAGTAACCCAGTTACAATGCACTTCGGAAAGTTATTGAAACCCGGCTCAGTTCTGGAGGACTCAACTTTCACTTCTTATTTCCAGATCTCTGGCTACTGAGTGGGAAAGAGTCAGCAAGCTGGGTTTGTATGGCACCTGTCTCACTGCAGACCCCTCTAATTCACAGTAAATACATTGACAAGAATTTAAATTGAGAGAAAGATAGGCATGTCGCAATACAAAGGCTAATGCAGAAATGTCAGAGTCAGTTAGGCTTGATGATGTGGAAACTGTTGACAGGCAAGGTTAGTTGTACAATAATTATAAATGCTTGCTGTAGCAAAGAGAAGAGTAGAAAAGCTTTGTCAGTGTCAAGTACTCCCCTGTCATCCTTAGGCGACAGATGAATGCTCAGAAACCTGATTTGGGATGTCATATGAACTTTGGAGGGAGTGCTGTATATTATTTATGGTGCCAATATTGAGTACATTAAGCTTAATGTATTATAAGAGGGCCTTTAAGATCCATATGAGACGGGTGTGCTTTATGGGCTCAGCTCTGCAAACACACCATTTTTGGATGTTTTGGACTCAGAGATGGCTGGGGGGTTTCAGAATCATTAGACTGGTGGATTCTCTGCCTATATGTAGGCATCCAAAATGGACTGTTTGTATAGACCCCAGAGATACAATCTGACAAATCAGACAACTCAAGGGGGACCAACCTGGGAACAGAGGATACTGACTGATGCCATTGGTCCAACTAGCCCAGTATGGTCTACTCTGACTGGTAACAGCTCCTTAGGGTTTCATACCATTTGCTACTTTTAAGTGTAACCTGGGACTTTCAGTATACAAAACATGTGCGCTACCTCTCATTTAAAATAGTCTGGTACTTGGGTAGAGCCAGAGATGATTCAAGAACACGTTGGTGGGTGGAACATGGCAGGCAGAGAACCTGGCAGGTGGAATTGATAGCAAAACATTTCAGTTTGCCCTTATGGCTGATATTGTGGCCCAAGTCCACATTTTTGTCTTAGTGTGTATTGAAGGATCCGTGCAGAGAAGCTGACAGATGTGAACATCTAATATTCAAAACTGCTGCTTGCCATGCTGTGGTTCCATCACCACCCTTTCTCCCTTAGCCTTGGGCTTCCATAGCCCTGTGTCCATTGCCACAGACCTCTTATTTTCTTGCACTGACGGCCACAGCCACTGAAATGTTCAGTTCACAACTTTTATTAGGGATTAAGTGCTAACAGCACACCCTAATAGTTACCTCCAACAATGCCAGACGTCTCTCTCCCTAGGCATTAAGGCAACCTCCATGGATTAGGTTTTTTGACTGTCCACCCAGTGGTCCCACTCAATAGTACTTTTAGTACTCAAAATATTGTTCAGTAGTTCCTTGTCTGGCCTTCTCTGGTGCTGGTTCACAGAAGAGGTGCTCTTCCTTTCCAGACTCTTCCCATCTCCCTAGCAGTTTGAATAATAGAACTGTAGAGTTGGAAGGTGCCCCGAGGATCATCTAGCCCAACCTCCTACAGTGCAAAGGAGTTCACTGAATGGGGTCAGTATCCTACCCCCAGGTTCGTCCACCCAGCTTCCCAGCCAGTACATTGGTGGAACAGTGTTGGTTTCTGCTTTCCTTCACTGTGCAGCGAAAGGGCTTGTCACGAGACAGGTGTTTACATTCCACAGTCTGTACTGTTGGAGTTTCTCACGGGAAAGGGAGGCTGGATGTGACGTACACTGGTTTCCTGTTTTTCTCTGTGTGATTCTCTCCGAGCTGCTGAGGAGAGAGGATGCATTTTCTCTGCTCCGGCAGAGGCAAGATGTCTTTCTGTAATATACCTGCTTTGAACTATAAATAAAGCAATATAGAGTATGCAGCACGTACTCCTCATCCTTCCGCTGGGCACGAGACTCTGCTTTAAATCAACATGTGGTTATGGGCTCCAGAAGTCGAATCGGAGTGCCGGCAAAGGATCGGAAAGCAGAGGGACAGATCAGATCGGAATCTGCTCTGCGCGTAAAAGTGATTGATGAGGTATGTGCTACTGCTCCGGGCAGCCTGCCAGCTTCTAGTTAATTGCTTTATGGCTGGACTTTGAACTTTTAAAGCCGTTTTGCCGGGAACAGGCAAAAGGCTCCCAGGCACAAGTCACTATGCTGGGGAAATCGAAAGTAACTTTTAAGTGCGCTTTTGGAATAAAGCAGCTGCAGCAGTGACGCAGCAAGATTTAAAGCAGCATATATGATGCTGAAGGCTAATGCCAGAGTCATGATGGCCCTTCAGGATGCTTGTGGGATTCCTAAGCTCAACAAGAAAAACTACCACGACTGGGTTCTATATGCAGAGGCAATTCTGCGGAAAGAGGGTTTGTTTGAGGTGATTACAGACACCCCCCCAGTTCCAGTTACAGATGCATGGGAAGCTAAAGATTCCAAAGCAAGGGGAACTCTTACATTGATAGTATCCCCAGAAGAGCTCTGTCTATTGCGTGATAAGACCTCAGCCAGAGAAATTTGGGACGCTTTGAGAGAGGCTCACTTAAGGACAGAAGCTGGGTCTACTATGTTTTACTTTAACAAGCTGCATAATATGGCTCTTGCTGAAGGTGGAGATGTGCGTTTACATCTGATGGAGATGCAAAATCTGAGACATGAGCTGCAACAGAGAGGACTCAACTTTCCAGAGGCTGTGTATTCTTTCATGATACTACAATCTTTGGGTTCAGGTTGGGAGTCTGTTGCAACCCAGATTGCTGTGCAGCCAACCGCTCAGCTGACAGTGGACTATGTAACTGCCGTGATATTGAATGAAGCAGATCGCCGGGGTGCTAGCTGCATGGGCAAGGGGGAGTCTTCACAGACGTCATCCCATAGTGCAATGGAACCACCAGATGGCGCCAAAGCTTTGAAGGCAGTGAAATGCTACTCGTGTGGACGTCTAGGCCATATGAAGAGGGAATGCAGATATCCCAGGGCCAAGACAGAGCAGCGCAGCGAAAGCTCATCGCGTGGAAAAGGCCGAGGCAAAGGCAAAGGTCCGGTGTCTAGGACAACGCAGCACAAGGCTATGGTTTCACGCTTCACTCCAAAGGTTGCAGAGGTCCAGAAGACGTCTAGATCTTTCTTCGTTGTTGATTCAGCAGCAACCCACCATATGTGCAACGATAAGAGACTGTTTGTGTCTTTTACACCGCAGGAAGGTGCGATTCACCAGGCGGATGACCACACTATTCCCAGTAAAGGCTACGGAACTGTTGTTCTTCACAGTTTGGACTTATCGATACAGAATGTGCTTTACGTGCCAGACGCCAAACATAATCTCCTCAGTGTTGGACAGCTGAATGAGCGGAACATTGACGTGTCCTTCAAGAACAAGAAGTGCATCATCACAAAGAAAAATGATTATGTATTGCATGCTGAATATGTTGATCGTTTGTTTGTTTTGTATTATGATGATGTTGTGCAGGATGACACTTGTTGCATTGCAGGTTCTAACAAAAGTTTGCATGCAGAATGTATTCATGATTTTCACCGAAAATTTGGTCATTTGCATTTTGAGGCAGTATCTAAAATGCCTGCCTTGGTTGAAGGTATGACTATTAAACCCTGCAGGTACCACATGAAGTGCAAAGCATGCGCAGCAAACAAGGTGAAAATGGCTGCGAAAGGTAAGGTGTCTAGTAGGCAAGCTACAGAACCATACCAGGTTGTTCATGCAGATTTGGTTGGACCACTAGCGCCCTCTTTGGGTGGCAATAGGTACTTCATGGTTCTCATTGATGCATTTTCTAGATATATTTTTGTGTATAATCTCAAGCAGAAATCAGAGGCTTTTCCTAGGTTCAAGGAATTCTGTGCTTGGTTGGAAAATGTGCATGGTAAGAAGATAAAGACTCTTTTCAGTGATCGCGGGGGAGAATTCACTTCTCAGCAGTTTGAAGCTTTTCTGACTGAGAAAGGAATTCAACACGATTTGTCTAGTCCTCGCTCGCCATGGCAGAATGGACTTGCGGAACGGGCAAATCAGACATTGCTTCAAGGGTTAAAAACCTTGCTGCATGATGCCAATCTTCCAGAGAGTTATTGGGCCGAAGCTCTCTCATGTTTTGTTTACAGTTACAATCGCAGGTTATCTTCAGCGATTGGTTGTACCCCCTATGAGAAGATGTTTGGCAAGAAGCCATACATCAAACACATGAAGATTTTTGGTTCTGACATGTGGGTTCACTCACCACAAAACTCCAAGTTAGACAAGCGTGGATTGCATGGTATCTTTCTAGGTTATCAGAAAGGGTCTTACAGAATAATGATGACTGACTCTAAGACAATTAAGCTCACGAGAAGTGTTGAGAACAATGCAAAGTGGGGGGAGAATGTGGGAATTTTCCAATGTTATCCTGATGACGGTGATGAGACTGAGGATAGTCAAAAGCAACCACAACAACCCACTGATGAAGGTTCTGAGTCTGAATCTGAAACTGAATCGGGTGATTCAGAGGATTTCAAGAGTGCGAAAGC
Source organism: Podarcis liolepis (assembly GCF_965112155.1). Lineage (NCBI taxonomy): Eukaryota > Metazoa > Chordata > Lepidosauria > Squamata > Lacertidae > Podarcis > Podarcis liolepis. Next base: position 90,714,347 of record NC_139557.1, on the reverse strand, counting down.
CTCTATGCGACCCTCTGAAAGCTCTGATCAAGAATTGGAGGAACCATTGTTCACGATAGGTCGCTTTTCTCCTAAGAAGGAAGAGGAGAGTGTTGAAGACTTAAGGCTAATTCGTAGGTCACAGAGAGCCACAAAAGGCAAACCTCCAAAGAGATTTGCTGATGAATTTGCTACGATAGCAGTAACAGCTGTTAAAAGCTCCAAGAAGGTATTTGAACCTTCAAGTTTCCAAGAAATCCAGGGTTTGGATTCAAAGGAAGCTGAGCCATGGTTAAATGCCATGAAGGCTGAGCTTGATTCCTTAGAAAGGAACAAAACATGGGAACTAGTTCCAGTAGTTCCAGGAATGAAACTACTTGGAAGCAAATGGGTCTTCAAAGCGAAGACAGATCAAAATGGCAAGATAGTCAGACACAAAGCCAGATTGGTAGCCAGAGGTTTTGCACAGGTACCAGGTGAAGACTATCACGAGACCTACTCACCCACAGTGAGATATGAGAGCATTAGGCTTATGCTCAAGCTAGCTGCAGAGGAAAATCTACACATAAGTCACCATGATATTAATACAGCTTTTCTGTACGGATCTCTGGATGAATCACTTTATATGCTTCCACCTGATGGCGTACAGGTAAAACAGGGATTTGTTTGTGCTCTGAAGAAATCCCTTTATGGTCTCAAACAAAGTGCACGGTGTTGGCACACAAAACTCACTGAAGTATTGTTTTCTCTAGGTTTTCAGCAAGGGAAAGCTGATCCATGTGTATTTGTCAAAGAGGAGGGGCAAAAGAAACTGTACTGTTTGTTTTATGTTGATGATTTATTATTCTTTTGGAAAGATGTCGCAATGTACAATAACGCCCTAGCTCAACTGAAAGAGCACTTTGACATGAAAGATCTTGGTGAGGTAAACAACTACCTATCTCTGGAAATAGAGAAAGATCAAGATGGTAACATTCTAGTACACCAGTCACGGAAAATTGCTGATGTGTTAAGTAAACTAAACCTGATGGATGCTAACCCTGTAGACACACCAATGACAACAGGTTATCAGGTAGATGACACTGAAGAAGCATTTTCTGACACTACACTGTACAGAAGTGTGCTAGGCAAGCTAAACTTCATTTCCAGATGTTCAAGACCAGAAATTGCTGTTAGCTGTAATTTGCTAAGCAGACAAGTCAACAATCCTAGTGTCAAGGATTGGAAAGCTCTGAAACGCATAGCGCGGTATTTGAAAGGCACTATGCATTACAGACTGAGACTTAACAATCAGAAGTCTGGTGGTCTTGAGATATTTGCAGATGCAAGTTTTGGAAGTGACACTACAGACAGGAAAAGTACATCTGGAGTTTGCTACATGTACAATCAGGGTCTTTTTGATTGGTCATGCAAGAAGCAAACAACAGTTAGCTTAAGTACTTGTGAAGCTGAACTGAACGCACTGTCTTATTCACTTAAGGATTGTGAATGGTTAGTACAATTGTGCAAAGATATGAAAATTCCTGTCAAATGTCCAATCCAGGTTTACCAGGACAACAAAGCATGTTTGGCTTTGCTGAAATCTGAAGGTTGTAAGCAAAGCACGAAGCACTTGCAATTAAAGTTGCAGCATGCTAGGGAATGTATTCAGAAGGGACTCGTAACGGTGTCCTATATGCCAGGTAATGAAATTCCTGCTGATGTATTGTCCAAGATTATATCAAGGGATCAACACTGTACCTATGTGCAGAAGTTGGGTTTGTACTGATATTGTACGAACACGCTGCCCAGTGATGTTCACAGAAAGGGGGAGGATGTTGGTTTCTGCTTTCCTTCACTGTGCAGCGAAAGGGCTTGTCACGAGACAGGTGTTTACATTCCACAGTCTGTACTGTTGGAGTTTCTCACGGGAAAGGGAGGCTGGATGTGACGTACACTGGTTTCCTGTTTTTCTCTGTGTGATTCTCTCCGAGCTGCTGAGGAGAGAGGATGCATTTTCTCTGCTCCGGCAGAGGCAAGATGTCTTTCTGTAATATACCTGCTTTGAACTATAAATAAAGCAATATAGAGTATGCAGCACGTACTCCTCATCCTTCCGCTGGGCACGAGACTCTGCTTTAAATCAACAAACAGGACATACATGTTGATGAACCTCCAGAAAGAGTCCTTGGAACAACATCCTAGTCCCAGAGTGGCTGGGACAACCAAGTCAGATGGACAAGGAATAAGGAATTATTAGTATTAGCATTAGTATATTACCTGATGGTATCTAAGTGTAACAAAAATAATCATACATTCTTCCCATTTGCTCCTGTCTCCATTTCCCTTACTTCTTCTGTTGTTTATCTGATTTTTTGAATGTAAACCTCTTGGGATTTTGGAAATCCTGTTCTCTGTTATAATAAGATACAACCAGAATGGCACACAGTATTCTAAATGCGCCAGGGCATTATGATAGGGGTGCTTTTATTTTCAACTCTTTTCAGTTAAACAAATAGGAGCATATATATTATGCTGAATATAGACAAAAACTGCTCACCATTCTTCATAGATGGTTATGATTAACATAGAGGCCCTAGATAGCCTGGTGTACAGGATAGCAGACAGAGAATGAAAAGTAGGTCTAGCTGCAATTTTCGCAGAAGAATGTTTGTTGGCTGCAGGAAGGTTTTGGATTAAGGAACAGTTTCACCTCCAGAGGAAGGCTGAATTGAGATTTAATCATGGAGTGTTGCATGAAAAAGGATCTATAGGTGAGTAGGGTAAATATTTTATATACAGTTTTGTGCTTTTTATAGTATTTCATCTCCTTAGTTTTCCTCACATATTAGGTTATGAACTATTTGAGGAGTGGGAGTCATCCATCTAACTAACTACTGATGTTTTGTGAATGGTTACCTACCATGAATTATTGAGCTAAGGTGAGCTGTAAATCGAAATGTAGAAAGAGGGGGAAAACCCCCACAATATATCGTCCTCTTTCTATACTGGAATTTGCATCAATATTTTCAGAATTCAATAAGCATAGTCTGTTTTCTTTAAAAAGTGGAAATTTGAATCCTTCCCCAGTAAATAGTGGACGTTCAAACTAGCTAAATTTATGTAATGTTAGAATTGAATATCACTGTTTATTATACCTTGAAAATATTTTTCATAAATTTGACAGGGTTTAAATTTATTTTCCTGTGTGTGTTTTATGAACCAGCACAATCCTGGATGAGATTTACTTTCTTTACAGCACCTTGTAGTATTTTGCGGTCTCTGTATTACCATACGGTTTACCTTTTTGTTTTCAAAAAGTAGAGAAATTTCAGTTCTGCTAAACTGAAACTTGTGACGGATGCAAGGAGTTGACTATTTATTATGTTACTGTTAATTTTTTTAAAAAATGGAGCTACAACTCCCCCCTACCTCTGTTATACAAATACATGTTTGGGATGAGAAATAATATAGCACAGCCTACTAGGCAATCTTGTTCCACATCCTCATTTAGACTCGCCGGAAGCTCGTAATACACCAAGCCGAAAGCAGCCAAACAACCATGTACTGCAGCTTGCCAGGTAATAGACAAATCCTTATTTCCTCTGCTGTATTGAATGGTTCATTCTACCTGCTGAAATGATATACAGGCGTCACCCCAATTACATGTGATCAACTCGCACTCAACCACTGCGAAGTAAATAGGATCATATCATGAAATGGTGGGAGAGCGCTGGAGAGTCCTTGTGGCTTGCAAGGAGACCCTCCCCAAAACCTGAAGAGGATGTCAATGAGGGTGGAGGAAGCCTTGAAGAGATCTGAGGTGCAGCAGGGCTTTGTTTAGGCGAGCTCAGCCTCCCCACCTAACAGCTGACGTGCAGGGTAGCGCAGCAGCAGCAGCAGCAGCAGCAGCAGCAGTTGCTTTCCTGTGTGGCCTCCAGCTGGCCCCAAAGCTTCAACTCTAGATATTTTGGTCTGGATTGGAGAGAGAGAGGAATTTCACTTATGTACGCAGAGCCCCGGAACGTAGCCCCTGCATAAGTGCAGGGGATGCCTGTATAATCATTGCAGGTCTGGCAATTGCCATTGGTGATGAATTTGTTCCTCGTAAGTTATTGAGATTGAATAGTATTCAACGAGGGAACCATTAGAACAGATTTAAAGGCGTGCAGAGGGAGGAGAGGAGGGAGACATTCTATTACACTTGCAATGGAAGAGAAGTGATGGAACGTTCACTTAGCCCTATGTTGGATTCCACCCACTGCTTTTACATAGGATGTATAAGAGGCAAGGTTTAGTCTAGATTTGTCTTTTGTTGATGTAAATGCAGGGACTTTAATTCTGTTATAAAGGCCTGGCAAGTCTATTTTATAAAACGGCTTTAATCAATAGTCAAATTTATCTGTGACCTAGAAAAGCAGTACATTTCTTTCATGGAGCAGAAAATATGCAACTTCATCCAGTACATCGGGGTGGGGAACCTGTGGGGCCTCCAGATGTTGACCCCTAACTCTTGTCCTGATTAATGGTCAGGGATGGTGGAAGTTTTAGTATAGTAACATCTGGAGCATCATGGGTTCCCCAGTTGGGCTGTATATAGAAGTAAATTCCACTGAATTAAATGGAATTTACACTCAGATGGATATAGGATTGTAGTCTTAAACTATTGGAGCAATGTTAGCAAGTGTATTAAAACTTACCAAAATAAGTGACCTTTCACATGTGTATTATGAGCTCACTGTCATGATGTGATTTCGCAAGGGCCACTAATCCCCAATAAACACATGCTATATAAATGATTATTTTTAATAAATACTATTTAAAGTTAGAGGTATAGAACTGAAGCAATTTGCCAAAGTCATACAAATAATAGGCAATGCTGCTAAATGAATGCAAACTACTTGAGTTATCTTGTAACTCAGTTGCTCTTACAGAATGGGCACTATTGTTGCAAATGTGATTTTTAAAAAATAGTTTGCACAAAGTGTACATCAAATGCAACAACTGATCCCAGCTTTTGATAATTCGTAATGTCAGCCATGGTTCTTTTATAACTGCCTCCTATATCACGGCCTCTCTCCAGAGCAGGGCATAATTACTACAGCTATTAATCCTCTCAGGATTCAAGGAAAGACAGAGGCAAATAAAGTCATTACTTGCTGCTTGTGTTTCTAGGGTATCAGTCACAATAACATGTACAAAGATGTCTAGAAAGAGCAGCTTGTGCAGAGATACAAATGCCCTTTGTGAACACTTTCATTTTATTACATGCAATTTCATTTTTTTATGGTGTAAGTTGCAATATGCTTAATGCCCTTTCCAAAAGTAAGTTTCTGTGAGAGGAATTGTTATAATTTTCATCGTACAAAGTGCTTTCTTATTATTGCTCATCTCTACAACAATCAGGGCAGATGTGGGTTTTTTTTTGGGGGGGGGGGTGTCAGTTGGCAATCCTGCCCAGAACCAATAATGTTTATGAATGGCATCCATTGTTAGTGGTTGACTCCAGAAGAAGCAGGTTTCAGACTCGTACTGTGTCTAGATTGCTTTCCCTTTATGTTGAAGAATTCTGCAAGAGCCACTGCAAATAGAGACTGGCCTTCTCTCCGTAGCCCTATGTCTGTATAGTCCCTTCATGAATTCTATAGGTTGCTCAGTATTACAGAGACAGCATCCTAATGCTGGGTGCTTTTATAGGTATCAAGTGCTCTTAACATTTGGAATAGAATCGAAAGAAAAATAAATAAATATAAAAACACACATACAAATGGAAAATCAGAAGAGCATGAATTATTGTATTGATTCAAACACACACAATTTAGCCTGGATGCCTTCTTTATGGTTCCTTCCAACCCTATGGTTTTAAATCTGTAAGTAGATAAATGTTGCTAAAGTAGTCAAACCAGTCTATTGGTTTAGTTAAAGGCCATAGCCAAGTCTCTTAAGCATTTCTTTGCATGACTAAAGAGTACAAGTGACTGGGTACCATGGAAACTACCTGCTGGGGTTGCTTCCTAAAGGTAGCTATAAGGGACAAGTCTTCCACCCAGGATGAGGTCTGTAATGGACTGGGCTGGGAAGAGTCACAGCAGGTTGACTTGCTTTCTGTGCTTAATCAAATGCTAATGGGGGAGCAGGATATTCTGGAGACTTAATGTTATGAGCCCTTCCATCTTACGCCCAGCCTGTATATATGCATAAATGAATGCATATATCACAAAGACTCCAGTGACCTTCATTCTAAAGAAAGCAAACCTGAGGTATGTGCTAGCTGAAATCTCTCACTGCTTGGAGATTGGGAGTGGGGTGTTACAGTATCTTTCAAATCCCCTTATGGTGATTTATGTCTTTTGAACAGTTTCATGGACTCATTGTAGAGCACTTCCCCTGGAAATGTATGTTGCTTTTACTAGCTTCAAAATGAAGGGCCATCTTATGTTATCCTACTGCTGTGCCAAAGTGTAACCAGTGTACTAAAATGGACTCCAGTGATATTGTTTTTATGTCCCCTCTCTAAACAATGTTGTAGTATGTAATGTGCAGTTTGCTTTTGGTAATACCGCAGCTTTAAAAAAATGTTGTGTTCTAACTGCCTGACCAGTTGCATGGAATAGAGACATACTGATAGAGACAGTATCAGTCTTATAGGAGCTGTAAATAGTTCTATGATTAGAAATAGCCTTGATGGTTTGATTTGATTTATTAATGAGTTTAATTGTGGGGATTTTTGATGATCAAATTATTAAACACAAAAAATGCATATTGTACCTCAAGTGAACAGTGTTGCTGGCCCAAGAAATTTTCTGCCTGAGGCACAACTCCAAGTACCAGTCACCTTCTGTTCTAGGGCCAATGTTTCTAAAGTCTTTCTCCACCATGTCAATTTCTACTGATGATTCAGCAATCAGTATCCCTCTAAATTCCACCTCCTAAAGTAGTCTGATTCATTGTGCTGAGTTAAAGGCTCAGTCCTGCATGTAGAACAAACTGCAAATCTACAAGTGTGTAATCCAACTTGATTTATTTGCTTAGCATTGAAGAAAGAGGCTGGGGTGCTCTTTGTGTGAGGTTGCATTGGTAGAGTTACATTGTGCGTGGGAGGCATCAGTGAATTTACACAACTATAAATCTAAGATTACCATCAGATTAGAGGCCTACATAGGCTTTAAACAGGACTGGTTGCGGTACCATAATTACCCATTACAGCAAATCAACCAATATTATAACTTTTGTTTATTGAGCTAATGTTGAAACTACTGGGCTTTAAAATTATACAGAGTTTTTATACAGGCAAAGCATTATTATTATTATTATTATTATTATTATTATTATTATTATTAAGAATTTATCCTGTATCTTTGCTGAAGCTTCAGCTCAGTGAATCTAAATATTCTCTAATACACAGTACAATCCTAGAGTAAGCTCAATTAAATTTAAATTTTGCTTTTTCCCATTTGGATATTGTTGGGACTCCAGCTACCATCAGCCCCCACCAATGGTCGTGCTGTTTATGGGAGGTGGAGTCCCACAACTTCCGAATGGCCACAGGTTCCCCATCCCTATAAAGTTGAAGAAGGGGGGGGGGGATTTTTAAGTTGAATTCTGTAGCTCTCTTAAGTTCAGCTGTGCAAATATCCATTTTGCCAGAGTAAGGTCTGTTTTGTGCATGCGCAGCATCTGAGTTGTGACTTAAGGGCTCGAACATGTCACAAACGGGAACAAAACAAACTTTAATTCAAAAAACAAGGAGCATTTGTTTCCCGCAGTGCTACTACCGAATGATCTACTGCTAGCTGACAGAAAGATGAATAGCCTAACACTATTTTAAACAATGATCTAGATAAGCTAAGTATTAAACAGACTACAGGTTGATGTATAAATCCTTATCTGTTAGGTTTTCCACCCTCTACAGACAAAACTGCATTTGTCTCATATAACAAATAATGTCAGATTGAATCACATCCTCCAGTGTGTGCGTGGTCGCGCTCATGTGCACATGCTTTGTTTTGTGGGCATATGAATGAGAAAGCTTCAGTAAACTACGTTTGAAAGAATAGAATAAGAATGTAAGGAGAGCCTGCCAGAATAGGCCAAAGGTCCACCTAGTTCAGCATCTCATTTTCACAGTGGTCAACCAGATGTCCACAAACAGGACATGAGCACAATAGCCCTCCTCCCCACTTGTAGAAACTGGTATTCAGAGACGTGCTGCTTTGCAGAACGGAGGAAGAAAATAGCCATTGCTCATAAGGTGAGTTTGCATGCCGCCCTCAAAATGATCTGAAAACTAACTTTGAACATACACTGTGTGTTATGGCTTTACATATACCCAGATATCATTCCCCTTGCTCTTTCTCCCCAACTCAGGCAGCCATTGTTTCACAGAATGAAATCTGGAACTCCTTTGTGCATTGAAATCTATGTATACAGGACTTATGGCACAGTATGAACTGGACCCAAACTTAGATATGTTCTGCCTTAACAGTCAATGGCAGTATGGTTCTAAATACCAGTTGCTCGAGACCACGAGAGGAGAGAGTGTTTTTTTTGTTCAGGTCCTGGAGAAATGGACATTTGGGGGCAGAAGTTGACAGCTTCAGGTAAAAAATTCAGATGAGTTTTGCTTACAACACTGAGGTAAACAGGAAGATTTAAATATTGCTCCAAGAGAGATAAAATATAAATGCATATGCTTACTAAATGCTGCTTTTAAGGAAATTTTTTAAAACATAGCTGTTTTTTAAAAAAAACCTTCATTAATGAAAAATATAGTTTGCATTTTTCATATTCCTTTACAAACCCCAAAACCTTAATATTCATCCCCATCTTTTCCCACTTTTTCTTACCAACCGAGCAAGTGAGAGATTCTAAATGACTTTATGTAAAATCAATATGGAGTGGCAGAAACGTCTAATAAATTCTTCGCTGGAGTCACAAAAACAGTGCAGTCAGCGTGTTTGATTTATCTTTGATGTAGGAGAAATATATTGAAGTAGCAAAATCTGCATTCAGCTAGCTTGATTTGCTCCACCAAATCTTCTTTTATTTACTTTTCCTTGTGGAGAACTCCTGAGCAACTTACCTGAGAACAACCATTTCCATACTCTGTGCAGCTTTCTCTAGCTGGAGGAAAACTCTTTGTTAAATCTACATTAACATATTCAAATCTGCCTCTAGAGTATAAAACTGTCTATAACTTCCATCACAAACCTGATCTTGGGTCATATGCCCTAGTTAGTCTCTCCAATTTTTAAAGGGCAAAGTTTGAAAATTTCAAAACTTTCAAAGTTAGGAGTACGAAGATGTGAGATGAAGCCAGCAAAGGCAGAAATGAAGGGAAGGTAAAGATAAGACAATGGGAGAGGGGAAAAAATCTGTAGGAAAACAAAAAGGCGTAAAGAGAAAATGAAGGATGGGAGGATTACATTACTTAATAGAACCTGAGGCTCTCTGTGTGGGCAATCTCATGAAATAAAAATTTAGAAATAATCTGGGCAGACTACTGATTTTATTCCAGAGTTAGTCTGGGGTAGAGCCCAGCTGTTTGGGGCAGGTACTGGGGTAGAGACCTGTGCAAATGCTCTCTGTTCTTCAGCTAAGGTTTATAGCTTAAAGATGTAAATCAGAGAACTAAAAGAGCAGGCTAGCGGTTCATCTAATTCAGCAGCCTATTTCTAAAAGCGGTTGGCCAGATGCTTCTGGGAAACAATAAGGAGGACCGAAAGGCAACACCTGTCGTGGCCAATAAGGCCTTATCCCAGAAGCAAGATTCTGAACGACTCATACTGGAATGGTTATAAACATATATGCCATTCAGCTGGCTTTGCATTTTATTCTTCTGTCTTCATCCTCTTCCTCTATGAATACTAAAGCCTGAAATGTAAGCCCTTGGAATATAAGCATCGTAAAGCCTCATTTTCTTCTAATATATGTTCAATAACATTTTACATTTCATCATAAAACCTTTTGCTTAAGCCTATTTGCTGTAAGCAGGGATGTTTGCAAAACCATGTTGATTTAAAGAAAGAGGGCATGCAACACTGACTACGGTCCCATCTTTTTATGCTGCTTTTTGATTAGCAGGGTGATGTCAGTAAAGCAGCTCTGTATATATCTGATCTAATTTCTCCCCATCCCTAGTTAAAGGACCTGGAAACAAATAAAAGCCAATAGATCATGATCAGAAACATACAAGGTCACACCATTTCAATTTTGATTAGATAATACAGAATTAGCTACCATCCTAGGTATAATATACTTAGACATGTTGAAGCAGCTGTGGCGTTGCTAGGCAGAGGTCTGTGCCTCTTGTGGGTCCTCTAGCTCTGAAACCTGATTTACTTATTTTAAAGAACTGTTGACAGATGACTCCAGCCTTTAGTTCTCTCTGGCGTTACAATTGCATGAACTGTGTGCGCGCGTGTATGCGGAGAGAATAAAAGCATAAATAAACTTTGGAATTGTAGGAGAATTGACTGAATGAAGTGGCTAAACAATATTATTTGGAACTTAAGTTCCTGATTATGAGAAGAGGCTGGGACTTCCCAAAGGGAGAACAGCCTCACCCAATCTCTCCTAAAACCCTGAGACATAGGACTCTGAAGGAACTGAAGTTGCTGAAGGTTAATGGACCCTCTTAAAGGCAAAGTAAACTGAAGCACCTGCCTTGTGTGTTCAGAACAGCAAGTCATGGCAGAAGACAGGAGCAGATGGAAATGATATGGAGAAGCACTCCCTGTTCTGTCCTTCATATCCTCCATCCCCACTCTTTGTAGAACCAGGACATTCTTCTATACTAGGCAAAACCAAAGTTATAAATCTCTTGCAATAGCTCCTGGGAATGCCTCCCCCCATTTGTTTGACCATGGCCAGTACTGATACTTTAGAAAGCAATTGTAGCTAGTTTGGTTCAAGGTCTAAGCAGCTGCACTTTGATCCAAGAGACATTGGTTTGAGTCTTGCCAGCTGTGGAGTCACTGGGCAAACTCATATACCTACAGCAATATAATTGCTGCTGAAAATTGCTTCAGCAGAGTTTAGTTCATTAAATTTCCTAGACAGTTTTTTTTTTTTAAAAAATGACTAAAGGCATTGTACAACAAATTGAGATATACAAAAATTAAAAGCAAAAATAATACAAAAAATAAATTCCATTAAATAATAAAAAAGACTTCCCACAAAGAGACAAAATAATCAGGAACTGCCAAGCAGCATAAGACTGATGCTTCTAAAAATTGACCCATCCATCATATCCCATCAAAAGCCTTAGAGTAGAGGAATATCTTAACCTGGTGCTGAATAAATGATTAATGATTAGGAGAGAGCACTTCTTAGAATAGTTGGAATTTAGTGTGGCTATGGATATGAGTGAACTGGAGTCCAACATGGGTTGGTTATATCATGTGTTAAGCAACCAAATCAGCACCACTGTAGCTTATTACACTACAGCCAAAGGTGGATTTTACCCTTCCCTGTGGCTGTGTGGAGCCATGAACACATGGAAGCACCTTTCAGCAACGGCCACACTACTGCAAGTATGTGGCTACTGCAAGTATTATCACCCCATCTCTATTATTCTCATTGCCATGATCCTACACATTGTCAAAGGGAAACTCCCCACCAGGGTAGAAATCATATATCAAACAGATGGAAAGCTCTTTAACTTGAGCAGGCAGAAAGCAAAGAATAAGGTTACCATAACTTCTGTCACAGAGTTTCAATATGCTGATGACAATGTAGTGTGTGCACACTCAGAGGATGACCTCCAAACTATCCTAAATATCTCTGCAGAAGCTTATGAAAAGCTTGGCCTATCGCTCAATATCCAGAAAACCAAAGTGCTGCACCAACAAGCACAAAGCAACCCCTTTGCAGCACCACAAATCCAACTTAACCATGTAATGTTGGAAAATGTCTATCACTTTTCCTGCCTGGGCAGTTATCCCACAAGGGCAGACATTGATGCCGAAATCCAGCATCACCTCAGCTCTGCAAGTGCAGCTTTCTTCTGACTGAAGTAAAGAGTGTTTGAGGACTGGGACATTTGCAGGGAAATAGAAATACTTGTTTACAAAGCTATACTACTACCAACCTTACTGTATGCTTGTGAAACATGGACCACTTATAAATGCTATCTCCAACTCCAACTTGGGAAGACAGGTGAACTAATGTCAGTGTACTGGAAGAAGCAAAGATCACCAGTGTCAAAGCAATGATTCTTCAACATCAGCTTCATTGGACTGGTCATGTTGTTCGGATGCCTGATTATCTTCCAAAGCAACTACTCTTTTCTGAACTTAAAAATGGAAAGCGTAATGCTGGTGGTTAACAAAAGAGGTTCGAAGACTCTCTCAAGGCAAATCTTTAAAAATGTAGTATAAACACCGACAATTGGGAAACACTGGCCTGCAAGCATTCCAGTTGGAGAACAGCCTTTACCAAAGGTGTCATGGACTTTGAAGACGCTTAAACTCAGGATGAAAGGGAGAAACAAGCTAAGAGGAAGGCATGTTTGGCAAACCCTCACTATGATAAACTCCCACCCAGAAACCTATGCCCCACTGTGGAAGGATGTGTGGATCCAGAATTGGCCTCCACAGTCACACCGTTAAGACTGTGTTCATGGAAGACAATGTTACTCAGCTACGAGTGATCACCAAAGAAGAAGAAGAAAGCTATATACATTATTAGAATTTGGTAAATAAGAAATGGAGCCCTTGGGGAAACAATCTGCACTTTAGAGTTTCCTTCTGAGCTATCTAGTCTTTTGTAGATGGCAGTCACATATAATTTTATACTACAGTGGTGCTGATGGTTAGCCCAAATGGTCTAGCAGGGTAAGTGCAGATGCTTAGAGGCACTGAAGTACAAAACCAATGCAATACACATGCTTCCCTTTTATGTCTACAGAGAAAACCTGTCGCCTTGTGACACCCTTATTGTCCCATTTTCACTCCTAGCTTTCAGCAAGCATGCCTTGGCTGCGTTGCCTAAGACGTATTTCCGTAATAAACATATCTGCCACAAATAATTATTTCCAGCGCAGGGGGGTTGTTATGGGAATATCTGAGCTATATGTAGGGAAGGAGCTAAGCTTATGCTTTATGGCTGGGGAGATTAATTGCAGAATGCCCAAGATGTATTATTAGGTATGTTTCAATCTGACAGTTGGTTGTTTTGCTTTAGGACAGGGAAGGTGCTTTGAGGGAGGAGATTCTGTCTGTCTCTGACAGTTTTGATTTAACATCCAAGGCTTTAAACACCTAGAGATTGTGATAGGCACAGCAAATCTAAATTAACACATTTTGTGTAGAATTGCAGCAGGCCAGTGTAAGCAGAAGCCAGGCAAACAGCCAGGAGAAGAGAATTATTACAAATGAATTCCATACCTATCAAAGACCTCGTTGATTCTCATGAACGCTTTCCTGAATCAGAGTTGCTTTATTCATTACAGCAGCAACGTGGAGACTGCTGAGAAATACTTACATGTGATGGCGCCTCCATGCAGAGACATAACAATTAGCAGCAGAAACCAATGCATGTTAGCTTGGAGGGTAAGTCCCATTGTGTTAAATGGAGTTTACTCCCACGCACAGTTGCAAGTATTTATTTCCTTGGCAAAGCTGCTTGCTTTTCCAGTTTTTTTATACATTGTAACTTGTATGAAACAACTGGATGCTTTCTAAGGGAAGATGTCTGCAAAGAAAGAAAGAAAGAAAGAAAGAAAGAAAGAAAGAAAGAAAGAAAGAAAGAAATTGCATCCAAATCATCAGGGATTTGTGATTACTATACTGTTCCATACCATACCATAACAGGAAAGGGGTTGTTGTATTTTCTGTTGCTTGGAAAACGTTCAACAAAAAATTAACGGTGTGCTAGATATTCAAAGCTTCTCGGTCATTTTAAATACACCCCGGGCTTACACTAGTAGCACTTTAAGTATGCACACTACGCTTGTGTGCAAGTGTATTTAATCTGAAGACCTTAAAATATACTGTGGAAGAAATAAAAGCTTATTTACATCAGCTTCCCTGAAAAGCAGTTCATGATGTAAATGAAAAAGCAGCCATTACTACTGCATAATAAATCAGACGAGGTAAACATTAAACCAAAACATTTTAGCTCAGATACATTCCTTCCTTAAGCAGACATTTTTCCTGGTCTCCTCCTGCTAGTCATCAGGTAAGAGCTGAAGGCAAACATTTATCAGACTCACAGCCTGGTCCTTTGCATGTGTCATTAGGGATGCTACAGGAATTCAATCTTTGTGAATTGCTATATGAAGTGACCTGCTCTACACCTCTTGGACTAATGTGCAGATTGGAATTTTAGCTATGCACCAGATTTCACACTTCTCTAGACGTGCAATGCAGTTCGTAGCACTGCAGATGTATCAGAATGCATATTATAAGTATTTTGAGATAAGATACACATTTAAATACATACTTTGAGAGAGAATACACTTGTAAATACATATTATCACATATTTCACACTTGCCTGAATGTTACAACACAATTCTCAGCAGTTTAAACTTCTCAAAATACGTACTTACTAGGGGTTGAGGACAGTGTTTCATACCAGAAGTGAAATACAGTGGTGCCCCGCAAGACGAATGCCTCGCAAGACGGAAAACCCGCTAGACGAAAGGGTTTTCCGTTTTGGAGGTGCTTCACAAAACGAATTTCCTATGGGCTTGCTTTGCAAGACGAAAATGCCTTGTGAGTTCCTGCAGGGGTTTTTTCCTCCTCCCCCTTTTCCCCCAGCCGCTAAGCCGCTTATCAGCTGATCCTAAGCCGCTAAGCCACTTAACAGCTGATCCGCTAAGCCGCTTATCTGCTGATCCCCTAAGCCGCTTAACAGCTGATCCGCTAAGCCGCTTATCAGCTGATCCGCAAAGCCGCTTAACAGCTGATCCGCTAAGCCGCTTATCAGCTGATCCGCTAAGCCCGCTAAGCCGCTAATAGCGCTAATCCGCTAATGGGCTTGCTTCGCAAGACAAAAAAAACGCAAGACAAAGAGACTCGCGGAACGGATTCTTTTCGTCTTGCGAGGCACCACTGTACATTGTGTGAGGGTACTATAGACTATTTGAGGGCTCTGCATGCCTTATCTCTCTTACATGAGGCAGCAGAGGAATGGAAGAGGGAGATGTTTGAGTAAAGCGAGAAGGGAAGACATTGAAATGGGAAAAGTGGCTGTTTCAAACAACAGCAGAAGTTTCACAGTGCTAGGGCAAATATTTCCAGAAGTATGCTCTGAACACACACAAATTGAGGGAGAAATCGGGGAAGGGTCAGTAGCAGAACATCTGCTTTGCATGCAGAATGTCTCAGGTTCAATCCTCAGCAAAACACTCCTTGGCTGGATCCATGTGCAGTTTGATCTTGTGAACAAACCTGCCACCTGTTCAGGTCCCTGCCTACCATTGTATGGATTGATGTGTTTGCATACATGTGGTCTGCACGTACTTTAATTAATTACTGCAGGCCACCCTGCGGTCACGTGATGAAGGGCAAGACATAAATGATATATATTAAAACAAAACAAAACAATTTCAAGTTCCGTGGGCAGCCCCATCACTTGCTCACTACACTAAGCAAATGTGTTTTGGTAAACAGACACAGCATCATCATTTTTTCTTCCTTTCTTTTTGGCTTCACTTCAGCACCCTTCCCTGGCTTAAGTATTAGTTTAATATTTCTTACGACCGAGTGAAATGAACACTTGGGGAGCTTTTAGAGTTTTAATTAACCACATAGATGGCCAAGGAGTGATATATATTAAAACTTTTATTAAAAACACAGATAAGGGAACGACGTTAATCAACTAGGGAGTTCTTAACCTTCTTTCCTTAATGGATGGTATTAGTCATTAGATCATTAGAACCAGTTCAGAGCAAGCACTTGGTGTCTCTCTCTCTCTCTCTCATCCACCATTTTGTTAACGCAACATTCCTATGAGTCACCTTTCCTTTTAGGCAGTCATAAATTTCCATGTGTGGGGGGTTTTTTGTGTGTGTGGTTATATGGCTTTCAAGGAAAGGCCCGTGTTAAGTTGCTGAGGATATTGAGAAAGACGCAACTGAAATGAAAGCGCCAAGCAGTAAATTAGCTTTGTCAGTTTATATCATGCCTTGATTTATATTCTTTCCAGATTTTGAAGTGCAGAAGAAGTACTGGCTCTTAGAACAAGTGTTTCATCTTGTATCTCCCCCTCCTACAAGGTTGACATTAGCTATTTAAGTGAAGTCCAATACATGCATGCAAGCGAAAACCCTTTTGTTGACACCTTACTTGCTTTACAAGTAGGAGGAATCTTTTTTATTTTTTATTTTTAAGGTCAGCATCCTTAAGGAATGCTTCTGAAAATCAAATATGTGGGATGCTAAAACATATGGCCCTTGATGATACATACCAGATAAATGACAGCAGGATATATTAAGATTAGCAGAGGATAACTGTTAAATTCTTATTTAATATAAGGCAGGGTGTCCTGCCCTCCAGGAACTGAGCTGCAACTCCTAGAGGTTATCCCATTCACTTTTCTTGAAAGAAAGCTTTGGTACATTAGCCCCCTGAGGCACTTCGGATGATGCACATAGATAAACCTCTGTTCTTTGCTACACAATGCAGGCTTTGCTAATCCCCCCTTTTACTACACTGACTTTCAAGCTGTGCTCTAGCATTAGGAAAGTTTAATAAATCTTGTGTGTTCCCAGTGGCGTAGCGTGGGGGGTGCAGGGGGGGGCGGCTGCACCGGGCGCAACATCTGGGGGTTAGGGGGCGCAAATCCACGGGTTGGGGGTGCAAATTACTTGCCTTGCCCTGGGTGCTGACAACCCACGCTACGCCACTGTGTGTTCTTCTGTCTCAGCCCTAAATATTGAAGGAGCGTTATCTCGGGCATTTGTTCCTCCTTACTGGCTGTTGTCCCCTCCGCTGCCTGCTTTTCTCACTCCTTCTTGATTGAGGGGATGGAGGTAGTGTTTCCAAGAATTGCCCCTCCTCCTGCGGGGCGCTCACTCCCCCCTTCCTCCTCAGAGTATTCAGTACTCTCATGCACCTCCTCCCGAGAAGGAGCTGGTGTAGGAAGATGAACAAACCTACTGTGGTAATGGCATGGATGGGGAATCTTATAGCTGCCGACTTTTTGTTGCATCTGTAGCCGTTTTGATCCTTTTGGTTATGCTGTCACAATTTCCTACAATTTTTAAAAGCCACGCTTTTATAAGCAAAGGAGAGTCTTGTTTCTGATTAAGACTGAGGAGTTCATTATAGTGCAGACTTCTGGACTGTGGCTCAATTGGGCTTAATTTGACTGTGGCTTAATTTTCTCCAAGAATGATTTCCCTGTTCATCATCTTCCCATTTTGAAAACAAATTAAATCCGCTTCAAGTGATTAAATCCAATTCATTGATGTACATGCTGATATAGGCCAACATTTCACGTCCTTTCCTTACTCTGATTGTAGTGTGCCTTTGCTGTTCTCTTCTTGCACCTTACTCTAAGATGTTCCACATTATACATCCAAGCGAGCAAACAAGGGTGGTCATCACTTTTTAACATCATAGCATATTTGATCCCACTCCATTTCCTTTAAGCTGATATTGCTTATTTGTAGATAACCTCATATTTTAAATATAAAAGATGGTATTCAGTTAGATTTTACTCAGAGGAGACCATTGAAATTAATGGATCTAACTTAGCCATGCTCATTAATTTCAATGGGCTTGAGTTAAATTTTGTTGAATACCACCCGTCATCTATACAAGCTGCCTTAAAGACATTCTCCCCCCCCCCCCTTTCCAAAAGGGAAAACAAAAGAGGAAGATGTGAGTCAGGCAATGGCAGCTTTTCCAAAGCTCCACAGCATGACAGTTTAGAAAAAAGACTTACATTGAAACCAAATGATGAAAGGGGTGAAATGAACGTCAGAGGCAGGGAATGGTTGGGTCAGAAGCTCTGGAGAAGAATATTGTGTTTGACTAGGAAGATTAGCATCTAGCAGGTGAAAAGCTGCAGAAAGGTGAAGAGCAATGGAGGGGGTTGAAATCATGACTGGGTAGGCATGTTGAATGAGGTGCCATGGCCCAAGACCGAGACTCATCCTCTGGCTCAGAAGAGTAATTCACAGAGACTGAGGGTTCTGCCACTGATTGAGACCTTTTGCCTGGACCATCTCAGAAGCAGCTTCTGGACAACCGCCTCATCCTGCCTTGAGCGTACTAGTCCAGACACAGTAGTCAGTGGAGGCTGGTTTATAAGGGCAAATGGGTCTCTGCTGCAGCAAGGTCAGCCTGCCTTTTTGCTTGCAACCAATCTGCTTGTCACAAGCTCCACCTGTCACTTGCTTTGACTCCACGTAACTGTTGGTCTCCCTGTCCTCTGCTCCACAAGTCCTAATGGGCACCAGCCACCACCTGCAGTAGTACATATGCCATGAGCCTTATTGCCCCCATGCAACCCCAGGTAATAGAGGTGTAATCCTTTTAACCCAAGAGCTAAAAAACCTCTAGGAAGGCAGGGCTAAGTCTATGCATCTCTCTGCAGCAATATTTCAACCTTAGTAGGTTTCTGGCTAGCGCTTGAAGGACTGTTTAAGGCATTTCCTGTTCAGCTTTAGTTTTGGATTTGTTTGCTGATCTACCTGTTGCTTGGCTTAAAGGTATTCCCCACTGCCTGACCATCACTATCAGCTAGGGATCAGGAGAGGCGTGTACAAAGTGAGAGTATGGTGGTTTAATTGGAGGTGCCTTGCTCGGAGTGTGAAGGAACAGAAGTCAATCCTTGTAGTTCCAGTTGTATGAAGCAAATGACCAGTGGCGTAGCATGGGGGGTGCAGGGGGGGCCGGCCGCACCGGGTGCAACATCTGGGGGGGGCGCTCGCACTCGCAGCTCTCTGCCCCTACCTGGCTCACTCACTCTCTCTCACTGCAGTGCTGGCTGTGCGAATCCAATCCGAGCCGCTGGGTCGCCGCCCACTGTGGAGGGGGTGGGTGCCAGGCGTGCGGTGCAGAGAGAGAGCGAGGGACTATCTGGGGGAGGGACAGTGCAGCGGCCGCCCAGCGCAGCGCTGAGCGCGGGAGAGAACCACACCAGACCAGACCAGGCAGCAGCAAGAAGAAGCTGGCAGTGGCGGCAGGTTAGGGGGCGCAAATTACTTGCCTTGCCCCGGGGTTAGGGGGTGCAAATTACTTGCCTTGCCCCAGGTTAGGGGGCGCAAATTACTTGCATTGCCCCGGGTGCTGACAACCCACGCTACACCGCTGCAAATGACTTATACATGTTATCAGGTCTTCTCCAGGGGTATCTTGTTCCTCCTTTGCACTTTATGAGGCAGTTTCCAGGAGTTACAAACAGGCCCTGAATATGATACCTGGTTCAATAAAGCCCAAGAAATGTCATAACTGCGGCAGACAGTTCATTCAGCTGCAAAAAAAGACACTGTATAATCTGGTACCTGCAGTGTGTAGTTATCACTCCCTCTTTACCTCTTCACGACTGCAACTACATTGATGAAGGATGTTATTGATGAGAGGTGAATAAATAAATCAGCCTCCTAATTAAATTTATATCTTAAGTAAATAGGTCATCTCATTTACTTAGTTAACAGAATTTGGAAAGATAATGAAGTTTTGACTAGAGGCAGCCTGCTGCCCTAGAGGCATGCTTAACGATTAGCCTGTTAATAACCTCAGTTTTGCTTCATCAAGATTCAGCATTTATTTAGCTATTTATTTATGTGAATGTAATTTAAAGCAAATCAAAACAGGACTTATCAGTAGGAGAGCTCCATGGTGTGCAGATCTTCAGTGTTTGTGATTTGGTTTCCAATAGTCTTTAAGTACACTGAGACTTTCATATTTATTTGTAAACTTCCCACAATGATGGTGGAAAGTTAATAGCCAATATAAAACTTACTTGAATTTTGTTCAAATTAATCCAGGTTGCTGCAGGGTGGGGAGAGGAAAGATTACAGGTTTGGAAATGCATTCTTTAAATTGGCACCTAATTGCCCACTGTCTGAACAGGTGACAATTTTTTTACTACGCTCGAAGCAATTATGAGTGTTGAGTTTTTCACATCATGTAGTGTGTGAAATTTTCAGGAGATTTGCGGGGAATGGGGAAGATATTTTATTGACTACTTTCTTCTGAATTAACAAGCGTAGGATTGCACTGACAAAACTCAGAGTGCTAGAAATATATTTTCAAAACCTAACATGTGCCATAGCTTGCTTGCTTCTTTCTTTCTTTCTTTCTTTCTTTCTTTCTTTCTTTCTTTCTTTCTTTCTTTCTTTCTTTCCCAACTGCAGAAGGTGATCAAAAGAATTCAAATAAACAAAATTACTGGTGACCAATAAGAATTTCCACTGTGTACATCAGGGGCCAGCAAACTTTTTCAACAGGGGGCTGGTCCACTGTCCCTCAGACCTTGTGGGGGGCCAGACTATATATATATATATTTTGGGGGGGAATGAACAAATTCCTATGCCCCACAAATAACCCAGAGATGCATTTTAAATAGAAGGACACATTCTACTCATTTAAAAACTCACTGTTTCCTGGACTGTCCACAGGCCGCATTTTGAAGGCTGGATCTGGCCCCCAGGCCTTAGTTTGCCTACCCATGGTGTACATGCAAATAAGTACATATGATCCTGGAGTCAGATTCCCCTTCTTCAGGGTGTGAGGGTGAGGACTCTGAAGCAGAAGGGAAATGGCATGCAGGGTCAGCCCTAGAACCCCAGAGGAGTTGTGGTGCAAGTACTACTCCAGACTGAAGGCGCAGTGCTGTTGTCTTCAGACTTGGAGGACTCTACTGCAGAGGCCCCAGTGAGACCAGGATGGAAGACTAATGGAGTAGACTAGGCCCTTTAAGTGAAAAGGCACTTTTCAGTGAAGGAAGGGCTGCCCTGGCTCCCACTGGATGAAGAACTGGAACTCAGGTTGTGGTTTTGACTAAATCAGTAGGGTACAAAAGGAAGGGAAGGGTTAAATGCATAGCAAGTGCAATGCATGACTAGCAAGCTAAGAAATTTACTCATTAGCTGACATGACTCTTGAGCCCATGCTATGTGGATGTGGGTTCAGCATTAATGAGGCAAGCATGAAGTGTCTTTGGATTGAGCCATCAAGTGAGCACTCCTTCTAGAGGATTGGACCTGAGAGGTCTGTTACCCTGGCACTGGTAGCTCTATGTCTGCCATGGCTTCTGATATCTCCATGGACAGGAGCTTTGAGCCCAGAGGAGCTCTGTGGAAGAGGGGGCAAGACAGGAACCCCAGGCATTGTTGGGCTGGCACCCTTTCCCAAGATTCCTCCCTAGGTCTGCATCGTGGTTGGCATCCTCTTCCTTGGCTGACTCTGAAACCCATCCCACTTGACTTGGCCCCTTCATGGGGTCACCAGGCTCTAACTCCTCCTACTTCCTGTCCTGATTGGACCAGCCTCACCACAGGACTCATGGCAAGAGCTAACAATGGAACTGCAGCTGATACTACTACACTATATAGGACTGTGTCTCGGTTTGATGATTGCTGAAGCAACATCATATAACGCTTGCAGAAATCAGTTGGCCCATAAGCTGTTTGACTTGGGCCCACCATCTGATGTTGGTACTATACCAAACTTTGACCAATGTGATCAGCAGAGTATGCACCGTCTTCCAGCAGAACACCAGAGTCTTCCTTTGCTTTCCATTAGTCAGACTTTTCCAGAGTTCCTGGTTAAGAAAACTCCTTGCCCACTCAGTTTAGTTCAAAGTATGAAATGTTTATTGTCTCATGGCACAAGACAAGCATAAATACACTAGCTATATAAACAGTAAGAGATACTGGTACATCATGACCTAATCTACTATAATGTAGTTCTTCTGGTCTTAGAATTAAACCTGGTTAAGCTAGAAGCTTACAGAGATACCCACTATCATTTTATCATGCTAACTCACCATTCTATACTAGCATGTAATCCTCAGCTTCACCACTGATAACTTGCACTGAGCAAATACCTGCCAATACCTCACACTTGTAAACTGCTTCTGAATCCAGCCTTGGCTTCATATCTCCCACTGCACATACACACATTGCTTAGAGAAAAGGAGGATGGATGAGTTATGTTTTAGGCATTTTGCTTTGAATTATTTATTTATTTATTTCAATTTTTTTTTATTTTCAAAGTTAAAGAAAGAAGAAAAAGAAAAAAGAAAATAATAATAATCATACATAAAAAAGTACAAAATCCAAATACAGAGAATACTCTGAATCTCCTGTCTTCCCTCTGTAGTGATCAGATGATCTGATCACTACACCCTCCATCCCATCCATGGGTCCTTTTCATTCTGTTTTCAACTGTATATCAATACTTCTCCAAATTTTCATCTTCTTGACTTACCTGTACTTTCTATTACATTACAAGTGTGTTTAAAATCCTGCTAACGTTTTGACCCATTTGCAATAATTTTGTATATACATTATAAACATTTCCCATTCTTTTTTGAATTTCTTGTCTTCTTGATTCCTGAGCTTCCCAGTTAATTTTGCCATCTCAGCATAGTCCATCAACTTGATTTGCCATTCTTCTTTGGTCAGGGTTGTCTCTCCCTTCCATCTCTAGCCTTGAATTATTTCTAACCACTCAGTGCAGCTGAGTCTTCCTCTAAACAGAATCCAGACGAGGGGGACGGACTGCTCAAGACATGACCCAAGCAATTTCACCCATTATTTTTTTCCAAATTACACCAACACATCAGAGCTCTGCTATTGGTGTTAAATTAATGCAGGATAACAGTAGTAGGGGTGCCAGATATTTTTAGTGGCCCTGCTCCTCTGTCTTTAACAGCAGCTTGACATTCAGAAATTTAGGCTTCAAAGATTTTTCATGGCATGAAAAAATGCTGAAGAAACCAGCACCTTTTTCAGGCTGCTATTAAAAGTACAGGAGCAGTACAGGTGAGCAAAAAGCTAGCAAACCTGAATAGTACTTACGGGTAATGTGAAGGCTTTTTTTCTTTCAGGCTTGAGAATTCCCAATACCTCAAAGCAATGGCAATATCTTTGTTGGTTCTTTCCCCTCCTTTAATTTAATTTAGAAATTAGAAAGTCTTTTGCACCTACGTGAACAGCCATATGTTCTCCCTTTGTCTTCTAATTCCCAATTAGTGTTGCCTGGTGCACGGTTTGGCTTATTTTCCCTCCCCACAGTGATTACAGTAATGGAGTTATAATTCTGCTTATAATCAAAGTTTCAGAAAGGCTTATTGGATTTGAGCTGGCTTCGGTGGAAGCCACTTCCCGGCCGTTGGAGTAGACACTTGTAATTTCTGGGATCGACTTCATTCCTCTGCTTTCATGCTCTCAGACAGATACCAGCACAGCATGGCAGCCAGGACTGTGTGGTTTTGCTCATGGTCTCCCTACTTTAGGCAGAAGCACCTGTGCTTTATTAACTGCAGTGTACTTGTACGAAAAGCTGGCTTCTTTTCTTCCAGAGTCTTGGATTATCAGCTTGTTATCTAGGTAGCGCAAAATAATTGTCTGCTGGCATAAGTACTGCAGACATAATAAGATTGGAGCTGGCTAGCAAGACAAAAGCTATACACACGCACAAATTGATCTTGGTAGGTGTTTAATAAAATCAATAGTTCAGGGCACATTGATGGATAGCCCTGCACAAGTTCCAGAGAATAGTGTTTGTTCGATTGCCAAACTGTGCAGGCAAGCAACTGCTTGAGTGTATGTAGTTGGGGTCAATTCATATTTGACAACAGAGTGGCTTGTTTATATTATTGTGTTCAGTCCTTGAGGCTTGCCTACACAATGCCCACAGAGCCAAAAAATAGCTCAAGTTAATGTTGAAAACAGAGTGATTTCTCATATTCAACTTAGATTTCTAAGGAGAAGAGTGCAACATGTATTCATGTATTGCTTATCTGTTTTTGGCTTTATGGGTAGGAATGGGGATGATTTTGTTTGATACACATTTTAATGTGAACCAACCTAATTATCACATGCAAACCATCTTCAAAATGCACATTTATCTGAATTTTAGGATTCACTATGTCAATTGAAAACTATGTACAAAAATGCATATATTATGGGAAATGTGCATTAAAATGCATATATCAGTGAAAAAGAACATAAAAATGCATTATATTAGTGGAAATGGATTGCAAAAATGCATACATGAGGAAAAATGCAGACTAAAATGCTGACAATTTTTGATAAGCTTTTCTTAAAATTAAAAACAGGGCACACTGGAAATATGGCAAACTATCCTTTAAGGATTGGGAAACTGAAAAACTGAAATTGATAGATTTGTCCATCTTTTGGGAACTGTTTAATACTAGTCTCATGTATGTCTGCCATGAAGTGAATCCATCTATAGTACAGTTCATTAGTTCTGTCCCCCAAAAATCTCATTTAATTTTTACTTTACCAGGTTGTTTTTGACAGAACATGAAGATGTTATCTTTTCCTGTTTTAATCTTCTTGTGTTATACAGTGGTACCTCGGGTTACAGACACTTCAGGTTACAGACGCTTCAGGTTACAGACTCCACTAACCCAGAAATAGTACCTCGGGTTAAGAACTTTGCTTCAGGATGAGAACAGAAATTGCGTGGTGGCGGTGCAGCGGCAGCAGGAGGCCCCATTAACTAAAGTGGTGCTTGTTGGGATACTGCCAGGGAGACAAAGTCCATCATGGCCCCAAGCCGTCTGCCGGACGATCCATTGATCTCCCATAGGCACGCAGTATCAGCAATTAGCAACATGAGTTTCTAGAAAATATATTGCCACATTCCAGAGCTCATGCACACTCTAGCAGCAGATAATGCACAGCAAAAGTTGCACTCAGGAGAGCATTATTTACAAGTTTTATTCAGCATTGATCAGAACAAAGAAAGACATGACTGTCTGTGTCAGTGTCTCCAGCACAGAGAGAAAACGAAAGCAAAGACACAACAGAAACATCCTGTGAAAACAGGAAATACGCAGGCTGTGACACAAACATCCTGCTCCCTTTTAAGGTGGAACGGAAATATCCTAATAGTGCTTCAGGTTAAGAACAGTTTCAGGTTAAGAACGGCGGACCTCCAGAATGAATTAAGTTCTTAACTCGAGGTACCACTGGATATATCTAGGCTGCACACACATGACATTTATTCTAGAATCAATGGAGATCAGAGTGCTTGTCACCCCCCCCCCATCTAGTCCACACACAATCTAGAACTAATATTTTTATTTGCCTCTGAAAAGCTCTTCTTGAGAAATTGGCTTCATTCCCAATAATAATAATAATAATAAATACTCATTGCAGGTAGATTCTGCATTACCCCTCAGTGTGTCCATTTGAAAACAGATTAAAACAGGTGCAGGTAGTCCTGGCAAGGGATGTGTGTATTCAAACCAGACCAGTGTAGACCAAGATCACAACCACCACTTCCTTCTTCATTTGTCAGGGCATGTGCAGAGAGGAAAAGGTGTGTGGATAAGCTAATCAAGGGGAGGGTTTCAAATGTATATCAATTAACCGCACCCATTCTTGTGGACAGCAAAATCTAGCATTAATCTAGTTTGAAAGCAGTATGTTGAGGATGAGCATGAATCAATCCAGATGGGGGCGGGGGGGGGGAGAGAGAAAGAATACATTTTTGTGCTACAAATGGGTTAGTCTGTATGCAGCCCTAGTATGGAAATCTGCATTTAAGCTCCTGTATGTTGTCCTGCCAACATCTATACCAGAAGAATGCTATCTTGCCTCCATGACAAATTCTGTCCTTTACTTTTCTGCTGACATTGCCAAGAGGGTTTCAAGTGCCAAATGGAGAGAACTGGCTGTCCATTTAAATGCCTTTTCTTGTCTCTTACTGCAAAGATAGCAGCAGATATATAGTGGAAGCTTTCTAACTACAGTTATGATTTGCAGTCTGGGGAATCCCCATGATAGCTAGAACTAGTCCCTCTTCATTGCTTTCTTGGCTTTTAGAACAGTTTCGATTTCTTCCTCTGCCAGTTTTTCAGTGGGGATTACTAGGATTCCAGCCAGATTACTACTTCCTTCATGACATCCATAAAACTCTTGGCTTTTGTTTTGTCCACATTCTCAGTCCAAATACAATTGTGAACTGTGCAAACCTGTTCACATAGACTGGCCTTTTATGTTGTGCTAGCCCTTAGATTGTCTCCATCTGCCACACTCTCTTTGTGCTTGCCTAATCTCTTACAAAAATGCCAGGAGTCATGGCTGTCTAGATAGATTAATTTGCTTTGTTTGCCGTGTGCTTCCTAGATTTCAGTGCTGAATTTTGGTATTGGGTGTGAGGTTCTCCCACTTACCCTCAAGGCAAACATTTGGGAAGAAACCAGTGCTTTTTTTGCCTAAGATCAGCCATACTCAGAATAAACCCAGATTGGAGACAACTCTAGATTTATAGATTATTGGTTGGTTGTTTTTTGTAAAGAGAATAATAGAGAGCAATCTTTGCAGAGGTTTTCTCCCCACCCCGTACTTCAGCGTTATTTCATTTTACACAGCCTGTGCTCTTAGACTTCCATCCATTGCTCTATGATGGTCCCTCTAAACCATCAGAGTAGCAGTTTCTTCCCCCTGAGAAGGGAAATTAGCAGGTCAAAGGACAAGCAACATAACTTCTGAATTGGATGAGATTGCGTCTAGGACACATATTCTAGTACATCAACTGCTGATAAGCATTAAAGAGAGCATGATCTTAGACAAAAGTCTTTGAGATTTTTCTACTAATGCTTAGCTACAATGATTCAGTCATAGAAAGCACATCTACCTTATTATGAATGCTGTTTAGCACTATTGGCAAACCTTTCTTGCTCAAATAAGTAATGCTGATTCTAGGAGTGCACAATACTGAAGGCAAATTAGTGCATACTAGTGGATAGATTAATCTAGTCCTATGGGCTTTTGCTTGCTAAGTATTTGCTGTAAAAGTCAGGTTTTTGTCAGTAGTCTCTTCCTTTGCTTTATTTTTAATGTTGTGCTTGTATTGTATTTCTAATGTATGTTATGATAATATGGTTTTACAGTAAGCTGTCTGCACTAGAAAGATGGAATACAAAATTGTTTATCAAAAAATAAATGAAACACAGAATAGTAAAGCTATTGGATTGCATGCAGATGAAGTTGATGGAGAGTTGGTGAAGGACCTTGTGTGAGAGACAGGGAAGGAGAGATCTCCAAGGGTGACAGGCTAGGGTAAGAAAGGGAAGCTCCCAGGTGAGAGCTGGGAGGGCTCACCTTTTTCTGTCTGGGACAAAAGTTAAGATATGTACCTGTAAGAGAGGACTTTACATTCTCCTCTCTCTCTCTCTCTCTTTCTCTTGTTTAGATTAGTTTTTTTTTATTGTATTGTGAAAAATCTTAATACAATTTCATTTAAAAAAAAGCAACTCTAAGAAGCAACCATAAGGGCTGTAGTCCTAAAGAAAACTGGAAAGGAATGGGACTTCCGGAGGCGGCGCGCTCAGCAATGGCGGTCCTCTTCAGCTGCTGAAGAGGGGCTCCGCGGAAAAGGGTCGTGCGCTGCGGCACAGCGACGACCCATCCAGATAAACCACGGGTAGAGTGAGCTCGTGGCCGTGGGGTTCGGCGGGCACCAGAAGCGACCTCGGATACGCAGAAGAGACCCCGTAAGGGGTATCGGAACGTGGAGGGGGTAGCGGTGCTGTGAATCCATCGCTCTTTCCGCGGAAGCGAAGCCGCGCGGCTGCTGCTGACTAGCGCTGACCTTTCTTCCTTCAACAATTGGATCGAAACAACTTACTCGTGAGTAAGAAAACTAAAGCTTTAAATCAGAACTAAATTTGGTGAAATTCGGCTGAAAGCGGGAGACGTTAAAAAGGAAGTCAGTCTTCCGGCTCTGCCTAAAGTATCAAGCAAAGACTTTTCTAAAGCGGAAGCATTGAAAGGAGTTCAAAAGAAATTGGAATTTACTTTGCAAACCTGATTTAGACTGCTCTGATTTTTAAAAAGAAGTTATAACAGCTTCGTATCTGGATTAAAGCTGTGGTCTCTCCTCTTCCCTATCTGTGGATTACAAAGTTTCGAAACCCGGCTCCCGATCTGCCTGGATATAAGTTGTATCGGACTGCGGTAACTGTATATAAATCGCAAAACTAGATTGGGCTATTTTGTATCTGGAAAAGAAAAGGGAACTGTTGCATGCACCTTCGTTAAGAACTACTTCTCTCTGCAGTTAAAATTGAATGCAAGATCCCCTGTTTTGGATGCTATTTAATTCTTATTTTCTTTTCTTTCTCCTCCTTTGTGGGAATTTAATGGCGGAATCTTTCTATCCTCTCCTCTAAGTTTGCTTTTGGGAGCTCCCTCTACTGGATTATAGAACTAACAGTCTCTGAGAACTGCCGGTTTTCCTTTTGTTGCTTTTTCTGGATGTTTACTCCTTCAGGACTGTTTCCCATGGGATTTACAGTTTGACCTTGAAGCCGGGACAGCTGTGGAATGAGTGGCGCATCAAAAACAAGGGCTGGAAGGAAAGCAAAACATTCTGAACTTGTGCAAACAACTCTGCCTGGGCAGTTACGCAGATCGTCTGTCCCAATTGTGACAGGTCTGCAAGAAGGACAATTTACACAACCATCTTTTGGGGAGATGGCTGCTGGAGGGATAGATCCTGTCTCTAAAGAAATATTGGATCAACTGGCAGCACTGAATAAGAAAGCTGACGAACAGGCAGCTAGATTTGATGAACAATCTGCTAAATTTGACCAGGTGACAGCTTCCATTAATAAATTGACAGACCAGGTCACTAAAAATACACAGGCAATAAGTGGTATTGAAAAGGTCACAACAGAAAACCGGAAATTAGTTGAAGAAGTGAATACTAAAGCAGATGAAAATAAAAAGAGGATAGAGGAATTAAGAGGGGAGGTGAGGCCACTCAGTAGACAGGTAACGGAACAGCAAGCATACCTGGCCCTGGCAGAATTGAAAAACAGGGAAAATAATCTCAGATTGAGAAATATCCCAGAATTTGAGAAGGAGGACCTGATTGGCTTTTTGACAACAGAAATCTCCAAATTTTGGGGATTGACAGAAGAGAAGGACTTTAAAATAGTCACCGCTTTCAGACTAGGAAGAGTGGTCAAGAAGGATAAATCAAGAGATTGCTTGATCATTTTGAGATCTAAGCAAGAAAAAGACAACATACTCGGCCTACATTTCAAAAATCCACTGGTGATTCAGGGGAAGACGGCAGAAATCTTCAGAGATATACCAAAACAGCTTCTGGATTTAAGAATTACGTATAAGGATTTAGCAAGTCTACTGAGAAACAATAAAATCCCTTATAGGTGGGAATTCCCTCAAGGACTATCTTTTACCTTGAAAGAGAGGAAGGTAAGAATCAGAACAGCGGAGGAGCAAGAAAAGTTCCTAAACGACCACGGGGAGGATCTTCGGAAAGGAGTAGCAGGACCCTGGCCACCTCCTTCGTTTGGCTTCAATCCGGTTCCACCTCCAGGTGAAGAAGATAAAAAAGATCCCCCTGCTGACAAATAAATTGACTCAGGATGTCTCTGCAGCTTCTTAGTTGGAATATTAATGGCGCAAATTCTCCTGAAAGGAGGAAGAAGATTTTTCATATATTAAGAAAAGAACAATTGGACGTTATTTGCCTTCAAGAAACACATGTGACCAGGCTCCACAGGAGAGTACTAATTAACAAGAGACTAGGCCAAGAGTTTATTTCATCAGACAAGGTAAAAAAAAGAGGAGTAGTGATCTATGCAAAGGAGAGCCTGTCACCAAAATTGGTTTTTAAAGATGAACAAGGAAGAATTTTGGCGATTGAAATACAGTCACAAGGAGAAAAATTTTTGATAGTTGGAATATATGCACCAAATGATGGGAAGTCGGAATTTTTCAAGAGGCTGCAGGAGACAATGCTGGACCATATTGACTATACAAATATCATTTTGATGGGAGACATGAATGGGGTAGTCTCTACCTATATGGATAAGTCACAAAACCAAAATCTGAACAAAGATGGCAGACTTCCAAAGACTTTTTTTGAACTTACAGACAACATGGACTTGATAGACATTTGGAGAACAAAGAACCCTCTAGGCATGGAGGGAACTTTCTTTTCTGAGGCCCACCTATCATGGACAAGAATAGACCAAATCTGGGTATCAAGAGGATTGGCACCCAAGACAAAAAAAGCTGAGATCTGCCCCAAAACCTGCTCCGACCATAATGCTCTAAAAATGGATTTGAGACTTACACCAGCTGGATCCTTCAGATGGAGAATGAATGACCATTTGCTTAGAGATCAGGAGATTGTGAAGAAGGCCCAAAAAACGTTGAAGGACTACTTTGAAATAAATTTGAACACTTCAGTGGAAAAGAAAACAGTCTGGGACGCGAGCAAAGCCGTTATGAGAGGGTTCCTGATACAACAGAACACTATTAAGAAGAAACTCTGGAATGGTAAAAAGGACAAGATTTTGGATAAAATAAGAGACGGAGAAAAAAGATTGAGACTAAACCCAAAATCAAAAGAAGTCTTAAGAGAAATAAAATTCTATCAAATACAATATACAAAATTGATAAATCAAGAAATTGAATGGAAAATTAAACAGATGAAGCAAAGATCATTTGAATCGGCAAATAAATGTGGGAAGCTGCTGGCATGGCAGCTGAAGAAGAGGCAAAAATTGAACTTTGTTACCAATCTGGAGGTTGAAGGAGAATGTATTCAGAAACCAGAAGAAATTAGAAAGTGTTTCCAGAGATACTTTAAAAAGCTATATACTCAAGGACCACAAGCAGAGATGGAAATAAATAATTTTTTAAAGAGTAATGGCCTGCAAAAGTTAACACAAGACAAACAAACAGCCCTGAACTGTAGAATAACACAACAGGAAATTGAAAGAGCCATTCAGAATATGCAAATAGGCAAATCCCCAGGCCCAGACGGGCTTACCTCCAAATACTATAAGACATTGATGGATTATTTGATACAGCCATTAATGGAGGTTTGCAATCAGATTATGGAAGGGAAGGGGGCACCAGAATCGTGGAAAGAAGCATTCATCACCCTGATACCAAAATTGGAATCTGAAAAGACCCAACTTAAAAATTATCGTCCCATCTCACTCCTAAATGTGGATTATAAAATTTTTGCTGATATCTTAGCAAATAGACTGAAAAAAGTTTTGAATGAAGTAATTCATAAGGACCAAGCAGGCTTTCTCCCTGGTAGGCATTTGTCTGACAACACTAGGAACATTATAGATGTTTTGGAGTTACTACAGACAAATATGAATACGAAAGCAGTTTTGATCTTTATAGATGCGGAGAAGGCCTTTGATAATATATCTTGGAAATTTATGAAGAAAAACTTGGAAGGGATGGGAGTGGGAAGGGCGTTTCAAAACGGTATTGAAGCAATTTATTCAGAACAAAAGGCCAAATTGATAGTAAACAGCGTGGTGACAGAGGAGTTCAAAATTGAAAAAGGGACACGACAGGGGTGCCCCTTATCACCCTTGCTATTTATTTCTGTCCTGGAGGTGTTGCTGAACTTGATTAGGAGGGATCAGCTGGTGGAAGGAATACAGGTCGGAGAAAAGCAATATAAACTTAAGGCTTTCGCAGACGATTTGGTTTTGACACTACAGGAGCCAGAAACCAGTACAAAAAGAGCTCTAGAACTAATTTCTGAGTTTGGTCGGGTGGCGGGATTCAAGTTGAACAAACAAAAAACTAAGGTTTTAGCAAAAAAACTGACATCTTTAGAAATAGAGGGGTTTCAGAAGGAAACAGAATTAAATGTGGTTACAAAAGTGAAATACCTGGGGGTTAACTTGACTGGGAGAAACTTGAATTTGTTTAAGGATAATTATGAAAAATGCTGGTCAGAAATTAAAAAGGATTTGGAAATTTGGTCAAGATTGAAACTTACCTTGACAGGAAGAATTGCTGCAGTAAAAATGAATGTATTGCCAAGAATGCTGTTTTTGTTTCAAACCCTTCAGATTGTGGACAGGGTGGAATGTTTTGGAAAGTGGCAGAGAGATATCACGAAGTTTGTCTGGCAGGGCAAAAAGCCCCGAATAAAATTTAAGATTTTAACAGATGCAAAAGAAAGAGGGGGGTTTGCCCTGCCGGATCTAAGACTGTATTATGAAGCTGCATCTCTCTGCTGGATGAAAGATTGGTTCCTGCTAGAAAACACAGATGTCCTAGATCTGGAAGGGTTTAGCAATGCTTTTGGGTGGCATGCATATCTTTGGTATGACAAGGCAAAGTCTCATAAACTGTTTAAAAACCATATTGTCAGGAAAGCTCTATTTATTGTCTGGACTAAATACAAGGACTTACTTGAAAGTAAGACCCCGAGGTGGTTATCACCGGTTGAGGCTAAGGCTATAAAATTACGTAATATGGAGAGTGGCTGGTTGAAATATTGTGAGATAATTGAAAGAGATGGTGATACCTGGAGGTTGCAGAGTTTTGAAAAATTGAGAGGAAAGGTGCGAGACTGGTTTCACTATGCCCAAATCTTAGAGATTTTTAAAAAAGATAAAAGAATTGGTTTCCAGGTGGAAAAATCAAAATTAGAAACAGAACTACTTGAACCTAAGACGAAAGTGCTTTCAAGAATGTATAACTTGCTGCTTAAGTGGAATACCCAAGATGAGATAGTCAAATCAGCAATGATAAAATGGGCACAGGACATAGGGTACAACATTATGTCTGAAGACTGGGAAAGGTTGTGGACCACCAGTATGAAATTCACGGCATGTAGTGCCTTAAAGGAAAACATTATGAAAATGGTATACAGGTGGTACATGACCCCAGTCAAGCTTGCAAAGATATATCATTTGTCTGACAATAAATGTTGGAAATGTAAGGAGGTTGAAGGAACTTTCTTTCACCTCTGGTGGACATGCCCGAGGGTGAAGGCTTTTTGGGAAATGATTTATAACGAATTGAAAAAGGTGCTGAAATACACCTTTCACAAGAAACCAGAGGCCTTCCTCCTGGGCATTGTGGGCCAGAGAGTGCCAAAAAAAGATAGAACCTTCTTTTTATATGCAACCACAGCAGCAAGAATTCTTATAGCCAAATATTGGAAGACACAGGAGTTACCCACGCTGGAAGAATGGCATTCGCAGCTGATCGACTACATGGAATTAGCCGAAATGACAGGCAGAATCCGAGATCTGGGAGAAGAGGCAGTGGAAGAGGACTGGAAAAAATTTAAGGACTATTTACAAAAACACTATAAGTTATATGAATGTTGACAGTTTGCTAAGTACTTTGGAAAAATATGCCTCAGTATTGAAATTGGTAAATGAGAGAATTTAAGTTTAAGATTTAGAAATGCATAAATCATGGATAATATAACTAAATGAAAACACAAAAACAACTGAAATAAGGTATTAATTTGCTGTTTATTTTATTGTAAAGAAAGCAGGGGACGGGGGACGCGGGGAAGTCTGGTTGATTATGAAAACTGATTTGAAAAAGTGAATCTCTTTTTCTTTCTTTCTTTTTTCTTTTTATAACTTTTTCTCTTTTCTGTAAAAACTGCTTTTGTAGTGTCATTGATGTTGTATTTTTACCCTGGAAAAAAGCAAATAAAAAAATTATTATAAAAAAAAAAAAGAAAACTGGAAAGGAATGTAATCTAAAATCTACCAGTTGCCACAGAGTGACACTTGCAACTTTTAAATATTGATGCTGATGGACAGCAAATTTGAACCGTTCCCTTGGGGTAGTTTATGGCTCAGTGGTCATATGTTGCCAGTATGCAGTTACTCTTTTCAGTAGACCATAGAACTTTTTTTTCCTTAAAGAAAAGGTAGGGGGCAAAAGAGGGGGCTGTGAACGTCTTGTGAAATCTTTCCAGATTCAGCCCCACTAATAGCTCATGGCACAGTAACTGTAATTGAACAAACGGGAAGCTGCTGATTGGCAGTGGAGGCAAATCCCAAAAGGTTGAGTGTTTCAGAAAAAGTGGGAGAATCTAGTGTTTACAATTCATTGCTGCATTACAGTTTAGATCCCTGCTGCTTTTTCCTCATTTATTCCTTAGGGAGTTTGTTTTTCTCCCATAAAGGGTTCCTGTCAGTTCGATTTAGCCCCAGAAATAAGGCTTTGTAAAAACACGTTTTTACTGAACCCAGGGATCAATAGAAAGGTTGCTGTGAGGGTGTTTTTCTTTTCTTTTGAAGGACAGTAACAACAGAGGTTTGATCAAATTTATCATTGTCTTTCCCAAGCAACAAACTAAGAAAGCCAAATAGTCAAAGTTTTAAGTGACAGACCAGTAAAGCGGATTGCAAAAAAGGGGGAAAGAATGAAAAAGTGCAATTCTTTGTTGCATTACAATGCATTGAATATTTGCTTTGACTTTCAATATAATCAAAATTGCGCCATTGCTCTATGTATGGGCCATTGGCTTTGGATTACATAGGAGTAGCTGGCATTGTAGGGCAGTGCAGCCCTCCTGGCTCCGTCATCACAGGTATCTTCCAGTGGGAGTGGAAGACTGGCTTAGCCAATGCATCTGCACAGCCTTTATTTCACCACTAACCTGCCCTGCCCTTGCACCATTCAAGTAAACAGCAATGACGCAAATGTTGTGAGTGCAGGTCTGCCACACCACCCACTACACAGTCTGATTAGACCTGGGACACCAAGGAATTTCATAGGTTCAGGCAACAGGTACTGCAGATCAATAACTCTCCACCCATGGTCATAATTTTACCCATCTGTTGACAGTGATAATGGTAACGTAACCTACAGAATCACTTTAATTCTTTAGTTGGAAACATAAAATACAGAACAACAGAGAAATTGCCAACATAGAGCTTAAATGCGTTGTTTGTCTTTCAAACAAAAAACAATGCATCTAATAGTCCTCTGAGTCTACAGTAGAAATACATAATTCTTGCTTGCAAACTTTCGAGTCAGCTGCTCCAGTGTTCTGCTAACCCAGCAATGGGAAACTCATGGATTTCCAGATCTTATTGGAATCTAACTCCCAGGAATCCTAGCCAGCATGGTCAGTGATCAGGGATGATGGGAACTGGAGTATAATGTCATCTGCTCCCTATCCCTGCTCTAATCTGCCAAGGTGTTGGACATTTGAAAGTTTTGTTGTTGTCGTTTAGTCGTGTCCGACTCTTCATGACTCCATGGACCAGAGCACACCAGGCACTCCTGTCTTCCACTGCCTCCCACAGTTTGGTCAAATTCATGTTAGTAGCTTTGAGAACACTGTCCAACCATCTCGTCCTCTGCCGTCCCCTTCTCCTTGTGCCCTCCATCTTTCCCAACATCAGGGTCTTTTCCAGGGAGTCTTTTCTTCTCATGAGGTGGCCAAAGTATTGGAGCCTCAGTTTCAAGATCTGTCCTTCCAGTGAGCACTCAGGGCTGATTTCCTTCAGAATGGATAGGTTTGGTCTTCTTGCAGTCCATGGGACTCTCAAGAGTCTCCTCCAGCACCATAATTCAAAAGCATCAATTCTTCGCTTTAGTCCGTCCCAGGGCAACAGGGCAACAGCAAATGACACATCGATAAATTGCTCCTGTGAAGGATATAGCCCTGTAATAAAAATACAAATAAAATAAATAGTCCCTGATATACAAATATTGATTCTGTACCTTCTTGCTAATTAACCATGTATCAAATCAATTACCTTATACAAGGTGATAAGAGCATGAAATATTATTCAGCTCTCCAGAGCTGAATAATCCCACAGAACATCCCACAGAGCTTGAACATCCCACAGAACAAACTCACTCCACTGAATATTTCCTTTCCTAACCAAGTAGTGAATGCATGCTGGAGAGGATGAGGATGAGTTTACAAAGGGAAGTACTTATTTGCACAGTGTACAGCTAAGCACTGGAATTTCAAGGTGGCCAGCAACTTAGATAGCTTTAAACGGGGGTTAAACAAATTTATTAAGGATAAAGCTATCAATGGCTTCTAGTCATGATGCCTATATATAACCTCCATGACCAAATACCAGTCACTGGAGAACAGCAGCAGGAGATTGCCTTCATGTCCTGCTTTTGGGCTTCCCATAAGCATCCAGTCGGCCACTGTGAGAATCAGGCCCACCTTCTATTTTAAAAGTATAGCCACAAATGTGCAGCATTTCTTCCAGGTGTGGTAAATTCCCACCTTGGGATTCTTTCGACATGAAGTTTGGCATGTGTTGTGTTATTTCTTAAACTCATGGTCTGTCAGTTAAAATTATTGGCCATTCCTGCTCAATCATCCCCCAGAGAAATTGCAAAGATCACCAAAGCTGATATGGGTATCCCACTCCTATGGTCACTCCCCAAAACATTGCCTGAATAAAATCCCTTTTGTAGCAAACTCTGTTGAAATGAATCATACTGTTTTTCAGAGTAAGTTGTCAGACTTTTACTTCCTAGTTCATTTCCATTCTTCTCAGCTGTCCAGTCAATTCTTTTGACAGTTCTGTTATATGCTTCTGGTTAGAATTAACATTGTTTGGAATGCAGTTTTAATGCCTTACAGGATTGCCTTTAAATAAGACCTTGCTATCTTCAGCCAGCTCAGAACAAATTGAATTGTATTTCCTCATTCATGTTGTACAGTGGTGAATGGTTGAAATGGAGGCAGGAATAATTGTAGCCAAGCAAGATAAATATTATAGATCAGAAACTTCCTTGTACAATTCTGTCTCTCTCTGGCAAATTAGAATGTCAGTGAACTAAAGATAATTTGTTCAGAGAGCTAGTGGAATGATGAGAAGTCAGAGTGTCCAAATCTGTCTCTCATTAGATAATTTAAGTAAGATTGGAAAGTGACTGAAGATAGTTAGAAGACTGAGTAGCTTTAAAATCAACATAATAATGCACATTGCTTTCCCATTCGTATTCTAAAATAGAAATCATAGCTTTGGTGTAGGGGGATTTCTATAATGACATATTTCATATTCTGTTTATGGATTTAAAATCATGATGAGTTACTACAGCTCTACAGTGTACTGGCTTGCTGTCTAAAATATGTTAAATGCATATTTTAAAAACACTATTGTAGAAATGGAGTTGCTTTGGAGAAAGCCTAAGCAGGTAGGTTAATAGGAATTCTGGTCATGTTGTAGGCTGGATTATAGGTTGAGGGAAATGGAACAATGAGTCCTATTAAATGGGAGATCTTCCTTTTTATTTTCAGGCTTCCCATGATGTTTGTATGGGTAAATAATCAATGTGATGATATACTGGGCTAGCAAGTAATATGGAGATGCTGCATGAGTTTATAGTCTAGTTTAACCATAGATTTATTGTTTTTAAAAGGGTAAACGGTAAAAAGGAAAAGAAAAGATTCGTTGTATGTCCTATTTCACACACACAATTTTTTCAGCTTATCAACTATCAAGGAGAACATTTGTATGAGATAGAATTCATAAAGAGCTTTGCATTCACATCTTCACAGAAGTCTGATCTTAAAACAGCAAAACCCCAACATCTCTGCCAGCGCTGGCCATGACCATACTTATATCCACTGGCATCTCAAGTCTCAAATTTTGATTCTGTACTAGTGCCAAGTGTTTGACTTTATATAAAACAACTAAAAAAGAGCCACGTGGCAGCTTAAATACTAACAAATTTGCCACAGCAAATGCTTTCGTGAAGTAGGTGTATGAAGTGTTATCCTGAGATACAGATACACATATAAACACACAGTTGAGTGGGTTTGTTACTCGTAAGGTCAGAGGGAAATTGAATACACGAGGTACAGACCATAACAATGATTTTATTAACAGTGGCCATTCACAAACCAGTTGTTGGGGGTTAGCACAGAGATATGTTGGCATAGGTGAGCTAATTAACATACATAGAGCAATAAAACCTTTATCCTGATTCATGCCACAGGTGATATAATTAAACCTGTTGATGAATGCTAATTAAGGGATTCATCTCTTTGAAGTTTCTTTGGTCAAAAATGTCCACTTTAGGACTAGGATAGAGCATCCACGGAAGTTGAAATACCTCCCCCCACATTTGGAAACATTGCCATTTCTGTTGTCAGATTAGTGCCCATTATTAATGAAGGCCTCCCTGGTGCCTTCATTACATATATTTAGGCACCAGGTGAAAACTTTCCTTTTCTCCCAGGCGACTAATTAAACTATCTATGGCCTTTTGAACTGTTGTTATTATGTTATGCAAACCACCCTGTGATCCTTAGATGAAGGGTGGTATATAAATTTAACTAAATAATTAATAAACTGAATAATTTGCATAGGGCCTAGCCTGATTGTCCAATGTAGAATGCAGAAGGGTGTCACTGGAAGATAGTGATGACAGATATCACATTGGAGGATGACCAGGTGAAAAAGCCGCTGATGTTGTGGATCATATTATTAGGTCCTGTCATGGTATTGCCAGAATAGACACAAAGACAGGAGTGACATCTAACTGTGATAGAATAGACAGCCTATAAACCTGCACCTCATTGGCAGTAAGTAGGTAGGCAGTAGGTAGGATAAACAGATGCAATAGGAGGTCAAGAGGACAATTTTGTACCTTAAAAACAGAGGAATTTCAAAAGGTGCAGTTTTTCCCTCTGTATGATAGCATGCAACACCTCTTTTACAAAAGGTCCTCCTTGGTCTTTGGTCACCCTAAAGGTGGATGCAAGACAAAATGAATATTGTATATCCTCACAAAGGCATTCAGATATCAAGAAACACAGCTTGGGATCTCACAGCCCTGTACACTGTGAACTAGTCCAATTTATCAGAAAACCTTTTCTCTCCAAAGGATTCCGTTTTCTAATTATATGTGATACAACATTACTGAAAATAACAACAAATGCATAAGTGAGATTAAAGCCTGACATGTAGGAAATGTGTCCTGGCTGTTATCTTTTATTTGATTTGGGAAATTAATTTTGTATTAGCCTTGCTTTTAAAAGGCAGTAAACAAGCAACTCGAAGTTCTTGTTGCTGGCAAACTTGATACCAGTTGCAATGCATAAATGAAGCCCTGGAAATCACTTTCCATTTGTTTATTTATTGAATTGTAAAAAGCAGTGCAAACATGAAATTAATTTACCAGATCAAATCAGTTTGCCCTGCAGTACTAAAAGAGTATACAGATGTACACCGTGAAGAAGAATAAAAAGGAGACTCGGGTGGGAGAGGTTAGAGTTGCAGAGTTGACAATGACACTATACGGTAAACATTTTGACATGATTTCTAGAATCATTTTTTCTGCGTTGGCATTAAAGTTCTCACTCTGTGGGGTGGGTCTTTTAATATCAGGTGGAAAGAACCTCAAGTGGCAGAGACCTGTGGGGGTGGGAGGGGGTGAGGTGTGAGAAAACAGACTTGTTTTGCCCTATGCAGCCAGGGCTCCACCTTCTAAACTAGTCTGCTGTTCTGAGGGGTTAGTAGAGGATCTCTCAAGCCACCATCAAATTACAGATTGCCTCTGTCTCCACTGACTGGACCATAACAAATATGGAGGTTATCAGTACCGAGGTTGTACAAAAACCTTGCACTGACACATAGATCCTAAAGGAGCTTCATGATGGTGCTTGTATCTACAGATACATCCAGCAGTTTGATGGCTGTTTGGGGGGCATGCCCTGATAAAATCATGAAGATCTGTGATAGTGCTTTTGATACCCCCACCCCTTTTTTGTCATGGTGTTGCTAGCAAGCCCTGGATCAGTTAACCTTACTGAGCAGTCTATAGATGCCATTATAAGGTTTAATTAGGTCGTGGTTTGCAGGGAATCCTGTACAGTGGTACCTCGGTTTAAGTACTTAATTCGTTCCGGAGGTCCGTACTTAACCTGAAACTGTTCTTAACTTGAAGCACCACTTTAGCTAATGGGGCCTCCTGCTGCCGCTGCGCTGCCGGAGCACGATTTCTGTTCTCATCCTGAAGCAAAGTTCTTAACCTGAAGCACTGTTTCTGGGTTAGCGGAGTCTGTAACCTGAAGCGTATGTAACCTGAAGTGTATGTAACCTGAGGTACCACTGTATAAATATAATGCGAAGAAGATCCAGTGTGTCTTCTCATTTTAAGATGGGACACACCCACATGGTAGCCATTTTTTGGTGGTGCCCACAGCCCTTTCTCCCAATTCTATATGTATCCATGACCCAGATAGTTTAGGGAAGCTTGCCACAGTTTCTGAACTTGGTAGTTGAAATATACTCGGAGTCGAGGGTGGATTTCATGCTCCTTATTCAGCTCATAGTGGTGAGGAGGAAATGGAAGTTCCCCCAAAATATCTGCTTTATATACATTATTTACACAATGGGCTGCATGTGATTGGCTAATTCCAGGATTCTCCTGTAGGCCAATCAGTTTGTGGATTCACTTCCATCTGGAGCTGGATTGGGTGGCTCCTGCGGACCAATCATACTGCTGCATTCTGATTCTTATTGTTCTAGGACCAATCAGACTGCTGCATTTTGGGTCCTATTGTTCTAGGACCAATCAGACTGCTGCATTTTGGATCCTAGTCAACTCAGTACATAACAGTAGTGTTATGCCCATACTGGCCCACAATGCATAACTTTGACGGGAGACACTGTGCCAGCCAGAATTCTCCTTTCAATCAACTGTTAATGATACAACATCCCCGGCACTTCTTTGAATCTGTCAACTTTACTTCCAGGGCTCAGTTTTCTACAACCAAGCTGCTGTGCAAGTGGTGGATTAATTCAAACACAGCGCTAAGAGGCTATTAACTGGAATAGGAAGATTAATAGAGGACATAGCATTCAAACAGATAGTCAGGATTTCCATAATGGGGGAACTCACTTAAAAGAGAATTAGTGTGCACAGCTTTTCAGAAATCAAATAGCTAACCAGGAAGAAAAAACATGACACTAATGAGTTAAAAAAAATCAACAGCACTAGGGAACAAATGTGAGCATATTTATTCTGGTTTCCAGCACTAGATTAAATAGGGGCCTTATATTTTGGGCCCCTATATTCAAACTATGTACCAGACACGTTTTTCTGTTATGCTGTCAGAAACACTCACAAATTTAAATATTGTGCTTTGGTTTTTCCAGTTTTTGTGACTGTACTGGGCTATGCAAAGTGCTCTGAATAAAAGCCAAAAAGAACTGTTCTGTCTCTTTTGTATTATTCATATACATTTTGTTCTCATACATTTATATTGGCTTAAACATAACAACTAGTTACTAGGGCTGAGTTGAAAGGGGAGTTGCTTTTCCCTAAACTTTTATCAGCTCCAAAAAGCATCCTCCACACAGCAGTTTTTTTTTTTTGTTTTCATTTTTCGACATTGCAGAAGGGGACAAATGGTTTGTTCACAGCAAAGCCAATACTGATCCAGGAATTCTACTTACACTGTATGGACTTCATGACTTCACCATCACATACACAAATGTGATTGGCTGTGTGGTGTTGTGACATAAATCATGTTTACTGAGTGATCCCTGAGTAAGTGGGGTCACTTCCCAGATAGAGCAGCCCAGTTTCTGAGTGATGTTATGCCAAAGCTGCTGCTATTCAGGCAGTGGGCAGCCTGTGGAAAAGAGGGACAAATGTTTGCTCCACAGGAATGTTTTAGCACGCCTTTCAGGTAAATTGTGCCAGAGGTTAAATTGCCAGTTCTATCCCACTAATTCAGAACCAGATAAGTTCCTTGCATGAACAGAATTACTTCTACTTGTGCATTGGGATTTCCCCTCTCCCCATGTGCCCTTAAATCGGTTCTGGGGCTTGTTCCAAACCTTTGGAACAGATTTGGGTGCTCAAAGAAGGGAAGTCCCATTGCACAAGTGTAAGCTATTCTGCTCACATAATTATTTAGTTGAATAAAGCTCAAGTCTGCTGATATTTTAATTCTCCCAGTATATGGAGGTTATTTTATGGTTAAGGAAGAAGCAAGACCTACTGTGCTCAGAGGAATAAACCTTGCGGAAGGAAGCAGGATTGGGGCCTTCCACACAAAGTGCACACAACATTACGCAGTACTGTAGAGAAGAAACACAATTTTGTTGAGGTCCTGCTGCGTTGAACTTGACTGATCAACTGTGCTGGATTATTTAAATTCAGCGGTAAAGCTTTAATTTCACTGCTGCATTTTAAGTTTTAATTAACTTCAGTTCAATGAGTATCAGCCGGGCTATAAACCACCGTTGAGTCATTTAGGAATTGAGTTAAGACGACATATAGTTCTAAGAGAATACAATATTGGAATCTTTATATCCATTCCGCCCACCCCCAGTGATTTGATCAGTACATATAATACAAATCTTGCTAGAACAAAATAAGATTTTCATAGAAAAATTTCCCTAACAGAGTAATAATAATATTTATCATTTCCTATGTGCCTTTATAATAATAATAATAACTCTCAAGGTGTTGTACCATATAAAAAAACAACAAAGTTCTGCCTTTATGCTTACGGTCTAAAAACCATGCCTTTCATATTGCTCTTTGTTGTGTTTCTGGTACCTGAGGTTCTGATGCTTCTTCCCTGGGTATAATTGCAACTTGCCAAATAAAGCAATGATAACACTGCTTGCAGAGTACAAAGCACACCTACGTATGGAGGTGCACGATTTGAATACACACCTCTGTAAAGAGCAACTGCTGGGATTGTTGTTTTTTCCTCCAGCCTAATATTAGCCAACAGTTGGAGCACAGTGTGTTATGGTGCATATGATACACCATATCATACAGCTGCACAGAACTGGACTACATGGAGGAGGCAGAAATAGAAAGGTGCTTGGTTTACAGCAGAGTTGGAGTTAAGGTGGTTTGGGCAGT
The DNA here is from genome assembly GCF_965112155.1 of Podarcis liolepis. Lineage (NCBI taxonomy): Eukaryota > Metazoa > Chordata > Lepidosauria > Squamata > Lacertidae > Podarcis > Podarcis liolepis. Next base: position 90,671,574 of record NC_139557.1, on the reverse strand, counting down.
TCCCCTGCAAAGGGTGCTGAGCTGAGGGAGCACAAAATTGAGAAGATCCACAATTGGGAAGATTCATTTGGGGACACCAAATTTTGGCCTTGCACAAGTGCCATGTTACAAAAGATTACCCAAGCCTGCCCCTACTTAGGGTGCTAATGAAGGCATTTTGCTGGTACCTGACAAACCAAGTGTTTAAAATATTAATTTATTAAAAGCAAAACTTTGAGGTGCATATGGGGCCTTCAGCTTGGAGGAAACATCCAAAGAATTCAGAGGGAAGCAAACAGTTTTGATAAGAGTGATAAAATTTCTCATTTGTCTTTTTTAATGCACATCCCTACCTGGGACCCACAAAAAAACAAACAAAGATAAATGCAGTTTCTTAATTGTGCTGTCTTCCTCTCACAAATATTGGTTGCTCTGTTGGTCAAGATGGGCAATCCCACTCCCACATATGATTGTGAAATTACCTGTTTAAAATTGTGCAGCTAACAAGATACCTGGTGCATGCCTGAAATGGATCCGTTTTTTTTTTTAATTTTTTTAATTTCCAAATCAGCTAGGTTTCTAAAAATAGGGCTGGAAGAGCAGGCAGCCTCTGCAAAGAACCAAGTGCAGCTGTTTGCAAGAGTGCTGGGAAGTAGTTGTGCCGTGTTTTTGGGCTAAGCGCACCTGTTCCCAGCAGGGAAACATGCACACAGAGCCAAAATGAGCAGGACTGAACCATCCACTCATGAGCTGGTGAAGGGAGAATTCAATCCCGCTGGCTGCCAGGGTTTGCTTTGCCAGCACATTCCCTGGTAAAGGAAGACTGAATCCTCTGAATCCTCTGCTCACCAACTGGTTAGCAGCAAATTCAGTCCTGCTAATTTTGGCTGTGTTCTCCTGCTGGTTCCCCAGATGGTGAGTGGAAGACTCAGTTGTGCTCTCGGCAGTGTGGTTGGAAGCAGGGAAAGATGCACAATGCCTCCCCCTTTCTCTGTCCCCCTTTATTTAATCGTGGTTTTAAAACACTATATCCAAATCAGTTCAGGGGCAGATCCAGGTTGGGACTAATCCAAAGTCTTGGATCAGGCCCCAGATCAGGTTGGTGGGAGGAGGTGCAATTTCTCAGAGATATCGTGCTGATCAAGGGTCCTACTTTCAGCCAGGATGGGGGCTGAAAGGGGAATTTGGGGGGCATTGGAGGGTGCCATTGCCAAAAGGGCAGCAGTGTTTCTCTTTTCATAACTTTATGTCCACATGTGACAGGGATGACACTCCTCTTAGAATCATAGAATTGTAGAGTCACTTAGTCCAACCCCCTACAATGCAGGAACCACAGCTAAAGAATCTCTGACAGATGGCCACCCAACTTCCACTTAGACACCTTCATTGAAGAAGACTCCACCACCTTCTGAGGTAGTCCGTTCCACTATCAAACAGTTCTTACTGTCAGAAAATTATTGCTTCCTCAAGGGCCTCCTGAATGACATACAGGAATATATAAAGAAAAGTCTCCACATTCTCACAGGTTGTGGCCCACCTTGTGGGGAAGTTGTGAGACTAAACTACTTCAGGGTTTAATACATGTTGTTAAATAACCACCCCTGCCAACAAAGGTCCGTATAGTAAAAGCTATGGTTTTCCCAGTAGTGATGTATGGAAGTGAGAGCTGGACCATAAAGAAGGCTGATCGCCAAAGAATTGATGCTTTTGAATTATGGTGCTGGAGGAGACTGTTGAGAGTCCCATGGACTGCAAGATCAAACCTATCCATTCTGAAGGAAATCAGCCCTGAGTGCTCACTGGAAGAACAGATCCTGAAGCTGAGGCTCCAATTCTTTGGCCACCTCATGAGAAGAGAAGACTCCCTGGAAAAGACCCTGGTGTTGGGAAAGGCTGAAGGCACAGGAGAAGGGGGCGATAGAGGGTGAGATGGTTGGACAGTGCTCTCGAAGCTACCAACATGAGTTTGACCAAACTGCAGGAGGCAGTGAAAGACAGGAGTGCTTGGTGTGCTCTGGTCCATGGGGTCACAAAGAGTTGGACATGACTAAACGACTAAACAGTAACAAATAACCACCCCAAAATTCTCCTCTGTTCTGATTTCCAAGTCCTTGTGATTCCACTAGACAGATCCCCTTCTGGTACTGTTCACATGGCAGCAGACACCCTCTGTTTCCAAGAGGAATCCATGTACCTCTCTGCTTACTTTAAACAGTATTTCAGTGGCAGCAAAACCTCCAGAAGAAGGCCTGGAATGAAACTGTCAGAGAGAGTGAAATTAACAAAACCAACATAAAATCAACATCTATAATCTTAATTACCATTGGGCTACTGTAATCAAAACATACTCAGCCACCAACTCTCTATCATAATGTAAGTATTTTGCTGAGGAAGAAAAGGCAACCAACATTCCAAGCAGCTAATTAATCCGGCACACAGAGGGAAAAGTGCACAGCTGACAGTACACTCATCATATTAAAAGACAGTGCGCAAGTATGAAATTAACTTTGTGAAAAGGGCAAAGCAAGTAAAATGTAATTACCATCATATGTGGTTTATCATTCCACTGTGTTAAAATAATTTCCTCTCTCTCCAGATACCATGGTGCTGTTGTGATACCGATTTGTAAATCTTATATCCTACCTTTTTTCACAAGAAAATTCAAGGCAGCAACAGCACAAAAGTTAAAGTGTCATTAAGATTGTTTGGGAAAACCTTTCTAACGCTGTGAGTTGCTTGACAGTGGAACAAAGGTGGAAGGTGGATGACTCCATCTTGCTATAAACAGAGGCTGGGTTGCTACCCATCATGATACTGTAATATTAGCTGTCCTGCATGGATGACCTTAGAGGTCCCTTGCAGTTCAATGGTTCCATCATCAATAATAATAATAAATGATCAAATAATAATAATAATAATTATTATTATTATTATTATTATTATTATTATTATTATTATTATTATTTCCAATTTACCTGTCCTTCACCATCAAGGCAGGTTACAACAATTTAACGCAAATTGCATTCACCAGAATGGGGAGTGTCCTGAAAACACACTTCTCAGGTGTCAAAAGTCTGAGTAAAGAAGTGTGTTTTCAGCATATGGTGGAAACCATATAATGAAGGTGCCAGGTGCACTTTTGTTGGAAAGCAATCCCACAACCTAATAGCTGCAAAAGAAAAATCCCTCTTCCAGGCCACCACAAGGTGAACTTTTGAGGGTGGTAGGACTACCAAGAGGGCCCCCTCTATTGGTTTTAACACCTGAGAGGGTCAGTGGGGAAGGATAGTCAGATATTTGGGCTGTAAGTAGTTGAAAGCTTTCATGTGTGCACCTTGAACTGGGCCCAGAAATAAAGTAGCCACCAGTGTGGTTGTTTTGACATAGAAATTACATAGAAGCAGCAACAAGCTAAATTCCATATCAGCCATAGGGAGCTTTCTTAAAAAGCAATCAGCTGCCACGTACCTTCTGAAAGTGTCTCATTGACAGAATTTATATATATAAATATTTGTACCAATAATGATTCTAGACAATGAAATGCAAATGTTTATGAGAGCAGGTGAATCTCCCTGAGATGAACATTGTAAAGTACAGTGGTACCTCCAGTTACAAACGCCTCAGGTTACAAACGCCTCAGGTTACAAACTCTGCTAACCTGGAAGAGTTACCTCGAGTTAAGAACTTTGCCCAAGGATGAGAATGGAAATTGGTGTGCCAGGGGCACAGTGGCAGCAAGAGGCCCCATTAGCAAAAGCACGCCTCTAGTTAAGAACAGTTTCAGGTTAAGAACGGACCTCCAGAACAAATTAAGTTCATAACTAGAGGTACCACTGTATATGGCAATCCATGTGCCTGGTGCTTTGAGGAACATGAAGGCATGTGACTTTACAAGGAACATCTGACATAGGAGAGGTAGAGCTGAGATGAAATGGCCTACCCCAATATGATGATTGGTGAAAATGGCAGAAGGAGGTCAAATTACATAGATTTTTCAGGAGAATGATCTCCCCTCCCCCCAAAAAAAGTTTCACGGGTGCACTTGGTGGTGTGGGTCACTAGCATTGATTTCTCTCTTTTTAAACTTATTGCTGCTCTTCTTGGTAGCTGGAGGCCAGCATTTGATCCCCAGAATGTCCTTGGAACAACATGCAATGTAGTGACTATATTATGACCTAGCATTATTCCAAAAAAGCTTCTGCTGGGGGGGGATACCTATTTCCTCTGACAGCTGGTATTTTTTCCTCAAAGAGGAGACATAGAGCTCATATCACAGTCACTTTGAGTTTGACCCTTGGCCTCAAGTGTTGTTAGCAGAATGTGAAGTGTACTACATCTTAATAGCTTTTTATTTTGTAACCCTGATGAAAATGCTTTCCCTTGTTCATCAAAGTCAGTAACATGAAATAGTTTGCTTTATTTATTCTTCATGAGGCCCCCAGTGTATGTTGCCTTTTAAGGAGCTTTACAGCTCTAATCTGTCGGAGCTGTTTACTCTTACAAAAAACAAACAACCTATAAACCCATCTCCCCTGCAGTGTTAAGATGAAGTTCATATTTAGAATAACTATTTTGCTGTTGACTGTTAAAATTCTACATCAGGCTTCCTCAACCTTGGCCCTCCAGATGCTTTTGGCCTACAACTCCCATGATCCCTAGCTAGCAGGACCAGTGGTCAGGGATGATGGGAATTGTAGTCTCACAACATCTGGAGGGCCTAAGTTGAGGAAGCCTGCTCTACATTCTAAGTATGGTCAACTGAAGTAGCTAGGCTTGCTTTGTTTCTGAGTTTGGTTTTCTGGGCAATGTTAACAGAAAATATGAAACTCCAGCAATTAGAGATCAAATGTCTGTGCTTGATACTTAGGTGGTCCTGCCATGTGTTAGACTGATGCTATTTCAAACAATCAACATGAGTTATATCACTGTAAACCGGAGGTGGGGGGACTGTGGCTCTTCAGGTGTTACTGGACTCTAACTCCCATCATTCCAGACAGCATAGCCAGCAGTCAGGGATAATAGAAGTTGTAGTCCAGCAATATGTGCCCACCTGCGCTGCAAACTCTTGTGCCATGTCCTCATTTTTACTTTTCATTTTACCGTGTCTGGATTCAGGGATATATGTCACACTTCAAAGATGTTTAAAATAATAACTTTTACTGGTGTGGATAATACTCAATGACAACTTAGGACAGTCAACTGAGAAGATAGGATACTGAGACGATCCCCACACCCTTTTAAACAATGGCAGAGGTTTGATTGGCCTGAGCAGGGGGTGAGTTCAAACCAAGGTTTGAGTACAGCAAGAAGGGGGTTTGGAAAGGCTCTGTTGTGTTAGCTTTTTGGGGTTAGCTTCTGTGTTGTACCCATTCCTGCTATTTCTCCATGTTCTAACCAGTTTGATTTTTTATTTTGTAAAGAAACTCCAGTGTTCCTCCACCCCTGCATGACTAAAACCTCCATTAAAACCACCATTTCCCATTTCTCAGGGTTGAACCACCCCTGCTTTGCTCAAGCTTCTAGCACAAAAATAAGGAACCCACTGTATAGCAACATACACAAATAGAAAAAAACAGGGGTTCAGGCCGGCATACAAAGACACAATATATGGCAAGCAAAGTATAAGGAATGTATTCGTCACAATGTACCCGCTATTACAAGGCATGCAGTACATGTAAGCAGTACTCCAGAATCACCAAAATAAGTACAGTATTACAATTAATAATATATTTTCATTATCTCCGGTGCAAGGGGATTCTTGGGAGCAGTGGAGCGGTGGTAGCAAACAAGACTGAAGTCCAGTGATCCCAGTTTCAAAGAGAAACTCCTTCCTCAGCTGACAACATAAAATAAAATGGTAGCAACCCAAGCCAAACAATATAATGTAAACTCTTCCAGACCATGAGGAGGCTGACTCACCTGTGAAGTGAACAAGGTCCCACATTGGGTATAAGTAGAGGCAACTGCTGCTTGCTGGTGAGCAGAGCACAGAGGGAGCTCACTAGTGTACCTTTAAGAGTAGAGACTGTGAAACACCGAGGGTTTCTTTTAAAAGTACTACAAGGAAAAAGCCCCAAATAAAGATATATTCAACCCATGCGGTGTGATTGTATTAAGAAGATGACTAAATGAAATTCCTTGTCTCAAGAGTACCTTCTCAGTATTAATTCTATTGTATGGGTCAGACTTCAGTTGCCAAATGGCAAAAAATTGTATATCAGTGTTGCTGTGCTTTTCCTGGAAATAATGTTCCACCAGAGGGGCACTTGTCACAGCATTTCTCATACAAGATCTATGCTTCCCTATCCTAGTCCTTAAAGATCTAGAACATTTGCCCACATACAGTAAATTACAAGGGCACTGGACCACATAAATAATATTTTTGGTGGCACAATTCAAAAAACCCTTTAATTGAATCCTGAAGCCAGTGTTGATGTCAGAAAACTCCTTCACAGGCAAAGCAAAGGGACAGGCTAAACAACCTGAGCAGCGGTAATGTCCTCATAGCTCCTGAGTAGTCCCACAGCTAGAAGCTTGGTCAGTGTGTACCAAACGGTACCTGATGAATCTAGTACGGCGAAACCCATTGGGTACACACTGACGAAGCACCTACATCTGTCCCAACATCCATCAATTAGACTTAAGCTTCTTTAACTGAACAACCTAACTGGCAGGCATGCTCTTGGGATTCTTGTCATCTCAAAGATACAATACACCAAGTAAAAGGTAAAAAGACAAAGTAAAACACCCCTGGATGGTTAAGTCCAGTCAAAGCCAACTATGAGGTGCAGCACTCATCTCACTTCAGGCCGAGGGAGCTGGTGTTTGTCCACAGACAGCTTTCTGGGTCATGTGGCCAGCATGACTAAACTGCTTCTGGTGCAACGGGACACCATGATGAGTACCAGAGTGCACCAAGTAGAGTAATGGTGGATGCTCTGTCAGGTTGGCATCCTGATCAAAAATCCAGTTTCTACAGTCATGTGGGCTAAGGACTAAGTAGTTCTCCATTTGGAGATTATAAGGCCTAAGCTTATCTTGGCGCTTTTGTGCCCAGCCCCCTGTCCTTAGTTGTTCTAAGCAGCAGAGCTTAGTAAGGATATGATCCTCAACGGCATTTAGCCTGCTCCAGTATCTCAGATAGGCTAGATCAATTCTGGCTGCTTGAGAGGAGAGGCCCAAATCAGCTCTGAGGTGGGCTGCCAGTGTCCTGCAGGGAAGCCCACAAATCAGGATTTGTCAGTTTTGGTTCTTTCAGTTTCTCATGTTTTCAATCTTAAATTATGTTTCCCACATTTTGCAGCCATTTGCGATTTTGTTTTTTAAAAAAACCCTCATGAAAATTCACCAGCATTTTAATATGAGTTTCTCCTAATAAATACATTTTTACATACAACTTCGACTAATGGACACATTTTTGCAAGCAATTTTCCTCAATATAATGCACTTCTCTGTGTTATTTTCACTAATATCATTTTAGGCACTTCCCTCTAATATATGCATTTTTGTAAAATTTGAATGTTGAATTGTATTGCAAAATTCACATAAGTGTGAATTTCAAAGGATAGCTGTGTTTTGGTTTGCATATTGTTTCAGAGAGTGCAGATTTGATAGATATATCTTTAAATGCATACTGAATCAAATTTCTTCTCCATCTCTAAAGACAGGCAGTGAAAGCTTGGATATTTAAATACCTTGCGTTAGTCTTTTCTTGTACATTCCCCATGAAATTGACTATAATAGCAACAAGAATACATCTTTTGATGTCGAGTGATCCTGCCTTGTCACTCATTTTCTAAAACATCCATTTACTTTCATGCCATTAATTTTGAAATGCTGCCAACAGTCTGGCAACTATTAGAGAAAAACCTTGAGTGCAAGATTAATTCATTTGTCTCCTACTGAACGCTACTGCAATTAGAGACCACTAAATATATTTTAGTGTCAGCTATATTAATTCCATTGAGCTTTTGATTAAATATGTTTTTCTGCATCTGGCTTGGAGTAACAGCAAATTAATAAACAGCAACTTACAATATAACTAACTCATTCATGAAGAAAAGCATTATGAGCTGATTGTAAAGAAAATAATTGTAGGGAAATTCTTCTGATTTAAGCATAAATGGCCTAGGAAAAGCATTATTTAGGATTCTCATTATTTGTTCTGAAAGAAATTGTGTTAGGGTTATTGACCAAGGCCATTGGTGTTTAAATAAAAAGTGAATTGAAGTAAAACCCCTGCTGTGTAACACTGCCAGCAAATTCACATCCATTTGCTCTCCTTCTGTAAGTGGGTGCGTTTAAATAATGGTTAAATGCAACAACAGTGTTGCAAATATGTCTCATAGATTCATAGAATTTTAAAGTTGGAAGGGACCATGAGGGTTATCTAGTCCAGCCCCCTGCAATGCAGGAATCTTTTGCCCAATGTGGGGCTTGAACCCATGAACCTGAGATTGAGTCTCATGCTCTACTGACTGGGCTGTCTTCTCTTTTCAGATCTGTCTTAGTATTTATATAGCAGCCTTCCCACCATACATACTCATTCCTAAAGTATGTGCAACCAGTGATATTTATTCAGTTAACAACAGTGGATCAACAAGAGATTGACAATCTAGGAAGCAGTATACAAATAAATTTAATCCAGAGTGTCCCAATTTCTCCCAAGGAGCAGTTATGCCCAAAGAAGCATCTACCTTTATGACTTACTCACAGTTAGTTCAGGGATACAACCAATGTGTGAGGTTCTTCTACATCAGGGCAGTCCAACATATGACCTAAAGGCTGCATGCGGCCCTTGGGGCATTTTTTTGGCAGCCCTTGACAGCATTTGACACGCCCCCCCTTCAGTCCTTGCATTGCCTTCCCAAAGTCAAGCAAGGAGGCACTGAGCTTCAGGAAGGAGGTATAAGGGCTCTGACAGGGTTCTAGGGTCCTAGATTCCTCCATCCTCCTTCCTAAAGCCTAGTTAATGCTTTCCCAGCTTTGGGAAGCAGGTGGGACCACTATAGGATCCTGCCAGAGTCTTGTGCTTCCTTTCCAAAGCCTGGTACCTTGCTCATTTGGCTTTGGGAAAGCAGAATGGGGTGTGTGCACCAAATTTTGGCTTCATTCCCCACACCCCACACAACAAAGCAGTGTGTGGCCCATGGGTTCCATTTCAAAGTACTCTTCTTCTACCACTTGTTGGAGTGTAATCTTTCCTCTACAGTAAAGTGTAGAAAAACAAAACATAGCATGTCGGATTCAAGCCTTTTCAGAAGAAACTGGCCACTCTCCAGGCACCCGGCTTGATCTCCTTGTTGACCTCCATGTCTGCGTTTCCCGGCAGGATACAGGCTAGGTCGCGATTGGTGATCCTCCCCAGCGTGAGAAGGACACACCACTCTTCCCTGCTCCCTGCTCCCCCCCAGGGAGGGGAAAGAGATAGACAGAAATTTATTTACATGCCTTTATTTCTGTCTTTGCAGCATTACAGAGAAACACGTCTGCTCTCTTCAGACTCCAACAGTAGAGAGACAAACTCCACCTCCTGTACTTCCTGTACAGGTCAAATTACACTCTGAGCTAAATCCGGTGCTCAGCACAGTGAATAGACTGCCCCTTTGTTCTCACGGTACAGTCCCAAACATTCCCATCATGTTTTGCTTTCCAGCCAGCTGCAGCTCGCTGCCGCATTGCTCCTTTTCCGTAACAGATACGACATCATTGAGACCCAAGTTTCCTTGCTTTCTCAAGTGATATTGAAATGGGGCAATGGTGGGGAAACAATGGTAGCCTATCATGGGAACCCCAGTTTCCCACAGCCAGCCAAGGTTAAAAACTGGCTGTTCCTTTAACCACCACCATTCTCATATTTGCTCTATGTTTCTTTATATGTCGGAACAAGATAGCTGCTAAGTTATGCCCATGACAAGACCTGACTAGCAGATACTTAAGACTGATGGGCAATGCACATCACCTCTGCGCCCTGCTTGTAAATTTCCTCATTATATCTAGAGGAAAATTGAATGCTGAGCTGGGTTAACCACTAGTCTTACTCAGCTTTGCTTGCAGATAGATTGAATGACCATTGTGAATGGCATTCTGAAAAAGCATCCAGTGCTTTCTGACAACAGATTTTTTACTATGCCAGTAGTGTGTCTTTAATTAATTTAAAATTAAACCAATTGATTGCATAATCATTCCCAGTGTTCATCTCTTTCATACAGGTGCTGTGGAGGCATAACATTGGTTCATACCCACTTTAATTAAAGAGGTGATTATGGCAAAACCTTGCAGTGCCTCACATGGTAAATATTCTGCCTGTGATGACCGGTTCAGCGTGTTAATCAGATTCACCAGCTGCACAGTCTGCATTACCTTGGGGCCTTTACCATGGGCTGCTGCAGTGCCCTGGTGTTTGAATTTCATTTTAATTGTGCCCATGGTAGAACATGATGCTAGCAACACATTCCGTGAAGGCTCCTTTCATCTTAGGTTTTATTCTCAAGGTGCTCAGGTATCAGGAGAGGGGGGGAATCTGTTTGAAGCTGTAGTGTTCTATCTCTCTTATTCATTCACCCTGGATTATCCCCAAGGGCCTCATTAGAGCTGTATCCAGTTAAGATAAAAAATAATGAAGTCCAAGGAAGTTAAATATGAAGCTTTAAAAAATCTGTAGTAAAGACTTATGCGACTATCTCCCAGTCAACGTTCCACACAGGCTATATTTCTGGAAGAAAATCAAAAACTGTTGAAGAGATTAGGAGCCAGCTTCTAATTTGGTCTGCTGGTTTACCCATGAAAGATAAACGGGTCGTATTTTTTATGTTGTTGCTAAACAACGGTAACATGCTGTCTAGGTTCTCAGAAAAATGCTGCCAATTTTTCTTGTGAGTCACAACTAAAACACATAGAAATTGATACTTTGTCTTTCCAGAGCCTTTTTATCTTTGGGTAGATTTTCAAAGGGGTGGCAGATAATGCATTCCAGACACATTAAACTAAGGCTGTCCATTGCACTGGACTTGGACTCAGCCAAATCCCAGCTAAGCTGTGAACTGATCAGGAGTACTGGCAGTCATTGCAGAGGGGTCTGAAGATGACTGAGATAAGAATTATAGTCCATGCTGAGTAGTTAACATTAGAATTTACAACAACAAGAAGGATGGTGATGATATAAGAGGAATTATGTCTGTCTCATCTCCAAATTGGAAGCCTCTGTTGATTTTCCAGTAATCATTAGAAGTCCTTATAGAAAATAATTTCGCCTAAGCAAAGCATATTTTCATGTGAAGTGGGTCAACACAGTTTGGTGACCATGTTCATATATTACCAAGCCAGGGTGGAATAAGTAGCAGGCTCATCAATTACACACAGATGTTCCTGAAGGACTTTGGAATCCAGCAAATGTAGCTCCCACATCACTGTGCTAACAAGTGAATTGTGTAGAAGTGTGGTCCAGTAGGTGAGATCATTGGATTTGGATTTCCAAGATCTGTGTTTAAGCCATAGTCCCCCAGAATAGCCTTGGTCAAGTTCCATATTCTCTGTCTGAGTTTTTCATGTGTTATATTAAAATGACAGAATACTACTACTACTATGGGATTGCCAAGAGGACAATATAAAGACTGGAAATTCCATAGAGAATGATTATTTAAAAATTTAATGTTGGTCATTTGCCATTTGAATAGCTCTCTAAAAACAAAGGTCCTGGGACCTTATGGTGAGGGGCTGGTAAAAAGTTGAATTTTTGTTGTTGTTGTTAACTGGTAACCCAGAAAAAATAGAGACTATTTGGGCAGAATAGTGCTTTATCTAATTCTATATCTTATGCATGTAGCACTAGAAAAAAATACCCTGTCTACTGTACCTTGCTATTGCTATTGCTTCCTTCCTGTATGGTAAAATGGTAAAGGACCCCTGGATGGTTAAGTCCAGTCAAAGGCGACTATGGGGTGCGACACTCATTTCACTTCAGGCTGAGGGAGCCGGTGTTTGTCCACAGACAGCTTTCCGGATTCGAACCACGACCTTCCAATCAGCAAGCCCAAGAGGCTCAGTGGCTCATATGTTAGATATGGGGCAACCCAGCCAGATGAGTGGGGCATAAATAAAATTATTAGTATTGTTGTTGTTGATAGCCTGTCTGGTTCTTAGGGGGGGAAAGAACTCATATTCTTACATGGATTTCTCAGTTAGATCGCCAACGTCATACTTTTTACAATGGGAAAATAAGGAAGATTTAGATGCCCCAGTGCATGTATATTTAGCAGGAGTTCTGGCTGACTTGAATGAATTATTTTAGAGAACAGGGTATTTATTACAAGAGATTTATTATCAAGGATCCTCAATGGAATAACAACTGGATTGTGAAATAGAGCAGTTTTGTGCAGGATTCTTTTGAACCAGCATTATGAGAAACAATCTGAATGTGCAGCCTTGGCAATAAGAATCTAAAGTGGGTTTTCAGGGCAAAACTCTAGTAATTATCTTCATAAAAGGACCCCAGGAGTACCACACCCCAAACAAAAGCCCTGGAGATTGCTGCCCTCAGCTGGAACTGCAGAGAGCACAGGAGAAAGTTTTAGTGACATTGTTGTGTCAGGCTTTCATAAAGGAGCTGTTCCATCTCTTGTTCTGTGGCAGGCATGTCCAACAGGCAGATCGTGATCTACCAGTAGATCACTGGACGTCTGCGGTAGATCACTGGTAGATCATTGGCTCCCTGCAAAGAAGCCAAACAACTATGGCTCCCCCCACAAAAAAGCTCAATATTTTACCTCCTCCCTGAAAAAACTCAACAACTTCAACCTGAACTCCCCAAAAGGGGGTAGATCACTGCCAGTTTTTAACTCTGTGAGTAGATCGCAGTCTCTTGGGAGTTGGCCACCCCTGTTCTATGGGATCTATAAAAATCATCTTTCAGGCTCTGTGCTCCACTGGTAGCATCTTCAGGGTTTTTTCTTTCTAATACTGAGATGTTCCATCATTGTTGGGGAAGATATACCTCAGCCTTCAAGAACTTGTGCCCTCCATATTTTTGGGATGACAACTGTGGCTGTGCTTGCCAGGCCTGGTGGGATAATAGAATATAAGAACCTATCAAGTATGGCTGTGCTTGATGGGACTTTATGGGAGTTGTAGTCCAAAACGTTTGGAGGATACCAGGTTTGTGAAGGCTGGTTTAGCGGGACTATTAGCACCATCCAGCAGAACACAGGAGGTGGAGTGGGAGCACAGAGTTAACCTCCCAGCACCAGCACTTACCAGGACATGGTGGGGTAGGGTGATAGTGAAATCGGAGCTACAGGGACCATTACCCAGGTAAGCAGCAATGACACTTGAGTCTGGAGTGTTTGTTACAGGATCCATCCCTTGGCTTTCCAGAGCCATTGAACTCTGCCCGTGGACCACCAAAACATCTGGACTCACCCTTGACTCCAACTATTTGCCACATTATTATTATTATTATTATTATTATTATTATTATTATTAGCAGGGAGGGCCCAATCTGTGCTATGCTAGCTAGCTGGCATCAAACTATTAGGGGGTCAGATACGTTCAGTAACATTCTGTTGCATAGCTTTGCCCAACCTGAGCAAGAAACAGCCTAGCTTCTTTTCAGTTTTTTATTATATAAGAAACCCTTCTTTGTAAGAAACAAAAAAATGATCAAACATCCTGTGAATCAGCAAGGTTATAATTTGCAATTACTTCAGCCTTCAGAAATATGTCTGCGAGCAGCTGAGATCAGTTTGTTCTCTCTCATCTCAGTGATTTCTGCATTCCTCTGAGAGATACATGATTAAATCTACATGATTTAGAGCTCTAATTCTTGTGGTTTTCGGTAGAAGGTTGAAAGACACGATTGTAAAACATGCTATTGACTGGTGGTAAATTCTGCAGAAATGAAAATGTATTTTCTGACATTCTGACATATGAAGGCCCTTCCCATCACACATGAGATGGGCATTCTGGAAAAGCCCCTTGGGTGGCCAGAGGCTGTTTTTACCTCTGCACAATAGGAAAACATAGCAATCCAAATGATAATACTTTTTTTCATATAGAAAAGTGATTATTCAGAAGACTGCTATGCCTCCTATTTTTGAATGTTTGGTAATCTGCTCTAGGAAAGGATCATCCAAGTCTTCAATCTGGCTTGGAGTTTTATATCAGGCACCCACAATAAAGTCACTGTTACTTCCCTCTCCTACAGTTTTTGCCCATATACTCTCAATCTGCCTTCCATGCTGCTCTTCATAAGTGTACTCATCCTTTACGCATAATGCTCCTACTCCTTCCTTCCTGTTTGGTCTATTCCTGGAGATTGTTAGCCACTTTGAGACTCCTTAGGGTAGGGATAAAGCAGGATATCAAATCCAAACTCCTCCTCCTCCTCCTCCTCCTCCTCTTCTTCTTTAGAATAGGTTATGACTCTCAATTTTTACATTCCTATCATGAGTCTCATCCTACCAGGTTTCGGCAATGCCTTTCAGGTCATATTTGTCATCCTGTATCAAGAGCTTAAGTTCGTCTTGCTTGTTTCCTACAGGCTGTGCATTATTATAGAGACAACTGAAATCATGAGTCATTTTCTCTAGCTGCTTCCTTCTTGTAGTTTCCTGCCCTTTGGCAGTTTCTGAAGCACCACCTTAGTTTCCTGTACATCAGTTGAAGCTATTATCCTCAGTACTGGGTGTTCTCCTGTCTTTTGTAATCTTGTCTCCCTTCCCCTCAGGATTTAGTTTAAAGCTCTCCTGATCAGGTTCATGCAACTCTTAGCAAACTTATTCTTTCCAGCCGCTATGAGCTACTACCCATCCTTCTCCAGAAGTCCTTCCTCAAAGGAGCAGAGGCCATAGTCCAAGAAGCCAAACCTTTCTCAAAGATACTGGGGAAACTAATGTAATCTTCAATGCATGATACAGAGTCCTGTTTGAGTTCTCCATGACCATGAGAGGGGAAGCTGCCAAGAGCCTCCTCTGAATGGCTGCAGGCAGACAGAGCTCCTAGGGCATGGGCTGGCAAAGAAAGCAGGCAAACCATCATGTGGTTTTGGAATACAGCTCCCAAAACCTCAGGTCATTGGCCATGCTGGCTTGGGTTGTCTGGAGTTGGAGTCCATCAACATCTTGAAAGCCCAAAGTTCCCTATCCTTGCCTTAAGTAATATTCATGCAGTCTCTTTGTGGTGTTTGCCTTCTAGTATTTTCTAGAACTTAAAGCAGCATGGTCCCTCAATTAACAACTGTATTGTGGCATGAGTTTTTATAGGCAAGAGCTTATTTCATCCCAAGATGCATCTGGTATACTCACTACAAGCAGGCAATTTATAGAATGGTTGAAGTAGTTATATTCCTTCTATATATTGGATTAGTAAGTATATATCTTTTGTTTGTTTTGTGTCACACACAGCTTTGTTTTTTTTAATATATAGAGGACTAAAATGTTGAACTTAAACACAACTTGAAATATATATAAATATTTTTTTAAATTTATTTCTATCCTTCAGATAAATCTCTGCCACCTTATTTGAATAAGTCAGTTCCAAGAGAACTGATGTACCAGATAATGACAAAACTCTTTAATATGGATTAGGTGCATGTAAAATAACAATGTCAGAACAAACTGCTGTAGTAATGAAATTACATTAAGCACTCATCCTGAACCAAATATTGTAGAAATGTTAGACTCTGTGTTTGTGTATAATAGTAAAATTCCTTCTTTTCTTCTATTAGCGTTAATATTGTATTTTTCTCTCTGGGGCTGTCCATATAGTATGCAACACTTTTGCAGCACATATAATGTCTTCTCAGAAGTTAGCAATATTTAATTCAGTAATACTTACTTCTGGGCAATGTATGAATAGATTACAGCTTTAATAACCTTGTCAAACTGCCCCACAACACAGTTTGTCACTTTGGTATGAAACCACCACCACTTCTTCCTTGGATGTCATATGTATGCTAAAGGTCCCGGATATATATATTTAAATGCCTATAGCATATAAAATGCCTTTTACTGCAAATTAGGGCTGCCTTGTCATTGACAGACAACATTTTCCAAAATGAGTAACAAAAAACAAGCAGCCCTGCCTCTAGTCAGCTTGGCATGGGCCCTTTTCTCTGCAAGAAAAATTCCCTCTTTTGGCTTCCTGACCACTCTTGTTGGGGTTGTTTTGCTAGATTTTTGCCTCTTCATTGTCCTTATTTGTTTGTCTTGTTGTCCCACCCACCCCATTCTTCATTGAAATAACTAATGAATAAAAATCCCTGGGTGCACATCCTAACGATATGTGCTGCACACACCTATTACTGTTTGGGAAGCCATGTACACACAACTAGTCACAATTCTCAGCCTGTAGTTTCTTGTGAAATACTGTGTTTTGATGCATTTTCCCTGCCCCCAAACAGCTTCATTCCGAATTGGGAACTGCCCGTCTGGTCTCTGCCCACTGGGGTGGTCATACAGCAGGGGACTTTCGTAAAAATCAAGCCATGCTAATGTGCAAATGCCATTTGAAATACTGTGCTGTGAAAAAGAAGAAATTCTCTGCATTTTAAGCTGGTACACAGCCTATGTATTCTCAAAGCTGGGTTTGAGGGAGGGGGTTTCCCTCACTAGGTATGGATGAGCTAAGCAAAGTGTGTATGAAACGAACCAGAGAGACAGAGAGACTGCAGTTTGAGTTACCGGTAGATACAGAGAAAAAGGAAGGGAAGTGAGTTGTAGGGTTGCCATTTGTCCAGTGTGGTGTAGTGGTTAAGAGCGGTAGTCTCGTAATCTGGGGAACCGGGTTCGTGTCTCCGCTCCTCCACCTGCAGCTGCTGGGTGACCTTGGGCCAGTCACACTTCTCTGAAGTCTCTCAGCCTCACTCACCTCACAGAGTATTTGTTGTGGGGGAGGAAGGGAAAGGAGAATGTTAGCCGCTTTGAGACTCCTTAGGGTAGTAATAAAGCGAGATATCAAATACAAACTCCTCCTCCTCCTCCTCCTCCTCTTCTTCTTCTTCTTCTTCCAGGACAAGTCCCCTTTTTCATGGGTAGAGTCATCATAGTGATCCCTAGTTAAAAGTAGAAGTCAGCATATGTGTCCCCTTTTTTGCTCTTCAAAATATGGCAACCTTATTAGGGCTGTGTTAGCATCTTGGAGACTGACTGCATTTGGAGAACTGATGTGAGGCAGCACATCTTCCTGTCTGTTAGAATGTTTAAGCTGTCTGCTGAACTTACATGTTTTTAAACAAACCAAAATACTACACAATCCTCCACTGATCTTCTTCTAATGGAAACTAGGGCTGCAATCCTAATCCCACTAACCTGGTAATAAATCCCAATGGGTTCAATAGGAGTACCTTCCGAGTAGACATGGGTTAGGGTTGTTCACATTTCTCAGTCAGCAAGTAAGGCAAATGTTTAAGTAAACACATGACTCCGAATTCCTAGGGTCAGTTCCAGGACCAAAGAAAAAAGAAAAGAAAAGAAAAGAAAAGAAAAGGAAAAAAAAGAAAAGAAAAGAAAAGAAAAGAGAAAAGAAAGATAATTTGACAATAGCTACAACCTTGGCATATTCCTTGTTACAATCAGGAGGACTAATGAGAATCTGGCTATGGTTCCAGAAATGCCTTTCCAAGTATATGCCAGGTATTCTGTGCCTGAGCCCCAAGAGCATGTCTTGGCACTGAGATTTCTTACTGATTTGGGTTTATGGCACCATCAGCTTTCCTCATACATGCCAAGACCCAGTAGCTCTTCTTGGCTCCATATCAGGGCCTGGAATGTGGATTCAGGTTTTGTGTGCAGATTGCCAAACTTTAGAACTTTAGTGGCATTTTAGATGAACAACCCAATAACACCAGACTGACTCTAGAATGAACAGTTGTTTTTCAAGGTAAAGGAAGCTGCTAGCCCTAGTTTGTACAACAATCCTTGCTATCATTTACACTTTTGGGGAGGGTAATCAGCTTCTTCTCTTCTCTTTCATTGCAGGTTCGTTCCTATACCTCAGTACATCAGAAAGCACGAACTTCCTCATTTTGAGCCCTTGGCTGAAAAGCACTAGTGAAGACTGCACTGTGCAAGTGGCTGTCTACAGATACTTCCAGCAAAGTGGGGAGTATGTCGCTCAGGTTATCCATGCTGATGAAAGCCACAACAAAATCCCATTGATACCGAGCAGAGAAAAGCACGGGTAGGTCCAACATAAATACTATATAATATTTTAATATGCATAACACTTGAATTTAGCTTTAAGAGGATTAGTGTGTTTTTTTAACGAATTAAGAATTGGAATCTGTAGGAGTGGGGGCATCTGTAGACTGTTTCCTAGCTCCACCTTTCATTGTGCAAATGCTTCAGCTTAGATGGATTAAGTGGGAGAAGGAATGCTGCTGCAACAATAAAGTAACTTCCATTCTGTCAGTTGTAGTTCAAATTGGGCTTTTATGATTATGCCAGCTGTTCTTAATATCTTTCAGTGCGCTCATACTTACTCCCACCACCCACTCTTTATATCCAATCCTACTTTCAGATAATTCACTTTCCTTTTTATCCATGCCTATATTTTGATTATTTCTGATTAGCAGTGGTAATTCTTTCACATTGTTCTGCTGGTTGCTTTCCTGTCTGAAATCTTAATCATCAAACAATAGCACGAGAAATGTACAAATGTTGCAATTTGCCATTCAAGTGTTTGTGCTGTCTTCAGCAATTGTCAAAATAAAAAATTCCTTCCAGTAGCACCTTAAAGACCAGCAATTGTGTGAGTGATATAGTACATTGATTTGAATTAACCTGCCCAGGTGTCTCCTTTCATGATGGACAGCCCAGTATTTCCAGTGTTGTCTGGGTTGGAGTCTCAGTCAGGAGTCCTAGGGAAACCTCCTTCCACCAGCCACAACACAGGCTCACCCTCCACTCCAGAAGATGTGAATGCACTTTGGGTTCTATCGATATCAGTGTGGTTCCCACTGCCCCTTTCTGCTGCCCATATATATATGTAAGCTGGGTGTGTTCATGGGATATGCTGCCTACATATGTAAGCTGGGTGTCTGTGGGAACCATGTTTGTGCAAGGTATTTAGATCACATGAAGCACCTGCATGCATAAAGCTTAAAGAGTGAGGACTGCTGTGGACGAGTATTTAGAAATAGCAACCAGTGTGAAAATTGTCAAACTGGTCTTGTTTCAACTGCATTGGCTTCCAATTTGTTGCTGACCACAATTCAAGGTGCTGGTTCTTACTGATAAAGCCCTAGATGATTTGGAGCCAAACTATCTGAAAGAGCTCCTCCCATGTGAGCCTGCACAATTTTTTTCATCTTCACCAGAGGTCTGATTTGTATGTACAACCAAGAGAGGCTAGGTTGGTGAGTACCTGGGGCAAGGCCTTCTCTACAGAAGCATCCTGAGTGTGAAACTCTCTTCTTAGGAAGGCCAGTTTGGCTCCATCTTTGCCTAGTGCTAGATGAGCTGTTTTGTTTCATTTGGTTTTGATGGTTTTTAAAATTCTGCTGTTTGATTTTGTTCCTTTTTATAAAATGTTTTTTATTGTTGTACTGTTTTCCTTATTGCATGTTACCTTGGCACCTTTGAAGGTAGAAAGCTGATTCATAATGCTTTCCATAAATAAGGCCTTCTTTCAGACCTTCAGCTATGTGCATGGAGGTCAGGGCTGGGCCACTGGGATGCAGTGTTGCTGAAGGAAAGACATGATCCCACCTCTTCCTCATGCATTTGCTCCATGAGGTTACAGGAAGCTGCCCTACTCTGAGTCAGACCATTGATCCATCTAGCTCAGTATTGCATATACTGACTACAGGTGGGATTATTTCCTAGCCCTACTAGGCGATGCTGAGGAGTATTATGGTTATTTATTGCATTTCTTACCCCCCTTCAGCAGAGGTCCCCAGGGTGGGTTGCAGCATACACAAACACAATCAAAACAGCAAAAACTAAAACCCAACAACTAGAGGTGTTGAGGTGAAGCAGCCTCATATCTCACGGGGAATTTTTTTTACATTGTACTGGGAGAGTGATATCTAAAATCATTTCCCCTATGCCATCCCAAGAGATGGATTTAGCCAGGATTTGTCCCACATTTTAGAAATCAATCACAGCAGTTTGCACGATGTGTCTCTTGTCAACAAATTACATTCAGGAAGTGCTGCCTGATGTGGTCTGCCATCTTTTGGTGTTTGATGGGCTCACCCATCTCCATTGGGAGGTATCATGGTTGAGTCCTGTATAGCAGCTGTGGGAAAAATCTGGGCTACACATCCAACTAGGCCTGGCCAGGGTCATAATTTGGCCTGTGATGCTGTTTTTGCCAAGCCATGCCCACCTAACCCAAACCTGACATTATCTATTATGTCAGGCATGGAGAAGGTAAAGATGCAGTTGGAAAGGAACGATTGGGGGCCTTAAAACACACTCCTGATTTGTTCCTTTGCAAATGCAGCTTGTATTCAGCACCAGATACAATCCTCGCTAGGATTAGTTCCACTTGAGAGGTCCCAATTGGATTGGACCTGGGGGCTTCTGTATGCAAAGCTGATGCTTCAGTACAGAGCTGCAGCATTTCGCATAGGTCCAAGAAGACATACATATATCTATGGAAGTGTGCAAACTATGTAAACAAAGAGCCTCTTAATCTTGGGGTTGTGGGTTCGAGTTCCATATGGGGCAAAAGGTTCCTGCAATACAGGGACTTGGACTAGATGATCCTTGTGGCTCTTTCCAACTCTACAATTCTGTGATTCATGTGTTTAAATGAAACAAACAAACTAAAGGAGATCCAAATTAAGGGGGCTGCATTTTATCCCACTCCTTATGAAAAGTTTTGCTTTAGCATCAAGCTGGATAACCCAATAAAGGAAGCTCTCCTCCTTTCCTGGTCCCTGGATAGTAACTGACTGGAGAGAAAGTACAGCTGTAAGACCAAAGGGGAGCTTAAGTGTGCAGTCCAAAACTGTCTGTACAGTGTCCTCTGTTGGCACAGTGCCTGGAGTTTATGTCCTGTTAGTACAATATGCAGATTGGCCCTGAGAGACACAGGTGGTCTTTCACCTCTTACTACTTAACAGCCTCATATCTTTAAAAGGTAGTAGTAAATAGCATTGGCAAAGTCTATCCATCTGGGACAGGGCTTAATTTTTCTTTTAAGTGCTCTGCAGGGAAAAACAAACCCTGTAAGGACAGTTTTCCTCATCATACTGATGCAGTGATGGTAAAAGCTACATCTGATGAATACTGGCTCATTTGCAATCTCTTAAAAGGGAGAGGAATATTGTCTTGAATGGAGTGTAGCAAACCTTGTCAATATCCTGATATCCATGTTATCCCCCAGTGAAAGGTTTGGGTGCAAACTGTAGCTCTACCTTGATGTCTGACTATGTCCTTTTACACAAATCTTACTCCAAGATCTGGGAAATTGTTGTTGTTTAGTCGTGTCCGACTCTTTGTGACCCCATGGACCAGAGCACGCCAGGCACTCCTGTCTTCCACTGCCTCCCGCAGTTTGGTTAAAGTAAACTCATGCTGGTAGCTTCGAGAACACTGTCCAAGCATCTCATCCTCTGTCATCCCCTTCTCCTTGTGCCCTCAATCTTTCCCAACATCAGGTTCTTTTCTAGGAAAATTAGCTGCCTTTTTCTAAGGATATGTTCTACTGAACCATATCTGTTCTGAAATGTAAAGAAATCAGAAACTCATCTGTCAATCTAGTTCATGTAGAAAAGCATTAATTCAGCCCCCCGATGGGCTCCTAATCAATGAGGAGTTTTATTGCTGCCAGCATTTTTTAAATAGTATTAGGTTGTATGTATCAAGAAGAATGCTCAGGTTTTCTATCAAGTGAAAGCGTTTTGCTGTTTCTGGGCTCTGGCCAGCCGAAATATCCCCTTCCAGTTGTGTAATTAAGATTAATTGCCAGTGATGTCTCAATTTGTCAGACTCTCTGTGTGTTCTCTTAGATTGTGGTTAGCAGCAAAACAGCAGGGGCACAGTTGAGCAAACTCATTCTGGATGCTTTTAAAGTAATGTTTTTTGTTCAATTTAGAATTCAATTTGAATATATGTTCAATATAAATTCCTGGTGTTCTGATTACCAAGTTTACCTTCATGGCTGCAGAATACACACTGCGAACAATAATTCAAACCAGTCATCATATATTTTTGTTTTGTTTAACATGGCAGGCTGCAGAGATAATGATTATAGCAGTAAGCCATGCTGGCTTATTCTTGTATGGGAAGACACAACTGATTAACTGATTGGAGGGTGTGTGTGTCACTAAACAAGGATACCAGGTACTCCAAACAAAGTAGTAGAAACTGAATTCAGAGGGGAAATCTACGCCTGATGCTAAACATATCATATGGAGTTGTGCGCATGTTTCTTTAAAACAAAAAAAAGTACCAGGAGCTGGTGTTTCTATCAGGAATAGGACCACAGTTTAGACTATCTTACCCAGCACATTGAAAGGGGCTTCTGAAGATCTGACAATCAGCTCAAGGTAGTTCTTTGAAAAGGGCTTCTGAAGATCCCTGCAGATAATTAAAAAGGGGGGGGAGGCATTGTGATGTCAGTTGATTGAGCTGCCTACCTGTCAAACATGGCCAACAATTGGTGGGGTAGATAACCATCTGTCCTGCTGCTGAGATCCAATTCTCCACCTGTAGTGTAGTGGGAGGCAGATTTCTACCCTTCCCCACGGCAGTCCTGATGAACATTGTTCCACACACCTCCCCCCAGCTGCTATTAGCCCCAGAGCTGAAGCTTCCATTGACACCACTTAGGCCAACATCCTGAATCATAAGACCCATCAAGCCCATCTTGTTTTCCTGGATCTTTCCCACATTTTGAAAATGCAGATGTCGAAGGTAAAGAAAACAGACCTGTTTTCCAAAACAGAAATTTTGCCTGCTCAGTGGTGAGCTCCCCACCCCAAAAAATACTCTCATTTGCCCACTTGTGAGTAGTGCTAAATGGAGCAGTGGTGGTGGAAAGTGCCAACTTTGGCCAGGACCAGTGCAAGGAGGCAGATCAGTCCACAAATGTTTGCTTGGTTTGCTAGCAAGCTTCTTTCTGCACTTGCCACTGCATTAAATCTTAACTCTGGACTACAGACTACAACCTCCGAGTTGAACATTGGAAATACTGTTGACCAATATCAGTGTTTCCAATGTCCAACTCAGAGGTTGTAGTCTGCAATCCAGAAGGTGGTTCTCAAGGCCTTTAGTATTCTGGGATTCAAATGCCCAGCTGCATGAAGAGAATCCCCTTTTGCCTTCCATGAGCTGGGATTTCACTCAAACGAATGATTGGTTGCCACAGTGGGGAGGGGGTATCACTCTCTTCTCCTCAACCACTTATTAAAGTTGAACACTGCTTTGCATGGATGTTAAATCTGGCAGATAAATGACTATCCCTTTGACTACACCAGCTGATGATCTAAGCAGGTGTCAAGTGTCCATTATCCGTCCCCACAGTTATTTACAGGACAGAAAAATGAATGGCCTTCTAGCATGCATAATGAGGATTTTGCTGCCTTTTTTCTGGAGTATAAATTTTGATTGGTTGGGGCTGTTCCCCTTGCATAAAGCCCTCCTCATGTGAATTGCTGCCTCTGTGTGAAAATACTTTGGTCTTTGGGATACAGTGTCCATGAGAAACTATAAATAATTTAATAGAGAATGGGAAGCCTTCAAAGAGAATTCTTAATGTGACTATGGAAATGAGCAGCTGAGACATCAGTGTACATTAGGTTTTTTGATTTCTTTAAATGTTCTGGAGATGTATCTCCAATGAAACAAACTTTTACATAGCCGAGGGAAGGGCTGATATCCAAAGAACTGTAGCCCATGCCTGTGCTATTATTTTAATGTATGGTCAGGTCATCTCTGGAACATTGTGACCACATCTAGAGCCATGCTCATGCAACATTTTTAGAAAGATCTTGACAACTGAAACATGTCTTCTTAGGACTATCTACTATGACCCCATTATCTTGTTCCTGGTCAGTCAGCTCCAGTTCAGACCCCATTAGTGTATGCAGTGGTACCTCTGGTTACAAACTTAATTCGTTCCAGAGGTCCATTCTTAACCTGAGGTACCATTTTAGCTAATGGGGCTCCTGCTGCCACCACACAATTTCTGTTCTCATCCTGAGGTAAAGTTCTTAACCTGAGGTTAGTAGAGTCTGTAACCTCAAGTGTTCGTAACCCGAGGTGTTTGTAACCTGAGGTACCACTGTATGTCAAATTAAAACAAATTGCAATCACAGGTAGCATTATTGCCGTGGATCAAGGATGGCTTATCACTACTAATTAAGTTAGCAAAATAAAGGATCCTTTCTGCTTGCCGGGTGACTGAAAAGCAAGCTGTGTTCTCTCAGGATTCAAGATGTTTAGAGGGGAAATAGCCCATGTGAACAGTTTTGGATAAATAAAACAACTTTTTGACTGTTTTCACTTATCATTCCCCCCTCGGCTGATTTGCACAGATAAGATGAGCAAGGATCAGAGGCAGACAGCATTGTGGGTGTGATTCTGTGGATGTGTGGTGCTCTGTGGTGAGGGTGTGTGGTTGTCTGTGTGTCTGGGCCTGCTCACTAATGAAATGTGGCTCCCAAAATATTTCCACTAGGGTAATGCAGCTCTTGGCCTGCAAAGATTCCCCACTGCTGGCTTACAAAATTCTGCTGGCTTAATATTCATTCTAGTTTTTGCCTCAATGAACTTTACTTGTCCTTGTCCTAGAACCATTTGTAGAAAATCCTTTGCCAACCTGGTGCCCTCCATTGTGACAGATGAGAATTGTAGTCCATAACATCCGGAGGGCACCAGGTTGGTAAAGGCTGGTGTAGAGAATATGTTGCCAAGGCTCTTAATCCTTCTCCTGCTTACTCTGGGTACATGAAAGCTGGCTGGTCTCCAGCCTGCGGCTGTGTGTTCCATCCCATCCCATGGCCAGATTTAGCATCCCTAACCTAGACAACAGTTCAAATATCTAATTGCCTACTTCTCACCTGTCCTGGCAGGTTGGCTCATTTCTTGCTATCAGTGTTCTTTGACCCTGTAAGATCCAGACTTATGAATACAAGCCAGTTCCCTCTGTAGCAGAAAGAGAAAATAAAAGGGTTTCAGGTACTTGCACTGAAACCTGAACTTAGAACATGAGGCTTTGGGGTAGCGTTAGTCTATTTTCATTCGCGCATGAGTCTGGTTGCCAGAAGAGATGAACATTCTCAAATCCCACTAATTTCTAAAGGGAAGAGGTGGCTACTTGACACCTCTGACAATCAGGTTCCATAATGGAAGCAGAAAATGTGTTTCACCGAAATTAATGCACTTGAAAGGCAGTATGGCGATAAATTAATTTCAGGTCGGATTTTCTCATATCTCAAGTTGCTCATTGTGTCAGCAAGTGTCTTTTTCTCCCCCGTTAGCCCGAATAACATGTATTAATATCTGATAAGGTCTTCACAGTTCATGTCCATTTACAGGAGGAAGAAAAAGCAAGAGCTGTCAGGCACTACTCTTTGATTGGGGTTAAGCCAGCCAAGCAAAGATTTTTGCTTGCACCTTGTGGAGGGGGGATTAAACTGTAATGCGACAAAGCAGGAGCCAGTATTAAGACCATATAAGAGAAACTGTGCTCCTTGCTGTGTCAATGGGCACTTTAAGAAGAAAAACATCCAGCTTGCTTCTCTCACACAATTGATAAAATAATCTGCATGTGTGGAGACAGCAGAACACAGAAGAGGGTGCTCTTCTTGCCTCTGTCATTAATATACATGTTTCTGAAATGCCTGAAAATGTTACAGTCATGATTGTACTCTACAACTGATTGGCTCCATCTAATTAGATTTGTCGTGAGCTGTGGGGGACACCAGAAACACTGGGCACTTTAAAAAAAGAAAACCAGGACAAATGGGTTCAGTGTTTTTCAGAGGGTCACTTTGACATGAGACCAGCTGGACATGACATTTACACTATCCATGTCTGTCTAGCCAGGTCTCCTGAAAAATAAGCATTATTTGAGTACTCCTTCTTTCAAAATACTAGAACCCAGGGTGATCCAATGAAGCAGAATGTTGGAAGGTTCCAGACGGACAAAAGAAAATATTTATTCACAAAACCCAGTTAAACTATGGCATTTTCTCCCACCAGATGCAGGGATGGCTACCAGCTTGGAAAGCTATAAAGAGGATTAGACAAATTCATAGAGGATAAGGCGATCAATTCTCTACTATGGTAGTTATGTTCTAGATCCACTGTTGGGTGCAACATAAATACAAGTGGCTGTAAACTAGAGGAGAGTAGAGTACTCTTGTGTTTGGGTCTAGCTGGCATTCTTCCTATAGGCATATGGTTGGCCACTGTGAGCACAGGTTGTTAGGCCAGGTGGACCTGATCCAGCAGTGATCTTCATATGCTCTTTCTCCTAAGTGTGTACATGATTGCAACCTTTTTCTGAAGACTCCAATAACTGTGAATCTAGGGTAGACTGTAGGAGAAAAGTCTCAAAGATAAGTTCTAAAATGTTTCATATGATATCATTATTCACGAAACATTTCTGTTGTGGAGCATAAATTCTTCTTCCAAGAGGTTTTCTCACCAGCAGTTTTGATCTAGTAAAGGTATCTTGATTTTGAATCCTATTTAATAATTTGTTTATTTCATTTATACAGTAGATCACTTTCCATAAAGCATAACAAAGTAATTTGACAATATGATAAGAGCAGTATGATGGCAGTCCTACAGTATTTCTTTTGACAAGCCTCCCATGGGCACATAAGGAATTTCTGTTGTCACCAATTTGGTGCAAAATTGAGGTACCAAAACAGTTAAGTAGCCAATCAGCTGCTGCTGGACAGGAAGGACTGTAAAAAGGCTTTCCTGAGTAACAAGATATTCTTAGCTCTGACACATCCCTTTCCTTGATCTTCAGTTCTGCCTTCTGGCTTCGCTGTTAAGTTCTTCTGGGTCCAATTTCTCATCTTTGCAGGATGTGGAGGTAGATTCAGAGGATGTCTCCAAAGCCCATTTTGCCAACAGTTTTCCATCCTGAAGAGATTATGTTGTTAGATTCTGAGGACTCCAATTAAAAAACCCCAGCAGAACCACAATCTCCCCTGTACTGTAAAAGTTGATGGGCAAGGCCCCTTGAAATAAAAAAGGATTAACTTACTAGAAACAGAGGTTGCTGTTGAGATGGAGCTGTAGCTCGCTCTAAGTCTCAGTCTGGGTTTACTTATTACTGAATATGGCAATTCAGCTTATTGTGGTACACTGCTGAATATTGCCGACTATGAGAGCTCCATGTGGAGCTATCCTTGGGACTACCTGCTTCTGCTTGACTTCATCTTATTAGAACCTGAACATTACCTTGCTTTATCATAACATAACTTGAAGGAGCATCTCCACCCCATCGTTCAGCCCAGACATTGAGGTCCAGCTCTGAGGGCCTTCTTGCAGCTCCCTCACTGTGAGAAGTGAGGTTACAGGGAACCAGGCAGAGGACCTTCTCAGTAGTGGCGCCCTCCCTGTGGAATGCCCTCCCATCAGATGTCAAGGAAATCAACAACTACCTGACTTTTAGAAGACATCTGGAGGCAGCCCTGTTTAGGGAAGTTTTTAATGTTTGAAGTTTTATTCTGTTTTTAGTGTTCTGTTGCGTGCCGCCCAGAGTGGCTGGGGAAACCCAGCCAGATGGGTGAGGTATAAATAATAAAATTGTTATTGTTATTACTTGAACTTGGATTGTGATTGATTTTGTTTTACTTTGCTTGCTGGAATCTGTACTCATGCCCGCAGCCCCATGCTTGGCTACGAACCCATCTGGCTGAGGCTGTTTCCTGAAACAGAACACTTGTGAACTGTTCTTTGGCACTGGCTCTTGCTTCAACATCTGCCTTTGCCTTTTGTGCTGGTTTCTGCTTGTTCACTGATCTGACTTCTGCTTGCTCCTCCATTCTGATTCCTGCTTGTTTCTTGGCCCAGGTCTCTGACATGCTCCTTTGCTTAAATTCCCACATCACAGTTCAATTCTTATGGCTGCCGACAGATCATCTCTGGCAGCTAACTCAAACAGAAAGCACTTTTATAGTCTTTCCTGTGCAGGACAGTGCAGTGGTCAACTTCAGTGGAAAGAGTCAGTTTATGGCTGAATAAAGTTACCTGCATAGACAGATGCTACAATATGTGTTTTCATGGCTCACCACGTAAGACAAGCCTCTGGTCCTGCCCTCAACAATTGCATGGCTTCTCCTGGCTTTGCTGTCCACGTGTTCTGCATGGAGGTCTGAGGTCCCAAAGAGTTTGTAGATGGACCTCAATGTATGGGAGCTTCCTTGTGTTCTGAAATGCTGATCAAACAGGATTCCTGGAACTGGAGAAATGTAATAGTGTAGCTAGAGGTCTGTGTGCAAATGCTTGCCTTCTTCCGCTATCCACATAAATTTATGGCTGGTGGGAACCCTGGGTAGATGCTGGCAGGGGCCAGAGGTATGGCTCGGCAAACTTTTTAACACACTCCAACCCTTCATATTAGTAAGGCAAGAAGGGGAATGCCAGCATTCCCATTTATAAAAGCAGAACTAGACCATCCTTCCAAATTTAATGCAGACCAGGAGTCAGGAACTTTCTGCTTGTGGGCTGGAAGTGGCCCTCTAGGCCTCACAGCACACCCCAAACCACACCCCTCATGAGCCCTTCTGTGTTACTCTGTCCACTGCATTAAGACCACACACTTTGGCTCTGGCCATTCCCAGAAGTTTACCCATGAGATAATGTTGCCCTTGGGCTGAAGAAGGTTCACCACTTGCAGGCTTCACGGAGTGCTACTTGATTCACAAAAAGGTTCAACAAATAAGCTCCCCCCTTCAGCAATCTTCCAGTGATCACATGGAAATGGATGTGCATGTGTTTGCCCATTCAGAGCAAAGGCAGCATAATGCAATATAGTAGCAGCAGCAGCAGCAGTAGTAGTAATTTATTATTAATACCCCGCCCATCTGGCTGGGTTTCCTCAGTCACTCTGGGCGACTTCCAACAAAATATCAAAATACAATAATCTATTAAACATTAAAAGCTTCTCTAAACAAGGCTGCCTTCAGATGTCTTCTAAAAGTCTGGTAGTTGTTTTTCTCTTTGACATCTGGTGGGAGGGCATTCCACAGGGTGGGCGCCACTACCGAGAAGGCCCTCTACGTGGTTCCCTGTAACTTGGCTTCTCGCAGTGAGGGAACCACCAGAAGGCCCTCAGCACTGGACCTCAGTGTCCGGGCAGAACAGTGGGGGTGGAGATGCCCCTTCAGGTATACTGGACCGAGGCCATTTAGGGCTTTAAAGTTCAGCACCAACACTTTGAATTATGCTCGGAAACGTACTGGGAGCCAGTGTAGGTCTTTCAAGACTGGTGTTATGTGGTCACGGTGGCCGCTCCCAGTCTAGCTGCCTCATTCAGGATTAGTTGTAGTTTCTGGGTCACCTTCAAAGGTAGCCCCACATAGAGCGCATTACAGTTGTCCAAATGAGAGATAACTAGAGCATGCACCACTCTGGCAAGTCAGTCTGTGGGCAGGTAGGGTCTCAGCCTGCGTACCAGATGGAGCTGATAAACAGCTGCCCTGGACACAGAATTGACCTGCACCTCCATGGATAGCTATGAGTCCAAAATGACTCCCAGGCTGCATACCTGGTCCTTCAGGGGCACAGTTACCCCATTCAGGACCAGGGAGTCCTCCACACCTGCCCACCTCCTGTCCCCCCAAAACAGTACTTCTGTCTTGTCAGGATTCAACCTCAATCTGTTAGCCACCATCCATCCTCCAACCACCTCCAGACACTCACACAGGACCTTCACCACCTTCACTGGTTCTGATTTGAAAGAGAGGTAGAGCTGAGTATCATCTGCATAGTGATGAACACCCAGCTAAACCCCCTGATGATCTCTCCCAGCGGCTGCATGTAGCTGTTGAAAAGCATGGGGGAGAGGACAAAACCCTGAGGCACCCCACAAGTGAGAGCCCAGGGGTCTGAACACTCATCCCCCCCCACCACTTTCTGAACACGGCCCAGGAGGAAGGAGCGGAACCACTGTATAACAGTGCCCAAAGCTCCCAGCCCCTCTAGATGGTCCAGAAGGATTTTATGGTCGCTGATGTCAAAAGCCACTGAGAGATCCAGCAGAACTAGGAAACAGCTCTCACCTTTGTCCCTAGCCCGCCAGAGATCATCGACCAGTGCGACCAAGGCAGTTTCAGTCCCATGATGAGGCCTGAATCCTGACTGGAAGGGATCCAAATAGTCTGCCTCGTCCAGGTGTGCTTGGAGTTGTTCAACAACCACTCGCTCAATCACCTTGCCCAAGAATGGAAGACTTGAGACTTGGCGATAGTTGGCCATATTGGCTGCATCTAAAGATGGTTTTCTAAGAAACAGCTTGATAACCGCCTCTTTCAGAGGGTCTGGGAAGGCTCCCTCACAGAGAGAAGCATTCACCACCCCGCAAAGCCAGAATGGGCAAGGATCAAGGAGACAGGTGGTTGGTTTCACTTGTCCAAGTAGCCTGTCCACATCCTCGGAGGTAACAGATTGGAATTGATCCCACACAACTTGACTAGACAGGACTCTAGCACTCTCCCGCCCCAGCTCCCACGGTGGAGTCTATCTCTTCCCGAATATGAACGACTTTATCTGCAAAAAAAACTTTGCAAAATCATTGCAGGAGATCATGTGGCCCATACTGGGCCCCGGTGGAGCAGGTGGTTCTGCTAAATTGTGAACAACCTGAAAGAGTCTCCTGCTGCTGTTTTCTGCAGATGCAATAGAGACGGTGAAGAAACTCTTCTTCGCCGTCGCTACCGCCACTTGGTAGGCTCAACATTGAGCTCTAACTCGTGTCCAGTCAGCTTCAGAATGAGTTATCCGCCACCAGCACTCTAGCCATCTCAGCAGTTGTTTCATTGCCCTCAGATCCATGGAAAACCATGGGGCTGTCCTGGCTCCATGCAATCGGTGAGGGCGCATCGGAGCCAAACAGTCAATAGCCCTGGTTAATTCCACATTCCAGCAGGCCACCAGGGAATCAGCTGAAAGGCCATCAACATGGGAAAAAGCATCCCCTACCACTCTCTGGAAACCATTTGGATCCATTAAGTGTCGGGGGCGGACCATCCGAATTGGTCCCACCTCCCTGCAGAGGGGAAGGGTCACAGAGAAGTCCCCTTAGCTTTGCAGAGAACAAAAGGGGATAATCACAGAGCCAAATCAAATGGGTAATGCAGTATCGTTATGACACTTCTCATTTAATGGTGCCCAATTGTTTGGGATCAACTTTGGAAGGAGAAAGGATAGAAAATAGTCCCAAAGCAGCCACAGAGAACAGAACCAGTGGCTGAAAAAAGCTGCTGCTGATATTGCCACATGGAAGGTACAAGTGTTGTGTTTTCAGGAAACATTTCACACACCATCAAAGTTGTACATTTGCCTTGAAAAATGAAATGAGCAAATATTCAGTGCAGCCCTATCTTGTACTTGCTTCTCATCGACTAGCTCACTGACGGTGTTTGTCAATGGCATTTAATGCACTGTAGTACACTTCAAATAACTGTTAATTCTGAGGACCTGTAAGGACCCTCAGCTAGGGCACTTCACTCATTTCCACCTACACAAGCAAGCAAGCAAGCAAGCTTCTCCACTGAAATGTGGCTTTTTTAAAACAGAAGGCTGCCTCCCTGCTTTCGAATTCTGTAGGTTGCTGTATTACATTCTATAGATGGTGGGCAAAACTTCTAGCTGTAGAGCTGCATTGATTTAATTCCTATTGAATTCCACAAAACTTTTTCATTGGGATAATGCAAGTGACTGAAATTG
Organism: Podarcis liolepis; assembly: GCF_965112155.1. Classification (NCBI taxonomy): domain Eukaryota; kingdom Metazoa; phylum Chordata; class Lepidosauria; order Squamata; family Lacertidae; genus Podarcis; species Podarcis liolepis. The sequence continues at coordinate 90,639,733 of NC_139557.1, read as the reverse complement.
AATTTATTGCAAGAAGACGGAACTGCAAAGGGGAACCAGCACCACCGTTGCATTCTGATCCTGTTGGTCGCTTCTGTCATCTACTGCAGTTTTCTTTGTCTCTCCGTAGGTAAAGCTGCAGCAAATGATAGGCAGGCTCTGCACTCTTATTGATCCTTTTGTAATAAAGAAATCAATTATTCCATCTGGCTGCTAAAAGAGCTGATATAATTACTCCCGGGGTACATAATAGTGTCAGATTATTCCCTAATGGTACTAGTCACATAGCTCCTGCATTGTATTATTGTGCTGCTTAAAGAATGCTTTGGGCAATCTGTTCCTATAAATCACTTTGCTAAGGAGGGGGGAGGAGAGAGAGAGAGAGAGAGGCAAGAGCAAGGCAATTATTTTTTCATAATCTATTATTGTAACTGCAATTGTGTGGCTTGAACATTGTCTGGGAGGCAGAAATAAGCAGAAAGCACTGCAACTGATGTAGGATTGTCCATGTCAGTTAAATTACCCAAGCCTCTTCTCTCTCGCATAAAAAATATGCATTCTTTGATCTCTTGAGAGAAAAAATGAGTCTCAAGGAAGAAGACACTGACTGACTCTTTCCTTCCATACTTCAGTCAAGACCTATGCTCTCTCTGCACCAGTTGGAGACAATCCTACAGTCGCTGTGCAGGCTTCTAATTTTCTGTAGTGTACAAAAGTTCTGGACTGGGGTAACCATTGCATAAACTTTTTATATTATGGTAATTCAAGTACAGCCTTGCAGCTAAGTCCACAAAAGCTTCTAGCCCACGAAAGAATGTTTATTAGTCCACTTCCTTACACACACTCAGGTTTTTTGTTTGTGGTACATGGGTGGCAATGAACAGAAAGCAGAGCCCATTCTCTCCCAGCTTACAAAGCCTTTCATAGGCCAAACCACAATAAATCTAGACCTGGAATGGGCAATTTTAACATGAAAACTGCTGGCAGGGGAAGTATTAAGGAGCCTGTGCTCCCCATCCCTGCTCCCATGGCAGTCTTCTGCTGCGGATTGCAACCTCCCCCCTGCCGAAGGATGGGGGTGTATTTAGGAGAAAGCCTACATGCAGTTGAGCACCACAGAGGACTGTTCTGGACAATCTGTTTCCAGAGGAAATTAACAGTGATATTTGCTTCTGTGTGTTGAACTGTACATGCGTAGGTGACATCCAGACGCTCTGCCCATGCATGTATGATGGAGGTGAGGAAGGTGATCAGGTGGTGGTGGGAGAGTTTTGCCCACTCCCTCCCTTCCACATGATGGGTTACGTCAGGGCTGATTCATCCCAATCTCCCTTGGCCTTCTGCCTGGTTCAGCAGAGGCAAGTCTTGCTGTTTATAAGCCTTTCCTAATAACAGTATCAATTTGTACTTTTTGCTCAGAGTATATTCTTCAGACATTATTTGAATATTTTGCCGTATAGCAAAAAATAAAAAATAAAAATGGTGTTCCTAAGCCCAGAATGCAAAACTGCAGCATAAATATGCAGACTGGTAGGCTGAAGATGAAATGTCTGCAGGACTCATATTTATTAGATACCAAGGCAATACTGTACTTGGCATGTTAAACAGCAGAACAGCACTTGAGTTTTGAAGGTTACTGCTAAACATGATATACGGTGGTTTTGTGGCATGCACAACTCACTCACTTTGATTTCATTGACAGATGCCAAGAAAAATAAATGAAGGGCCTTCTGCCAGCTGTGGCTACATAGACTTGAATGTTGTTTCTTGAAGCACACTTGAAGAACTTACTGTTCTTTCTATCTCTCTGTCTCTCCCACCCCCACCCCCCATTTTTTCCCTTCTGAGTGATGGCTTCAAAAAGAGACAAGGGAATGTATTTACTTATTTATATTATATGGCCAACTATCAATAAATATTATCAAGACACACACCCATACTTCCATTCTACAGTTTCAATGAAGTGCATGGCTGTACATGCTCTAATACGTCCAGTCCCTGTTGTTCTCTCATTGTATGTATGCATGTATCCTTTTTTTTCTTAAAAAAAAAAATATTTATTAAGGTTTCCATTTTTTTTACAAACAAAAAGAAAAAAGCAAACATAAAAAAATTAAAAACACATAAATTTCATAACTTATTTTCCCATAACATATTTCCCTGACCTCCTCATACCGCCCCTTCTTGTATATCCAGTTCGAATTATTTGTGCAGCAAATCCTTATCTCAAAGCATTACAGCTTAAAAGAAAAGAAAAAAAGACCAAGAAAACACCTTATTTTCTCTTCAACCTCTTGGATTATTATAACCTTGAATTCTTACTTATAAAAAAAACCAAAAAACCGTTTTATCATATTCCTTTATTGCATGTATGAATGTATCCAGGCATTGGCCACAAATGGTCTCAGGGTGGGTCACATTCAAATAAAGAAATGTTGTTGTTGTTGATTAGTCGTTTAGTCATGTCCGACTCTTCGTGACCCCATGGACCAGAGCACGCCAGGCAGTCCTGTCTTCCACTGCCTCCCACAGCTTGATCAAAGTCATGCTGGTAGCTTCGAGAACACTGTCCAACCATCTCGTCCTCTGTCATCCCCTTCTCCTTGTGCCCTCCATCTTTCCCAACATCAGGGTGTTTTCCAGGGAGTCTTCTCTTCTCATGAGGTGGCCAAAGTATTGGAGCCTCAGCTTCACGATCTGTCCTTCCAGTGAGCACTCAGGGCTGATTTCCTTAAGAATGGAAAGGTTTGATCTTCTTGCAGTCCATGGAAGAAGAAGAAATGTACTTAATGCAATTCCTCAATGTAGCATTAAACCAGCACAAACTGCATTGAGTTTAATCTACTCCCTATAATATGTACCATCAGAAGCTTTCCCTGGTGCCCACAGAGTCCCTTTGCACTGTTGAAATTTGCCTTGAAAGAAGCATTCTGTTATAGCCAATAGACATGGGTGTGCGTGGTGCCCACAGCAATCTGTGAATATACCCATGGCTCAAAAGCTTGGAAATCCCTGTCCAAAGATCATCCACCAAAGATCATCCACCAAAGATCTGAAGGAAGAGATGAGTCTTTATTTTTAGCTTGCCTTGCATCCAAAAATCTCCAACAACAATACATTCAAATAAATGAATAGATCAGCTAAAAAAATAACAAAATTAAAATTACAGCTTAAAACCTAGTAGCAGACTACTATCCCATAAAGACAAAAAGACAGGTATTTGCCTGGTGCCAGGATGTCACAATAATTTGCATCTGGCATACATCAAGGGGGAAGACACTCTGTTATCTCAGTGCCACCTCCAAGAACTGGAGAACACTTCTGACACTGGAAGAAGTGTTCCTTCAGTCACCTAGGACCCAAGTCATTAAGGGCTTTATAGGTCAATAACAGCAAAATGAATACATCCTGGGAATAAAGAGGCAGCCAATGAGATCTTCCATGTTTAATATTATGTGATCCCAGGTGGCTGGCCCAGTCAACATTCTTGCACTCATGATCTGCACTAATGGAAGCTTCTGAAGTATCTTAAAGGGCCACTCAGAGGAATTCACCATCTCCTGGACCCACCCAGTCCCATGCTGCTAGAGACAGCCTGATAATTGTCAGATATAGCCTCTCAGAGGCCATCCTGAGGGAGCCCCAGCATGGATGTTGAGGTCCTACAGCACCAACACCTGGGGTGGGGTGGGGGTCTCTAGAAACCTCAGAGACCACCTCAGACACCTCAGGTCGTAATCTGCAACTGAAAACCAGGTCCAAATTCTATTTCTGAATATTGATCTGGCAAGGGAGGGAGATGTAATCGGATGACAGCCACTCCCACTCCCCAGCCTTCTGATCTAGGTTGGTTCTGCACTGAATACCTGAATGAATAAAACTAAGTGAGATAAATGCCTCCCATCTCATCTACTTTGATAATACACACCAAGTCAGCCCCGTCAACCACATTAAATCATGGAAGTTAGAGTCTTACTATTCAGCGACAACACCAACAGGCATTAGGAGCGTCTGCCTGGGCATCCTGGTTTGGTAATGTACCAGAAAAGGATATAGCTCTGATATTTCATGCTTCTGTGTCCTTCCCTCAATGCCATTCCTTTGTGTTGTTGTTTTTTATTTTTAAAAAATAAAAGGAAATAGTAAATTGCGTATAAGGAAAGTGCACTAGTTCAGAAACGAAAAGTGAGCTACAGGATAGCTATTCTTTTTTAAAGGCCAATTCTATATTAGGTTGTAAGAGCAGAAGCATATTGTCCTTGACATCAACCAAAGTTGCAGTCATGACTATTTTTAAAGAACGTAAGCAAGCTTCAGATGAATTTGATAATATCACGGAAATGAATGCTTTAGAAAGCAAGATGGCTGAGAAGAAATGAGATTAATTGGCCTAGTTTAGTTTTAGTACATTGAGAAGATGTAATAACTTTTCCCCCGATATTAAATAGAATCTTATAAAGAGGGCTCAAGTAGTTCTCCAGTGTTAAATTTGTCCACACTTAATCATTCCATTCCATTTGTAGATAACTCATCCAGCCAAGTTCTCTGGGTGGTTTACATAAACATCAAATACTGTATAAAATACAATTCACAGTAAAAGCATTATTACCAAAATACAATAAATCACAAAAAGCAAAAACATTATGTTTTGTCATGTGTACATATGCACAAGGTGTCCAAACATTTTTTTTAAAAGTAGATCATACCATAGTGTTTATATCTAATGATTTTGAAAGACCCCAATTGATTAAAAAACCTCTGGGAAAGCTGTGAAATAATCACTCCTAGAACTGAAATAAACAAGCATGTAAGTCTGGCAGACATTTCATTGACTATGGATTCAGTTCTATTCTTGACTGAATCCAGGGTCAAGATTTTGATAAGATCAGTGTTTTTAAAAAGAACCGTGATGAACAAAGAGGTTTTATATTGCAGAAGAGGATAAATTCATCAGCAGTGCCAAGGGTGCTCATATGGGCCAGGAGTGGAGAGATAGCCGTGCTTTCTTATTGCATTTTGTCAGAGAAGCTGACTAAGGTGTTTTCTTGCGAAGATCAGGCATGGGAAATTTACAGGAGCTCTTGCTACAATAGGTGTTGAGGGTCAAGGAGTGTGTGTGTAAAATCCAGGTAGCTGAATTTTCTAAGAATTGGTTCTGATACTTGCATTTTTTCCAGATATCCCCATCACCCTATGTTAAGAAAGTGCCAATAATATGGAGGATCTGTTAGAAAGCAAGATTGGAGGCTTTCCATAGTTTGTAGGTGACTTGAATGTAATATGATGTAGCAGGCATGGACAGACTTCTGAGCCTATTTTCTGTGTTCAGGGAGTAAGCTCCCCAGGAGCAACAACAGATAGATGAATGGAAAATTAAGTCTGGTGCTGGGAAAACTCCTCCATCTGCAGCCCCAGGCTCATTTCTTGACAAAAGTCAGGCTGCTGTCAGTTCAATAGAGTTGGCACAGAAAGTGGCACAACTGCCGATTTAACTGGTGCACAGCACGGGCAACTTAGGGTCTTTGGTGCAGATAATGGAACTCCCCGTAGAGTTCCAGGGAGACAAAACAGAACAAAGACGGAAATGAGTTTTATTAAAAGGCTGTGATACAAAATCACAGTCTAGTTATTTGAAAGCTACCCTAGAAACGAAAGGAAGGAGAAAAGGAAATGAGTTGTGCACGGCTGCGCCTAGACAGGGACAGCGGGAAAGAGAAAAGGAGACAGAGAGAGCAAACTGAGGTGGGTGGAGAAGTGGGGGGAAATGAGCTAAAGGATCAGACATGAGAAAAGAAAGAAGGGAGGAATAGCTTTTCCCTATCCATAAAGGTGCAGAGATCAGGAAGTCCTAGGCCACATTAGAACTCTTACCAGGCAGGAATGCTAGATGCAAAAGTATAGGACCAGGGTGGGGTCATCCAGAATCAAATGAGGCAGTGTAGGTAGTGTAGTGTAGTGTAGGTAGTTCAGAGGTTGGAAATATTGTTGGCATCCATCTGCACGAGAGAGAATGGAGTGCACTTCTGGGGGTGAAGCCAAACTGCTGTGTTAACAGCAGTGAATTGACCTCCCCTGGGAGCGGGGAGGCAAGCCTGGGCAGTGTGCATGGAGGTCCTGTGCTGCCCAGATGACAAGACCCGCACCCCCCGGCCTCACTGATGTGATCCAAAGGAAAGCAGAGCAATACGTTTGGCACCAGTGTGGCTGCAGGAGTTGCTGGAAGGACAAGGCAAAAAAACCCAGCCATAATACAATAGTACAAGACAAACGAGCGTGGTCTGCTGGACCATATGCTGGAAGGTTCTGAGAATCTGGGACCAACTTTTTTAAAGGAATAAAGGGGAGAGTTGTGTTTGATACTAGAGTTAAGGTGGCAAAGGTCCTCAAAGATTTTATTTACTGTTCATTAATGAATACAGTGGTACCTCTGGTTGCGAATGGGATCCGTTCCCGAGGCCCCTTCGCAACATGAAAAGAGCACAACCCGCAGCGGCGTGTCTGCGCACACGCGGGTTGCGATTCGCTGCTTCTGTCCATGCGTGTGACGTCATTTTGTCCGTCTGCGCGAGCGACGAAACCCAGAAGTAAGCCTTTCCAGTACTTCCGGGTCGCCGCAGCATGTAACCTGAAAGAACGTAACATGAAGCAGACGTAATATGAGGTATTACTGCATTAGCGTGTTGCCCAGATTGTGTTAGGATGAAGGAGAGGCTGGCTTAGCACAGCCCAGAGCACAGGGGCTTGGCCACTCTCTTTTTCATTTCAGTGGAGGCTAGTCCAACAGTTTGGGGACAAAATCAAGGCAATCTGGCAGAATCTCCCTTAATCTGAGATAGTGTAGTCAAAACCAACAACACACTGCCCCGAGATTGTCTCATCCCCACAAGACTGGAGCCCCCCCCCCCCAGCTGTTTAGCAGTTTGCTTTATAGTGGTTCAGAAATGGGTCAGTGCAACAATCTTGATTTTCACATCTTGCACACAGTATTTTGATTTACTGCTCAGCAAAACAGGCTCAGTGGATGCTTCAGACCCACCAGAGTAGCATTCAAAGGCTCTTGCTCCCTTGCTGACAGTTTGCAAGAGTCTTCAGCGGCCTCTTTTCTATACCATTTAACTCTCTGAGTCACTGAACATAGTTGCCAGTTATTTACAAAAAGCATCTAGAAGCCACATGACTATTTTTCTGTATGAAAACAGAACTCTCAAATGCAGCTGCTTTCTTGCCCCTTGTTTAATAGGTTTACCAAACCTAATTTTCCAGCTGAAAAAACAGCAGTAAAGGTTGACTCTGTTGAGAGTAAGCGGAGTTCTGCCTAATCTTGCTGGGTTTGAACTTTTATCAGTCATGCAAGCAGATAAAAATGCAGAGAAAGACAAAACACACATACAATAATCTTTTATTTTTTAAAAGCCTTTCTTTCTAACCTGTTCTATCAATCAGTATTGTCAACTGTAGAGATTAAGAACCACTCACAAACATATGGAGGTAATGTTTTGTATTGTTGAAGTCTTGTCAAAGCGCATAAGCTTTCTGGCTGAATACCAGTCCTGCACAACTGACCCACTAAGCTGAATGTAACTCTCCTGTACCCAGCGGCCTGCTGCGTGCTTTTGAAGTCTCCAGCAGCCAGCAAAACCAGGAGATTTATCGATGACATCACATGTGGCTAGTGGGCTGTGTCCAGGCAGAGAATCACAAATTATGCGGGATGAGATTGCACAAATTTCTCTGAGGCCAAATGGGAAGGGAGCTGATACCTGTACAGCAAGCAAGATTTGTTACAAATGGGTATGACATTGGTAACTTAAGAAAATAACCTGTACTATGTATTTATCACTTACCAAAAATGCACTAATTGTAGAGTTGCCAAATCTTTTTACTGGCTTCTGCTCCTGTGCTTTTGACAGCAGCTTGAGCAGTAGGTTTTAGCAAATCAGGGGGAACAGCAAGTCTGTCAGTTTCAGTTTGTCAGTTTCTTATTCTCCCAATCTTAAATTCAGTTCTTTACATTTCCACATCATGTTGAGGTTGGTTTTTTTTAGGCCTTATGGAAATGCATTGGCATTTTAATGTAAATTTCCCCTAATATACCACTTTCTGTATGCTATCTTCACTAATACAGTCGTACCTTGGAACCTGAACATCCTGGAACTCGGACATTTTTGCTCCTGAATGCAAAAAACCCGGTTTGCAAACGTTCATTTGGAACCTGAATGTCCGAAGGGGCTTCTGATTGGCTGCAGGAGCTTGCTGCAGCCATTCAGAAGCCAAACTTTGGTTTCCAAATGTTTTGGAAGTCAAACGGACTTCCAGAATGCATTCCATTTGACTTCCAAGGTACAACTGTATATGTATTTTTATGCACAGTTTGCCTTAGCACATTATTTGGCTGGAGAACTTCGTTGCAAAATTTTGAGTAGTGTGAATTCCAAAGGATGGCTGCCTGCTGTTTCTGTGCTAAAGAAAGCCCTGCCCTTATGACCAGTTGCAGCACATTTGTATTTCATTCTATTTTCTTCTTTTCCCTCTATATGTCTGGGACATAGGGTTTGATTTTTCCTTCTATAACTTGGGTTAACCTTTCGAGCTTGGTGAGTTTGCAGACTGAATCTTGGGAGCCTTAACATCCCAAAGCATTGCTGCCGGTCTTCAATCTGTGGGCAGAGGCAAAATTGACCTTTCATTGGGAATGGAAAACAAAGCGTCAGGTAGATACAATCATACTCTCTGCTCTCACAGTGGCCAACTAGATTTCTTGGGAAAGTCCACAAAGCAGTACATGTGCAGAACAGCAGTTTTCTCAAGCTCATGGCCTGATTATGGGATTCCCAAGGGATCTGGTTGTGCACTGTGATAGCAGAATGCTGGAATAGATGGGCCTTTGGTTTGATCCAGCAGGGCTCCTATGTACTTATATAAACCAGTCACATGAAGCAACTTTTAGAATTCATTTCTATAACAAATTATGAAGTGGCTGTACCACTTCATAGCAGGGAGAGAGAGCTGTCACATGTAGGTTCCACCCACCTATGGAAAAAGCCCCCCTGCATACATGAAATTAGGGACAAGGCTGCATTGCATTTGATTTTCCTGATTGCACATTACAATTCCTGGTTGCATCTGTAATGTGGTACCGCTGGCTTTTGAGGAAACAGCATAATTTCCCAGGGGTGCAAAGGGATGTAATTTTGTGGCGTCAACTCCGTTCTAGGGATAAAGAATCCATAACTGGTGGTGCAGAGAGAAGCAAAAACAAAGCAAAACAAAAACAAAAACTCTTTTGGGTGATACAACCTGATCTGATTAAAGAAGGCTTTGGAGTTATCCTGGGATTTTGCCTTCTGTGTTTCTTAATCTATTAATTGACTTGATCTGTCAGTTAAAGCAACACAATTAAGTGATCTACAATTTTTTTGTAACCGCTTGATGGACCTACTATTAATTATTTGTAATAATCACAGATACAGTGAAAACGTTTTTAATTTAAGGGTGACAAGTCCAACATTATTTCAAATCTCTTCTGCTTCTGAAAGGATTTCTGAAGCTAAAGGAAAATAAATAAATAAATGGTGCTTTTTCCTGCAGAGGCCCTTCTATATTTACTGGAGAATCAATTTCTGTGTTGTTGTTTTCTTTACCGCTAGAATTGTTGCATACATTTTCACAAAAGATCTTTGTAGAAGTGAGAAGTCAGCTTTGTAGACTTTTATAATACTTAGGATCGGACAAGGTTTAGCTAGTAGCTTTCAGTCTTCCTGTAAAAAAAAAAATAGTAGTAGGTGCTTTAATAAATTTTAACAAGACAAACCTGGAGATATGGTTATACAAGCTCCAGTTTGAAGTCCCTCCCCCTTTCTCCTCTTTCACAACAATAAAAATAAATATCCAGCATAGAACTTATTATTGTTATTATTTATGGGGCTTAAATAGGTTTCTAAGCAGTTTACAAAATATAGAAAGCAATTACTCTGTATTGTTAAAATGCACCCTAAATGAAACACACAATAAAACAAATTAATTAAAGCATTAGTTAAGATGTACAATAAAATAATTCCATTAAAATATAGCAATGAAAACAAGAGTCTCAGTTCAAGAGTTGAAGGGAATGCCTGAATGAACAGGTGTGTCTTCAAGAGTTGCAGGAATGCTAATACAGTTGTAAAGGTAAAGGTACCCCTGACCTTTAGGTCCAGTCGTGGACGACTGGGGTTGCAGCGCTCATCTCACTCTATAGGCCGAGGGAGCTGGTGTTTGTCTGCAGACAGCTTCCAGGTCATGTGGCCAGCATGACTAAGCCTCTTCTGGCGAACCAAAGCAGCACACGGAAACGCTGTTTACCTTCCCGCCGGAGCGGTACCTATTTATCTACTTGCACTTTGACGTGCTTTCGAACTGCTAGGTGGGCAGGAGCTGGGACTGAACAATGGGAGCTCACCCCATCGCAGGGATTTGAACCACCAACCTTCCAATCAGCAAGCCCTAGGCTCAGTGGTTTAGACCACAGCACCACCCTACAATACAGATGAGGCCTCTCATATTTCAGCAGCGAGTGCATTCGACAGCTCTGGTGCCACCAGTGATAAAGTCTTCCTTGGCTTCACCAGAAGCTGATTGTCAACAGGCTATGGTAGGACTACCATGTCAATATCCATTTGTAGATATTTGCAGATACTAATACCCTTATTGGACAACAGAAGGAATCTGGTGCTGATTATCAGATTCAGGTAATCTGATGCAGAGTTGTTCAGGGCTGTATGTAAGTAACAAGACCTTAAAAGTTGGCTCAGTAGTTGATAGAAAGCTACTGCAGGTTCGTAAGAGACTGTGTATAGGAGATGCATCCATTCATATTAGCTTTTTTCCACAGTAAGTAGCCCAATATTAACAGGAAAGTCCATCTCCATTCTATAACTGGAGCCACTGTGCGCAGTTAGTACTGTACATAGGTATTCCATAAATACATAGGTATTCCATAAATACAGGTGAAACACTTTTTGGGTACACTGTGGCGTTCAGGTACACACCTGATCTCCAAACTCATATTTTGCAATTGGCTGCAGCCATTATTCTCTGGACATTATCTTCATATTTGCTGAAATTTCACTGCACTTTCAATGGTATTTCACAACTGACAAGCAATGGCATATTGCATTTTATATTTGGCATTCAACGGAATTTTATTTTATGGGTTTTGAAGTTGGCAGGCAGTGGAATTTAGTCCTTGTTTTCGTAGTTTATTGTCAGCAACCCATTTTTACCAAACTTCATTACGCTACCAACAACTCTCCCAAGCTCACCTGCACACTAGAGAACTGGGTTGCCTGTATATAAGGAAATAGATAATTTATTCACATTGACAATAAGAGCGGCGGACTTGACACCATTTCATAAGGTTGTAACTTCATTAATATAACAATTAAAAGGCGATCCAAATGCAGACCTGTTTTACTCCCCTGAAAGTTGGAATTAACATTGTTGTTTGACCTGTTGGGGGTGTTGGAAGTGGTAACATGCTTGGAAAATTAATGACCACCGAACTGGACAAGTCATATCTGGGGAATGCATTTTCTAAAACTGGAAACTGGAGGGGTAATTTACAATCAATTAGACTGAAGCAGAGCAAGCAGCAAATGGGTTACTTAAGCTTTTGGCATAAACAAGATTTCCTCATATTTTTGAACTAAAAAACAATGAAGCTACACTTGTACCTGCAGATTTGATTCGGTGCTGAAATGTGGTGATATAAGGATGGAAAAGGCTTCATAACAAAATGCTTAGATTCATTTGAGGTACCTTATATATACTATATTTTATTCTTCTTCAGTCTGCAATAAGTGTCTTTGCAGTTAAGAGTTCACATTTTCAACTATTGGATTAAAATCGAATGTAAGGAAGAAATCAGGCAGTCCAAATTGTGTTTGTAGGAGCAAATAGCTAAGGGGTTATCATTAAAGGACACCTAGTCCTTTAAGATGGAGCAGTTAATTCAATCTTATGGCTTTCTGTTAGTTTGGTTTAATGGAAGTAAACCATATGGGGATAAGGCTTAATTCAAATTAGGCTAAATGACATTGTTGTAGAATCTGACTTAGCCAAGCTTTCTATGGTGAGGTCAGTTCTATTTAAATTTTCCCATGGGTTTGAACGCTACTTATAAAATCATTTTAAGCACCCCTTTAGGAGATTTTAAACTCTTTTTTTTTTCATTTCCAGAAAATCACTATCCCTGTCTTAAAGGACCACTATGGGGAGCAGGGAGAAATCTTTCACCATGAAACACTCCATTTCCAGACAAGATTCAGTGGAAGAGTTGCAGGGTCTTAGTTGCTATGTGCTAGGATGGATAAATCTGTCCATTTTGGTTTCTCTCTGATTTTTATTATTCTAATATTAAATTCTCTACATTTCCACATAATTTTGCATTTATTTTTTGCGTCCCTATGAAAATTCACCAATATCTTAGTGCCAATTTCTCCTTTTTTTAAAAAAATCAGCCTTTTTATGGTCCAATTGTTATGACCATACCCTGGGACTCTGGTATTAATTCCCAGAAAACATAGATTAGGTCCCAGAGAATGAGATTGGATATTCTGGTACTCATACTTGTTCAAATCCTGTTTTTAAGCAGATGCTCAAAACAAAACCCATTTATAATGCCCCATTTCACATTGGTGTATGTGTACAGTGCCTCACTTGTAAATTCTAATCTTCTTGGGCAACCCCAGTGTCAAAAATGAGCCTTTCAGCAGTTGCCATGGCCCCCCAGCACTTTGGTAGGGTGCACTTGCGGTCACACATGGGTGTACCAAACAGGAGCAGTGAGCAGCCATTTAACATTCCCCACAATGCCCAGGGAAATATAAAATAGTGACATCCTGGCAGCCCCTCATTTCCACTAAGTTAGCACAGTTCAAAGAGGGCAGCGAGAAAGCAGGAGTCCTTTCAGGCAGCGCTTTGTCAATAGTCATGCTGAATGAAAATGTAAGTTAGCAGTTAAGGGTGTTTGCTAAATCCAAGAAGGTAGGTACCCCAGATCTAAAAGTCTTCCAATGTCAGCTGGTAGACATTAGATCTAGCATATCTAGCAGCTCAGATATGGCACAGTTGTCAGGGGCAGAGCTACCTGCAGGGGCTCGGCTAGCTGCCCACCTTGTGAGCGTCCTTAGCCGCCCGCCGCCCGTGCGGCGAACATGGGGGGGGGGCGCTGCTAGCTGCCCATGCGGGGAGCGTCCCTAGCCGACTCCCACAAGCATGGGGGCGCTGCTTGCCGCCTGTGCAGCAAGCTTCCCTTGCTGCCTGCACGGTGAGCGTCAGGAGGGGCACTGCTAGCCGCCCATGCAACAAGCATTGAGGGGGGGGGCTCCGCTAGCCACCCATGGCAGCATTGTCCCTAGCGGCCTCCCACCCACACAGGGAGCATCCCGGGACACCGCCCACACAGCAAGCAGGGCGGCAGCACGGCGATGTCACCCGCTCTCACGGCTGACACCCGGTACACACCACAACCCGACACCCGCCTTCCTCCGCCAGCGACAGTTGTATTAATTAATAAGCAAACCAGCTTGCAGAAATCTGCAGGAGACAGAGTTGGGTCCTCCAGGAATGGGAGACAAATTCAGTTCACATATAAAGGGAAACCTATCCAATTTGCACTTTCTGAATCAATCTGCAAACCAAAATACAGACATCCTTCAGAATTCCCACTGATCCGAACTTTTCAGTGCCATTCTCCATTCAAATAACATGTACAAAAATGCAGATATCAGAGTGTACATAATGATGCAGCTATTAGTGAAAACAAGCTTTATATTAGGGGAAATGGTAAGATTCGGTATATTCGGCAAAATTACACACAAAATTGTGCTTATTGGGAGAATTTTGGATGAAAATGCTGGTGAATTTTCATGAAGACTTTATTTTTCAAACTAACAAACAAACACCTGCAAACTGATGTAGAAATGTGGAGAACTAAAGGTAAAATTAGAAACTGAGAGAAACAGATTTACAGATTCATCCATCTGTAGCCCTCAGTCCTTTTCATGCCTCTGAAAAACTGGCCCGTGCATATGAGTAGTAGCATTGCTTAGGAAGCTGGGATAATGGTGAAACTGGCTAAATAAAGGCAGAATCTGAAAATTATAGTTGGAGTGTACAGATTAGCCTTACAATTAGATGATTTTCCTCGAAAGTGGGAGTGCTAGCAGGGATAACAATACTGTTGTGGCACAGCAAAGGCTTCTCAGGATTAATTCTATTATTTCCCATTCTGTCATGTCATGAAGCAAGGGTGCTGGACAAGACGAACAATTAGATTGCTTCCAGTTTCTCTGATTTATTGTTTACAAAGCACATTCTCAGTTAACAGATCAATTTTTGGAGAAAAGCATAAACCTCTCTTCTGGGATATTCCCTTACTTTGCAATCCTGCAGTAGTTTTACAATGGCACAATTGAGCTTCAATTGACGATATTCTCTCTCCCAAGTCATGCTAGCCAACATGTGGTCAGGGTTTTGCAGGATCTTACACCTTGTTTAATTTACAGGTCCCCGAGGACCATGCACTATGGTTGTATTCAGATGCAATGTTCTATGATCCTCCAAACCATAGTTTGGAGAACAGGGAACACATTGTGTGCACATGCACTCACTTCTCTAATCCTGCTCCTCCTTCCAACACTTTTGGCTTAATGGAACAGTTCCTGCTTTGTAAGATGAGTAGGTAGATCAGGAAAGAGGGATTTTAATTCCGTTCCTCCTATGGACTTTCTCCAGTGTAAATTACCTCCTCTACCATTAAAAAGAAAAGAAAAGTCCAGCCCACTAATAAAAGATCTCGGCATAAAAATACAGGAACAGCATTTACAATGGTACCTCGGTTTACGAACTTAAATCTGTTCCAGAAGTCCGTTCTGAAACTGAAACCGTTCTTAAACCAAGGTGCGCTTTCCCTAACGAGGCCTCCCACCGCCGGTGCCCTTCTACCATTCGGATTCCGTTACTAGACCGAGGCAAAGTTCTCAAACTGGGACGGTTTTGCGGAGTTTGTATACTGAATTGTTCTTAAACAGGACTGCTCTTAAACAGGTACCACTGTATTAAACTCCCTCTCTCAGGACACCACTTCCCCAGTTCTCCTACAAGAAGCTGTTCTGGGGCTCCTAGTTAAGTATACAAAAAGTTGGTGGGCGTCCTGTGCACAGATATTCCACGTCTCGTTCCACTGCAAGATAGTGCAGCTATAGAGTGAAGACCCATTAATCAGGCTGCAAATGAGAAATGAAAGGAGGTTTTTTCCAGATGTCCACTACTGAATACTAAAAGTAAATCTGTTTTAGTATTAGTGCAGGAAGGAGGGGAACAGATATAGTTATCCTGCTATGCTCAGTGGCATGGTACTCCTGGGATCAAAGAGAGATATGTATTGCTTTGTTCCTTTAATGAAAAATTCAAGTAATAAAACTACCTCCCTACCACTTACTGTTCTTGGGGTAGGGAAAATACCAGAGTTAAAGGCATTAACTGTATTTCAAATTTCACATTATTATTATCACACATTAGCAATTATTTCAAATGATCATTGTATACATAAAGCGCTGAAATGATGTATTTAGTGTTTCCTCTGTAAGTGTAATTAAGGTTTTATGCGCTTGATATCAAGGCTGAACTATAAATTTTATTTCGTGCTTTTACAGATGGAGGAGTCCATTGTCCTTGGGGTACATGTGTAATTGTCATTAATTCCAACAACAGGAGTATAAATCTCCCTCATTTCTTCTGTGTGCATAGATTATAAAGTATCTCTCGCAATATGGAATTCCAGGACTACACTTTGCTGGGAAGCCCTGTATAAAGATTAGGTAGAGATGTTGTCTGACTTTTTAACCATCTTGGTGAAATCTATTAGAGGCTCCAGAATGATTTCTTATGTCACAGGGAATGCAGTTATTCAAAATGGCTGCTGTATCTGACCTAAAAGACTCCCCCCATCTGTTGACAAATGGGCCTAATATTGACGTTGTGAAATTGTGCCTCCAATAAAATCAACTTTGGGACTACTTAGTGTGAATGTATTTTTCCAGTATTCTGAACCTAACTGATGGCAACGTTTGGGGTTCACAAAGGTTTTATATCTAGGGGAGAAAGTGTTCAGTTATATTGCCTTCCCATGCAGCTTGTTGGGATGGTTCACTAACTTGAGCCATGTGGCGCTCTAAGCTCTGATTTCACTTCTCTAGTTATCGTGAGATGCGTTGACGTTTCCATTTTGTGCAGCTTGACCTCTGGGTGCCTGGTGAATGCTTACTTATACCATCTGAGAGAGAGTTGGACCAGAGAGTCAGGGCGGTCTAGTGGTTAGAACATTGCTCTTCCGCTTGAGAGAACTGGGTTCAAATCCCCACTTGACACTTTATGTATGTATTTATAGAAACATGTATGGACTTCTGGTGCCCGCACACCACTCAGGGTGACTAACAACAATTAACCAATGTTGACACGCCATAAAAGGAAGGGGCTAACCACACCTCGTTGGCTGCAGAATGTCCTTTTTCTAGTCTTCGTCAGCCAAGTTTCCATCATAACTGGGGCAGAGAGATGAGGGTGCCCCTAACTGATGCTTGACCTAAGCTATCTAAGGTGTTAAATGACTTCTCCAACATTTTGTATTGTGTCTAGAAACTTAACTAGTACAGCTCTTGCAGGGCAGGTACAGCCTTGGCCACTCACAAAATTTCAGAGTACCCTATCTCACAGGGTGGATAAGATAATATCCACCAATATGTACAGCATTTTGATATCTTAGTAGAAGGATGGAATGACTGACTGACTGAATGAATGAATAGCTCCCTGCCAACTCTATGGCCATCTTGTGTTGTTTAATCCCTTCCACTAGGGGGCAGTAGCATGCAGCATACTTTTCAGGTCGAAAGTTGGTTGCATATTACAATTAGTACTAACGTTCTGTCTCAGAGTTTACTTGTGCAAAAATATCTGCTATCATGAGCAATCTATTTGTGTGAGAAGTGTCACGTTGTGAAATTACTCATGGAAAATTGAGCGGTTATTCAGACACACGCATGCACACGCACACATGCGTGCGCGCGCACACACACACACACACACACACACACACAACACACACACATAATGTTTATTGACTCTGCCCTGCACAAGGAAGTACTGTAAATACTGTGATTTACAGTGATTCATACAGTGGCACCTCTGGTTACAAACTTAATTCGTTCCGGAGGTCCGTTCTTAAGTTGAAACCGTTCTTATCCTGAGGCGCACTTTCAGTAATGGTGCCTCCTGCTGTGCGCGCACACAAAGTTTGCAACCGGGAGCAACTACTTCTGGGTGAGCGTAGCTCATAACCCAAAGCATTCGTAACCAGAGGTATCACTGTACATTGGTAACCTCAAGGCTGGAGTGCTACAATGCACTCTGTATGGGGCTGCCTTGGAGGCTGGTCTGGAAGCTACAGGTGGTACAAAACGTGGTAGCACAGTTGTTGTGTGGTGTAGCCTGCCAGGAACACTTCCCACCTGTACTGAGATGACTTCACTATCTGCCTGTTGGCTGCTGAGCCAGATCTGAGCTTCTTGTATTGACACAGAAAGCTCTCAACAGCTTAGGGCCTAGCTGCTTGGCAGAGTGCCTGCTCCCTTATAGAGCTGCCTATTATTTTATATCTTTTGGCGTTGCCACATCTTCCTGTGGCAATGTGGGAGAGCGCTTTCTCAGCTAAAGTGCTGCAAGTTTAGAATTTCCTCCCCTCTCAAATAAGAATGGCACTGACTATCATGTGTATTGACTGCCAGTTTAAAATCTACCTATTTGTCCAGGTGTTTGGATGTGTGGTTGCTGCTAATGAAATTTGACAACTTTTATTGCCGTTTACTTTTTATAGTGTGTGTGTGTGTGTGTGTGTGCGCGCGCGCGTGTGTGTGTGTGTTAAATGCTTTAACGTTGCAACCTGCTATGGGATGCCTTTTTGGTTATGAAGAACAGGCTATGCATATTTTAAAGAAAAATATTTTTCAAAGGCCCATTTTCCCGCAGTAGTATCTGGGATTGGTAAAGAGACTAAATTTGTGCAATTGACCTGAGAGATGCAATAAGGAGCTTTCAAATATTATGCCCGCAGGGCTTTTGGGAGAGCCTTTCTATATCAAATGCGAAGGCAAACATGCTGATGCAATTCTATTAAATGCACAGTGTTCTTCATACTTCCCATCCAGCAATTTTTAGTCAGAGCAGTGCTCCCACAAGGCAAGCATGACTATTGCTAATTTGCACATAAACAGAGGTACAGATTATTCCCATATGCAAGCGCACTCACCTGAATGAAAATCATAATGCACAAAGCATCCCCAAGGGATCTTTGAGAAGTGTGGATGCAAATTGTTTGCAGTGTCCTCATAGGTACTATATTGAGCCTAGCAACTTCCACATACGTTCTTAAGGAGTAAATCCTGTTGATTATAATGACTCATTCCCAAGCAAGTGTGTACAACATGTCTGAAAGCGCATCTGCACAGTGCTTGACAGTGTGCAGGTAGTCACATATGTTGCATATCTTGACTCCTTTTGCACTAGAGGCTCCAGCCTGCACTAGCCCCCGTCAGGATCAGTGCAGATGGCATAGCCTGTATAGCTGGTTTTCTGTAGCTCATTCACCCAGGTGCAATGGCTGTTGCCTTGCTGACATGATATATTCCACCCAAAGCATGCAAAAAGCTGTCAAAACCCTGAAATGAATTGGGCCGGGTGTCAGGAAACAACCCTGCTGCTTTATACCACTTTCCACCCCAAAAAAGTTTCAACTGCTCATTAAGGTAGCAACCCTGCATCGTGTGCCCCTTGTGCAAGTCTCATTGACCCCAGGAGGATTTATGCAGATGTGACTAGTCACACTGGTAGTCTTGAGGGGTCTGCTTCATTGTGTGTTAAAAGCAAGAGGAGTCTGCCAGAAGTTTTCAGTAGGCCCTGGATCTGGCCCTGAGCTACCAGCCAAAAGTGCAGTCATCCTTTCAGATATTTCATTTTCCTAATGTGCTGTGAAATATGCGGAACCAGGGACTGTGTGGGCCGAGCATTTTCACATCCTGCAGCCTTAATGTAAACAGCATGTGGCAGATGGAGGGTTGAGTGTGGAAACTAATGTAGAGCTATTTCACCTAATACAAGCCCGCTTTCCCCCCTTCAGTCTGGAAGAGAAACATGAGACGCTGATGTCCATCTCTCCCCAGGCTAAGTGCAATTTCTATTCAGTTTTAACACCCCACTCCTTTCTCCTGCTTTGCTAAATGATATACCAGAAGGTAAATTTTATCATGTAAATTTTCAACAGTTATACAGAGATCACTAAATCATGGGCAGATGTGATTTTTTTTTTTGCAGAAGATGTCTGTTTCAGAAAATTGCTCCAAAAATGGAAAGGGAAGTTGATTGTAGGCCAGGCCAGAGTACTACGTAAGGCATGAATACACTATTAGGCTGAAATCCTGTACATAATTGCCTGGAACGAAGTCTCATTAAACTCAATGGGGCTTACTTCCAAGTAGACATAGGATTACGCTGTACCAGAGCTGAGCACGGCTGTGGCGAGGAAGGAATGCATGGCCAAAGCAGTCATCTGTGGCTTGTAAATCCTAGCTTAGGAAGCCATGGGAAAAGGTTTAAATTTAGCCTATGTATTCTAGTTTCTAGTGCTACACATTTCATGTGCAGAGCTAGGAAGACAGGAACAGCTGTGCAGTCTCAGCGCATGGGTGAGATGAGGCTTCTGAATCTGTTATAAACCGGGGGATATTTTGAGACATGCTGGATTTGTACAAACAAGGGATGGGTCCACCAGACTGTTGTCACTTAGAATCTGAAAGTTGGCAGAGCAGCTGTAAAACTGATTGTCAGGGGAATCAGACAAATTTGTGAATAAGGCAAATCCATGGAGGATAAGCTTCTCAGTGTCTGTTATGATGGTGATGTTTTCCTTCCACATTATACCTGGGAATCGCAGGTGAGGAGAGCGCTGTTGCGCTCAGATCCTGCCTGAGGATCTTCCCTCGGGCATCTGGTTGGTCATTGTGAGAACAGGATACTAGACTAGATGGGGGGCCACTGGCCACAGAACTCTTCTTAAGTTCTTAAATCATGCAGCGGCGGGGCGGGGGGGGGCCTCATACAGCAATTTATTTTGATGAAATAAAAATACTGCTTCTTTTTGAAGCTACACAGAAAGAGGTGGAAAACACCTGGCAGGATGCACAATTGGGACACCTTAAGATTTGGGGTGAGGTCAGGGGCTGTAGGTTACCTTCCTGCTTACAACAGTACAGGTGCACATCTGTTGGCCTCTGTTCATCACTGAAGTGAATGGAGGATGTTTTGTGAACAAAGCAGTTGCAGATGTGCATTGAAGGCCCAGCACCTGCCAGACTTGATGTCTAAATGCAAGAGTGGGTGTTTTGATTGCAAGGAAATTTATCTTTTCATGAAAGAGCTTTTCTTCCCAAACCAACTGTTCCCAATCTTGTTACTTTCTCAGTTCATGTGTAGCCATTTGACTTATTTTAATTTGCAAATGGCGGCAAGCTAAGGTTTAGACACCATGTGAACAGCAGGGGTGGGGAATGCTCAGGCCAAGGTGCCAAATGCAGCCTTCTCTATCCAGACTTCAGCACTCTGCCTAGACTAAGGCTGGATCTACATTGATCTGTAAAAACGCTATTGAAAATAATGTTATCCATCATTATATACTGCTCAATGCATTTTTCCATTGCCAGTGACTCGCAGCTCTGCAATGCCCTCTGGTGTCACTTTTTTTTAAAAAAAATTAATTCTTTATTGATTAAAAATTTACATATCTATACAAACATTATATGCCATCTCTTTACATATGAAGAAAAAGAAAATTATGTAGAGAATAGAAAATTTCTAAAGGAACAAAAAAGAGGAAAAGAAAAAAAATAAAGAAATAACAAAGATACGAAGTATAAAAAAATCAAAAGAGGAAAAGAAAAGACAAGACAACATTATTTACACACAATAAAAGTGCTCATCCTTCCCATCCTTCTCATTACAGTGATACCTCGGGTTACATACACTTCAGGTTACATACGCTTCAGGTTACAGACTCCACTAACCAAGAAATAGTACCTCGGGTTAAGAACTTTGTTTCAGGATAAGAACAGAAATTGTGCTCCGGCAGCACAGCAGCAGCAAGAGGCCCCATTAGCTAAAGTGGTACCTCAGGTTAAGAACAGTTTCAGGTTAAGAACGGACCTCCAGAACGAATTAAGTACTTAACCCGAGGTACCACTGTATACTGTAATATAAACATTCTTTTTTAACACAGATTTGTGTTGTATAATATAATTTATTTCTACTTTGTATATATTCCTCTAATCGTTTTCTTTACAAATATCACTCAATTTCTGCTAATATGGAATTATTTGTACAATAAAGTTATACATAGTTCTTGAATATTATCCATTCTCTAGTTGTTTTTTGTTTTGATGTTCCTCTGATCCTGTCAGTTTTGCTAATTGTAGATATTCTAACATGAGTATCTGCCAGTCAGTAATCTCTGGAAGCATGTCATTCTTCCAGTTCCTTGCTACAAGGATTCTAGTTGCTGTTAGACCATACATAAACAATGTTCTTATTTCTTTTTTAATTTCTGGTGGTGTCAGGGGTTTAGGAGCAGAAGCACGGGCAAGGGAGGAAACAGAGAGCGAAGGGGAGGAGGCAGAAGAAAAGATGAGTGACGACGACGACCCGAGATCTCCTAGTCTTTCCAGTGAATCAGAGGATTCACAGAAAGGAGCACCAGTGGCGAGGGCAAGGGGGGAGTCTAGGGGGGCACCCCAGGAAGACAGAGCCAGAGAGGACTCAGGGGGGAGCAGCTGGAAATCGGGACCAGCGTCACCGCCAGGAAGCAGGGAAGAGGAAGGGAGCCAGGGGGGAAGCGCTGGCAGCTCACCACAGGAGGGAGGACATGAGTCAGGAGTGGCCACACCTCCACAGGAGGGAGGACATGAGTCGGGGATGGCCACACCTCCATCGGGGAGCGAAGAAACGGTTGAGAGGAAAGTGGAAGGTTGGGCGCGCGCGCCAAGTTCAAATGCAGAGGAAGGCGGCGCAGTAAGCAGCCCCGAAAGAGAGCCAGGTCCTAAAGCCCGGCGCAAGGAGGCAGGAGGGTCTGGGTCAGCGTCAGAAGAATCCCGGAAGGAAGAAGCCCCGGGGGGTAGAGGGACCCAGAGGAGGACAGTCAGGAGGAAAAGGTGGAGCAAGGCTAGGATATTAAGTTGGTGCACACAGGGCGGAGACTCAGACGGAGCTTCGCCGACCTAGCTACTAGGCGTAGAGTTGCGCGCAGCAGCGTGAGAATGGAAACTGTAATTCAATAAAGACTTTTACTTAATGACCGCTGGCTAGCGTGATCCTCTGTGAGCTAGGATCTTCAAGCAGCTCTGACAGTAAGCTCCGTCTCTACTTGTGGGCATCTACAGCCTCGAGGAGGGGAGAGACACAGGTGCCTACTAGCAAGCTCACGAACGGCAGACGACATGACGGCTGAGCAGCAGATAGAGGAACTCAGAAACGCGGTGGCACAACTGAACGCCGAGGCTCTAGCATCCAGGAAGAGGGAGGAGGAAGCAGCCGCAGCCTGCAGGGATCTCCAGGTCAGGTTAGACGTGCTGACAAAGCAGACACCCCGGCAGGAGGGCATTGGGTTGGCGAGACGGACAGGCGGGCTGGTCTCTCACTTCGATGGGAACCTGCAACAGTATCCCAACTTTAGAGCCGACGTACTGTGCGCACTGCAACTGCTGCATAAAGACTTTAGAGATGAACAAGAGAGAGTGGGGTTCATCATGTCCCATCTGCATGGGGATGCGAGAGCATGGCTACGCAATTTATGGAGAGATAAGGATCCGGCGCTACAGAATGCAGATGCCTTTATTAAAGCAATGGATGGGTGTTTTTTATCAAGTATTGACGTGGATCTTGCACGGAAGGAGGTGCATGGGCTGAGACAAGGGAGGGCCAGCGTCAGGCAGTACCATGCCCGCTTTTTCGCCTTGGTCAGTGCCCTGGAATGGGACAGAGATTCGGCTCCTGTAAGAGACCTCTTTTGGGAGGGGCTGCATAACTCGATTAAAGATGAGATCGCCAGGGGGGAGAGACCCCGAACCACCCAGGAGATCGTTCAGAGGGCACTGGCAGTGGGGGTGAGGCTGGAAGGACGTCCGTGGAACAGGGACGAAGGGCGTGGAGGGCGCGAACCAGCCGGGGGCCCCTCCTTCTTTCCCAGGGAAGCAGCGCGGGCGCAATCCACGCCTCCGCCAGGAGGAGGAGCCGAAC
Source organism: Podarcis liolepis (assembly GCF_965112155.1). Taxonomy (NCBI): domain Eukaryota; kingdom Metazoa; phylum Chordata; class Lepidosauria; order Squamata; family Lacertidae; genus Podarcis; species Podarcis liolepis. Next base: position 90,616,381 of record NC_139557.1, on the reverse strand, counting down.
CTATGGAGGTGGGAGGTGCAAGGGCTCAGTCAGCAACCAGAGCCCTAGCACCAGCAGCAGTGAAAGCGAAGCCTCCTAGAGGGAACAGGAAGTGTTACGTCTGTGAGGAGCCAGGGCATATGGCGAAAGAGTGTCCCCAGAGGCCCCACAAGCTCACTGCAGCCTCAGCAATGGTGACTGCAGCAACACAGCAAGGAGGACCACAGCAGGGAAACGAGGCTGTCTGGCTGGAGGAAGAGGCACTGGGGCCCAGCCAGACGTGTTAGTGACGCAGTCCCCAGCGATTTTACAGCCCGTGAACCCCCTCCCGCCCAAACCAGTAGTGAGGCTCACAGCGTCTCTCCAACTGCCCAATGGAATCACCATGGACGTGCCAATCACCATTGACTCAGGCAGCAATGCGGACTTTATAGGGCAGGACTTTGTCGACAGGCACGCTGTGCAGTTGCTGCCGGCCACACTGCCCCTGCAGGTTGTCACGGTGGATGGCAGGGAGCTGCTCGGGGGGCAAGTGGTGAAGCAGACGCCACCAATGGTGATGCGACTTGGGAATCACAGAGAAATCATCAGCTTCAACGTCACTCGACTATCTGACACGCCCATTGTATTGGGCATGAGTTGGCTGGACAAGCACAGCCCAGCGATGGCTTGGTACCAGAGGCAGCTGACCTTCGGCTCTTCCTTTTGTGCTGAACACTGCATCGTGCCCAGGCAGGAAGGAGAGGAAGAGGAGTCACAGCTGCTGCTAGGCACGCTGCAAGCGATTCCACACAAGTACGCTGAATTTTTGGAAGTTTTCTGCGAGAAGGAGGCAGACAGGCTACCCCCTCACAGACCATATGACTGCAAAATTGACCTGCTGCCGGGGGCGGCGCTGCCTAAAGGGAAACTGTATTCCATGTCAGAGGACGAACTGCAGGAACTCAAAGAGTTCATTGACCATAATTTGCAACGCGGCTTCATCCGGGAGTCCGGGGCAGTGGGGGGCAGTCCCGTATTCTTTGTTAAGAAGCGGGACACGCCCCAGAAAAGACTGGTAGTGGATTACAGGATTTTGAACAGTCTGACTAGGCCATCGGACTTCCCCATGCCCCGTATTGACGACCTCCTCGCAAAGGTACGGAAGGGCAGAGTGTTCACCAAGTTGGACCTGCGGGGGGCGTACAACCTCATTCGCATGCGGGAAGGAGATGAGTGGAAGACAGCCATGTTCACGCCACTGGGGACCTACGAATATAGAGTTATGCCTTTTGGATTGCAAAATGGCTCCCACGTTTTTCAAGCGTTTATGCATCACGTGTTGGCGGGACTTCTCTACAAGACGTGCGTCTGTTTCTTAGATGACATCCTGATCTTTTCGGAGTCGCAGCAGGAGCATGACGGACACGTCAAGGAAGTGCTGAGCAGGCTAAAGCAACATAGGCTCTACGCCAAGCTGGAGAAGTGCCAATTTGACGTGCCGGAGGTGGATTTTCTGGGCTACAAGCTGTCTGACAAGGGGCTCGCCATGGACAGCACCAAGGTTCGAGCGGTGTTGGATTGGAAGAGTCCGCGCAACCGGAAGGAGGTCCAACGGTTTGTCGGCTTTGCGAACTTCTATCGCAAGTTTATCAAGGGCTTCGCGATGCAGACAGCGGCCATCACTGACACGCTTAGCTCCAAGAAGAAGAAGTTCGTTTGGACAGCGCAGGCGGAGCAGTCCTTTCAGGCGCTCAAGCGTCTCTTCGCGTCGGAAGAGCAGCTGCTTCATGTCAACCCCAGCAAGCCGATGAGGGTGGAGACAGACGCCTCGGACAGAGCCGTGGGGGCGGTCCTGTTGCAGAAAGACCCGCAGGGGGTGTGGCGACCGGGAGCGTTTTACTCCAGGAAGCTCAGCAAGTCCGAACAGAACTACACCATCTGGGACAGGGAGTTGCTGGCCATTCACGCAGCGTTCAAGGCGTGGAGGCACTTTCTGATCGGCGCCAAGCACACGGTGCAGGTTTGCACGGACCACAAGAATCTAGAGCACTGGCGCACGGCACAGTTCCTGAACCAGAGGCAGATACGTTGGGCTGAGTTCTTTGCAAACTTCGACTTCCGAATAGAGTATGTCCCGGGGGACACCAACATCATGGCAGACGCTCTCTCCCGTAAGCCACAGTATCTGGAGGACGCAACGCCAGCGGCCGCCATGCACATCTTCGCACCAGCAGTGTGGGCGTGCGCCGCGGCGACCGTGGACCTAGAGGCGGTGCGACGTGCGTTGCAGGAGGACTCCTTCGCACAAGCAAAGATGGCAGAGGTGCAAAGGGGCAAGGCAGCGGCCGACGGTTTCCGGCTACGAGATGGATTGCTCATCCGAAAAGGGGCCATCTACGTGCCGGGAGACGAACTTCGAGCCAAGGTGCTGCAGCAGCTGCACGACGCGCCCACGGCCGGGCACTTTGGCAAGGAGAAGACGGTGGAATTAGTAGCCAGGGATTTCTGGTGGCCTGGAATGAGAGGGGAGGTCGCAGACTACGTGGCGAGGTGCGACACCTGCCAGAGGGCCAAACCAGTGCACAAACCGCCGGCCGGACTGTTGGAACCGCTGCAAACTCCGGTCGAACCTTGGGAAAGGGTGGCTCTGGACTTTGTCACGGATCTGCCCAGCTCAAGGGGCAAGACGGCAGTGCTGGTGGTGGTGGACCTGTTTTCCAAGATGGCGCATTTCATTCCGTGTGCGAAGGTGGCCACGGCGGAGCAAACCGCCAAACTGTTCATAGACCACGTGTTCAAGGTTCATGGTCTGCCACGGTCTATTCTGTCCGACCGGGGGCGGCAGTTCATCTCGAATTTCTGGCAGAAGCTGATGGGCTTCCTGAACGTCAAGATCAACCTGGCGTCGGCGAGACACCCGCAGACCAACGGGCAAGCGGAGCGGGTCAATGCCATCATGCAGCAGTACCTGAGATGTTATGCAAATCAACAGCCTGCGACGTGGGTGGATTACCTACCGCTTGCCGAGTTCGCCTACAACAACACGAAGCACGTGTCCACGGGGGTCACGCCGTTCTTCGCCAACAACGGGAGGCACCCCAGAACCTTCCCGGGACTGGAAAGAATGGGGGAGGGGGAGCCGCAGACAGCAGATGCGTTCGCGTCGGAGCTGCAGGAGGTCCACGATCAGCTGAGGCGCCACCTGGAGCTGGCCAAGCACGCATACAAGGTACAAGCAGACAAGCACAGAAGGGTTGGAGAAGAGCTCCACGTGGGAGACTGGGTTTGGTTAGCAGCCCACGCAGTGCCGGCCAGGTCGTTGGCCAAGAAGAAACTAGGGCATAAGCAACTGGGGCCCTACCAAGTCGAAGAGCAGGTCAACCCGGTAGCTTTCAGACTGGCACTTCCGGAGGGTTCCAGAATGCATCCGGTATTCCACAGATCGGTGCTCACTCCCTACAAGGCACCGCACAGGTTCCAGGAACCCGGAACAGCGCCGAGTCCGGTCAGAGACAGAACAGGGCACGCGGAAGTGGCACAGAAGGAGCGCATCAACGAAGTCACTGAGATTTTGGACTCCAGATGGGGGGAAGAGGGGGTAGAATACTTTCTCGCCAAGGAGGGCACCCCGGCCAGTGCGAACAGCTGGGTGCCGGGCTACGCCTTGGACGAACCTCTCCTCAAAGACGAGTTTCATGCCCTCTTTCCCCATAGACCTATGCCAGCAGAATATTTTGACGACTGGCTTTTCACGCCCACACTTTCGGCCAGCACTTTCCGGGGGTTCGACTCGGACGAGGACCCGACACAAGACGTCCGTTCCCCGGAGGGGTCACCCTCGGGATCTGCATCAGAACCCTCGTATTGGTGGGACGATAGGCCAGAGGAGCAGTGGCGCAGACGGTGGCTGGAAGGCCCAGGACGAGCAACACCGACAGGAGGAAGTGAGGGAGAGACGGACATGGACGTTTTCGGGGACGACCCTGGTTTCGAGCACGGCGGCACAGAGATGGAAGCGGAGGTGACTGTCGTCGACGAGAGCGGGGAGGAAGACCCGGGAGACTTCAGATGGAGGCCTGCCACGGGAAGCGACCGATACCCGACGTTCGTCCCTTTGCAACAGCAGCCCCCAGCTCCAGCACCGGAAGGAGGGGAGGGGGGAATGGGGGGCTTCGAGGGGGGGATGGATGTCAGGGGTTTAGGAGCAGAAGCACGGGCAAGGGAGGAAACAGAGAGTGAAGGGGAGGAGGCAGAAGAAAAGATGAGTGACGACGACGACCCGAGATCTCCTAGTCTTTCCAGTGAATCAGAGGATTCACAGAAAGGAGCACCAGTGGCGAGGGCAAGGGGGGAGTCTAGGGGGGCACCCCAGGAAGACAGAGCCAGAGAGGACTCAGGGGGGAGCAGCTGGAAATCGGGACCAGCGTCACCGCCAGGAAGCAGGGAAGAGGAAGGGAGCCAGGGGGGAAGCGCTGGCAGCTCACCACAGGAGGGAGGACATGAGTCAGGAGTGGCCACACCTCCACAGGAGGGAGGACATGAGTCGGGGATGGCCACACCTCCATCGGGGAGCGAAGAAACGGTTGAGAGGAAAGTGGAAGGTTGGGCGCGCGCGCCAAGTTCAAATGCAGAGGAAGGCGGCGCAGTAAGCAGCCCCGAAAGAGAGCCAGGTCCTAAAGCCCGGCGCAAGGAGGCAGGAGGGTCTGGGTCAGCGTCAGAAGAATCCCGGAAGGAAGAAGCCCCGGGGGGTAGAGGGACCCAGAGGAGGACAGTCAGGAGGAAAAGGTGGAGCAAGGCTAGGATATTAAGTTGGTGCACACAGGGCGGAGACTCAGACGGAGCTTCGCCGACCTAGCTACTAGGCGTAGAGTTGCGCGCAGCAGCGTGAGAATGGAAACTGTAATTCAATAAAGACTTTTACTTAATGACCGCTGGCTAGCGTGATCCTCTGTGAGCTAGGATCTTCAAGCAGCTCTGACAGGTGGTAACATTTCTAACGTTATAACTGACCAGTGTAGATTAGTCCCAAGCCTCCCTGTGCCCCAGGCCACACTTCCTACCAGCCCTCCACCACTCCTTCTTTGAGTGCTTTTGTCTGTCTCAGATGTGCCCTCTCTTGCTTGCCCGAGTGGAGAAAGGAGGGAGATGCATATGGAGTGTGTGCATGTGGAAATAACTGGATTTTGCGTGGCTGAAATGCAGCCAGTAAGGCAAAGGTAAGAATCATAGAATTGTAGAGTTGGAAAGGACAATCTAGTCTAGTCCACGGTAATGCAAGAATCTTTTTGACAGCCAGTGTGGTGTAGTGGTTAAGAGTAGTAGTCTCGTAATCTGGGGAACTGGGTTCGCGTCTCCGCTCCTCCACATGCAGCTGATGGGTGGCCTTGGGTTAGTCACACTTCTCTGAAGTCTCTCAGCCCCACTCACCTCACAGAGTGTTTGTTGTGGGGAAGGTAGGGAAAGGAGAATGTTAGCCGCTTTGAGACTCCTTCCGGTAGTGATAAAGCGGAATATCAAATCCAAACTCTTCTTCTTCTTTTCTTTTTGCCCAACATGGGCCTCAGACCCACGACCCTGAGATTAAGAGTCTCATATTCTACCAACTGAGCAGAGTCACACATCCAACGCCCTTCCCATGTTTGGCTCTGCCCCCCACCCACTTTCACCTCTGCCCCCATCTACCACTAGCATGCGAACCTCAAAAGGATGTTGATGGGGGAATGTGGCCCTTCTGCTGATGGTGGTTCTCCATCCCTGGTTCACGTTGACAGATTGATTATGCAGACCAATCTGAACAGAGGGAAAAGGCATTTTCAGCTATATCCTCTATCCTGCCAGTTCCTCTTCCCTCTGTAGCCTGCCTGATTAACATTGGCATAAGCGACCTCATACTCCCCATATCAGAATTGGTCCCTGCATTATGTGCTGTCTGTTCCACAGTTAATTTGTCAACTACTGAAACCGTCCAGCTTTCCCATGACAGATATTTTAATTCCCCCAAGGCCCTCTTCACTGTGTGTGTGTGTGTGTGTGTGTGTGTTTGTTGTAACACACTGGATTATGCTCAGGTATCTTTTCTAGCTTGTTAACGCTTTACTAATTGACTGAAAACCACTTCTCAGCTTGTGGTGTTTGTTTATAAAGCAGGGGCTCAATTAAACGCCAGGCCTAATGCAGACAATATAACACCCCTGAGTGCCATTCTCAGCTACACTGTTGCATAGCGTTTTATGGAAATATGTAAAGTGTTATTATGGCACTCAGGTCTTTTCTATAATACCTTATCATAACATCCCCTTTCTTAATAAAATATGCTCCTTCCCCACCCCCTACTTCTGGATATGCTGGTGCAAATTCTTGCTTTTTTCCAGTTGGATTAAACAGGTATCTGGCATAAGCAGCATCTGTTGTTGTTGCTGTCTATGCCAAATGATTACCACTGTGCAGAGCAGTTATCTGGAATAAGTGTATATGGAGGAATATGGTTGCTATTTCTGTTTCTCTTGCAGTGAATGCAGTCTCCTATACTACGCAAACACTGACCACTGCACTACCTACCTTAATACCTCAAACAAAGAGTGGCATATAAATTTAATAAATAATAATAATTCACAAGGGAAAGAACAATTAATCTGATGACTCCAGCTCTCCAGCAGAAGATGAAATATATATCCAGTTCCATCCACCCTTAGAAGGCTAAAATTCTAAGAGCAGGATTCTTGCTTTTGAGTAAAACATGCTGAGGTTCTGGGCCATGAAGGCATAGCAGCTTCTGAGCCACTATGTTGACTGCAACTCTGTTTCTAAATGGCGTGGGCTGAAGCCAACATTTCTTTCCACTTCGGGAAATTTGAGATCAAAACTCCATTTCATATCATTATTAGCCTTCGTAAATCTTAACCTTGGCTACAGCTTTATATCTGATTCCATAGAAGTTGGTCTCTCAAGGCACCTTAACAGATTATGTCTGATGTCACTTTAAAATATCAGGCTTCTGAAAAGGAAATGGATATCTTGCAGATGTCTTGAAGCCTTTTCTCATATCCATTTACTGCATAGTTAATATTGCTCAAAGCATTAGAAGGGGTCTGTGTGTGTGTACTCATATTAACTAGTGGGCCTATTTCTGGCATGCCTTATTTGTGCCAAATTTCTTTGTAATCCATTGACGTTACCTTTCTGAAAAGAGATGCAACCATGTTCTGAATTTGGCCCACACTTCAGCAGGTATTTTTCCTCCACCTTAGAAGCACAGGAGCATAGGAACAGCTTCCTCATACCAAGGCAAACTGTTGGTCCTTCTAGCTCAGTTCTGTCTTCACTGATTGACAACAGCTCTCCAGGGTTTCAGGCGAGAGTCTTTACCTACCCTGCCTGCAGATTCCAGTGGTCACTGAACCCATGATCTTCTACTTGCAAGGCTGATGCTCTACCGCAGAGTATAAAGTTTAAATGCTATCAACTTCGTGTGTCAACTCATTATTCCGCTTGAAAGCTTCTAAGTTTTGGAAATGGAGATGAGATTATTTTTTTTCCAGTTTGATTAAGGATTGTTTTTCCTTTGTGCTACACGCTAATGGTTAATCATATTCAGAAAGTATAGTTGTTTAGACATTATACTTCCAGGTGATTTTTAACTGGCTGCCATTTGCAAATATTAGTACAACTGTTATGTAAATGATCTCAGCATGCAAAAATTCACCTGTATGGTAATTAAATTAAATATGATTAGCTCAGAGCACTAATGAATACTCTCTCATTTTAATTTTTATCCTCAGAACATTTTTGGGGGGAAATTAGCACAGCAAATCACGCTTTCCTTTCTTTACTGCGTCATTTATTTCCTATTTAACCTAGACTAGGGCAGTCTAGCTTTGCATGCCAAGTGGGCTGTACATATCCCTACTAAAGCTAAATAAGCAAGGCAACGGGCTTTGGGAAGGAGTGCAAGGCTCTGGCAAGGTCCTAGAACTCTCCCACCTCCTTCCCAAAGCTGGGAAAGCACTAATTAAGCTTTGGGAAGGAGGCTGGGGGATTTAAGGACCCTTTCAGAGCCCTCATGCCTCCTTTCCAAAGCTCAAGAACCTCGCTTACCCAGCTTTGGGAAGGCAGCCTGTGGTCTGGGGGGGGGCATCAAATGTTGCTGAGGACCAGCAAAAAGGGCTTTGAGGGCTGCAAGTGGACTTCAAGCCATGTGTTGGACTGCCCTAGCCTAGACCATAACTCCGTGACTCTGTGGTGTTAAGCTATGCATCATGCCAATCTCATGGTTTCCCCTCACATGCAGTGGTTATCTTACAGCCAGGTACAGGGAGCCTGGTTCAGAATGGAACCCTTGTGGGTGGGGTTTGGGGTCTTTAACACCTTTGTTCTCCACTACAATCCCAATCTATTGCTGGGGCAGGGGGAACTTTCCCAACCATAATACAGTTGGATGATATCAGGGTTGCACTGCAGTGTGGGCAAATGGTTAAGGACCCCCTCCCAGCAGGATCCTAGTCTGAACTGGCATTCCTCTGCTGACTATTTGTATACATTTAACATCAAACCATATGACTAACATGTTGTGAATATGTGAATTTGTATTGTTTATGTTAATAATGCAAAACATAACCAGTCTCCCGCCCTGCCACCCCAATCTATAAATGGCTGTGGATAATACAAAAAAAGTAGGAATATGTGCAGCATTTTACAGACTAAGGTTCACTGGAAATGCAGCTCATCCCCCTGGAAAATAATGGATAGTCATGTGTTTTTATTTTTTTTTATAGACTTCTTATAATTTCTATTATATCAAAATCTAAAATGTATTGCTGATGTCTCTGGCCCCCTCTTTGTATCTGTTTCAACATTTCATACTTGATTTCTGCTATTTTTTTCTATGCTTGATTATTATTTTTTACCACATTGTGAATAGCTGCTACCTTATGCTAAACCTCAAGTGTAGGCATTGGTCCAAAGGCCTTCGAGTGTGGTGAATTGCTATGCATCAAACATTAATACTGTTTCTTGTATCAATTCTTGGCCTTGGCAAGCATGTCTGAGAGATATTCTTGGTTGTAATTGAAGAAAAGGGAGGATGTGGTCCATTAGACACATTGTTGTATGATGTAAGACCAGGTAAAAATAACAGCCTCTGTCAAGCACATAATGGTGTTCAGAAGAGGTGGGTCCTAACAAGAAAATCCAAAGCTCTGTTTGCTGGTGTTCTGTATTTTACCAACATTAATAAATCAAGCAGAGTATCAACTGAGGGTTTTTAGAAATTCAGAACTAATCCCTGGCTTGCAGCCAAGAAGCATATTGCGTACCTGGTATGAGACAAGCCTTCTTCATATTCCCGTGATTTCATGCTGACAAGAAGTGTGGCAGGTGTTTGCAATAAAGTAGGCTTGTGCTCTGCAAACAATAGCATCATGTGTCCAATAAGATGGAAACAGATGGGGTTCTCCAATGACCTTGTGGGTTATAAATTGGCAATGCGAGAATATGCAAATATGCACCATTTGGACTACATTCCTATACTTGCAGTATTATCAATTAAGTATCTGTTATGTGGCTCCTTTAAGAGAAACAGCTATGATCCAGTAGGCCAGCTCCCAGAGAGAGGACTGCAAGGTGTGGCCTGGCTGCTGCAGGAGTTAGCTTTTACACTGTGCAGGCTCCCAGTCAATAGTCACTTAATTTACCATTAACTCAGTTTGCAATGTTTCAGTACATAAACAGGAGAAGACATCCGTACATAAACAGAAGACAAGGTAGTACCCACTTTTTTCTAAATTCACATATGGGAATTAGTCCCAGGGCACTCAATGGGGATTACACCTGAATAGATATGTATATGAGTGTGTTGTTGTGATATAATGGCTTCCTATCTCTCGCTAGCTAAATGTGCTCTAATGCTGTGCTCTAATTCAGTGGGAGATCCTTTCGTTCCCAGTTAGTAATCATTTTGCCTGTAGAATATAGGGGTGATTTTTGTTATACGCTGTTAGAATCATAGAATCATAGAGTTGGAATAGACCACAAGGGCCATTGAGTCCAACCCCATGCCAAGCAGGAAACACCATCAGAGCACTCCTGACATATGGTTGTCAAGCCTCTGCTTAAAGACCTCCAAAGAAGGAGACGCCACCACACTCCTTGGCAGCAAATTCCACTGTCGAACAGCTCTTACTGTCAGGAAGTTCTTCCTAATGTTTAGGTGGAATCTTCTTTCTTGTAGTTTGGATCCATTGCTCCGTGTCCGCTTCTCTGGAGCAGCAGAAAACAACCTTTCTCCCTCCTCTATGTGACATCCTTTTATATATTTGAACATGGCTATCATATCACCCCTTAACCTCCTCTTCTCCAGGCTAAACATGCCCAGCTGTTAGGATTCTGAGGTTGCAATGCAGAAGTTAGTGATAACCCATACCCCATCCGAGTTCTCAATACCATTAGCTATTCACCAGAAAAGAAAAGAAAGACTTATTCCAATCCACCTCAAGTAAAAACTGCTTCTCAATCTCTGTGGATTCTTTCCCCTCACCCCTATCCTCCAGCCTCCTTCCCACTCACCTTTTTACAGCTGAAGTACAGTAGTAGTTTTACTTAGAGTCCCATTCCTTTGAGAAGAGAAATGAGCCCACTTTAATGCCCTCCACTATTAGAGGGCGGATATCACAACATCCCAGTCAAAACAATTAGCCACGTTCTCTTATATGCCCATTATACTGCGCTATCCAAAGAGAGTTAATTCAACTTTTCCTACCTGGCCACTCAGAGGAAACTTCTGTTAAATACCTTCTTGCTGACAAAGACCCAAATGTCACCAAGCCTGTTGTGAAATTCTGTTTTATGGCAACGAAGACAAGACAGGCTGTGGTGACAGTGACGGTTGGTGAATGAATACTGAATTTAGACACGGTATCACAGTTTGTAGTTGATGAAGTTTTACTTCTAATGTAAATAAGTATATATGAAATTTTCAGTTTTGTGTACTGCTTTTGCACTTTTATGCTGAGGTAGATTTCTGTTGTCTGGTCTTTGACTGTAATAAAGATTGACTGACAGAGAGGAGAAGCTGATACAGGTAGAAACTGGGGCCTTTTAATAGTGGTCTTTCCCTTACCTATAAGTATAATCAGATCCGCCATGTTTCAACGTGCTGGAGGATCTTTTAGTTCAGTCAGAATACCTGTTGATTCTATTTATACCCTGCCTTTCAACCAAAACTGGTTCCCAGGGGGCTTACAAAAGTAAAACAAGCCAACATAGCAGATGAAAAATACATTATATATTTTAAAGTTATTTTTCATTTAAAGCATATGCATCCCCCCCTCTGCTGCTCAGAGGAAAGGTTTCAGGAGAGGAAAACAACAGGGAAGAAAGCAAGCAGCCGGCAACAATAAAGCACAATTTTGAAATACTGTCTAAACCTGGAATTCTCATGTTAATATTTCAAACAGCTATTTATGGTTTTGTCACCCATGACTTTAACAGTCTTATTGACTGTAGTTTCCACGTGCAGTAACTTGGGGTGGGTGGTAAATATCATGTGGATTTTGTTTTTGGTTTTTGGTTTTGGTTTTCTTTGTTGCCTTTTTTGAACTTGTTATTGCTCATTCTTATACATTGTGTCATGTGGATACAGATTGAAGAAGTCACAGTTGTATGCTTGGAAATCAATGAAAACAATGAACAAAAAGGAAATAAACAAAAAGTAAAGGTGAAAAGACTGAGAGGGAAGCATTGCCGCCGCAGCTAAATACAAAGAAAGCACAAGCCAGCATCACCAGTAGGCCAAACTCAACATTATTAGGCTTCTAAACAGATAGCAGAACACACACATGCAGAATCTGAGTGAGAAGGCACTCTCAGTGGGGGCAGTTTTAATTGTGGAATCATTATCTCCCTCAGTTGCATTTGCTATTGTAATATGTTCCTTGCTTTCCCGTTGTTAAGCAATGCATGCATTGTGTCATACTGGATGTGCGGTTTTTTCAGCCTTAAGGATTTACGGCACTGTGATTCATTCAAAAGGCCATTCCTGTGTTCAAGGAATGGCATTTAGCTATGTTTTACTCACAGCAGACCCATTGAAATGAATGGCTGTGACTAAGTCAGGCACATTAATTTCAGCAGGTCTACTTTATGTAAGAAATAGACAAATGCCACTCAATGACTTTTGAAACTTTTGCATTCCCACTACTTTCAGGCATTGGTGAATTACTGCATGATCATCATATTAAGGACAAAGTGAATCAGTTACGTTAGAAAGACAATAAAGCCTTTATTTTTATTTCACTAGCCTTGGTTTTGCCCTGGTTCTTTGAGACAGGAACAAATGATAATATCTAATTAAGCACTGTAGTTGTTTATGGTATTTCCACAGCAATCCTAATCTATTTAGGAGAGTTTGTTGGCAATGAGCATTACTGTCTTGGGGAGTGGTTTTGTGCAGTGTTAGTATATTTCAGACAGCTTATTGTTTAATTATGTTTGTGTTATCAAATAGGTGATTTTGTAGTTTGTTTCTCAGCAGCTGCGTTTGGATGCAGTGCTACACCATAATTTAGTATTACAAGAATAAGCTTCAGCAAACCTTGGGTTTGTGCCCTCACATTCGTCCTCCTCCAGCACAGCAACAAGGAGATCAGAAGCCTCTGCCTTGGTTTTAGATTAACCACAGTTTGGTTACTCTAAACCCTAAATTGTGTTTTATGCTCTAACCTATGGTTAGTCTTAACTATGGTGAGTTGAAGTGAGGCAGGTTTCTAAACTGTGGTTTGACTGTTTGTTTCAAACAAACCATAGTTGATCTTTCACATGGTCTGTTGAGGTTTGAATGTTCATGTTAGGAATTCTAAGCATCTGGAGGGCACCAGCTTGAGGAAGGCTGTTGTATAGGAACTATGATTTCAGGACAGAAATTGGGGGGGGGGGACTGGGTTGTGAGCTGTCTGGAGATGCAGGGGTGCCTTTCTGGGGATTTAATGTGGGGCTGTGGATTTGCTGGTGTTGATTAGGTTGTGCCTCCTCCATCTATGCTCAACCAGTTTATTTATAAATAGACTCAAATACTGCAGAAATGCCATAAGTCTCCTGTTATCTCTTCCTCCAAATGAAACTGAAGCACTTGAACTCCCCCCCCCAAAAAAAAACCCACTTTGAGGGGGATATATAAATGTTACAACTAAACAGAGAAATAAAGAAAGCTCTTGTGCTCGTTTTGATCAATTTTCAACAGTAGATCAAACAGAGTCATTATTGGCTTACACTTGAATTCAGCTAGCATTGCCCAGAGAAGACTAGTATAAATGTAATTCCATTGACTTGGACAACACACACATCCATGTGTAAACAGCTGACTTGATCGTGTAATCTTTTGCCCTCCATCTCTTTCCTTCAAACAACTTATGTATGTAAACCATGTCATATGTCAGAGGATTAGCATGGCTCTGGATCGTTGAAAACTATCGGTTTCACAGCTATATTGCATCAGGGCAGGCGTGCCATAGAATGACAGAGCTGATGGAAGGGAAATAAAGACAAGCACGCTATTAATCCTCGAACAATTTCCAAGGGGGCACAAAATGTGTTCTAATTTTCATTAAGTTTGTTATTGATCTTTACATAACGGCTTCCCCCTGCCTTTCTTTCAGTTTTAAATCTATCCCAGCAGCGTTTGCTATTGCTCAGTGTGCACATTTGAATCTGAGGTTAATTGGCATTGAGGGTTTTCTAAGCAAAAAAAGAAAAAAGAAAGTTCTAACTTGCTTCACTTTGCTAAAGTAATTGTTTCTTGTTAAGTTTGTTATTTGCATTCTGCATGCAAAACCTAGCCCAGTATCCCAATAACTTTACTGTAGTAGAGAACACCCTACCCACCCCACATTTTTTTCAGAATGGACCCAGTCTTGCCAATCTTTTAGGGCAACTCAGTTTTCCCCATGAGTTTTTTTGAATGCTGAGAAAGTGGCCCAGGGAGATTCAAGGCAGTCCTTTACCATTCCCAACCTTCTCAGCTACTAGTTTCCTTCTTCTCTCCCACCTCCACCCTCTCACAAGATATCTTTGAGAAAGGGAAATAGCGAACAGCAGAAATGGCTGGCACTGATGCATACTAATTATGAACCAGTGGGGCTGGGCTATGGGCAGCCTATCATGTCTACAGGACAAACCAAGAGGCAGGAGCAAATGGACAGACAAAAAAGTAAAGTGGGATGCAGAACCTGTGGGCCTTCCAGAAACTACTGGATGGACTACAGCTCTGATCCTCCCTGACCATTGGCCATGTTGGCTGAGACATATGGGAGTTTGAGTCTAACAACTTCTGGAGGGTCACACATTCCTCAGCCTCAGGATGAAGGAACAGTAAGCACTCCTGTGACTTTTCTTTCCCGGGAAATTCAGTGTCCAGTGCTGGGAGAGAGATGGAGGTCAATCCAGAAAGGAGCTGGGGGTATTCAGTTGCACAGGCAGATGCTGCTATATGCAGTTCAGTAGCTTGCCATGTGCTAAGCACGCGTTCCCAATTCAGTTCCCAGAAGCTCATAACACCTTATAATGAATCGGGTAGATGGGGAGAAAATGGAGACAAGACTTCCTGCTTCAATCTGAAGCCATTTTTGGACCTCTCCAAGGTGCACATACGAGTTTAGATATTTCTCTGTCACTCAGCCAATGGAGAAGATAATGCCTGGTTCATTTTGAAGGACTTCTGGTTCATGACTAAGCTTTCCTTGCATTTTCCCTTATAGAAAACTGATTGATGCCCAGAGAAAACAACTAATAAGGATTTTACTATAGCCATTGCTGTGTGGTAGTGTGTCCACCCAAAAGCACTCGGTAGCTGTAAAGTTCATGCTCTTTCTAACTTAGATCTAATTTAAAGCATGTTTTTCTAAGGCTTTATCATTTCAGGCATTTTATTTTAGTTTTATGTTGCTTTTTACTGAGTGTGTAAACATTGCCATAATTAGCATGCTAATGCAAATAAAAGCTTTTACTAGCATATTCCTATTGCAGGGGGTGCACTGTGGTTGGGGAGCATGGTTATGTTAACCCTGCAAAGTGGTGTTATACTCGTGATGCTGGGGGAGAAGGCTGAGAGAAAGTTCTGTAGCACAGCATGGCACTGAAGTCCAGAGTTGCTATCCATTTTCTTGCCATGGGGTGCCTTTTTCAAAAAGGAAATGCAGTTGGGAGGGGGCTGTGAAGTTGACAGGGGAGAGTATGATGAATTGATTTCCCATCCATGGGTGTGGAGGAATATAGTAGGATCCTTAGGGCTAGATTGTTGTTGCTGCTGGGTGTAGACCCTTAAATGTCAAAGGCCCAAATCTGCTTTGCTCAAAGAAAGAAAGAAAGAAAAAGGATTGTCTGACCTGTGTGGGAAACACTGCAATTGTCATTATGAGGTCTAGACCAACAACCACTCCAAATGCTCTTAGAATACACTGTGCTTTCTTTTGACAACTTGCCTTCAATTTATCCTAGCTTGGGCATCTGAACCTTGGCTGCTGTAAATGTCAAATCTCCTTTTCACCCCATCCTATCCCACAACACCTGAAATATCACACCACGGTACCTGACCCCGGCCAGACTAGGGAGAATGTATAGAACAGCAGATAATACTTGTTGGAGGTGCAAAGATAAGGTGGGGACCTTCATTCATATTTGGTGGACCTGTGGGGAAGTGAAAGGTTTCTGGGGACAAATTTACGAGGAGTTAAAGAAAATTTTGAAGTATAATTTCCCCAAGAATCCGGAAGCTTTCCTCTTAGGGATGATTGGGGAGGAAATAAAAAAACCAGATCAGACCTTCTTTCAGTATGCTACTACTGCTGCAAGGATTTTAATAGCAAAGAAATGGAAATCCCCCGAAATACCAACAATGAGAGAGTGGCGGGTGAAATTGTATCAATATTTGGAATTGGCGAGACTTACACAATATATTAGGCGGGACAACCCCAAAAAGACAGAGGATTGGTCCAAATTTTTAAGTTACCTTGAGATTGATTTGGGAATCAATAATTTAACAGTAGATGATGTTTAACTCCTACGACGTGGAAAGATAAATGAAAATAACTGCAGATGATATATGTAGAACACTTAATCCAAAGCTGAGGTTATTGGAAGTCAAATGTGTGTAAGGGTGTGATTGGTTTTTTTTTCTTTCTTCTTTGTTTGGTTTTTTTTTTCTTTCTCAGGTGTATGTGTCTGATTTTATGTATGTGTAAGCTTATGTGCTTGTAATAAAGTTTATATATATATAAAAAAAGAAATATCACACCACGTATCACACTGAATGTAGTATTTCCAGGAAGGATCAATTCGTGAAAGAGAGACAATAGCATAGGTGATTTACATCTCATGAAACTTGAGGGTTTTTTTGTTTTGGGTTTGTTTTTTTGCAGGGTTTAGGGTTGGCATTAGGGGAGCGTAGTAGGGCTCTTTTGCCTCTAACAGCTATGTGGCAGGTTTTTCTAGTATGGAACCATA
Organism: Podarcis liolepis; assembly: GCF_965112155.1. Taxonomy (NCBI): domain Eukaryota; kingdom Metazoa; phylum Chordata; class Lepidosauria; order Squamata; family Lacertidae; genus Podarcis; species Podarcis liolepis. Next base: position 90,599,932 of record NC_139557.1, on the reverse strand, counting down.
ATGAAAGGAAAAGCTTCATCTGTCAACATGTCATCTGTGAAGCATCTTATTACTGATTTGTTTTTGGGTCCTCCAACCCACCCACAAAAATGGACACAAATGTGCAAACGGCATGCGGCACACAGCATATGCTGATTTTATGTGAATTTGTGTGCTCTTTTAATCATTACATTTTGCACCAGGTTCTTATTGGTGGACCCCAGGGTTCTAGTAAAAGCCAGAATTATGTGTGCGCGCCCCCACCCGCTATATACAGAGGCTGCATTCACACAGCAGTTCATTATGTTTTCCCAGCGTTTCCCTAACTTAATTTCTCTGTTGCATTTGAGCTTTCACATGTCAGAAAAGCCACTTCTGGAAATCTATATGGTGAAAGTTTTGTGCTCATTCCTGTGTTAATTGATTCCAGAAAGAGGGGAGACCTGCTTTCAACCTCATTAACCCAGAAAATCACAGGAGTAAAGTGATGAAATTTGGGGTGGTATACTGGCATACAGTTTATTTCCTGTTGTTTTCATAGTAGATCATGGGGCAACTGAACACACACACATGCAGAAAAGGTGGGGGCTTGTCCAGTGATGTTGTCCAATGACACCATGCCCACTGGTGTGAATGAAATTTAATGTGGCATGTCAGTCTGTGGACCAAAAAAAAGCATAGTTCCATACTGCAGCAGTTATTGCAGTGTGAAATGAATGTTAGAAAACACTAGCATTATGGAAGCGCTAGCATTATAACTGGGAAAATAGACTCCATGTCCAAAGGCACCCTTATTGGCTAGCTTTTCAGAGAAGATTTATCTCTGCCCTACCTGGTGATACTGGGTCTTGAACCTGGGACCTTTTGCATGCAAAACATGTTCTCTGCCACTGAGCTATGTCTTGCTCAGGGAGCATTCTTCCTAATTCCCAGTTAGCCTGCTTCAAAGCACAACCAAAGCAAAGCCTAGAAAACCTTTAGTAGAACAGAATGGGAAGCAGTAGAGAGAAGTAGGTACCTGAAATAGGAAAACCTTGAATTTATTTAGTGATGGTGCTTGCTCTGTGTTTAATATAGGAAGGCATATATACTATCCCCTCTTCTGTGTTCAACTGATTTTAAGTTTAATTTCTGTTAACCTTCAATGGGAATAAGATGAAGTTTATTATTTGGTCCTTGAAAACAGCTCTTTACTTTTTTAATTAAATGCCAAAGTCTATTATGCCTGACTATAGTATGTGCCATATAGTACTGGCCTGCAAACTGCTGACCTGTATTAAGTACAGTAAATTCTCCACAGTAAATAACATTCATACATTTGCCAAGATACAATATCATTTGGATATTCGTTTGGAGGCATTTATAGATCTGTGCCTGGTGGTTTTAATATGCAATTTGGATCGTTCATCAATGAAGCTGTCTGAGGCTTCCACGCTGCGGGATTAAATTGCCTCTGCAGTATCTTTTTGCAACAGCACAGGTTACGTACAACTCATATGACTCATGCTCAGTTAAGTTAGGAAAGTGGTGGAGAATATGGTTAAAGAATGCTTTTTAAGTCACAGAATAAGTAGGCCAGAAGAAACCACAAAGGTATCTCATTCCTCTTGTCACCTAAACATAGAATCCTCCAAAATGTAAATAAAATGTCCATCCTGTCCACTCACAAATTTTATTTGTTTATCAATAAAATTACATTTATAGTCCACTTCACCTCCAAGGATCTCAGGGTGGCAACCCAGTCAGATAGGCAGGTTGCTCACCAGAACATATAAAGCCAATCCTGACCCAATTGCACTGGCTACCAATTAGTGTTATGTATTGAAGTTCTCACCCTGGCTACCAGGAGTATCGTGTATGTAGTTTTCACTCAGGTCCACATCAGTTACTTTAGGCGGGAAACCCTGGGTTGTTGTTGCTACAATGTTACAGCCGGCTGCCTATAAAAGCAGGCCGGCTGAGCTGTTTGCTGTTCAGTTCAGTTCTGTTCCAGCTTACGAATAAAGAGCTGTTTTGGAGAAATCGCTGTGTCGTCTGCTATGTCTACCCACTATTTAACAATTAGTTTCCGGGCCCATGCTGGTTTTCACCTATACAGTGGTACCTCGGGTTACAGATGCTTCAGGTTACAGACTCCCCTAACCCAGAAACAGTACCTCGGGTTAAGAACTTTGCTTCAGGATGAGAACAGAAATTGTGCTGCGGTGGCACGGCAGCAGTGGGAGGCCCCATTAGCTAAAGTGGTGCTTCAGGTTAAGAACAGTTTCAGGTTAAGAACGGACCTCCGAAACAAATTAAGTACGTAACCAGAGGTACCACCGTAAAGCCTTAAATGGCTCAGGTCTGCAATACCTCAAGGACCGCCTCTCCCCATATGAACCACCCCGGACTTTGCAATCATTATCTGAGGCCCTCACTGCCAGAGGTCTGGAGAGTGGCAGCATGAGAATAGGCCTTTTCTGCAGTAGCTCCCCGCTTGTGGAATGCTCTCCCCAGGGAGACTCACCTGGCACCTTCATTACATATCTTTAGACACCAGGCAGAAACATTCCTCTTTGCCCAGGCCTTTGGCTAATTAAACAAACTATGGCCTTTTAAATGGGGGGGGGGCGGCGGCAGGGGCTTGTTTGTTATTGTGGTGTGTATTTTTGTGTTACTATAGATTCAGGAACCGTAGACCTAGATTGAGGATTGTGGAAGCATTTAGTTCCTTTATCCAATGACAGCGTAATAAACACTGAAAATAGTATTTGGCAAACACTTAACTTGTAGGTCCTGTAGCTTGCTAAGAGTGCTGGAAATGGTAGCTCTGTGTGGGGTAAATGACAGCTCCTAGGGTTCTTTGGGGGAAGCCATGTGCTTTGAACGTATTGTATGGCTGTGTGAAATTATATGGAGTCCTTCCTAACTAAACTGCAGTGAGAGCAAAGGAGCAGAAGTCACAACCTATGTTCTGTTTGTGGCTCAGCCATTGATTTTTATGGAAGTGACCTTGGGCTACTAAATAATCTTGGTGTATCTAAGATATCACCACCAGGGAAATGGAGATAATTCTCTCCTCTGAGGGTCACAGAAATAACTCATTAAAGCTGACAAAGCACCTTGCAAGCCACAAAGTTGTCCAACTTCACCATATTATTGTACAAGTGGGTAATGTACAGGGTAGGGAAACAAACTGAATTGGGCATTTTAACCAGGTTCACACACACCCCACCCCGGATGCTCAAGGGAGTAAATTGTTTGAGGTAAAGAAATATGCAAGCTGCCTTCTAATTAAAACAGTGCTTGATATACAAAGGCTTCCAAGTGCTGTAACTTTCGGGTACGATATGAGTTTAATTATCCCCAAGGCAAAGCTGCTATAATTTTTCAGTGTGAAAACTATGTGCTTTACTGAACTGGACCACCCTGTAACAAGGCTTAGAAGCACAGTGATTTTAATTGCCCCTTAGAGACTGTGGTCTTAACTTTCAAGCATCTTGGCTATTCCAGAGTCATTAATAAGCACAAGACTGGGCCAAGCTCTACAAATTAGGACTTGGCTGAGTTGAGCCCCAAAGTGATATGAGATCTCTGGGTAGAGAATTTGCATTGCAGTGCTTATGGGTGTTATCAGATACCACAAAACAACCCCAAAACGCCTAAAGAAAAACGACAAGCAATTTTATAATTGCATAAATAACAGATAAGAGACTCGAGACGGTCCATGTATTGTACTTATTTACTGAACACTTTGTCCCATATTTTCAACAAGGACAATGTGGTCATGCGAGAGCAGAGATGGGGAACCTGGGGTTGTCCAGATGTTGATGGGCTGCTGCTCCCACAATTCATGAGAGCCATTGACCTTGCTGGCTTGGTCTTATGGGAGTTGGGATCCATCTGGAGGGTCACCGGTGCTCCATCCCTGTGCTAGAGAATGATGGTGAACGTAAATAGTGGGGAATATAAAGTAGAAATAGCATAACAAGGGTGGACTCCCAGCTTCCCCCTTCAGTGGTGCAGGGAGGATCAGGCCTGCCATCATCATCTGGCAGGGTGCAGCAAAGTTTAAGGCCCACCACTGGAGGTGCCTGTCTTTATTCATTTATTCAGAAATGTGGCCTAGCATTCTGAAAAGAATTCACCACTTCCCTAAAATGCCTCTGGGCCCTGAATTAAAGCCTAGAAGCATTCTGGGGGGATTAAGGAGTACAGAGTGTAGCCATCCATCCCTGCCATTGCTCTGCCATCCACTCTGCCATATCCTAAGAAGCTTGCTGGCAGGAGACACCAGGGCACCACTGTTTGCAGACCATAAAGCATCTCAGGGTCAAGCTCTCCCTTGAGCCTAGTGCTGGCTATGGGGGAAATGCAAGAGAGAACTTCAGCCTTTCACATCCTAACTGTGACTGGCTATCAAGGACTGAGTGAATGGGAACTATGTTCTGTTTCCTGGGAGGTGAGGTAGTTGGTGAATGGGGACAGTGCCCTTTCAGCTATGGCGCCATGCCTTTGCAATGTTTTCTGCAAAGGGACTTTCCTGGCACTTGCACTCATTGATAAAACCACTCCTGACCACCTCCACCCAAGAGCAGCAGCAAATCCAGAAATACCTCCAAACTAAGAACCTGTTTCTGATTTACGGGGAGGGCAATACCATCCAAAAACAGGAAGGTGAATGAATTGGTGGGTATTATTTAAGACATAGATAGCATTCCAAATGCTGAAAGGTGAGTCAATGACATGAGATAATGTGCATGAGTCACATGCACATTAATGCATAACAAACATTCCAAGTGCTGGAAAACAGATGTGGATGAAACAAGATGCAGCGGGGTCCCTTCTAGCTATTCAGCTCTATGGTTTTACGAGAAATGTGCTACACATTGAAACAGTGGTTTGCAGTAGTGGGAAGGAAAACCTGGACTGGAATCGGAGCCCCACCCCAACTCTGTCTGCTCCTGAACAGAAAGGAAAAGAGCTCAGATGATGACACACACACCCTCCAGGGGGAGGAAACCCCCCCCCCAAAAAAAAATCTCTTGGGAGAGAAAGGATATCTCATGGGCGTTACCATCTTAGCGTGGCAGCTTTTTCGCATTCTGGCCATAGGAGCAGAGGCAACACCACCGCCTGGCCACGTCTGGCCAACCTTCAGCCATATTACTGATAATGCCAACATGAAGCCAATTTGCCAACTTTGACTTTTTTGTAATCTGCCCATCATTACATATCCATACTGGGAATACTTTCAATAGGAACAAATTTGAGGTTCTGCACATAGGCAAGAAGAACTAGCTGCACAAATATAAGTTAGAGGACACCAGGGTTACCTTCAGTACAGTGGTACCTCGGGTTAAGAACTTAATTCATTCTGGAGTTCCGTTCTTAACCTGAAACTGTTCTTAACCTGAGGTACCACTTTAGCTAATGGGGCCTCCTGCTGCCACCGCACCGCCGCGCAATTTCTGTTCTCATCCTGAAGCAAAGTTCTTAACCTGAAGTACTATTTCTGAGTTAGCGGAGTCTGTAACCTGAAGTGTCTGTAACCCGAGGTACCACTGTACATGTGAAAATGATCTAGGGATGGAACACAAGCTTAACATGAGTCAACAGTGTGATGCAACTGGGGGGGGGGACCCCACTAATGCTATTCTACAGAAGTACAGTGGGGTCAGAATAGCTGACCCTCAGGGTCTCTTCCAACGCTACAATTCGGTGATTCTATAATTCTATTAAATCAGGGTTTCCATTTCACTGGCTGTATAGCTTTAAACAGGCCCCTCTTTTTTCTGATCTAGAAAACATCAGTTTTTGCAGCAGAAAAATTGACTCTTTCTACTACGTAATGCTGATCTTCACCTGCTGGGACATGATATACAAAAGAGCCGTGACTTAAAACGTGTGATGGAGCCCAGAGGAAATGCAAATGCATTATTTGTATAATATATCTTAGCAGAATCGTAAAATGGCAAAATGGATTTATGGCAGGATATCAGAGTGCTCTGTGTCCTGTATTTCTCATTTACATTTTTTCCATTTAGCTAGGAGGGGGTGAAAAGAGAGCTCTGAAGTGACAACTTCCTGATGCTTCAACTAGAAGTTCTGTTTGCCTACCTTCACAAGCCTTCACCAGTTAAGGATGGGAACTTCTTGTGCAACTCTGTTTACTTTCACTAAAGACACTGGACTCTATAATAATGAGATGGCTTGAGTTGAGTATTACTGGGAGCCGTGACTTGATCAGAATGTTTGGACACATTTGACCTTTCTTCAAAACTGCATCTCAGTTTCACACCAAAATATTTTTGGGTGACTTGTCAAAAGTTTGATTCAATATTCTCTCCCGCCATCAAATTTATTTATTTATTAAATATGGTTCCTTCCCTCTAGGCCTTGTTAAAAAAAGCATGTTTTTTCTTAACTTTAAAAAACCCCAAACCTGAACTATTCAAAATCCTCAGAGAGCTTTCTCTCATAAAAAATTCTTCATGGTTCTGCAGAGTAGAGATTCAGTCAGTGTCTACTTTACTCTTATAGCCCATCCAGACTTCGGAAACTTTTGTTGTTAAATTATTATTAAAGGAAGTGAGGCTGTGGAACTATTATATGAATAACCAAACTGGCACATTTTAGTTACTTCAGTATAACACATATTCAGAAAAGGTTTGATGAAGACTGATATTATTATTATTTGCAGCCCCTGCAAATAATAATAATAATAATAATAATAAATGTTTTCAACATTAAGAAAAAAATGAGTCATTGCATTTCTAAATTTCTTTGGGGGTATTATTAATACCGATGGAACTAGCTTACTGGAGCCCTTTTGCTATAAAATAAATGAAGCCAAATTGGACTGGACTTTTGCTTCATCGTCTGCTGTGTTTTTGGACATCCATTTTCAATCATACAAGAATCCCAAGGCAATAAGAGCAATTTAAGCAATTACAAATGTATGAACTCTCTTCGGGATATTCCACAACGGGATTAGTTTTAGGACTGTGGTGCTATGGAATTGCAAATTGAAGGGGAAAATCTTTTGTTTTCACTAAGTCAGAATATGGATAATTAAATATTATTATTTTTATGACAGAAAAAAGATGTATCCTGGATTAGAAAGTCTTTTACAGTACATAGTTGCATATATGCAAAAGCTCAGTAGTCATAATTAATTTGTTTCTGCCTATGACTACAAATCACCATGGTTGAGTTATTGAAAGGCACCATTGCTACATTTTTGCCTCTGACTAGGTTTTGCAGATGGACTTCTCCAGCAAATTAGTGTTCCATCATAATGGAAATTGGCTCACCCACTTCCTGGGCTCTTTGGTCATAGACTGAATCTTGAGAGTGTGTCGCAGGCAGCTCATGCCGGCCCACCCATGAGACAAGGTGAGGCAAGCACCCCAAGCAGCAGGATCCACTGGGGCATGAGATCTCAATGTTGATCTTCATCACCCCCCTTCTTCCTGATGTAACTCTTCACTTACCCTTTCATCCCTGGTGGGGACAGAGGGTACCATTTTATGGTTTGCCTCGGGTGTGAAAATGTATTGGACCGGCCCTGCAGGTACCTCTTGCAGTGGTTTCTCCACTCCACCCTCCCATGCGTCAGCCTCACCCCCCAGACGATTAGAAAGAAAGAAAGAAAAAAAACCACACACATTCTTTGCTTTTCAACTGTGTAAAAGTTGAATCCAGTAGAAGCAAAAGAGATTCTTTTCAATTTGCATGATTCTGCATGGGACCCACAAAACAGCAACAACAAAACCAAGAACAAACAAGCCTATCAAATTAAAGCCTGCACAGCCTTTCAGCCTCCAAATTTAAAGGATTTCCCCCCATATACTGTCAAACATTAACTTCCTCCCATTTTCCTATTAGTTCAGCTCCAGCTAAAGTGCTTTGAATATTCTAATGCACTATGGAAATGTTAAGTGTCCTTATTATCTCTGAATTGCAGTCACATTTACAATAACATGTGATAGTTGTTCCCTAAATTAAAACTTTATACACACGCACACGTCCTATTGCTCATTGAGGTAGTAAAGCTATGTCAGGGCTGCACTACCACTTCAGTCGGCATTCAGTCACTCATAACTCCCACCCCCTGCAGCCTGCAAATGGAACTATAAGTTAATTGCAATTCCATTATTGTTTTTTCCTGAAGCCTTTCTTTTATTATGTAAAGCAGTAGCTTAAGGTTGAGCTGAGGACCAGTAGGGCGAGGGAAGAAAGCAGCTGTCTAAACCTTTCCTTCTCAGCTGTTGTTTACTCAAAATTCCACATACAAAACGCCCAGCTGCTTTTCTCCTCTTGAGATAAAATATACTGGAATATATTGTTACAAAAGTTGGCTGCCCTCCCCCCTCCAATCTCTGCCAAATGGTAGCAAGAGTTCCAGGCCTTTGCCCAGGGTCTGTGTTCCTTTGGAGAATTAAGACACAGCAGATACTGTCATGGCTTTAAGAAATATGATTTATTTACATACTTACACCTTCATTCTGAATGGAGGAAGTCCAGATCTTACCGCATGGTCATTTCAAGAGGGGCTTGTACCCCACAGCAGTGCAGCCCTGGAGTCCCAGCCAGCCTTCAGCCAACCTGCCCAAGATGGATCCCCATCTCTCATCTTCTTCTAACACCATGCTAAAAAGTCTCTTTTCCTGTCACCTCACACCCAGTTACACTGGCAACCATCTATATACCCAGTCTCTGTTCACACCTTGGTGCAAGGCAGGAAGACAATTGTCTTGTACTGCCAATGGCCCTTGATGGCCCTATATTGTTTCTTACTGGCCCTAGTTTTGCCGCACTGCATAGGGTAGTTTAACAATTCCTCTGCAGCTTGTATTTCTCCCTTCACATCCCTAATAATCAAAATCCTACCATTTATTAATTTATAGGATTTAGGGGGTTCCCCCTCCCAATCTATAACAATATGTAGGGACGTGGGTGGCGCTGTGGTCATGCTGGCCACATGAGACCTGGAAAGCTGTCTGTGGACAAACGCCGGCTTTCTCGGCCTGAAAGCAAGATGAATACTGCAATCCCATAGTTAACCGTCCAGGGGTCCTTTACCTTTACTATAACAATAGCTTTTACATGTTGTGAAATGAGAAGCTTGTAGGTGGGGGCAGGAATTTTGAGCAGGTAAAGGAAGGAAGGGGTTACACCGCATCACACACCCTTCTGATCCTTCATAGCTGTTTTACACAATGAGAGGGCTCGGTGGAAAAGGCTTAACATTTAGTTCTACCCCGAGAACTTAGCCTAAAAATTAGCAGGGGCCACAGGTTACAGACAAGCTGACCACAAGAAGAAAAAGCAGTAACTGTCCTAACATGAGGTGATATTAAAAGGACTTGTTTGTTTAAAAATCTGCCCAGGCCTGATCATTGGAAGGCATGCTTCCATTCTTGGAAAGGGGATGAATCTTTTGCCTAATAACTATAATAATACAGTACATTAAATAACAGACTATTTGCTGTCCTTTCATGACCACCTCTGCCCAAAAAAAATCAGCTGCCTGATTCTGCCTAATGGTAGGGCTATCCGTTATCTTCTGGTCACACATGGTCAAAGCAATAGCTTCTCATCTCAGATTCCCACCTTATCACTCTCCTCCTTACAGAGCTGTATCTTCATGCAAGTATCGTTAGCCACAGGTCACACAACACTGAAGCTTTCCATTAGAAATAATTTTTTTAAATGCTACACAGCTAAGGTACGCTTTATAAAACCAACTCAAATGTCTACCGAGCAGCTAGAAAAACCATCACATCTCACAAACCCTTACAATTATAGTAACCAGAGGCTGTGATATAGAGGTTGGGAAAGAGTTCACTTTATCCCTAGAGTATTGTGAAAGTCACTAACTTCTCCAAAGGTGCTATGAAGCCAAATTGAAAGCAACATAACCCCCATGACCCCCGTCTTCAAATGAATGCCAGATCTCTCTTCATCTGGCATTTAAAATCCCATACTCTGCACAAGTGCTTCATTCGCATACCTTGTTCCTTTTTCTGTTCCTTCCTTTGATTCTTCTGGTAGAGTTGTCTGGGATCAAGCTAGCCTTGAAGTCATGCCCCCTGGACATGAAATTTAATTTAGGTATCTGGTGCAGCGGGAACTGGTTTTGGTGACTCTGCGATTAAGAACAATGGCAGTGACCCTGCTCGGACTAGAATCTTTCTTTTCTGAGAAGGGGAACAGGAATGTTTATTTTCCCTTATGGAAAGGATTTAGTTTTGTTTCACATTGAATCAAGATCTTGGGCTGCCTTTGTAGATAGCCCAGAAGCTTTAGCTGCTGTAGTATGCAGGGAGCTCCCAGACTGCTTATGGAAACCAGGTAGCCTGCACATATAACACAAGCTCATTTCAGAGTTCTGGTTTTTAATCCTTAAAGCCCCTAATAGTTAGGGTGAGGGTATTTGAAGGGTTATCTACACCCTTATGAGCCTACTTGATCTTAAGCATAGCTGTCAATGTTTCCCTTTTTTAAAAGGAAATTCCCTTATTCCAAATAGGATTCCTTGCAAGAAAAGGGAAAAGTTGACAGCTATGATCTTAAGATTGGTCTCAAAGGCAGCGTTCTCTTCCTTGCACACCATTAAAAGTCACCTGGTGTTTACCAGGGACAGGACCAGCTCAGTGGTGGCCCCACATCTGTGGAACACAATCAGGAGTACAACTTGACCTGAGGTGCAGTTGAAAAGTTATAGCTTTCTGTGGCGCAGTGGGTCAGTGTATCTGGTGGTTAACCAGAAGGTTGGTGGTTTGAGCCCACGCAGGGATGGCTGTGGGCAGGATTCTTGCATTGCAGGGAGTTGGACTAGATAACCCTCTGGGTCCCTTCCAGCTGTACCATTCTGTGGTTTTATGAGAAATCTCTAAAGTGGAAGAAGAGACAGCAACTGAAATAAAGTATTCAAGGATCGTGTCTTTTGTTTGTTTATTTATTCTGCATGCTTACAAGGCCCCATTAAATACGAACTATGGGGTTATAACAAATTCCAGGGACAACGCAACTCAACACGGCTAAAGGAAGTGGTGAGGAAGACTTAATGGTATTTTTGTAGTTTCTGCTTAGCATAATAGGAGACAGGCAGCATGCACTCTTTCCAGGCAGCTGATCTGCTTCCAGTGGCGTAGCGTGGGTTGTCAGCACCCAGGGCAAGGCAAGTAATTTGCGCCCCCTAACCCGTGGATTTTGCGCCCCCTAACCCGTGGAGCGCGCCCCCAGATGTTGCGCCAGGTGCGGCCACCCCCCCTGCACCCCACGCTACGCCACTGAGTGCCACGCTTAGCCTTTGTGGCCAGGAGTCATCGCGAGCATATTTTAAAGAGGTCTAGAAAGGGAGAACCCCCCTCTCTTTTCCCAGCCCCCACCCTCGAAGATGATGGTGGCGGTGAATTACATTTGTATACCGCCCTTCATCCATATATCTCAGGGCGCTTCACAGCATAAACATGGCCGTTCACATCCTGCACCGGGTCTTTCCACGCTCCCCACGATGCCCGCTGACTACCGAGGAGAGACCCCAGACCCGGGCTTTGCGCAGGGGGGTGTCTATTCCCTCTGTGCGCCAGGTGCCTCCAGTGAGGCTGAAGGGCAGAGGGATGGGTCTCCTGACAGATTTGGATTTTTATGACTTTTTTGTATTAGGCTTCTGCATTCTGGCCATCTTTTAGCACAGTGTTTCTCAACTGGGAGCCATATGGCTCCCTGGGCCCTCCCCCCAGGATATTCCAAGGGGGCCACAGATGAAAATTGTGTAAATGGGGCGGGTACGGCACGAGACTGGGGGGGGGGGCAGAGAGAGAAGTGAGAAGTGGAGAAAACAGAAGTGACCTAGAGAAATAAACAAGAAAAAGACGTTGCTGTTTCTTTGCAAGAAGTGCTGCTAGAGCTGCAGAACGAAGTAGCAGCCAGAGTAACTTTCAGTCAAGAAAAACACCGTTTTTGGATAAAGTGTACAATATCTTTAAAGTTTCCACAGCTTTGGGATAAAGCAAAATTGTTTTAGTAGCATTTCCTACGTCTTACTTAGTAGAAGGAGGTTTCTACCTGGCCTGAGCAGTCTGAAGGGCGGGGGGGGGCAGCAGAGCGTAGAGGAGAGGGTCCCTGCCTAACCCCTTTCCCACCAGTCATTATCCAACTCAATATTATTCCAGGCTGAGCCTGCTTCTCTCAGCCCCGGGAAGCCATGAGTCAAGAGAGAGCCGGAGAGCCAGCGCTGAGAGCCGGAGCCAGCGGCGCCCCCTTCTGCCAGGAGACCCTCGCCCGCCCGCCGGCTTCCTCTCGGAGGGTTTAGGCGCAACGAGGCCCCTTGGAGCTCTCCTCCCTCCCAGTCGGCAGAAGCAGCTGCCGCCTGTGGCTGGGCCGAGGGGATGGCGGTGGCGTCGGGGTGCGGAGGCTGCCCGTGCCCGGCCAGGCGTCGGTGGCAGCTTCGGCGCTGCTGCAGCAGCTGCTCCTCCTGCGAGCAGTGAGTGGAGCGCAGCTGCAGCGGCGGCGGGGGGCGCGCGCGCGCTAGGAGCGCAAGGCTGGCGGTGGCGGCGGGGAGCCCGGCGGAGGAAGGAACTTGTCCCTTCCCTCTGGACTCGCGCCCCCCGCAGATGTTGCGCCCGGTGCGGCTGGCACCCCTGGCACCCCCCACGCTACGCCACTGTCTGCTTCTCATACCAGATCCCCGGGGAGGGGGGGGAGAGACAGAGAGAGAGATTGATCCTGCATCCCAGAGTGCCTTCAGTCAACACTTTCATTCACTCACTCAAAACTGCCAGCCCTGCTTTTTCATCAGCCCCCTCCCCTCAGCTCTTCAAGGTTTTGATAGGTATCTCATTTAGACACACAGATTGGTTTCCACTATCTCCCAAACATTAACTCCCATTAAGGAAACATCAATCAACTATCGAGGCTATTAACAAGTGATGTTGCTAATAAAGGAAGGTTGGCCAGCAGTCATAACAATTACCAGGGTAACCAGGTCAGTTTGGGTTTCTTGGTGTGTCTGAAATCTAGATGTCGATTTGTATGCACATATGGGGGAAGCAAGGTGAGATCTGCTACTAGGAAGACTTATTTTCAGTTTTATTCTGGCTAGCTTACACCTGTGCTAGGAGGACTGGCATGGCATTCAGCTTTGTTGTATCTGACTGAATCCCTGTTTTCCGGCAACCCTACACAAGGAAGCAGGAAGGCTGCTTGACCGTTGCAGCAGTTCTGTATTCTGCCTATGGCAGGTTTGCATAATTATATGCATAATTATATATGCATAATTATATATATATAATTATATGGAGGCGGTTGGAGGATGGATGGCGGCTAATGGATTGAAGTTGAATCCTGACAAGACAGAAGTATTATTTTGGGGGGACAGGGGGCGGGCTGGTGTGGAGGACTCCCTGGTCCTGAATAGGGTAACTGTGCCCCTGAAGGACCAGATGCGCAGCCTGGGAGTCATTTTGGACTCACAGCTGTCCATGGAGGCGCAGGTCAATTCTGTATCCAGGGCAGCTGTCTACCAACTCCACCTGGTACGCAGGCTGAGACCCTACCTGTCCACGGACTGTCTCGCCAGAGTGGTGCATGCTCTAGTTATCTCCCGCTTGGACTACTGCAATGCGCTCTACGTGGGCTACCTTTGAAGGTGACTCGGAAACTACAGCTAATCCAGAATGCGGCAGCTAGACTGGTGACTGGGGGCGGCCGCTGAGACCACATAACACCAGTCTTGAAAGACCTACATTGGCTCCCAGTACATTTCCGAGCACAATTCAAAGTGCTGGTGTTGACCTTTAAAGCCCTAAATGGCCTCGGCCCAGTATACCTGAAGGAGCGTCTCCACCCCCATCGTTCTGCCCGGACGCTGAGGTCCAGCGCCGAGGGCCTTCTGGCGGTTCCCTCATTGCGAGAAGCAAAGCTACAGGGAACCAGGCAGAGGGCCTTCTCGGTAGTGGCGCCCGCCCTGTGGAACGCCCTCCCATCAGGTGTCAAAGCGATGAATAACTACCTGACATTTAGAAGACATCTTAAGGCAGCCTTAAGTTCAGGGAAGCTTTTAATCTGTGATATTTTACTGTATTTTTTGTTTCTATGGAAGCCGCCCAGAGTGGCTGGGGAAACCCAGCCAGATGGGCGGGGTACAAATAATAAATTATTATTATTATTATTATTATAAATATCATTGCAATAAAAGTGCAACAAATAAAAACAGTTTTCCAAAGAGAAATCCGATACTGCCCACATCAGCTCATCCTTCTGGAAAAAGCCTGTAGAGCATAGTTTTCAAAACTTTTTATTTTTTTTTTTTATAAAATTTTTAGTTTTCAAAACTTTTTATGTTGGTGACACACATTTTAGACATGCATCATTTTGTGACACAGTAATTCAGTTTTACTAGCAAACCAGAGGTTAAACTAACCCCTTTCCAGCCCCAGGAGGAATTTGGGGAGCCTTCACACAACACACCTACACACTGCAGCTGACATGCTAACGTGTCGCAACACACAATTTGGAAAGCTCTGCTGTAGAGTTTTAAAGCATCCAACAAGATGTGCACAACTGCAAAGCCTGTCTAGTGGCAATGTGTTCCACAAGGCATGTGATACTGCACTGAAGAACATACTGCAACCTGCCATGGCATGAACTTGTGGAACAAGCATCACCACAGTGAGGGCCCCTGTAGATGACTGCAATGAACAGGCAGATTTATAGGGGCAAGGAGATCTCTCAGATATCTCGGTCCAATTTGTTTACTAGCTGTTGCTTACTAACTACTGAACTGCTTCCTTGGATTTGACCCTTGACCCATTGGTCTTCAGCTGGTGGACTGGGACTGCCTCATGGGTTGCAGCCTGATCAAGGTGGGTCACAACAGGAACACTCCCACCATGCAAATATATGGTAAAAGATTAAGAAATGGGTCCCCAAATGCATTCTTGGGCCAAAAGTGAGTCCTGGGTCTGGAAAGGTTTGAGATCTCTGGTCTAGACTATGCTACCATGGCTGCACTGGTTACCAATTTTCCTCTGGGCCAGGTTCAAGGTTCTTGAGTTAATTCCCAAAGCCCGAAACAACTTGGGCCCAAGGCCCCAAATTACCTTAATGACCACCTGATTTCTTACACTCCACCTTGATGGCTAAGGTCTTCTGCTGGAGCACTTTTGGTGGTCCCACATGTCCCTGGGGTTTGCTAGACTTTACCAGGGCTAGCCCTTTAGTGTGGCAGGCCTGTGGAATAGAAGTTTGGCAGAAATCATCTCTGCTTATTTTTCAGCATCTTCTAAAAACTGTATTATTCAGCCAGGCCTTTAAAACCTGAGATTCTTTGCCAGCCAAATGTGTTAGACATTTTTACTGTAATATGTGTTTTTAGGCTATATCTTGCCCTGTGATATTTTATATAAACAAATATATATTTAAACAAAAATACAATCTAAGTCTAGGAGTTGCATACACAGTATTTGGGATCATGGTCACTGCAACACAATAGGGAATTTGCAGAAAAGAAACTGGACAAAGGAAGAGATACTTCCTTATGTAAGGTTGCTATGACGCCTAGTGATTGCTTTCCCCTGAAACTCTTTCCCCAGTTATCTGCCCCAGATATGTATTTACATAACAGAGAAAAGCTTTGCCTCTCCCCTGCAAATGTAACCATTCTTCCATACTGCCTTTCAGCTGTGAATAGGACTTCCCATACATGTCTGCTGCTAAATATCTATTTCAGCACTTTGATGTTCCATTCCTGAGGTATCAAGCCCAACTGTCTGGTAGCTTACCTTCCTAATCTTGCTGTTCTTCACATTATCTAATGACCTCATGACTCAATTCCTTGCTCAATAATTGCAAAGCATCACGGGACTATAATTAAAGAACTTGCCTCTCACTTCCTTCAAAGCAGAATGCCAAACCTAATAGCTCTCATATGCTCTTGAACTACAATACCCATCAGCCCCAGTTAGCACGGCCAGTAGTCAGGGGTGGTAGGAGTTGTAGTCCAACTGCATCTAGAAGTGCACAGGTTAGCCACCCCTTCTTTAAAGGTATTTTATGTAGAATTACTTGTGCAAAAGGGCTGATGTGAATCAGTGACAGAAAACGTAATTCGGGGGGGAAAGCTGCATTTAAGCCACTCAGGGATTTGGGGGGAACAGAAAACGTTGTTATAGAAAGTAAGTAATTTTTTATTTACTATCCTTCATCATATGGCATTCTAAGCATCTTTCTTTTGAAAGTGGGTTCCATTCCTAATTAAGAACAAGCAGGTATTTTTCTCTGCAGTATGACCCAACTATTACAGAATGAATTGATTTTTAGTTACTGCAGTGAATCAACAGACAGGAAAAGTCTTGCCAGTGTTCTGTGGTCCTGTAGGAATGGATATCCTACTGTTGCCATTTATCTGCCGTGGCAAATGTGTATCAGGTTGATATTTTAAATTGAGCGTGATGACTCAGTGGCAGGCTGCACAGCCGACTGACTGACTGGGGGATTGCACCACCTTAAAGACGTGTAGTTCTAGTATGATACTTGGACATACAGCAACATAGTAGTCACAAACTGGAATCAAAATGTGAAGCAATTGTTTGTAATCATTTTGGTTATTACAGATTTCTTCAGTTGTCTGATTTGTTTGTTTGTCTTTGCATTTATTTACACTGGCGGGAATGAAAGCCCAAGGCAAGATTATTCATACTGACTTGCATAATTTATTTTGAATGCACAGTGTTTGTTTCCTTGATATAAAAACTTGGAAGATTTTCTTTTTAATTGGCATCAAAATAGGGGGAGAGCCATAGCTCAGTGGTAGAGTGCATGTTCTGCTTGCAGAAAGTTCCAGGTTCAGTTCCAAGTTAAATCTGGGACATCTCCAGATACGGCTAGATAGGACCACCTAGAGAGTCATTGCCAGAGAATAATGTTACGAGGTTGTGGGTGCTAGGCACTTCTAAATTACTGGACCCAATAAGTATTAGAATTTACGGTAATCAAGCCTCCTGAACCCTTGGATCCAGCAAGGGTTAAAATATAAGCCAGTACAGTTTCCTCATGAGGTAATCACCTGGGAGATGAACCATTAAGAAAACAAAAGAAAGATAATGAGCCATTACTGAAGCCAAGCAGACAGGGCTCTGTGACAGAAGGCAAATGGGTGGAGCCCTTCTCCATGTCTGAGACAGAACAACAAAAGCCAGAGTTCATAGTCGAGAACTGGCTGTGATGTGAACTAGAAGGGGGAGGAAAGATAAGGTTGCAGACTGGTATTGGCAGCAAGCTAGAGAGAAGGTCAGAGCACAGTGGTTGTTTTCTGTTGGAATCCAAGGCTGTGGCTCTGGACGAAATAAGACCCTCTTGGGGTGTTAATGCTATGAACCCCTCAAACACAGGCTCTGGTTGTATATATGTGTAAATAAACCATATATCATAAGGACAACACCGTCTCTACTGTGCCACATTTCCAAAAGAAAACACAGATCCTGGCTGAGTGCCTGGAACCCCTGGAATCTCACACCACTCAGAGATTGGGCTGTCAGGCAATGATACAGATGGGCCAATGGTCTTGGCATCAGGTGATATAATTATTACTATTATTATTATTATTAATTATTTATTTATTTATTTATTTATTTATACCCTGCCCATTTGGCTGGGTTTCCCCAGCCACTCTGGGCGCCTTCCAACAAAATACTAAAATACAATAACCTATTAACCACTAAAAGCTTCCCTAAACAGGGCTGCCTTCAGATGTCTTCTAAAAGTTTGGTAGTTATTTTTGTCTTTGACATCTGGTGGGAGGGTGTTCCACAGGGCGGGTGCCACTACCGAGAAAGCCCTCTGCCTGGTTCCCTGTAACTTGGCTTCTCGCAGCGAGGAAACCGCCAGAAGGCCCTCAATGCTGGACCTCAGTGTCCGGGCAGAACGATGGAGGTGGAGACGGACTGAGGCCGTTTAGGGCTTTAAAGTTCAGCACCAACACTTTGAAATGTGCTCGGAAACATACTGGGAGCCTGTATAGGTATTTCAAGACCGGTGTTATATGGTCTCGGCAGCCGCTCCCAGTCACCAGTCTAGCTGCCGCATTCTGGATTAGTTGTGGTTTCCGGGTCACCTTCAAAGGTAGCCCCACATAGAGCGCATTGCAGTAGTCCAAGCGAGAGATAACTAGAGCATGCACCACTCTGGTGAGACAGTCTGTGGGCAAGTAGGGTCTCAGCCTGTGTACCAGATGGAGCTGATAAACAGCTGCCCTGGACACAGAATTGACCTGTGCCTCCATGGACAGCTGTGAGTCCCGAATGACTCCCAGGCTGCGCACCTGGTCCTTCAGGGGCACAGTTACCCCATTCAGGACCATGGAGTCCTCCACACCCACCCGTCTCCTGTCCCCCAAAATCAGTACTTCTGTCTTGTCAGGATTCAACCTCAATCTGTTAGCCGCCATCCATCCTCCAACCGTCCCCAGACACTCGCACAGGACCTTCACCGCCTTCACTGGTTCCAATTTGAAAGAGAGGTAGAGCTGGGTATCATCCGCATACTGGTGAACCCAGCCCAAACCCCCTGGTGATCTCTCCCAGCGGCTTCATGTAGACGTTGAAAGCATGGGGAAGAGCACAGAACCCTGACGCACTCCACAGGTGAGAGCCCAGGAGTCTGAACACTCATCCCCCACCACCACTTTCTAACATGGCCCAGGAGGAAGGAGCGGAACCACCGTATAACAGTGCCCTCAGCTCCCAGCCCCTCTACACGGTCCAGAAGGATGTTATGGTCGATGGTGTCAAAAGCCACTGAGAGATCCAGCAGAACTAGGAAACAGCTCTCACCTTTGTCCCTAGCCCGCCAGAGATCATCAACCAGTTTCGACCAGATCAAGGCAGTTTCAGTCCCATGATGAGGCCTGAATCCCGACTGGAAGGAATCAAAATGGTCCGCTTCTTCCAGGCGTGCTTGGAGTTGTTCAGCTCAATCACCTTGCCCAAGAATGGAAGATTTGAGACTGGGCGATAGTTGGCCATAATGGTTGCATCTAAAGATGGTTTTCTAAGAAGCAGTTTGATAACCGCCTCTTTCAGCGGGTCTGGGAAGGCTCCCTCACAGAGAGAAGCATTCACCACCCCGCGAAGCCCATCACCCAGCCCTTCCCGGCTAGCTTTTATAAACCAGGATGGGAAGGATAAAGGAGACAGGTGGTTGGTTTCACTCGTCCAAGCAGCCTATCCACATCCTCGGAGGTAACAGATTGGAATTGATCCCACACAACTTGACTAGACAGGACTCTAGCACTCTCCCGCCCCAGCCCTGCTCCCACGGTGGAGTCTACCTCTTCCCAAATCAAGTCATGGATGGCAGTGGTCTTATGAATCATTGACCTGGCATTGCACAGCAGCACCTTCAGGTCATGTGGGTATCCCTTGCTGATTCTAGTATCCGTCCGGTCAGGACCAGACCCGGAGGCAGGGATAGTCCTCAGACAATGACTAAACCTGCCCCCTTGGTAATGACATGGTCTGGTCTTAGCGTAACTCCTTCTCCTACCCGTGATCACTGAGATCAGTTGTCCCAGTGCATCCCCCCCTGTGGAACCTGCCCCAACCATTCTGTTGGCTGGGACCCACTCTCCGGCAGCGCTGACCCCTCCCCTTAAGAGCAAAATAAAACCTTTAAAAAACCACAATAAAACAATACGAACAAAAAACTGTAAAAATTACAAACACATCCAAATCAAAACAAATTCCTGAACCCAACCAAACATCCATCCCACACCCACCCACCACATAAAAAAAAATTCAAAAGGGAAAAAATAGAATTTTAAAAAGAACACTACACCGCTCCGAATCCTCCTGGCCAGCAACAGCAGCAGCAGCAACCGTTCTTATGAGGCCTGTCAGGCAGTGGCGTAGCGTGGGTTGTCAGCACCCGGGGCAAGGCAAGTAATTTGCGCCCCCAACCCGTGGATTTGCGCCCTCTAAACCGTGGATTTGCGCCCCCTAACCCTAACCCCCAGGTGTTGCGGCCGGCCCCCCCTGCACCCCCCACGCTACACCACTGCTGTCAGGCCCCACCCTGGGCCAGGTGGTGAGTGGCAGGAGCGGGGTCCTCAGGCACTCACGCAGGGGAGTCCTCCTTTTCATCAGTTTTTGTTGTTGTTGTTTTTAAGTATTTTACCAGTTTTAGCTGGAGTAGTAACAGATTTTAGAGCATCATCCTTCTCAGCTGGTGGTTTTAATATTTTGAATAGGGATTTTGTGTTTCTTTAGCCTTCTTGTTTAAAATGGTTTTTGTTGTACTTGATTGATGTGTTTTTAAAAATGGTACTTTGTATTGTTGTATGCTGTTTTAATTGTAAGTTGTGATTTGTGTCAAGTGGCAAAAAAAAAAAAGCGGATAAATAATGTTCCTGAAAATAATGTTCCTGAAAAAAACTCTTAAAATAACCCTTTGTAATGTGACCACACTGTCACGGAGATATAATGTATGTAGAACACACACAGAGAGAGAATTTACTGACTCTTACTTGATGAAAACCTTCCATCTGCAGTAGACTAGAAAAGGCTATTTTGTTCTGAAACAGATGCTTGGGATTAAAGTGGGAAGAAAAGTGTACTACCTGAGGTTTTTGTACAATCTGAAAATGTCAGCCTTTTGACAATTATGTACAGCTGCTTTCTTATTTCTTTTGCTACTGTAGGTCATGCAAATAGGCTTTAACCTTTTATTTCATAATGTCACAAGCAACAAGAACTGTCCCTCAGGATACCCAAAGGGCTATGTTTTATTTACCCCCCCCCCTTTTAAATAAAAAAATATGGCCCCAAATACTGTAGTTCCCATCCAGGCATAACACCTGTTTTAACCCCATTAGAGGTTGATGTCTCATAGGGATCTGCTGACACTTTCCTGAGTGAAGGAAATCTACCTTCGGCTGTTTTATAAATTCTTCTCAGGTAAACAATTGCATTGGCTAAACAAAGAAAACTGACAGAAAATTAAAGATGTTTAATTTGAAGTTTGTGTTTCAAAGGACAAAGATAGCTTTGCAATTACAGTTTTCTTTGCACTATAGTTTTTGACATCAGTAAATGTGTGCTTTGGAGAGGAAGAGAATAATGACATTTGGGTAAAACTCTGCATTCATTTACATAGCTACAAATCTGCAGTCATCTCATTGACACCCTGCCAACCAGGAATGGTGATGTAAGACACTATATGTGGATTTAAATAAACAGACACAACTTTTTCAGTTATGTACAAGTCTGCACTGGGGAAGATCAACCTTCTCTACCTCCATCCAGCAGTGCAGGTATCTGCCTCTGCGGTTCTGCTTCATGCTCTCTACTTCCTTCATATGTAACCCCATTCTAAGTGTAGCCCTAAGGCCGGTCCTTGCTCTCCACTCCTTGCATTGCTAGTTTCTACATGCACTCTCACACACCTCTCTATCTTCCATCCAGACAAGCCAGACAAATTGTCATAAACCAAGGATGCATTCCAGCCAGGCAGAAACACTTGAGCCAGTGAGGAAGTGGCCTAGTGCGAGTTCTGAGAACCAGGCAAGAAGGCGACATTAAGCCCTCAAAACTGATATTTCCAGTCCCTCATTTACAGATATGGCTCCTTGCACCCTGAAAGCTATTATATTCATGTGTCCCTAGTTTTTAAAAATAGAATGCACACCTGGGACTGTATTGAACCTTGCAATAATAATTCCTTTTTGCTGTGGGCCCCAGGACTAGAGTACAGGAAGTCCTCGTTTTGCGCAGGGGTTACATTCCTGATCCCTCTGCACATTGGTAGAGCCCGTGGAAAGCATTCCACTCCACCCCCGTTCCACCCATATTTTAGTGATGTTTTCAGGTCACTTCCAGGTTTAGCACTGTGTGCATTTGCATGATCATGCATTAATCGGATGCACACCAATCAGTCATTGGCTGTACTCAGGCTTGTTGCCCTAATAGGGTCTGCTCTCACATCAGCACTCAGCAAAGACAGGCTGGTTTGTAAATGGCTTCCTCGTTGGGGAGAAATGTGCTAAGATGAAGGCATGCTTGGCAAACCCTCACCATGGTCAACTCCTGCCCATAATCCTCTGTCCCCACTGTGGCCTCCACAGTCATCTACAGACACACCATTAAGACTGTGTTCATGGAAGTCACTCTTATTTGGCTCCGAGTGATTGCCGAAGAAGGAAAGAAGTTTGTTTACTTTTTTTCTCAAACTCCAATGCAGTTCACATAATCATGTAGATCCATGGGGGTGGGCAACATATCTTTGCACATTGATTGGTTCGCTATGGTAAGATCCAATGTGCGGTGCACAATTTGAGACCCACATGTACTCAGGTGCCTATATGAATCAGCCCTCATTCAGACTGATCTCAGATTTTGCCTTTGAAACCAAAGAACAGATGCTCTGATGAGAGAGCAGACATACAAAAGGAGCGCATACAATTCTAACTCTTATATGTTCAACATGCTTAATACAGTGGTACGTCGGTTTTTGGACGTCTCCATTGCCGAACATTTTGGTTTTTGAATGCTGAAAACCCAGAAGTAAATGCTTCTGTTTTCGAACGTGCCTCAGAAGTTGAACAACTTTTGCTGTGTGTATCTGCTGTTTTTGACAATTTTCTCTATTGAATTGGCAGACCACCCTTTGTGCCTTGGTTTTCGACTGTTTCGGAAGTTGAACAGTCTTACGGAACAGATTACGTTCGAAAACCGAGGTTCCACTGTATCCTGTATAATTCATGTTAGCATCCTGCAATAAGCCATGCCAGAAATGTATTTTGTTCTGGATACAGAAGCATGCAATCTGGATTTTTTTCTTTATTTAAACAACAGAGTGCACTTAGCAAATGAAAAGGAATCCAAACCTCTTAAAAGGCGCAATGCTGGGAACAGCTCACTGTGCAAAGTCAGCACAAATAAACTATATTAAATTAAGAGAGATTCTGTCCCTTCTGCATTGTGTGCCTGTGGATCATGGAAAAATTATCTTAAGTTCAACACTTACAATGTGATATTGTTCCAAGGCCACAGGAAAATGAATACTTGAATTTGCCCTGCATGCCTTTTAGTAAGACAACAACAAAGAGAACAAGAAAATCAATACAAACGTGAGGAAATGCTGAAATAATGAGTATCATTTAAGCTGTAAAGGCACTCAAAGAGAATCAAAGCTGTCACTATCTGAGCATTGCAGTCATCAACCATCTTGTCTCCTCCAACTATTCAGGCCTGCAAAAGGAAGATGACTGAAGAGATAATACTGTTCTGAGTTTGTGGGTGCTAGACCACCATAATCTCCAGATCAAGGGAAGGTCAGAATTTAATCAATGCTTGGAGTGTTAAAACTGGGTGTAAGACTTCTGCGTATTAAGCCAGGCCCATGAGTATTAAGCTGTGTGCTAGACAATGCTAACCCCCAGAAGTGTTGAAAGCTAATAAAGCAAGGTTAACTTCCTTGGGAGGTGATAGCCTGGGGGGATAAGCCAAGGTGTGATGTGGCAAACTGGTGGGGCCCCCTTCACTCTACAGAGAAAGCCAAGGCTTAGGAGAGAAAACTGAGAAGCTTAGCCTGGGTAAGTGTGCCTGGAATCCCTGGAATCTTGCACTGCTTGGAGCTTGGAACAACATGCACCATGAGTTGATCCAAATTGCCCCATCACTGCAGCAGAGCTGGAAGGTTGTACTATTCCAGTCATGATGCCAGGTACAATGGCATCAGTCTCTGGGAAACAGCATCAGGTGAGGCTGTTGCACTCCAGTTCTGCTTGTGGGCTTCCCATAGGCACCTGTGAAAAACAGATGGACGAAAGAAGCTTTCAGTCTGATCCAGCAGGAATCTTCCTGTGTTTGTGTATTGTTCTTATATTCCATGGCATACAAATTAATGATGGGCTGGGACTGGAAACAGGACAGAAAATGACAGCCACATGTCATACTAAGAACAAACTACATCTGAATGTTAAATGAAGAAAGAGGATGCCTTATTGCCGGTCTAGCCAGCAGTAGTGGCTGGTTTAGTGGGGTGGAACCAGGTATGTTGTCTAGGTGAGCTGCAGGGATTTACGTTTCAGTAGGGTAACTCTACAGCTCTTTCCCCACCATACTGGCTACTACTGCCAGCTAGGGCAGTATTACTGCTGCTTGCCAGCTTCAGTCTGCTAAGATGATTGATGTGTCTGACCCGCTTAAGTACCTTAGCAGTTAGCACTACACAGTATTTTTATATATATAATGGATGCCTTTTCATATAGGAAACACTTGGGAGATTTCATTAATAATTTTGTGTCTCATGAATTTTAATCACCACAATTGACAACTTGGCAGGTGACATGAGTCTTCCTTGTCAATCACTTCTTTTGCAATTATTAAACCCCTCCTCTTTGCAGTCCTCTTCTTGTTCTCTTTGCAATGTGTCTCAATACAATGCTGCTTCTAGGGGCCAGTTTGAATGTACCCCTAAGTATCCCAGGCAATCAGGTACAATAATTGGGAAAAAGCACTTCTTTTTTGCTATCCTTAGCGGGTCACCTTAATGTAGAGCTGAACTACAGTATACAGGTCATTGTTATTTGCTTTCCTTAGTTTAAATAGCAGCCATGGAGGGGCAGTATTGGGACCAGAGCATGGAGACAGGGGGGCTAACCCTTGCCTTGCACACCAAAACACTGCCAAACATCCCCCAAAGATGCTATTAGCCCTAGGGAGAGACACTTACATGCCTTTAATTTCACATGTGGTTTGTCCCATAGTCTGCCCTCCAGATGTCAACAAAGAACACTATTTCTCTGCATGTCTGCATCTTGTTTGTTTTAAAAATAATCTGAGTTTTCAGTAGACATGTAAAAACAGTGGGACCAAACTCCCTTGTCAGATTGTTAAAATCCCACTAAAGATGAGTATGAAAGAGAAAAGGGAAAGAACTGCAAGAGAGAAGTGCTGGGAAGATAGGGTACCTGTACATTATGCAGCTGTTTTGTATGCCCACTTATAAAACTTTGAATCCCAAAGAAACATTTTGAATAGCCAAATGAGTGGTCTGATAATGTGATCACATTTGCATTCCCTAACCACACCCATCCTGCCCTGGACACACAGAAATATTGATTTTTGGGAGGTTGAGGTATATTCTTACTTGGCAAAGGGATATGTAATGAATGAATTATGCAACTCACAACAATCTCTGCATCTCTTATTCTCTCCTGTGCCCATTCCCTGCTCCTTAGACAGCAGATTTGTGGGCAGGATGTGCCATTTTCAAAAGCCTGTTCTGTACAGCACCTGGAAAGAGATTCACCTAAGGAGTCCTGTCAGTGGAAACCCTGCACAAGGACTTCCACTTGTGCAACAGGACTTTCCATCCTCTCTTCCCTGCCCCCCACCCCGAAATAGCTCAAGGAAGGTCAGGAGACACACACCCCAAGCTGCATGCAGGGGGGGGGGGAGAGGGGAATAATTCCATCTGACAAGCTGAAATGCTTACATGGGCAGAACATTTGTCATAGTGTGCTGTTGAATAAGGTGTTTGGATATAATGGACTGTATCCAGTGGTGGATTTCACTAGTGGAAAGTACTTTGGCTGATACAAGATGTATCTCCCAGTTTTTGTTAATCCTGCCTAGCTACTATAGTAGAGACATCACTTGCCGACAAAGGTCCATATAGTTAAAGCTGTGGTTTTCCCAGTAGTGATGTATGGAAGTGAGAATTGATGCATTTGAATTATGGTGCTGGAGGAGACTCTTGAGAGTCCCATGGACTGCAAGAAGATCAAACCTATCCATTCTTAAGGAAATCAGCCCTGAGTGCTCACTCGAAGGACAGATCGTGAAGCTGAGGCTCCAGTACTTTGGCCACCTCACAAGAAGAGAAGACTCCCTGGAAAAGACCCTGATGTTGGGAAAGATTGAAGGCAAAAGGAGAAGGGGACAACAGAGGATGAGATAGTTAGACAGTGTTCTCGAAGCTACCAGCATGAGTTTGACCAAACTGCGGGAGCCAGTGGAAGACAGGAGTGCCTGGCGTGCTCTGGTCCATGGGGTCACGAAGAGTCGGACACAACTAAACAACTAAACAGCAGCAGCAGCAGCAGCAGCAGCAGCAGCAGCAGCAGCAGCTATAGCCCGACACATACTATTATTCAGGATGAGTGCAGGGGCCTCCAGCAAATACGAAGGGCTCAACAAAATCTTGCATGAGCCAAAGTGCTCTTCACGAGTGAAAGCTACCACTGAATACAACCCTATAAATATTACTATTACTTTTATTATTACGGTATATTATGCACTACCTTTATCTGCTCCACTTTTCTTCCTCACCTGCTGCCATAACAAAGCTCACAGGTATAAAGTACAGCTTCTTATCTATGCTTTTTTCCAGATTTATGACACACACTAAATTGCTTTCTTATTATGTATGGTACTGTTTGGTTTCATTCCATCTTCAGAAAGTCTATGTACTGAACTTTCCAAACCTCTTTGAAAATTGCACCTTTGGTGACTCCTTCTTTCACCCACCTGGGGCCATTCTGCCTCAAAGTGTTGCGAGCAATCCGATGATAGCATGATAAATAGAGACAATAATGCCATTATGTCATAAATCGGATCACCAGTGGGAAAAATAAATAAGAGATCTAAAATTCACCTGCAGATGCTGTTTGTATTCAGGGACAATTTCAATGCCAGCATTGTGAATGCAGGATGTTTTGTTTCAGGGGAGACATCAGCATGGGTCTCTCACATTCCACATCACACCTTCCTGTATAATAATTTCCTTCCACTACCAAATCTAGCAACAATTCATAATGCAGGTGTAGAAATATTGCTATACTGATATTCAGACAAATGGCTCTTAAGATGCTTTATCTTTAAAAAGACACCCAAAAATTACAGGGAAAATCATTCAAACCACCACCACTATGGAAGACAATAGCAAGCACTCATTCAGCAAGCTCTGAGTTGTATCACAGCACCATTTCTTAGTCTTTTCTGACAGTTGAGCCGTTCCCATCACACCAATGTCCCAGCATGTCCAACTGTGTAAAATATGCTTTGGTTTTAAATTTGTTCTACAGACAACAGGTGTTCCTATACTTCCAGTAACTTTCTGAAAAATCTAAGCTATTTGTTTTTCAAAGCAGCTGCCTCTCCCTAGAAGCAACTATTTGTTACATATTTGGTGCACACTTTGTACTTGTTCTCATCCTTTCACAGTCAAAGACAATTCAGCATCCACCCGACAAATTTTAGCAGCCACAGGAAAAGATACTCAGCATTAAATTACAGCATCTGCTCCCACATTCTTAAAAAGCCAATAATATCCAATTTTATTTTTCTCTTTTATGTTCCCAGGATGGGTTTCTCCCTCCCAGTTTTAGAAAATATGTATTCTTTTCTTGGCATTCTTTTCTAGTTCTTCATTTTTATTCTTTTGTGTGTTTTTTAAAAAAAACCTAGGAAAAAGATTTGTATTTTTCTAAGCAGCACATCTTTAAATAACTATCTGTATATTCAGTATATATCTTGGAAAGAAATGTAAAACTGTCATCCTTGCCCAAACACTTAAATACTACTAGAAAGGGGGGTGGGCAGTATTTTCACAGTGCCTTGGTCTATCCAGAGATAGTGCCTTGGTCTATCTATTAGCCTTCTCAAATCTAGGAAATATAATGTTTTACAAATGTTTTACACATTTTACAATTAACCTATCATCAGATTTCCAGTGGAGGGTACCCATTTTAGCCTGCTGCAGCAAAAAGGTATTTGCAGGTGATAGCACAAACATGCAGGGGTTGTCAAGTTAGTTAACACATGTACTGTGATTAAAAATCATGACCCTGATGCAAGCCACAAGTGTTAAGACTGAACTTCTTGAAAAATTGTCATTCAGTGGCTTCCATTTAAGTTCCTTTGTTCAAGATTAGCTGCTTGAAGGTCAGTGGTGCAGTGTCCGGGAGAACTCCAATGTTTCCCCCACTGGTTGTTGAATATTTCCATTTCTAATGTCGGATTTGTGTCCAGTTATCCTTTTGAATAGAAGCTGGCCTGTTTGACCTGTGTTGAGTGAAGAAGGGCATTGCTGGCCAATTCTGCCATGCATCAACCTAACACAACAGAGGACATGATTAGCATAAAACACAACATAGGGTAAGGTGTGCATGATGCAAATTAATAACAATTTCTGGACTGTAAAAGAAGTGCAGCACAACTCACTGTAGTGGGAAAGGCTGTGACTGGGTGCCCTGTGTATCTCCTCACTCAGCCACCCAGGTGCTAACTTCAAGGTCTCTATCTCTCTCTGTTGCTTTTTCAAAAATATTTAAGCCACACATCACACAGAAAGACCTTCAGATTGTGGACTCCTTCAGAGAATTGTCTTCCGACAGCCTGTCAAATAGAGGGCTGTCCTTGGCAAAGTAGTAGTACACACAGCCACCCTATTGGAAGATGCACAGGTGATCGAATCCTTGGCATTGGGGCTGGCATCATCAGGACCTGTATTAGTGTTTCCTCAGTAGATATGGGAGACAAAGTTGGCATCTGGGTCTGTTGCAGGGTACTGTCTTTGTTTCCTGTAGCTTATTGTTGCTAGTGAGTAGCTGTTCCAGGTTAGGGGGCTGTTTAAGCCAGCAGTGGCTTACCACTCAAGGCCTGTGAAAGGGACGTATCATTGTCTAGGATGGGCTGTAGCCCCTTGATTACAGGTTACATACAACCTGTATACCAGCAACGCAGGTAAATACGTCATTCGTCTGATGAAGTAGGCTTTAAAGCTTATGCCATAATATATATATATTATTCTTTACAGTGCCATAAGACTTTTTTGTTGTTGCTATCATTAAATGTGCCAGAAGTCTGTATTTTCTTGAAGTTCTCATCTCTGCTCTCTAGAGATTATCATTTTTTAAAAAAAACACCCTGTAATCATTTCAAACCTAATGATCTTTTCAACGCACTAAGTAAGTTTTGAAGGGTCATCTTGTTGATTGAAAGACCTATAAGTGTTCACAACAAATCCAGGGGACCTGAGTCTTAGTCACAGCCAATATCAGCCAGGATGTCTCAAGCTACAGTCTGCCTGACCTGTCTCCTTCAGCTCCGACTGTGATTCCTCAGGCTATAATCACAACAGCTTCCATTTGCCTAACCTTCAACAAATACTGCATGCAACACTAATGTCTCGCAACAAATGAAACTGATCTGTAGAAAACACAACTTGAAAAAAGAGACAATGCACATATTTTTGTAAACTAAGAAATCTTTAATAGAAAAACAAAACAAAAACAAAAACAGACTCTAGTAATTGCGTGCCCAGGCGGCGACAGCCCCAGCCCCCAGGGATCATAAGGAAGGAATAAAGTCTCTGACAATGTTATATGGAATTAAAATTAGGCCACAACTTTATTAAACTTCTGAATGTAGGAAGACCTTGGCTTAGGCCTTGGGCATGTATCCCTCCCAGCCCCCCAGCCAGGGGAACTGGGGCACATCAGGGTAAATGGGATATGGGGGTGCTCTGTGAGATGCAAGTGTATGCAGCCAGCCCAGCCCACATCCCTGCACAAAGGGTAGTTCATTGACTACCTTTCGGTGTATGGCCAGTGACACCCATTATATATAACCCCTTTCAGAGGGGACCCTGGAATCGTCGCCGCAGGGGGGTGAGTCACCACTTCACCCCACCCCCCATTATAGGGAAGAAAAGACTAAAGGATTCCACCCAAGCCGGCCATAACCGTCAAAGTTGTGATGAATTGCTACAGGGAAGATAAAACCTGCCAATGCAGAAACATTTCTTCCTGGTCCTTCAACAGCAACCAGTCATAGACCGTAGCAGCTCCTGCTAAACAGGAAAAAAACCGTTAACCTGCAAACAAGAAAACATTAAATTAAAGGAGGGTGAATCTCCAGAGCCAACTGCCTGGATACTGTCAGCTCCACCCACTTATATATATATGGGACTGGTCCCACCTCCCAGCAATGAAACTTGACTACTGGGGCTGGGCGTGAACCTCCACAAATTAACACTGAGAGGCATGCCAGTCCCTGTTTGCCAGTAAGTTCCCTGGGAACTGTAGCACCGCGCGCGATCCCGCAAAGGGCACCCACAATGTAAAGTGTGAGCGCTCATTGCATCAAACAGCAGAACAAATATATACCATGCTGATCCTTTTCATAAAGGTGTTTTCTCCCAAACATTTTTATCCTCTTCCTCTTTGGAAATGCAAATTTGTACACCTCCCCTCCCTTCTTATTCAGGTGGTGCTACATTTTGATGTAGCACCACCTGAATTTCAGTGAGAGCATGCATTGTCTTTGTTCGCCCAGGGGAATGAAATCAACAAAGGCTTTGATAATCTGCCCTGATTAGCACCTGAAGCTTCATAGGGCACAGGGGCTCAGCCACTTGAATCACTCCCCCCCACAGGTGGTCTCCTTCATAAAAGAGAAAAAAAAGATAAATTGTTAATTTTTGTTCCACAGGGAGTGCTTGTGCTCATCCCCCTATTGACAGTCAAAGTATAACACAGGGCTAGTTCTAGAGGACTTTGAAGTGGCTCTTTAACGATGACTTAAATGATTAGAATAATGAGCGTAAAGCAGCTCCAGACAAGGGATTGGACATCTGCTGCTCAATTAGGCCTAATTTAGCTTGTTTAGAAGTGATTTGTGCCAATGCCATGCAGTGTGACTCAAAGTTATTTTGTTCTCTTGTAACTTCTTACTTCTAGCCTAAGAGACCTAGCAGATTTCTGAAAGAGGTTTCCAGTATAAATATTTTTTATGCTTTAATAAAGTTTATAATACAGTCCTCTTAATAACCAGTAATGTTTACATGTGCAGGAAGGCCAAGCACTGCCAATAAAGGAATGATATGGGCCAAATGCACATTTCACAGAAGGATGGGAGCAAATCCTATTTCAGCAAATCCAACTAAAATTTATTTTAGTTTAGATTAAAAAAAAAAAAGATGAAATAAGACATGTTCTTTCTAATTTGCAAAATATACTTGTTAACTACATGAAACGTACTCCTTGATGTTAATTTTTTAATTTAACTTCCTAGTTTTCAAATGAGTAAAGATTTTGAGATTTTTCTGAGCGCTTGGGTTCAAAAGAAAGTACCGTATTTTTTGCTCTATAAGACTCACTTTTCCCCTCCTAAAAAGTAAGGGGAAATGTGTGTGCGTCTTATGGAGCAAATGCAGGCTGCACAGCTATCCCAGAAGCCAGAACAGCAAGAGGGATTGCTGCACAGCGATCCCTCTTGCTGTTCTGCCTTCTGAGATTCAGATATTATTTTTCTTGTTTTCCTCCTCCAAAAACTAGGTGCGTCTTGTGGTCTGGTGCATCTTATAGAGCGAAAAATATGGTGATTTAAAGCAACTGTTGTTGAGACATTTCATTCTGAATCTGCTAGACACATCCAGACAGAAGATGATGACAGGTGGGTGTCCTGCCCCCCCAACATAAATCTTGGCTCCACCCATGAATTATATCCATTTTAAAATAAATAAAAATACATATACCTTCCTGGACAGTGCAAAGAGCAAATAACACATTTTCCCACCTCCACCCAGTGGCGGAGCTTCATGCTCCGGCACTGGGGGGGCAGAGAGCAGGCGGGGGCAGGGATGGCGCACGTTCCCAGGGTGGGGCGCGCCGCCCACAGGGATGTGGCGTGCATCCTGGGGGCATGACGTGCTGTCTGCGGGGGCATGGTACCCAGCGCAGGCAGGGGGGCAGCCGCGATGGCACCCCAATGGGATCGTGCTGCCAGGGGTGGTGCGCTCCCCCTGCATTCCTCTTCCTCCACCAGTGCCTTCACCCAAGGGGTGTTCTGGAGTTGTTTTTAATGGCTATTTCTTGCACAGCTTGCAGTGGTGGTCATGTTTAGGAGTACCTATAGTGCTCAGCCGAAGTTCAGTCCCAGCTCAGCACCTGCCTAGGTATGTGTTTTTCGCTCCCTAATGCATGTTCCATGCTGTTAAGGTTTTCAGCTCCATTTGAAATGTCTGTTTAGCACCTTTGAGGCTGTACAAGTGCCTTTGAGGCAAAGTTTAATGTGCAATAGCAGACTCAAATCAATGCATTTCCTCATATTCTAAGTGGTATTTTGATAAATACCCATTTTAGACTTTTAATCATGTTTTTCACCAGCATTCTGCAAACTTTAAAGCTTTAAACCCCTTTGTTATTACTTTTTCCGTGATTTAGAGCTGAGCCAAAAAGACAGGTCATAACCATTCACATTTGTAATATTTATGATGCGTCAGTGCTGTGCTGCTTTCAAGTCACTTACATGCTTATATGCACCAAGCAAGAAAGAAAATGCATTAGAAATACCGTTTAAATTATGAGTTTTCATAGTTTTCGGTCAATTAAATCATTTATCAGAACTGTAATCAATATTAATTTCATTTTCAGTAGCAAAAAGTAGGAGAGTGTCCCTGGGCTAAATCTGTTTTCATACAGTGTAAGTTGTTAACTATAATTTGCTTCATTTGTTTCCTATCTCTCTTGAAGCTCCTACCTACTTTGTCTCCGACCTTTAATTAAGTATGGGCATACATTTTTCCTTATGCATCACACCAAACATAGAACAATTGTTTCATTTACTGAACGTCGTAAGCAAAACCAAATCTTGGAAGATTTAGCATTGCTGGCTATAGGACAACACAGAAGCTTTTATGGCATACAGATGAACACTGATGTGCATATATGTGAGCTAGTGGACGTGGGTGTGGAAACATATGACACCATTGCTCAGTGATTTGTTCTGGGTGCCAGGTCTAATTCAAGGTGTTAGAGCAAAGCCCTAAATGTCTGGATACCTGAAGGAGCATCTCACCCCATATACTATTGCCCAGGCCTTGAGGTCACCTGAAGAGATTCTTCTGGTAGTTTCATCACTCCTTGAGGTTAGATTTGTGGCTTGCCAGGAGGACTTCCTTGCAGTAATCTCCCAGCTACAAATCACTCTCCTCTGAACTGACTGTCTCTCAAGGTCACTGGCCATTATATGCCTTTGAGATGTTTATTTTGTGCATCGAGTCATTTGATTACTTTGGCTGAAATACTGAACAGATGGGAGGGTGGTTGCATTTTAAAATATATTTATTTTATTTTGTTGTTGTTGTTGTTTAAAAAAATTCTGATCCACCCCTAAATCATGTGCGATGAGCGGTGGGATAGAAAAGTTACAAATACATTAAATCAAAATAAATGGCCATTGAAATCAAACATTCACTGAACAGTTGTCCATTCTTGCAGTTCTTTGGAGAGCCCCCCACCCCTTTTGAAGCGCTTCTCATTTCTGACCAAGGAATTAGCATGCAGAACAACTAAGGTCTCAAGAATACTACACACAATTCCCAGCACCCTTAACAAACTAGAGTTTGTAGGATTCTTTGGAAGAAGCCGTGTGCTGTGAACTTATTCTTGCTCAGTATTCTTCTTTTACCTATGTAAATGAACATCATTTAGGGAGTTTTCCTTAAGTGTCATGGTATCAGCCTTTTAAAACATTTCCCTATTGGATGGTGTGTTTAAAGGACAAGTGAAGAAGAAACAAACTCCATGGATGTTTTCCCTCTATGGTACAAAATGGGTGGGACTTCTTCTGAAGGTTACGGGGAAATGTAAGGCAGATCATCAAGACTGATTAAGCAGAAGAGGAGCTGCCATCTCCTCTGGTTGGTCATTTATACAGCTTGGCTGTACACCCACACAGACGGGTTCCTGTGCCTCTTTCCCCCCACTCCTGGTGACATCATTCATGATGATCAACTTCACAGATGTGTTAGTGCTTTTTCCTGAATGCAAACGAAACAGGACTGTCTCCAGTTCTGGACTTGCTACGGCTGAAATGCTGTAGGATTGAGTGTCAGAGAAAGGTGAGTGGAGAGTTGAAAGGTGTAGAGAAAATCAACCCAGAGCAATTTGTTTCTCTCTCCCTGCTTCAGTGCCTTGGACCCATTTGTTCATATTGTGCCCTCTTACCTTTCTGGTAATAAAATACTGATTATAGCAGTACCTTGCAAACGGTAATGTGATTATCCTCATCCCTGAGAGACAGGGAATGGCTGTTATCTTCACTTAACAGATGGGATCTGATGCACAGAGGTGGGGAGAAGCAGTATGTTTGAGTCCGTGCAGGCAAAAGGTCTTTGGCAATTTGCAGAATATGGACTTTTAACATTCAGCCTGGGAGCTCCCATTGAATCCTAGGAGCCATCTCATTTAAAAAGCAAAAAACACCAAGGAGGAAAGCTTATTTCTAGACTTCAAGACGAAGAAGGCAAACCCAGACAGATCTTGCCAAAGTCTAAACCAGAGGTAGTTGAAAGTGGGACTTTCAGTAGTCAAGGAGTAATTATGAATCATTTTATACCATATCGAATATGGAAATCACCATTTTTCTTAGGGTCATGCAAAATGAATTTCTGAGATCTATTTTGGCCCATTGGGAGAGAGATAAAATGGGCACAGAGAAATGGGCATAGATAAAGTTCTGCCACTTTTCAGCAGGCAGCAGATTTACCTTAAAATAAACAACAACCTATGAGACACACTATCAGCTTCTCCTTTCCAATCCTTTCCCTTCTCTCATGTTTAAACAGTTATTCTACACCAGTTTCCTGTGGCCACACCACAGCAATAATCCTCTGTCTCTTTCATTGTATCCCACAGTGCATATAAGGATTCTTCCTTCCTTCCCCAGATGCACTGTGGGGCATGATGGTCTGGAACAGATGGAGGAAGACTGCTGGCTGAAATATATCAGGAAAATGAAAGGAAATTGGTGCACGTGCTTTGTGCAAATTATACTTTGTGTGAATGATTGCACTTACAGTGTTGGTGCTCCCTTGTTGCATGGTTTGATTTTTCAAAGCAAAGAATTCAGAACTTCCTTTCTAAAGGCGGTTGGGGGGGAATAGAAGAAGGGACCAGCCATTCCCCCCCATTCTCCTTTCTGAACCCAACACATAAGAAACTTCTGAGTTAAGAAACAAATGGCAATGGCCTCATGTAGCCACTTGAACAGTAACTGGAAAAGCAAAATAAGAATAAATGGACCAGTAAATAAAGCCAGTTGCTCCATTAACGAGTAATGTAAGTTTTCAGGAATCGGGAGTTCCTGCTGTTTCCCAGCCTTATTCCCTCTTCAGTCAGTCCCAGTTCTACTACCATGCCATTTTGTATGCAATATGTTTACATACCACAAGCCGCCAAATTAGAGAGAACTGTGAAAAATGGCAGGCCCTCTTACTATTCTGCTTTGTGCCCTATGTAAATATGAATACTCTGTCTGTCTCTTGCTTTTCCCACCCTATCCTGGGTCATATTATTTTACTTACTTGGTATTTCAAGTTTACTCTTGCTTTAAAATAAAAATACTTGGCATTGTCTCCAGAGAGCCAATAACAGAAAGGAGGATTTTTGTTTCAAGTGATAAATCAACTTCCCAACACTTGAGTGATGTTTTTTGGTTATCTTTTAAATCCATGAGTTTTCCTCCTTCTTTCTGTTAACAAAAAGTAGAGTTTTGCAGTGCTAAACCTAAGTACAAGCCAAGCCAACAACATAGAATCAGCAATGTGCATCTACTAGGTCAGCCTCTGGGAAAATTCTAAAGGATCCCACATTCTTTATTACAGTGTTCAGCACATTTAGTTCTTTCTTTTTCTGACTGACAGCAAAGGTTTACATATCCTGTAAGTTTACAAGCCCTTTGGAGGGGAAAACAGTATTTTGCACTGTACTGATCAGAAAGGGGGCTTGGTCTACGATTGAGGCTCCCAGGGGATACAACTATAATAAATATAATAGCAATTGGACTGAAAACGCAGTAACCAGCTACAAACACATATTCTGATATTTGGAAACAAAGCAGATGAACATTTGAGAATGACCCAGATACAGATGACCGTCCTGATCCATGTGTGAGTGGTTTGTTGCAGGGATACCAAAGAAGGAAGTAAAAAATGACAGAATGGCCAATTCTTGTGCTTTATTGGAAGAAAGTACAAATTTACAATATAGCCTACAGAGCTTTGCCGCTGTTACAGACCCAGGACGGACACCCACACAGCAAACGTTGATCTTGACTTGTCCACACCCAGGAAAATGTTGGGCTCCAAAGGTGTCTAAAAGCATTCTTTCATTACTGTCAAGGAAATCACCTAGCAATTAATTACTCAAAATCCAAGATCTTGGTCTTTTCAAAGAGTTGGCATCCATCTAAATG
The DNA here is from genome assembly GCF_965112155.1 of Podarcis liolepis. Taxonomy (NCBI): domain Eukaryota; kingdom Metazoa; phylum Chordata; class Lepidosauria; order Squamata; family Lacertidae; genus Podarcis; species Podarcis liolepis. The sequence goes on along the minus strand of NC_139557.1, from coordinate 90,563,702 downwards.
GTGTATTGGTGTTCAAGAAATCTAAAAGCTTTAAATACTTAGGGATCACCTTTTATTACTATCTAAAATGGGAGACCCATCGTAACAGGATAATCAACTTAGCTAAATGCTCTGCAGCATGAATGAAATGATTCTATTTTCTTGATGGTAATCAGAATGTGCCTGCAGCAGTTAGGGCCTATAGCTCAAAAACTTTCACAACTCTGCTTTATGGGATTCCCTTATGGATAACTGACTTTAACAACAAAGTCAAGGACATACAGGCATCCTTCTTCCGACAAATTCTAGGAGCTCCACAATGTGTCTCCTATCTGGCTCTGTGTGCAGAGTTAGGCCAGCATCTCCTAGAATCTAGGGGCTGGATTTTGACTTTCAAATACTAGCTAAAAAACCATTTTAATACAGACCTGGAAAGTTTGCTAACTTCTTTATTGAGAGATACACATAATTCTACATGGTTTTCTGATATTACCCCTCAAACTCAGGCAAATAGGGATTGCAATAGATTCCCTTCTTCTATGGGATGAGTCACAAATCTTCTCCCTCATCAAGCAGAGGCTGCTAGAGCATGAAATCCAAAAACTCTACCCCTCCCAGCCTTTTGTGTATTCATCTGCTTACTCAGGATTGCAGCCCCACCATGGTAAGGTAAAGGTAAAGGTACCCCTGCCCGTACGGGCCAGTCTTGACAGACTCTAGGGTTGTGCGCTCATCTCACTCTAGAGGCCGGGAACCAGTGCTGTTCACAGACACTTCCGGGTCACGTGGCCAGCGTGACGAAGCTGCTCTGGCGAACCGGCACCAGAGCAGCACACGGAATGCTGTTTACCTTCCCGCTAGAAAGCGGTACCTATTTATCTACTTGCACTTAAGGGTGCTTTCGAACTGCTAGGTGGGCACCACCATGGAGTAGTGGCTAATTACTCTATTGCAGGGATGTCAACCAGTCAACCGCGATCAACAGGTTGATCCCCTGGTGTTAGCAGTGGGGGAAAAAATCATCCGTCCCCGTCCCCTCTCTCTGTCCTTCATTTCGAAGATGGAGTTATCGCTGCCCCCTAAAAAAAACTCAACAACTTTGTGCCCCCCCAAAAATGGATAGATCACTGCTAATTTTTTTCCAGGAATAGATCACAGTCTCTTGGGACTTGGACATCCCTGCTCTATCACATCGCAGAGCTTTTATGCTAGCTCATCTAAATGCATTCCCCTCATCTGTATTGTTTGGAAGGTTTCAAAAAAATCCCCTTCCAGAACAGATTCTGTTCCTGTAATAAGTAAACACCAGATACAATACATCACATAATTTTAGGTTGCCCTCTTCTTGACACCCATCGCAGAGATCTCCTAGTGACTCCCTTACAGCTCAAATTATTGATTTACAAAGAGTCTGTGATCCGATATTTGCTGAGGGATGATACTCCCAAAACTACCAAGATTGTTTTGGGGTACTTAGCCCAGATCTTTAAAGCTAAATCTAAAGTTGCCTGATTTATTCAGTGGTGGCTATCTAGTATTTTATCTATTGTATGTGTTTAGATTATTGATGTCTTTGGATGACTTTGTATGATTTTATGACTGTTTTAATTTATGCCAATAAAGGCTAGTAGTGGTGGTGGTGGTAGTAGTAGTAATACAAAAATCAGCATACCTCAGTTTGGCCAGAACCTCTCATCGGTCCACCTGGCCGATGAAGGCATAGGTGGCAGGCCTCCAAGTCTTACAGATAGCTCCCCTCTCTAGGCCAATAACCAAATGTCCCAAGCCCCCTCGGTCTCCTGGCACAGAAAGCAGCTTTTTTGGAGCATCAGTGGTTGATCCCTTGTTCAGTCTATTTATCCAGAGCGATTTGATAACCACGGATTATGACTTGGCTATCATTAACCCGCACATAATTATCTCTGTTGACAAACTGTCGCAAGAAGATGTTCAGTCTCCCATCTCCATCTCTAGAATTTGAAATTGTTGTAACCCACCTTGGGAAGACAGGTAATAAATTTAATAACAGCAGCAACAACACCAACTATCTTTCAATATGTGTTTTGTAATAAAATACTATGTAATTACAAATATTAATTCAGTTTTTCAAAAATAAATAAATAAATCTCAGATTAATTGTAGAAATGGAACAGAACTGATTTATGAACGAGCACCTGCCAAACTGACATGGGACAGAAATAGACTTGATATTTTCATCTCTAAGAGATGTTCATTCATGTGGGGTGACAAAGGGATAGAGCTGAGCTTTTGCTATCATTGATCCAGAATTATCAATAATTCAGCTTTGAGCATGGAAAAATAAACTAATAGAGGAACAGGTACTCAAAGAAATAATATACGGTAGAACTAGTCTGTTTCCACATAACACTTTCTATCGCCAAATTGTTTAATTCTAGTAATTAAAATATTGGTGCATCTAGTATTTTTATATTGATACATTTAGCAAAGGAAACTGGTTTTCAGGAGTTCTCAGGATGTTGCTTCAATTTTTTTTTTTGGGGGGGGAGAATGTATATTTTTTTAAAAACAAAAAACAAAACTGGATGCTATTGAATTTATGTGTTGGGGCTGAAAGTATAAAATTGTATGGTGTCTGGCAAGCTAAATTATAGCATTCAGCAGTTTCATCCAAGTTAGCATCCTGAGGTTGACTTAAAGAGGTTAAATCAAATACGAATTTGTTGAGCAAGAGATGGAACTTATTTTTGAAAGACAAAACACAAACAAATATTTGTAAATGATTTCATATGTTGCAGTCTAAATAAGATTGTAACTTTGTTATGGTCATACGATTTACCTTTTTGCTGGAGGCAACTGCATATAATGTTTTAATTTTCAACACTATTCTTATAATATTAGGTTATTTTAGCTACACATTGTTAGGCATCATTACAGTAGAGTATGGGGACTAGGTGCTCGCGTCAAAGACTTCCCCGAGAGGATATGATGGGCAGGAGTCAGATATAGTCGGTTCAGTTCCAGTGCCTAAGCCAATACCGCTCACATCTCAGGCTTGCATAGGCAACAAAGGAGCAGTAGTAAGGCAGGTCATAAGAAGAAGGCAGCAGTGGGAAAGGCATACCTGGATGCTTTTCTCCCCCAGGTTGTGGTCATCCCACATACACCCACAAAGACTTTTATCCAGTGGTGGGTTTGTACTAGTTGAAAATACTTCTCACACACTAATATCCTGCCCCCCCCCCCCATTTTCCTTACCTACCACCCTCTTTTGTATCATACCTAATACAGTTTCAGAGGATCCTTCCATTCTGGGGAGCAACTTTTAAGGGGGTAGCTGGGGTGTCCACACAAAAAGCAGGTGTCCCATCTGGACGTAGCAGAAGTCACCACTGGATATAACCCCTAGGTTTTACCACATCTCCTCTTGCTAAGCCTAAACGAGAAATGTTCTCCAGGTTCATTCTTATTTACAGAAAACAAAGAAGATACGGAAAACAAGAAAACACCTAAGAGCTACTATGGATTGGTGATGTTACTCAAACTCTATAGGTTAATTTATGACTTTGCTATGAAGTGACAAACATCTGTAAGGCTGATTTTACTACCACTGAGGGAAACCACCGCTTAAATTATTAATGTAGGTTGTACAGGATCGATACCTGCTGTTTGGGTTATTACAGCATTTTTGTCTTTGCTGTTTCAGTGATTTTGCTTACTGGTTGAGACTGATTTATGGGGGGAAACAGTGTTAACTAGGACTAATAAAATAAAAGCAACTTCATTATGCTGAATAAGCTTATCAACACAATCTGACTGAATGCAACTAAATGACTGACTGATTGAATGCAACCAAGTTCACTAATCTGCTAGATTTTCTGTTGACGTGCCTGTTGTTTTATATCATCATGTCCTTATGAACCCTCAAGAAGTCCATTTATTTTCCTGCGTATTGTTTCTTGCTGAAAATCTTTGATCCCTTGCAGATCCCAAATTTACTAGACAAATTCTGGAATTGCCACGGTCCACTTCAGTAAGCAAGAAATGTAACATATGCCATTAACTCCAGGCACTCATGGTTTCTCTAGCTGTGACAATGTGACTGTTTAAATGGGGCATTACCTACTACATATGGTTGTTTTATGTCCACTTATCGCATCAGGATGCCAAGTCCTCTCAGTAAGAGGAGTAGATGTTTAAAAGCTCCTTTGCTAAACAGAAGGTCATGAATCTCCATAGGAACACAGCCAAATTCACCACTGGGGTAATTATTACCATTAGGCATCCACTGGCTAAGGACTTGCTCATTCATGTCTGCAAGCAAAATTTATGTCCGGAACTCTGTAACGCCAAAAGGACAGCGTTCAGCCCTAAGATTTGCCCGTGTCCTTTCTTCTAAACCTGCTGTCCAATTATTTGTAATTTACTGATATGGCTTGATTCCTCATTACCTGTGGCTGCTTCCTGCTACTGAATACTTAGGATTTGTGATGCTAATATACATTAAAAATAGTTTCCCTGCTTCCAATGGCCTCACACTTATTCATGCTTAATTAATTTGTGTTTCAGCAGACACACAAAATGTGGGTGGCATATCAGTAAAATACAGAAAAGTGTGGGAGAGAAGTATTGAATAAAGTTGATAGATGGATGGATGTTCCAAAAATAGATATATATATTCCCCTTTCTTAGATATACACTATTGAAAGTTGACAACAAACTTAGTTGGTCTCTAAGGTGCTACTGGAAGGAATTATTATTATTATTTTAGTTAGAAGACAAAGGCAAATTTTGAATTAGAGCTTTCAAGTTAGCTGTGATTTGACCTAGAGGGGGGAAAGGTTTCAGGCTATGAAAGGCAGCAAGCTGGAGAGAGGGTCAGATCCTGACGGCTGATGTCTATTTGGATCCACGGCTGCAGCTATGGGAGAAGCAAGACCCTCATTGGGTGTTAATGCTGTGAACCCCTCCGTAGCAGGCTCATGTTCTATACATTTGTAAATAAACCATGAATGCTGTGCCTCATTCCCAAAAGTAAACACGGACCCTGTGTAAGTGCCTGGAATCTCTCGCCACTTGGAGGCTGGGGTGGCGTGCAACAGTACCTTTAATTAGGATGCCTGGCAAAACCATAATCTCAGGGCACTTGAGGGATGCAGAGACTCTGAATAGCGAGTTCTCCATTCTGCGGAGGCAGAGTAGCTGACAAACACAATCAACTGTGGCGATGTAGACATGGCCCAGGGGCCTCTCTCTTCATGCATCTTTCTTCTGGCTGCTACACTATGCTGACTCCATCAGCATCCAGGTTTTTTTTTCTCCCCCTATAGCTGGGATTTCCTATTTCCCAACACTATACATTCATGCAAAATGTATTAGTGCTAGTGCAGGCACTTCTGAACTTTCTATCATCCAGGAGTTTGAACGCCGAGTAACAAGCTGAAAACTCACAAAACCTTTGAGCTGGGTAGATACAAAGGTAGCTGTGATCCACAGGTGAAATTTTATTCAGCAGTATTGATTGATCTTCCTGGCAGACACACACAATCTGGTAGCTTTTTTGGCACATTTGTTAAAAAAACTTTGAAGTCAGAGCAAGAGGCCTTAAAAGTCAATAAATCTTAATTTTGATGAAAAAGGCAAAGTGCATGTGCTCAAGAGCTTCCTGAAAAACAAAAGGAAAAAACCCCCTGTAAGGTTGGTGTTGCTGAAGTCCTCCATGCCCAGGATATATTAACCAGATCACAAAAGCAACCGGAATGCTATACTGCAGTTTCAGATGGGCAGATGATGTCATCCAGACCTTGCTGATGTAATAGGTTCGAAGGGATATTCAAAATGAGATCTACAAAGAATGAAAAAATGCAAAGACCTGTAACTGACTAAGGGTTTAAATAAGCTGAAGATCACAGTGCCACCCAAGAAAGATATTAGGCAATGGTCAATTATTCAGGCATTGTGTGTGAATTGCTAAGGAATGTCCTCTGTCAAATGTTTGGAAGTGAAGCTCCCAGAGTCTAAGAAAGAGGGAAGAGCATATTGCTTGGGTAGTCTAGACAAAAGGTGTAAATATCTCCTTGGGGCACCTGTGGGCATCAGACCTCCTTGGGTCATCATGACACTGATCACATCGCAGTGCAATTCAGTGAACACACAGAGAATGAACATGTCAGCCCACACAAACTATGTTTGTTTGAAATATGTTTATACCACTCTTTAGCGCCTTCCCTGCAAAAAGGCATCCAAAGCAGTTCATAAATGCTGGTGATAAGAAAGTCCCTATCCTTAGGCTCATAATTTGGAAGATTGCAACACGAAAGGAAAATAGATTGAGAGGGAGAAGGGGGGGGGGAGCGAATTTGGCCACAAAGCTACAGCTGAAATGGGAAGATTTCAAAGGGGGGGGGGAGGAGCCAGATGAAGCTGATGGAGAGATTCCTCTCCTGTAGCTTGATGAATGCCTACTGTAGATGACTGCTGAGGGGAGAACTAGATGAAGTAGGTATTTCGGCAGAGCTGATGGAGTCCTATCTCTCTCCCTCTCCTATAGCTCTATGGAATTGCTGCTGTTCACTCTTAAACACTAAGGGCCCTATCCAGTACACTTGTTCTGTTAGTGCAAGGATATGTGCTTGTGCACTGGAACTTTCTTCCCCCCCCCCCATGCCCTGCCCAAAATTTGATCCGCAGAGTTGAAGGGAAGCCCATTACTAATATAGAAGACACACAGAGGGAGGAAATTGTGGAAGGCGAGTTCTACTGCATAAGTGTAAATATTTGTGCTAATGGAACAAGTCACCTAAAACTCTGTTGGAGCAGCCAAAGCCAGCTTAGTGCCTTTCCAGATGTTATGTACTACAATCCCTAACAGTCCCAGCCAGCATGGCCAATGGTCAGGGATGGTATTCCACCAACGTGTGGAGACCCACAGCTTCCTCATCCCTTACTTAGAAGCTTGGGAATTACTAAAACATGGACTAATACTAGGGCTAAGCTGAAATGGTGTGTGTCTCTCTATGTGGATGTGAATACATGCACGCAACATCTTTTGCAAAATACATTTTTCGCCACGTAGCAAAACTGTTTAGGCATTTGTTGGTTTTATCTGATACATTTTTATGTGGTGCCTCTACTTTATCTGTTGCAATTATCTCTGTTTTTATTATATTGTATTTTAAAAATTTTATTATATTTTATGGTTGCTTTTAATTGTTGGTTGCCCTGAGTGATGTGTAGGCTCTAGAAGAGTGGGATAAAAACGTTCATATGCATAAAAATAAAATATTTAGGAGGGGATGCAGAAATGTTGAAAATGTGCACTGCTTTAAAGTGCCAACAGAGAGCTCTTTCTTTTCTTTTCTTTTCTTTTCTTTTCTTTTCTTTTCTTTTCTTTTCTTTTCTTTTCTTTTCTTTTCTTTTCTTTTCTTTTTTGCTGCTAAAATGAAATGCTCTGAACTAGATGAAAAGTGCATCATATCAATGATTAGACATTCACATAGTTTCTTGTTTCAGAAGTTTCAATACAACTAAAGTAATGCAGTGGAGGAAACACTTTTCTGACACCAGTGAACCATGCACCCATTGTACCCATTAATTTTGCTGCATGCACAGGGCAAAACATCAGGTGACTTGGCTCAGCCCTCAGTTGCACTAAAATGTGAGCTGAGGTTTTCCAAATTCAAACAAGAAATTGTAGGTCATATAAAGCTGCCCTTCATTTCTTAACTGCGCATTTTCACATAGTTTCAGAGTCAGGTAGGATTAGAGTCATTGCTCCAGAAGACACATACAGATCCTTTTAACTATTCTCTGACCCAAAGTGTACTTCAATTAATCACTAATCTAATTAATTGACATGCTGTTCTGAAATATGTTATCATAAAACCCACCAGGCTATATTAAGAATAGTATTTCAAAGAACTGTGAAATAAACATCATGCAGTATCTCCTCTTTGTAACATTAAAAGGGGTTGGTGTTTGGGGGGTGGTTGTTGTTTTTTACCAACATAGTTAGTTGGACCATAAATGCAAAGCTAATTTGACATTTACTGTCCTCTTCAGCCTTACTGTGAATCGTTACCTCTGCACTCTGTAATAGCAATTTAATTTCAGTGGGTCTCCTTGATAATGCCATTAAACAGTTCAATTAATTCAAAATGTTCCCGTTTTCAGACTTTGTGGTGACTACTCTACATTCTTCTTTGTGTAATTGTTTGATTAGCCTTTCCCCCACAGGAATCTCTGTTGTTCATGTCACCTTAGTCAGATAGTGCAATCCTATACTTTACAGTACCCGCTGAGTTCCATAAGGCTTAGGTAAGTGGGTATAGAATTGCAGCGCTAGAGAGCAATCCTAACCATGTCTACTCAGAAACAAGTTCTGTTAAATTCATTGGGGCTTACTCCCATGTAAGTGGGGTTAGGATTGCAGCCTTAATGTTTCTTTTATGTAGAGGGCTTTTTTCTTATGACTCACATTTTGCATAAACAATGCAATTCCAAATTGTTCTTTGTACAAAATAAAATGATCTCTCAATTGAATCTATCCTCAAGTTGTTGCTTGGTTGTACAAATATTTTTATCCAGGCTTTTGAACCAAAGAGGCTCTGCTATGCAGCTAACAATAAAACCAAATGCAGAGAAATGTAGGGGACCAAAATGGATTATAATGAAAATCCACTTGGGAGAACCTGGACATTCAGAAGAATCAGAGTTATTGCTAGCTGGAATAGTCACTGTCTTGGTTTGGGTTGGTAACATGTCCAGCAGCTCTACATTTGTCTAGGAGTATTCTTCCCTACACACCTGGTATTTAATTTTAATTTGAAAAAGCCATTGGTGTGATTGCAAACCATGCCTTTAGTGTTGCATGCAAGTAGACTCTTCTGTCCAGTCTTGAGCAAGTCACGTTAACTCTCTGTGTTGCAGTTCTTCCCGTTGGCAAAATGAAATAAGAATGGTTTTCTTTGTAGCATTGTCTGGAGTATTAGCTGCCTCATATCATCACAATGCTCTTACATTTGAAAGCATTCTGGAAGTAAAGATTTTACTTGTTATTCTCCTAGCAGCTTGTTGCTTTCTGATTTCATAGAATACAATTTCATTTCTAGTGAAGTTCACTTAGTAAAATTAATTGTAATTAGGCTCGTGTATATACAAGAAAAAGAGGAGTGTGAAGGAGGTGAAACTGAAAAGCAATCAGGCATTAAGGAAGTCTTATACAAAAAAATCTAATTTATTTGTACATCAGAGATGTGAAACTCCACCTACAGCATAATTACAAAATGCATCAGCATGAATTGCACTGTTGGTATCCATCTCCAACATGAAATGAAAGGAACATGTTTTCCATCTTCTACAGCTTTACTTCTGGAGGCATATGGACTAGCTCGTAGACCAAACTCTTATGTGCAAAAAGTGTAAATCACAAGATTAGTTGCACAGAGGGTTATCTTGGTAGACATTCTCTGGTACAGAATGGCAAAAAAGGAAATATTCCACAAAATATGATAGTAAATGTTACTGTCTTTAGTTTAGTTTCCAGTGGAGGCAACTGACTAATCTGTGCACTGGTGTGTCTCAAGAACAAAGTCTATGTTATGTAACACTTCTGTAAAGCAAGAATGGTTAGCCACTAGAAACAATATGGTTTAACTTTTGCCTAGTGAAATATCTCATCATATATGAATGGTGGGAGATAGAATGCTAGGAAGGCATTTGGTACTCTCTCTCTCTCTCTCTCTTGTGTGTGTGTGTATATATAGGTAAAGGTAAAGGACCCCTGGACAGTTAAGTTCAGTCAAAGGCAACTATGGGGTTGCGGCACTCATCTCACTTTCAGGCCAAGGGAGCCGGCGTTTGTCCACAGACAGTTTTCCAGGTCATGTGGCCAGCATGACTAAACCACTACTGGTGCACAGAGGACTGTGATGAGTGCCAGAGTACACAGAAATGCCATTTACCTTCCCACCGCAGTGGTACCTATTTATCTACTTGCAGTGGCATGCTTTCAAACTGCTAGGTTGGCAGGAGCTGGGACAGAGCAGCGGGAGCTCACCCATCGTGGGGATTCGAACCGCTGACCTTCCGATCAGCAAGCCCAAGTGGCTCAGTGGTTTAGACCACAGTGCCACCCGCGTCCCATATATATATATGTCTGGGGACAAACACCGGCTCCCTTGGCCTGAAAGCGAGATGAGCGCCGCAACCCCATAGTCGCCTTTGACTTAACCATCCAGGGGTTTACCTTACACACACACGCGCACACACACACACGATCTTGAAATGAGCCATTGCAGAAGAACCATGCAGCTCACTTAAGCAAAGACATGAGTTGTCTGGAACAGTCAGCCAGACATAATCTTTCAGCAATGTGTTTGTTCTCTGCTTATGGTACAATGTGGTTAGGAATTGCTTAGGCTGATGTGCACGGGGCTTGTGGATGGGCAGAACTGCGTCACAGCTTTGCCTTTTTCAGTGACAAAGACAGATTTTAAATCAGACTTTGGGAGCCAAGGAATTCTGTGGATGAAGAGTATTCTGCGGATGGTGATATCTGCCATATAAGTATGTACAGTGGTACCTCGGGTTAAGTACTTAATTCGTTCCGGAGGTCCGTTCTTAACCTGAAACTGTTCTTAACGTGAAGCACCACTTTAGCTAATGGGGCCTCCTGCTGCTACCACGCCACCAGAGCACGATTTCTGTTCTCATCCTGAAGCAAAGGTCTTAACCCAAGGTACTATTTCTGGGTTAGCAGAGTCTGTAACCTGAAGCATCTTAACCAGAAGCATATGTAACCTGAGGTACCACTGTATAAGCAAGGATTTAAAAAGGATTGAAGGCCAGCTTTGATCATGATTTTCTTTTTCCTCTTTATAATTCCTGGAATTATCACTTTGGCTCCTAGTGTCTGTTGTTTTGACTTAGGTGGAAAGTAAAACATTTAGCTAAATGTGAAGCCTCTGTTTGTCTTGTCAGTCACTAATTTTCTCTTTCTCTTATGCATAGACACACACCACACTAGGCATCCACGAGCAAAATAACTATCTATAGGTTATCAATTTCTGCTGGCCAAGGGTGCCAATAAATGATGAAATTGAAGTTGGCAGTAAATAAGGGCATGACTCATTCTTCTTTGGTAGATTCCCTTATTGGCCATTGTAGGATACAGGACATTTGGATTGATGGTCTTTCATTGTAGCTCAGTAAAGCTGATCTTATATTGACAGATGACCCATCATTCCGTGTGCATCCCGTCATCCCTTCAAGGCCATTCAGGTACTCTTTGATCCCATTCAGGATCTTGTCCAACTGTCATTAATCTTCGTTACAAGACTTCACTATACTTTAATGAGCATTGCATCAGGCCTTCTGAACTTGATTCCATCAAATCTGCTCATAGAATAAAGCCTTTACAGGGTCAGGGCAGAGATGGCGGTAATTGGATCAGCGGTTAATATAGAAATTAAAGTTCTGAAGGGAAACGATTGAAGCCAATCGACAAAATTGCATTGGCTTTAGAGCAGCACTAACTAAAGCTCTGAAGAAGTTGCAAAATCTCATAATACAAGATTCCCACGGTAGAATTAAATAGGTAGGCAACTGGAAGCCGTAAAATGGCTTCTTCTTTTCATCAGAGTTTAAACTGAAATTATTTCCAACTGTATTTTTTGTTGAGAAGGATCTGTTCTTAAAACAATTTAAGAGGGATATTGACAAGCTGGAATGTGTGCAGAGGAGGGCAACCAAGAAGATCAAGGGACTGGAAAGCCTTAGGAAGAACAGTTGACTGAATTAGGGATGGACCTGGAAAAAAGGAGACTTAGATAAGATATAATATATAAAGCAGGGGTCAGCAAACTTTTTCAGCAGGGGGGCAGTCCACTGTCCCTCAAACCTTGTGGGGGGCCAGACTATATTGGGGGGGGGGTATGAACAAATTCCTATGCCCCACAAATAACCCAGAGATGCATTTTAAATAAAAGGACACATTCTACTCATGTAAAAACACGCTGGTTCCTGGACTGTCCGTGGGCCGGATTTAGAAGGCGATTGGGCCGGATCCAGCCCCCGGGCCTTAGTTTGCCTACCATGATCTAAAGGGCTGTCATGTAGAAGAGGGAACAAGCTTGTTTTCTCCTGTCCTGGAGGGTACGACTCAAATCAATCAATTCCAATTTACAAGAAAAGAGATTCCAACTAATCATTTGAAAAAACTTACTGGTAGGAAGAGGTGTTTGACAGTGGGACAGACTCCCTTGAAAGGTGGTGGACTCTCCTTTGGAGGTTTTTAAGCAGAGTTTGGAAGGCCGTCTGTCATGGAAGTTTTAGTTGAGATTCCTACATTGCAGTGGATTACGCTAGAAAGATGACCATTGGGGTCCCTTCCAAGTCTACTGTTCTGTGATTCTATGATAAGAGACTATATAGATCATGGCAGGAGTGCCAACTTGGCCCCATGACCATGAATGCCCGGGGCCGTGGGTGCCATGGCCCAGCCCCTTCATGGGGAATTTTGTATGTGTTTGGGCACCCAGGGCCCTAGGGAGTTGGCACCTATGGATCACAGCCTTGATTTTTCTGTCTTATAAGTTGTTCCATGCACTGTTGGAGCATCCTTGGATGTTAGGAGAAACCAGCTAGAAAATAAAGTCTACAGACTACTATTTGCTTATGTATTTATACCCTGCTCTTCCACTACTATAGCACCAAGCTTACAACAGAGAGAGAGAGAGAAAAAGCATAAATATTTGTAAAACTGCAAAGGAATATTGATGAAGGGGAGAGAGCAGACACATTAAAATTACTTAAAACAGATCAGTACATTTCATTATTCCATTGCAGGCCAAATGCGTGCTGGAAAAAAAATATATTAAGGTGATGACAGAAGAACAAGAGGGAAGAGACCAAATGAACCTCTCAGGATAGGACGTTCCATAACCTAAGTGCAACCAACCAAGCAAACCTGGAGAATGATTCATTGCATCCCAACCAATCACACCCACATTCCAACCAACCAGACCTGGATAATAACCTCTCCAACATACATTAAGGAGCCAGAAGGATGATAGGAGTGTAGGCAGTTGCCAGGGATTCTGGACTCAAACCATTTAGCTAGCTCTTTGAATTAAGCCTGGGGTAAAGAGGTTGTGTTACAGCCTCTACTACATAGTCTTCCCTAGTGTGGCATGTAAAGGGATAGTATATCACGCAAAATGAGTTGTGAACCAGAAATCCCCTGGTTCAAAGATCACCTTTGCCATGAATTCACTTTTCACAAGTTTTTACATATTCAGACTCAGTCTCCATTTGCGATTATGGAGGCATTAACATGGACCAACCTCAATGCACAGCAAGTGTTTTGGACTCTTAAAAGTGCCAAATGTAAGAACAGAAGTGCTTTCTGATATATCTATTTATTTTGTTTCTTTATTTTGTAAAATGTACACACTGCTTGATCGTAACCCCCCCCCCCAATTAAACCTCAAAGTGGTTTACAGAAGATAAAACAGTAAAATCAAGGGGGGGGACGCAACCATACTTTATAACATACAAAAGTTGTTTTTTTTTGCAAATATTTTTTATTACATTTTCTATAAAAACTTCCATCTTTCCATTTTCCACATCACGTATTTTAGTTTGTTGAACCTCCCTCCACTCCTCTGACAGTCATCCATAATAATTCTCCTATTTACACATTTCTTAATATATAGTATCACCTTTAAGTAATTTCTTTATATCCTTATTTACATTTTTGCGATATTCCTCACTTTTCACAAAGCCTCTTTAAAACACACTAGCGTTGTATTCTCCTCACATATAGTTTTCAAATACTCTCTAAATTTTCCCCAATCCTCCAAAAACTTATGGACGCAACCATACTTTATAACATACAAAAGTTAAAGTGTTAAAACAGATTTATATACAGTGGATATCCCATTATGTTAACACTTAAAATATATTTGTCAATTAAACTATCTATGTCAATGGATAAGTCAAGGTAATAGCTATTTAATCCTTACCAAACATAATCAGAACAAAATACAGATTGCTTGTCAGGAAGGAGTTAGGCTGAGAGGCAGAAATTCCCCTACCAGATGGGCTTGTAGCCAGGTGAGATCACAGGCAGGGCAGACCAAATCTAATTTCATACATTGGGTGAACAGAACCTGCCAATAAAAAAAACTGATGAAGCAGTTTTATCAGTATGATAAGAAACAGGTAAGAATGAATTGCATTTGCAGTTGGAAAAGGCAGGAGAGGCAGTTTCTATTAAGAGGCTTATAATGGACTGTGCAGAATTGGGTATTTGTTCTGATTTCTTTCAGGCTGGTGGAAGATTCTGTGGTACTAAAGAATCCTGATTCTAATCTTGCGGAAGTCACCCACTGTTTCATGGGCCCCTTGCAAGCTTGAAGCCCTTGAAGGGCCTTATGCACAAAAGCAAGCATATTGTGAAAAATTGAGGCTTGAAAACACTCCTTACTGAGTAATCTTATGCATATCTATTCTGAAGTGAGTCCCACTGGGACTTACTCCCAGTTTAGTTAGCACAGGACTGCAGCCTTGATGACATAAGAACTGAGGCACTCTGTCTGTTGTTAGAGTGTGCACTGGAAAACATCAGATAAAAGCTAGACTTCTCTTGGCTACCATCATTTCCTCACTAGGGTGCCCTAGCTCACGCCTTGAGGACCACTGAAACAAACTAATTTAAAGTTTAATTAGCTTCTGTCAAAAATAGATCCTGTCAAAAAAAAGCAGATAACCAGCCTCAATAACACAACACAACTGCTATCATTCCTTCCTAGTAATTTGAAGATCAATAAAGAGCAATAAACTTAACAAGGATAATTAAAAATAATCATAGTGAAATGCCACATGCATACTATCTGATCTAATGAGGAAAGGACCTGACAGCCTTCCTATGGCTCATTTCACACTCCCCCTCCCCTCTTTTCCCTCAGCAGTGATGGCCAGCCGAGGCAAGTATTTCCCCCCACCCCCATTTCCATTTCCTTGTTGCTGCAACTAGGAATGGATGTCATTTGTTCACACCTCATAGAAGCATCTGTTGATCGTTCCTTCTGCTCGACTTGATCGCGCAGCATTGTTATGGAGGAGCCGTTTCGCCAGCTGTAAATACAGAACAATATCTGTGGAGAGAGAGGGATTATCTTTGGATTTTCCATCACAGATCCATTCCTTAGTCTGAGAGCAAAGAAGTCTGTCAGAATCCTGACAATATTCCTCTCCCCCACCCCACCCCACCCATTTTTTTATCTCTCATTAACACGTTGCCTTTTCTATGAAACCGGCTTTCATCCTTTCTTCATTTCTTTGGAATTGCAGGGAATTAAAGGGGGAGTGGGAGGGCTGATCTGAAGTACTTTGACACAACTATTGTCGCCACACATTTATAAGCAAGAGAGCATTAGGGATAGATGTGAGGTCCCCATTCACACACTTGAATGCATTTGTGACAAGGACACACTCTTGAGTCATGGGTAGAATGATAAGGAGGTCGCTTAGTTGTCATTTCTCTTTTCTTTTTCCTCAGCCTGGATATTATTATTTTTGTTTGTTGTGCCATTCTTTTTCAGCTTGACAAGTGGACATTACACAATTTTATATTCAAAATTAATTAAGAGGCTCAAGCAACTGTTGCTGGTCCCCACACCACCCCAATTCAAGTGAATCTTTAAGGCCTGGTGTAAAGATTACACAAACTGTAAAAAAAAATAACAGTGACTAACTGCAGGGGGCTCTGTCCCATACATAAAAGAATTGAAAAGAAATATTACAAACTGGACATTTTATGATGTCCCACTTAGACTAGCTACTGATTGTGTCGCTACAATGCGGGCCATAATATTAAAGCTAAAATGGGGAGGGGTGTGTGGAATGGCTTGTAGATTTCATTAAATCTGAGTACTAGGGTAAAAACTTCAGTCACGTGCGACTTTGTGCAGACATTAAAATTAAAATGGGTCACTGAAGCCTATGCATGACCAGCATTAGTGGTACACCCCTGACATGTACCTGTGACTTGGTTTAAATGTGTTATCAGCTGTGTGGATAATGTACATCTAACTTGTCAGAGATTTTTATCTACCTGGTATAACATTTATAGCAGGCCTTTTGTGTACCGAGAGATGGACAGTCTTTTTCAAGGTATTCATCACTCTTAATGAGTTAAAGTATCTTGTTGGGAACTGGGACAGCAGCATGGCTAGCTGCTTGGGCACCTGGGGTAGCACACCTGTCCTGCACCGAAGGGCGGGGTGAGCCACCCATGGGGCGGAGCCTGCAGGTCCCAGGAGAGATGCCTGGGTTGGGTGCACTGCATGCTGATAAGTGCCACTGCCTCCGGTGTGGCGCCCAGTGCCCCCCACCCCTCCTAGCTATACCTTTGGTCTGGGGTTTAAATCATAGATGAGCATTAACCCGCTGTGTAGTTGTGAGTAAGCAGCTTTCTCAATGTGTAAAATTGGGATTAAATAGTAGGATCATACATGAGTGTCACAGAGTGAACACGATAATGGCTGTGATGTTCTTCGTGCAGCAAAGGTGTGAAATGATTATCATTCCTTTGGTTTTTGTTCTATGTCTGTAAACAAGTCCAAATGTTACCTCCCACACACAGAATTCTATTTTAGGAAGTCTATTTTACAAAAAGAACTTGTGAGCAAGGTAATGCAGGGGACTCTGTTTCAAGAGAAACTGAATTCAGAACAAACTCATTTATTAATTCCCTGGATAAAACCCCTTCATATGATCTTATTTTGGAGAAATTCACTCAGTTCCTTTTTGGACTTATTTCCCATGCATCGTGAGTGCTTTGATTTGTAAGACCAAGGTAGAATACAGAACGCGTGGTCGTTATCTGAATGCTCCGCAGTAGGTCCAGGTGCTGCAAATGCTTCCAAAAGATCATTAATCTAACTAATTAAACTAATTGACATCTGAGCCCTTCATGGAACATTGCAATAGGCTCTTTACCATCTCTACACAAGGTAAAAAAAGAACACAACCACCCACAAAAATCTGTGTTGATTTCCCCAGTATTTTTATATCAGCTAGATGTGGAAATAAGGATTCCACGTTTCAAGCTAGGTTGCTTCTATGGCCAGGAGTGCCTTTGCACAGCTTCAGCTCATGTGCTCCTTTGAGATGAAAGACAAGATATAAATGGAAATAATAATAATATGTGCACTCTCCTGGGAAAAGCACATTCACACACGCCTTAGACACATCCAGGCTGGATCACTGGAACATACTCCATGTCACAAAAGTAGCCAATATAGTCTCCTTCAGATCTTGTGGATTGCAGCCCCTAAAGGTCAGGACTTTTAGCAATTCTTTCTTTTTGATATGTGGGTTATTTACACATACAGTATATACAACCTGAGCCTAGGATGGAGCAGCTCACAGCATTACTGCCCCCAAAAGGTCCTGCTCCTCCGTTAAATCACAGCTTTGGATCCAGGTCCAAATCAATCATGTCTCTTTCTCAGCCTGCTTTTCAGCTCAGCTCGCAAAAGGCCACCTTGACTATTGTCCTTCTAACTTCTAGGCAGGTGAGGTGGGGGTGTGGGAGTCCTACCCATTTGCCCTCTGGCACAGAGCAATATCTTTGCTTGTACTATTGTAGGTAAAAAAGGTAAAGGTAAAGGACTCCTGGACGGTTAAGTCCAGACAAAGGCAGCTATGGGGTTGCTGCACTCCTCTCACTTTCAGGCCAAGGGAGCCGGCGTTTGTTCACAGACAGCTTTCTGGGTCATGTGGCCAGCATGACTAAACCACTTCTGGCACACAGAGGACCATGCCAGAACCCAGAGCAAGCACACCAGTGCAAGTAGATAAATAGGTACCGCTGTGGCGGGAAGATAAATGGTGTTTCTGTGCGCTCTGGTTTCTCCAGTGTTTCAGAAGCCAGATCCTGCATCACCATAACTGGGCTGTTTTTATAAGTTATGAATATATTAGGTTCCTCAGTTTGTTCTACACTTCCTCCTCCTTTTTGCAACGAGCAAAGCAGACAATTATATCAAAGGGTTGCTCCCTCTCTGTTTGGGTCCAAGTACAGTCATACCTCGGGTTACAGCTGCTTCATGTTGTGTTTTTTCGGGTTATGGATCGCTGAAACCCAGAGGTACAGGAACGGGTTACTTCCGGGTTTCAGCAGTTGTGCATGCACAGAAGCGCCGAATTGCAACCCGCGCGTGTGCAGACGTACATCCCGCACAGATCATGTTCGCAACCCGAGCATCCACTGTACTCTGTTGGACCATTGAAAATCAGGTCTGCCAGCAGTGATTCAAGCCATGAGGCAATGAATTGTACAGCATCAATTTCTTCTGCTCTTTCTTCAAAAGAATAAGAAATGTAAATTAATTATTCTTTGTCGATTTTCTTCATCTTCCAGCTTGTTGTGTATATCTGTATATTTCCCTTTTTTGTAATTCTTTGATCTTTTTGTCATGGATTTGGCTTAATTCTTTTGTTGCTGTAGTTATTTCTATTAAAGAGTCAAGCATCGTGCTAAGTTCTGTCAGTTTTGTTCCCACTATAAGCATTAGCTCTTTCCAAGTATTTTTAATAAGCTCCTTTATGGTTTCTTGTTGTGCTGCAAACTCTTAAGATATTGTTAGCATTTTCTTTCTCCAGCAAGGAAGAGTCCTCTTTTGAGAGTGGTGCCATCTTTGGCTGTTGCCTGCATTAATGTCCTTATTGAAGTGAGTCTTCTATCACTGGGCAGGAAGAATTGAGTGAAGACTTTCATTTTCAGCTTTTCTGAGTGCTTTTGCATTCCTCTCTCCTTTCTTTGAATTTTTTGAATTCTTTTGAATTTTTTAAGGCAGCAATGGCTTTAGCTCCAAGCAGTTTTTCTGGGCCTGGAGCACAGCTTAGAGTTTAAGTGCCCATCTTATTTCCTTCATAGCCACAGCCACTGGCTCCTTCTTGTAGTCTTTGGGCAAGTGGTCAAGACAGTCTTACTTGACCAAGATTTTGGGTTGTTTTAATTTTGCATCCTGTTGCTGCGCATGGTTTCAAGAATTGCTCTGTTTTTAAAGTTACAGATAGGTAGCCGTGTTGGTCTGCCATAGTCAAAATAAAAAAATTCCTTCCAGTAGCACCTTAAAGACCAACTAAGTTAGTTCTTGGTATGAGCTTTCGTGTGCATGTACACTTCTTCAGATACACTGAAACAGAAGTTGCCAGATCCTTCTATATAGTGAGAAGGTGGGGAGGGGTATTACTCAGAAGGGTGGTGGGAATGGGTGATTGGCAGATAGCTGAGATGAGCCTGTTGACGACTCTTAACGACTGCAATAGGTCTTACAGGATAGGTCTGTTTTTAAACTTTCATTTCTTCTGTATTTTATTGTGCTATTATTGTTCGTTTATTTCATTTGTTTTAAATCGTTGTTGTTGTTGTTGTTGTTGTTGTTGTTGTTGTTGTTGTTGTATTTATACCCTGCCTATCTGGCTGGATTTCCCCAGCCACCCTGGGCAGCTTCCAGCACATATAAAAACATAATAAAACATCAAACCTTAAAAACTTCCCAATACAGGACTGCCTTCAGATGTCTTCTAAAAGTTTTGTACGTGCAGTTCTTTATCTCCTTGACATCTGATGGGAGGGCATTCCACACCTCTGAGAAGCCATTCTGGAGACTCTTGTAGCCAAAAGCCAGGATATAACAAATATTTTAAATAAAAAGAAATACTATATTCTGTTGTACCTCTTAGGCTTTGGAGCTATAATCAAGTGGTTTCTGTCACTGGGGCAGATTCCTAGCTGAGTCTTTCTTCATGATAGTGTTTGCAGCAGATGGTAACTGTATAAGGCTTTTGACATTTTCGATTTAGCAAAAACTTATGGAAAGCCCATAGCACTTAGAAATAAGATTCAGGCTTTAAATAATAAGTGGATGTCTTAAAATAAATGTTTATGGGAACCTTAAGCAAAATTGGAGTATATGAGAGTTCAAGAGTCTTATAAATATGCATTGGGGTTCCCATTCCCATGTGTTAGGCCTGAGATACAGGATATTTGCCTTTTGGAACCTTTAATGGAAACCCATTCTTAGGTCGACTTCTAGAAATACTCAAAGTAATAACTTTTTTCTTATACCTTTGGAGATGAACATCAATCAGTTCTAGATTAAGAGCAAATAGATTCAACTTTCTCTTTGCCCACATTTTAGTTCAAGGAGAGAAGAGAGGGAATGAATAATGAAAAGCTGGTTCAGGTCTTGCAAGAAAGAAACCCCACACAAATTATATCACATCCTAGCAGAACCTATGCACTCTTACCTGGGAGAAGTCCCACTAAACTCACTGGATCTGAGTAAACATGTATATAAAATTGTACTCTCGGAGCTAGCACTTAAGAGACATATAACTTAGAAGTAAACATAAAATGCACATATCAAAGGTAAACCACTGGAATAAATTTTACTCCCTCTCTTGTCATTGGAAGTATAGTCTGTATGTAGAACTGTCTTGCAGCAAAAAAGATATATTAATACGTAATTCCCTCACACCTCCAATTGTTTCAACATGTCCAGAGATGTTTATGTGCACTACTTCAATTCGAGTTCCATGGAAGGAAAGTAGGATATAAACTAACTGAATATATAATACAGTGTTTTAAAACCCTTTGCCACAGCTCAGCAGCAGGGTATTTTATAAAACAAATTATCCCATCAAAAGTGGTGAAATATGTCTAATAGAAATCTGATGGAAATATGAATAGTTAACACAGCAGCTGAAAAAATTGTCCTGTACCACATGAAGCTACAAGACAAGGTGTTTTCCATTCCTTTGGCATTCTAGTTTCGAAGTCAAAAGTGCCAGGTTTTCTGAGCTATGAAGTGAAGCCCTTCTATCCTTAAAAACAAAACATGGTAGGTGTTTGCTGTATGTTTGTCATAGTTGGCATAAATAAATAACTATTTAATTTGTGTAGTCTATATGATATTACCCTCAAACACCAGCCTGTAAATTTGGATTTATCCAATATTGTTATGTACTGAGTTGAATAGGATCCAAAATGCAGCAGTCTGATTGGTCCTAGAACAATAGGATTCAGAATGCAGCAGTCTGATTGGTCCTAGAACAATGCAGCAGTCTGATTGGTCTGAGGGAACCACCCAATCCAGCTCCAGATGGAAGTGAATCCACAACCTGATTGGCCTACAGGAGAATTCTGGAATTAACCAATCACGTGCAGCCCATTGTGTAAATAATGTATATAAAGCAGATACTTCGGGGAAATATTCATTCCCTCCTCACCACTATGAGCTGAATAAAGAGCATGAAATTCACTCTCGACTCTGAGTATATTTCAAATATGGAGATAAATTGGAGAAAATCTGACTCCAGACCATTCCATAGCACAGACAATCTGTTTCAGTGTTTTAGGCTCAGTCCTTCCTTTCTTCTACTTTCTTCTACTGCCTCTTCCATGCCCACCACTTCCCCAATGCTTTCATTTCTTTTCTGCCTGTGCTCACAGCTATTTCCAGTACACACCTGAATGTGTTTAAATCATCATCATCATCATCATCATCCTGTTATTTGCACAAAACCAGAAAACTGCATGTGCAGATTACCGTATTTTTTTGCACCATAACACTCACTTTTTTCCTCCTAGAAAGTAAGGGGAAATGTCTGCGCGTCTTATGGGGAAAATGCCTACGGGTGGCATGCCTACAGATTTTCCTCCTCTAAAAACTACGTGTGTGTTATGGTCGGGTGCGTGTTATAGAGCGAAAAATACGGTACATTAAAAATTATACACTATATACATTGGGCAGCAATCTGAAAAATGTGTGCTCAGAATTTACAATTTTGTCAGGAGCTTAGGCTATAGTGTATATATTTCTTTTTTCCCTCGGTTTTGCACAAAACCAGAAAACTGTACTAACAACTTCACAATTGCCTTTTCATACTCCTAAGTGGGATTTAAAAAGCAATAACAGCAAGGTGAGCATGCAACAAGCTGTGCGCGTGCCGTGTCATAACAGAATAGATAGCATAACAGGACCAGTGACATAATGCACAACAGAAGCAATGACATAATGCACAAAAAGGAATACCTACTGGTAGGAATGGGAAAGACCAAAGTTGCTCTTCATATACAAATTTTAATATGTGTGAGTGCGGACTACTCCACACTCAAGTGGCAATTCAAGTGGCAAAAGAGTGCATTAACAGCTACATAATGCTGAAATGTGGATAAGCCGAGCCTCATTGCTAGGATCGAAGACAAATCGTTCTCTGTGGGGTTTTCAGTCTGTGTCACCTCTGCCAAGACAGCTGCTTTAAAAAGAAAAAAGGCAATTAGTGATGCATTTGTGCTTCAGGGGTTTTCGTTTCCAATGCGGGGAAACTACTTTGCAATAACTGGCCTGAACTCCACCCCACCCCACTGCCACCTTCCTCATGTGAATCACTCACTTCAGAAACAAAGCAGTTTCAAGGCACTCAGGTTGCAGATTTTTAAATTAATCTGGCCCCAAATGAGCCTTCCACCGTCTTGAATTCCAGCAGCATAAAATACCTGCCCAGCATCAGCACCGAAAATTTAATATAGTTTCCGCGGTAAACTATGGGAGACCGGAGAATTTGAAAGTAAAGTTTATTGCACTAGTAACTCAGAGAAGCAATTCCTAAAACTCATGACACTTTTAGCCAGGGGGTTAGTAGTAGCAGAGAAACAGAAATCATTTTGTTGAGGGCTGCCATGTACCTGGAATTAAAAACCATCTGTCTTGGAAACAGTAAGGAATGTTTTGCATGACACACAGATGCTCCCGCATTTCAGTGTAAATCATATCCCCGTGCTTCTGAAGGAATAATTCTCTATGAGGGCTTCATGTGACATAGGTCCAGCTGTTTTTGATGCCAGAGTTTTAAGAGACTCAGGCAAGACTGGGGTAAAGAACATGGGGAAGCCTCATGCTGAACTGTATTTGGGACTCCTCATGTCTCTTGCCTGTAAATCACACTCTTATATCTGCTAGCACATCTGCACACAGAGAGGCTTCCAGCTTGTGGAAATCAGTGTTGCTGGATAAGTTTCACATTCTGTTATTGGTAATGATTTAGAGAATACTGCATTGCAAATTTTGCTGCAGTTGGGGTTGGATCTTTTACTTCCCAGTCTTGTAACAAGGATAAAAGTTTGTCTTCTTTATTGCATGTTCAGGCCCTTTCAAAATCATGCTATTATTGACTTCTAAATATTTCTGAATTATTTCCCCTCTTTCTGAAGATACCACTAAAATTCTCATTAATTCTCTTACTGTATGCAGGTCTGATGATTGCAATTAGCTGCTCATTGGTCTTCCTTGATTCATAAAAATACAAAGAATGGTATCTTCGTTTTCTCTCATTTTTCAGGCTCATAAATATGATAATGTCTTTTGGTTTCCTTGCCCTGCCTTCTTGACTCTTATGTTCATTTTTTAAAAATACATCTTTTAAATGCTTACAGTTTGTCATTCTTCTTTATCTTTGTTCTTTAATTTATTTTAAATTCTTAGTGCTATGCACCAGAGTTGTTAAATCTGGTCCTGGGTTTGCACAGGATTAGAAGCTTCGAGAAACTGAATGTCATTGAAGATTTAGAGAACACCACTCGACAGGGTAGTCGTATTACTCTTGAAGGAATAGGAATCATAGAGCAAAATGAAACTCCCCAGTCCAAATGGCAACTAATGATAGTGCAAATTAGGGAATACAGTGGTACCTCAGGTTACATACGCTTCAGGTTACATACGCTTCAGGTTACAGACAGAAATAAGGCAGAAATAGTGTTTAAGGTTAAGAACTTTGCTTCAGGATGAGAACAGAAATCGTGCTCCGGTGGCGCAGCAGCAGCAGGAGGCCCCATTAGCTAAAGTGGTGCTTCAGGTTGAGAACAGTTTCAGGTTAAGAACGGACCTCCGGAACGAATTAAGTACTTAACCCGAGGTACCACTGTACGAGAAGAGCCTGCTGGATCTGCCAAGGGCCTCTCTATTCCAGCATCCTGTTCTCATCAAGCAAGCAGAATTCAGGCACAAGAAAACCATGGAAAGGGGGAATGGATGCAACAGAGTTTCCTTGAAGAATGCATGGCACCCTGAGCACATTCCTCGCTGCAACATTTTGTTACAGGTCCCACTTTTTTGCAAACTTAATGTTATTAAGTCTGCAAAATGGGGTTAAAATATTTCAGAGGGTTTTTTTCTGGATAACTAAGAACACTGATATCTAGTGATGTCAGACATAGCTATGTGTTGGTAGTGCAACAGCAGGGATCATTTAGTTTGCAATTTAAAGAGTTATTTCTGTTAACATTAGCCAAGGCGTGTGTGTGTGTGTGTGTGTGTGTGTGTGTAGATGTTGCTTAGCAACCAGGCAAAGTGGCATGATTGTTGCTGAGGCAGCATGTGCTCTGATTGGTTGTGTAGTTCTGCAGAAGCTTTCCTCTGTATGTTTAATGTAATGTCTTCCAGCTTAGGTACAAGGCCTGACCAAAAGACGACAAATCCTCCCTGCTCCTTTCCTCTCAAATTACTGTATACACTGTTTCCCCCACCCCATCTTCCCCAGTACAGTTTTACGAGACCTTTTCTCTCTGAACTCTGTTTGTGTTATATAAGTGGCTTGGCTAACAACAGCTTTTGCAAATGACCACATGGGAGAGGAAGAGCCCAATGTTTCTAGTCCCTCAGCTACACAAATGGAGTGACCCTGCATCCCTTCTCAGCCTGATGGAATAGTGAACAAGATGGCGGAGGGAGGAGTCTAGCTTCTCAGCTGAGAAACTCCTGTAGGGGCTCCTGTATCCCTCCGTCCCTCTGTTCTAGCCATATGACAGTACTGGCTTAATAAGTGGCTAAGGAACAGGAAACATGACTATTTTGTAATGGCGAGAAATGGGGAGAAATATTTGTTGGTGAAGTTTTGGAACTTTTTTTTCAGGCCTCTTCTTTGGGCACTTTTAATTTCTCTTCACAGATTCTGCTGGGTTACCAAAAAGAGAAAAGAAAACCACATAAAAGCTAGTAAGATTTTCTTGTTTAGCTTTATTGCAATTGGTCATCAGTAAGGAAACAAAAGAACAGGTGCCTGAAAAGGCCCATTAGAAACATTCTCAAAACAACTCTAGCTGCAATTAAAACAGAAGAGAACAAAAAACTCAATTGTGTTTTCCACAAAAACAGCAGTATTTAGACATTTATAGAATAATGGTCCCACTATTTCAAGAGACATGTGGCAATATACTTTTAATAGAATAGAATATTTTAAAACCTAATTTTATTGTTTAAATTAGACCAAATTCTTAACATTGTATTTTATCAATCATTTTTATTTATATTTTATGTAAACCATTTAGAGGCTTTGATGATGGTATAAGAGGTATAAAAATTCTGTTACATAATACGTTAAAAAAATGGGGGGTTGGTAACAGCTGCCACCTGCATATGAAAATATTCAGTATTGAAATGAACCTCTTCTCCTCCAATTGAATGAAGTGTAGTTTAGTTACCCCTATTACAGTGGACCCTTTAGTTACGTACCACTCTGGATACGTAACCTTCGGGTTACGAATGTGGCAAAGCTGGAAATGTATAATTCCAGGTTTTGCTGCACATGCGCACAGAAGTGGTGCCTCTGCCTACAGACTTTTGGGGTTGTGGACGGACCCCCAAAATGAATTTAATTTGTATCCAGGGGGTCCACTGTATATAACTTAGGAAGCATTGATTTCCTCCCCCTCCCAATCCATCTCTCTCTCTCTCTCTCACTCACACACACACACACACACACACACACACACACACATTTATTTATATTTATTTTATTACATTTATATCCTACCTTTATTATTTCACAGGGTCCCAGACTGAGTACACATAGCTCCCAGCTAGTATCCCATCCAAGCACTGGCCGGACTCAGAGCTACTTAGCTGGAGTAAGATAGATAGATAGATAGATAGATAGATAGATAGATAGATAGATTCTTTATTGTCATTACACTAGTGCAACATTGCACCAGTGCAACGAAATTGGATGCCATCCCTTAAAAACAAAAGCAAAACAACAGCAACAACCAAACAAACCACCTTCCAACCACACCCAACCATGGTGGCCTCATGTGCTTTAAGACTTTGGTATTTTTTATATTATAAACTTGAGAGCAGGGACTGCCTTGTTTGGCTCAGTTTAGCTTTGATGTTGTTGTTTTTGGCTGAAAGGTAGCGTAAAAACCCCCAATAAATAAGTAAAATGCAGCAAGACAAGGTTGCATCTCATTTGTGATGCTAACATGCTGGGAACAGGGGTTCATTTGCCAGTATACAGAAAGAAAGAGGCAGGAAAGAGCTGCTTAAGGAACTGGAGACAATAAGAAGTTACCGCAAGTCCGTTCTGGCCATATTGCATCATCATGTAACCACAGTCTCATCCGCACTGTATGTTTAAAACTCTTTTGGACCACTTGTAACAGTCATGGCTTCCCCTAGACAATCCTGTAGCTTGTTAAGGGTGCTGAACTCACAAGCCTGCAGTTCCCTGGACCCTCCACAAACGATAGTTCCCAGGATTATCCATTGCTATTATAAGAGTGCTCTAAACGCAGCCACAGAAATGGGTATGAATTAACCCTAAGCAATCTTTCTTACAGACGCAACTGTATGCTACAGTTCTGCTATCTGGAGACAAGCACTTCATGAGAGGGCTTAAAGTATGGGGTGGAAACATGGACTACAACTCCCTTCATCTCTGATCACTGACCATGGTGGCTGGGGCTGATGGGAGTTGTAGTGTAATATCTGGAGGGCCACAACTTTCCCAGGCTTGCTTTCAAACTGATCTGATTTCCATGCAAAGCAATTATCTCTAGTCTTATATTGTTTTTTAAAACAACAACACCACCAACGATAACATGTTACAAATATATTAAAATGCTGCACATGGACAACCCAGACTGTGTCTGCACAAGGGCGCTAATGCATACATGGGCATTTTTCCAGTGTGTATGTATGTTTGTGTGCTGTTGCCCACGCAACAGTGCTTTTGGTTTAATGCCTCTGCAATCTCTCTTGACATTTTCCATCCATATTAGTGGGTGGAGCTTGCTGGGGTGTATCTGTGCTCTGTGTTGTCGTCCCCTCCCCTCATTTAATACTCCCCCACACCCTGCAAGTCCCAGAAACTTGAGGCCTGTATTGTGGGATGTGCACAGGTATTTGTCTACCTGTGCATGTGCACTGTTTTTAGAAAAAAAAGTTTTCCAGATTTAACCTGGACTGGGAAAATCTTGATTTAATGGGACAAAAGTGCAGGCTGCCAGTTGGATGAAGAAGACATCTTGTGGGCAATGCCAAAGAAACCTGAGGCAGCTACAAATACACATTAAACTCCTGTGTAGTTGAGCCCTCCACTATGTGGATTGATTTACAGTGACATGGACAAGCCTGTTGTTGTTGTTGTTTAGTCGTTTAGTCGTGTCCGACTCTTCGTGACCCCATGGACCAGAGCACGCCAGGCACTTCTGTCCTCCACTGCCTCCCGCAGTTTGATCAAACTCATGCTAGTAGCTTCAAGAACACCATCCAACCATCTCATTCTCTGTCGTCCCCTTCTCCTTGTGCCCTCCATCTTTCCCAACATCAGGGTCTTTTCCAGGGAGTCTTCTCTTCTCATGAGGTGGCCAAAGTATTGGAGCCTCAGCTTCACGATCTGTCCTTCCAGTGAGCGCTCAGGGCTGATTTCCTTCAGAATGGAGAGGTTTGATCTTCTTGCAGTCCATGGGACTCTCAAGAGTCTCCTCCAGCACCATAATTCAAAAGCATCAATTCTTCGGCGGTCAGCCTTCTTTATGGTCCAGCTCTCACTTCCATACATCACTACTGGGAAAACCATGGCTTTTACTATACGGACCTTTGTTGGCAAGGTGATGTCTCTGCTTTTTAAGATGTTGTCTAGGTTTGCCATCGCCTTTCTCCCAAGGAGCAGGCGTCTTTTAATTTCGTGACTGCTGTCACCATCTGCACTGATCATGGAGCCCAAGAAAGTAAAATCTCTCACTGCCTCCATTTCTTCCCCATCTATTTGCCAGGAGGTGATGGGCCCAGTGGCCATGATCTTCGTTTTTTTGATGTTGAGCTTCAGACCATATTTTGCGCTCTCCTCTTTCACCCTCATTAAAAGGTTCTTTAATTCCTCTTCACTTTCTGCCATCAAGGTTGTGTCATCTGCATATCTGAGGTTGTTGATATTTCTTCCGGCAATCTTAATTCCGGCTTGGGATTCATCCAACCCAGCCTTTCGCATGATGAATTCTGCATATAAGTTAAATAAGCAGGGAGACAATATACAGCCTTGCCGTACTCCTTTCCCAATTTGGAACCAATCAGTTGTTCCATATCCAGTTCTAACTGTAGCTTCTTGTCCCACATAGAGATTTCGCAGGAGACAGATGAGGTGATCAGGCACTCCCATTTCTTTAAGAACTTGCCATAGTTTGCTGTGGTCAACACAGTCAAAGGCTTTTGCATAGTCAATGAAGCAGAAGTAGATGTCTTTCTGGAACTCTCTAGCTTTCTCCATAATCCATCGCATGTTTGCAATTTGGTCTCTGGTTCCTCTGCCTCTTCTAAATCCAGCTTGCACTTCTGGGAGTTCTCGGTCCACATACTGCTTGAGCCTTCCTTGTAGAATTTTAAGCATAACCTTGCTAGCATGTGAAATGAGTGAAATTGTGCGGTAGTTGGAGCATTCTTTGGCACTGCCTTTCTTTGGGATTGGGATGTAGACTGATCTTCTCCAATCCTCTGGCCACTGCTGAGTTTTCCAAACTTCCTGCTATTATTTCTGCCATGCCATTGAGATCAACAGATAGCCTTTAAGCAGCTTCAGAAAAGTGATGCTTACCTGTGTAGAGTGTGGTGCCTTGGTTCATGACCTTGGTTTCCAAACCCATTAATTCCCCTTCTAAAAAACCACCAAAGGCAGAATAAAACCAAAAGGGGAAATGGCCTGCTTTAATTTTAAAGCTTATAGTAGTGTTGGGAAGGAGATGCATTTTGACGGAGTGAAGCAAAATACTTTAGAGATGTAAGGCTGGGAATTACAGCTACTCAACAACCCCTTGAGAGAAACTTACTGCTCTCAATCTGAATAACAGACTGAGATGGGGAGATGGTATTTAAAGCATTCCTGTGTGTTACATATTTCACAGCTTCATTCACGCAGGGAAGGGGGGGGCAAACATACACACAAAAGTTGTGTTTCTTTTAAAGCATGCATAGACATCTGCAAGAGATCTCCAAGCACAGAACTGTGACAGATCAGAAGGGGGGGTGGGGGGGAGTGTCATTAGCTGAATACTACTAGTAACATCTTGGCTCTCCAGAAGTCTTTGCTCTTTAAATTCTATTTTTTTTAAAAAAAAGGAACAAAGCAAGGGCTTGTGTTGGGGAAAAGTAATAGAAAAGCTGCCTAGTAGAGAGCCAATATGATGAGGCAGATGTGGAACAGTTGCTTTTTCATCTGCACTTCTTGCAAGCTAGCTCTTTTCCTTACCATGATTTTCTTCTGTTCTTTCTTCTTGGTGTGCAACGAAAACAGATGGGTGCTTCTCCAGGAAAGAGTGGGACACCTCGAGAAACCTTTTCGGATCTCCTTGGAATATATTGCTAGTGGGAACAGAAGTGTAGCTGTCATTGATTCCTTTGCAATGAAGAACTGCAGCACAGGTAAAGATTCTGTCTTTCTCCCCACCCTAATTCTAATGTATTCCACTTACAAGGTTGTGGGCACAGTAGCACACATACACATATATGCTTTGTTTTGTAAAAATTCTGCCTATGGAAATGCTTTGGGGAATATATTTTTTCCATTCAGTGCTTTCATCCTAATCTCAAATCCACTAGTGTCTGCACTACAGTGGTGCCTCGCAAGACGAAAAGAATCTGTTCTGTGATTCTCTTCGTCTAGCGGTTTTTTCGTCTTGCGAAGCAAGCCCATTGACGGATTAGCGGATTAGCGCTATTAGCGGCTTTTAGCGGCTTATCTGCTGATTGGATCAGCTGATAAGCGGCTTAGCGGCTTAGAAAAAGGGGGGGAGGGGGAAAAACCAGCAGGAACTCGCAAGACATTGTCGTCTTGCGAAGCAAGCCCATAGGAAATTCGTTTTGCGAAGCACCTCCAAAACGGAAAACTCTTTCGTCTAGCGAGTTTTCCGTCTTGCGAGGCATTCGTCTTGCGGGGCACCACTGTAATAGAAAGACGGTGCTGCTTTGGGCACTGAATAGAAAAGAAAACTATTAATGGCATGACCAATTGTTTTGTTCAAGTACTCATAATAGAGTAAATAAAGCAGCTCAGTTGTTGTTTTCTACAAAAATTGGATAGAATTTTATGTTTATTTCTTATACATGCAGTGCAATTATATGCATATTGACTCAGAAGCAAGCCCTACTGTGTTCAGTGGGGTGTGTTCTCTGGCAAGTGTGTGCGAGATTGGAGTCTCAGGTTCCAGTCTTATCCTCAGTGATCAAGGAGTAGGGGCTCAGGGTCCCACTGAACATAATGAAGTTTACGTCTGAGTAGATATGTAAAGAACTGCATGGTCTGTCTCTTTATGGCAATATGCTGCTGTTGTCAACTCACTCCCATGGTAGGTGTTCCCAAGCCAACGCAGTGTAGTGCTTAGCATACTGGATTCCAAAGAGATATTTGTCCAAATCTCATCTCATTCATAATATACTGTGAGGGATCTCGGGCCAGTCATACCCACTCTGTGTGCCTCTGCCTGTTCTACCTTACAGAGCTATTGCAAGGATAAAGCAAGAGACCATTTTGACTCCCTAAATGAAGGGTGGGATATAAGCAAAATAAGAAACACATAAGAAAAGGTTTCAGATGGGTTGGAGGTGGAGATGACACCAAAATGCTGCCTGCATAGAAATCCAAATCATATCTGGGGGTCTGTTTGAGAAAAAGCCTATTGAAGACAAGAAAAGTTTCTCAAAAGGGTCTGCAAATCGATAAGTCAAGAATAGTTATGATTTTACCTTCAGTGAAATTTTAAATGAATGAAACCAATGCCTGCCATATTTAGAACTGGGAGTCTTTCCACTTTCTATCTATCTAAAGCTCCATCTCTCTTCTTGAATCCCAGTCCCCTACTTTTGCCTACAACCTAGTGATATCCAATGAGTCTTTCTTCTTCTTTTCTGCCCTGTTCTGTCATTAGTATTCAGTATTTAACACAGCAGTCTATGACTCTGTTTTGAATAGGTTGTTACTCTTACTGATGTCAAATGAAATTGAATGTTGTCTCTAATCAATCAAAGTTGATTGATTTGGTGATCTGAATTACTTGTGCGTAATATTTCTTGGCTCATGATGAATGTGAAAAATTTGGCATTCTGGATACTGCAAGGCTTGGGTTTTGGTCTTTCAGTAACCAGTGCTTTTTTGCTAGAAAAACTGGTGCAAAAACTCCCTAGGTTGTTGAGCTTCTTTTAGGGAGCCGCCAAAATTGTACAGGTTGAAACGCATCTTACACAGACTTCACTTCCACAACCGCAACTTTTTAAGCACTTCCACCTTGCTTGCCAGGCTCTGGGAGGGTTGTGCAAGGCAGAGTTGCAGTGGTCTATTGTGATTGCATCCCCTTGACCCGGTGCCCTCTCCTACAGTCTGCTGGGTTCAAGTCTGCTGGGTTCAGGTGTGTGTATCTGAAGATGGGTGGCTAGGACAGACTATGGATTATTTATATTTTCAAATCTCAGCAGGTTGTAATCTGACCCTGGGACTAATGTGAATGTGGTAAGAATGAACAGGTACACAATACAAGGAGAACCTGGTGGAACTCTAGCAGGGGGGAAGCATGTTAACAGGTTTCAACACTGACTAGTTGCTGTAATTTCAAAACTTGCAGTAGGTATGTGCTAAGTTCTTACTGATTTCATATGAAGCAAGATAGCTCCAACTCATAGTACCTGGAGATAATGTTTAACTCTATAGTTACCACAGTATGTTTCACGCCTTATAGAGAGGCATTCTTCTTATTACACAGAATGTATGTGTGTGAGAGGATAAGAGGTAACCTTGGTTTAGGAACTTAAGAGGCTCTATATTCCTGTTGTACCACATATTTGTTACGTGATATTAAGACAGTTGCCGAAGTTGCAGTTCTAACTCTGAATAAATCATTTGAAGTTGTTTCCAATTTCTTTTGATGCCGTTTGCTAGAACAAGGCTTTATTTTTTTTTACTCTAGGTTTCTCCTTTTCAAAGAAAAATAACAATACTTCTTTCCACCACTGTGGTGGTTTTAGGATAAATTAAAAACTGTAAAAGCAATCTGTGAAGTATGATGTACTTTAAAGCCTAGTGGGAGTTGTTATCCAGCTGTGTTTAGGTAACTTAATTCATATCTATGGGCGCTGTGAAGGGCCAGATGGACAGTTTTGCAATTTCTGCTGGCAACAACTTAAATCTAGAATGGAAATGTATAAGGAGAAACATAAAAGTATTAAAAGACTAGTAGGTTCTGTTCCTTTGCCTGGCAGAAGAATGACTCAGTGCCTGCCAGTAATGCTGTCTAAATAGCTAAAGAAGCAGAGCTGTAGGAACCCACCTTCTAGGAAGCAGAGCCTGGAGCAGAGAGCTGAATTAAACTACGGGGGTGTTCATATTACAGTCTTTAGAGCTCAGTGAAGTTGTCCTCCCCCCCCCCCCTTGCATTTCATAGCACTTTCCCCTAGCTGCTCACAACAACAGAGCAATTAATGTCTGGTGTGTATCAGTTTGTCACACCTAGGCTGGAGATGAATCAGGAAAGGCTTAAGGACCAACTGGCGTGAAGCTGGTTTGAGAAACAACATTCTCTAACAGTAGTATTTCACAACAAAGTACAGGATACATATGCATTTTGCATAGCATTGTGCAGACACAGATTAAAAACTCAGCACTGGAAATGCAGTGAGTGCACAGCAAACAAGAGTGTGAACACAGCCTAAATGAATTTTGTAGGTAGAAACCCACCCACTCGGATCTGCTTTGGGGTTTCTCCTCCAACCTTCCAGAGAAGATATGGGGTTATTGTGAGCAGCACTTATGGGGAGGGAAAAATCCACTGGGCTCACAGAAGTCATCCTATGTGCACCATTATTTCACTGGATACAACCCAGGCACTGACCTTTTGAAATGGAGGTGTGTGGTGTTCAAGTGATGTCTCATTTTGGGCCATCAAAATTTCAACAAAAGGGCAATAAAGGAACAAATGAATCTCTATGTTGCTTTCAAATGCTGCCTTTTCAGAAACGGAGGAGGGGAATAACAAGCAAGAGGGGGAGACAAGACCACCATTTAAAAGTTCTTAAAATGGAGTCCCACCTATGTAATTAAATTAAAGATGAGTTCACCTATTTCCCTATTTGTTCACATCAGCACAGCTTCAGTTCAGTTCTACACACACACACACACACACACACACACACACACCGGGAAGATTTGACCAGTAGGGATGCAATTATCCTATGCAAAGGCTAGAGATAAATTAAGAACAGCTTAAGGACTCCAATCCGTGTGAAGCTGGTTTGAGAAACAACACATGAAACAGTAGAATCTTACAAAAAAGTACAGGATACATAGTGTCCTGCCCAGGGGTCAGCAAACTTTTTCAGCAGGGGGCCGGTCCACTGTCCCTCAGACCTTGTGGGGGGCCAGACTATATTTTGAAAAAAATATATGATCGAATTCCCACAAATAACTCAGAGATGCCTTTTAAATAAAATGACACATTCTACTCATGTAAAAACACGCTGATTCCGCAGGCCGGATTTAGAAGCCGATTGGGCCAGATCCAGCCCCGGGCCTTAGTTTGCCTACTCATGGTCTTGCCTAATGCCATGTGAACACAGATTGAAAACCCAGCACTAGAAACACAGTGAATGCTGAATAAATGGGCGTGTGAACACAGCTAAAGTCTCTGGATCCTTTGCTGGAATTTTGCTTTGCAGTTACTTCCTCTAAAATTATGATTTTCTTTGCTCATTTTTTTATTTCCTTTCTACCACAGATAGGAAATATTCCTTCAACAAACTGCATAATATCTGTGCTTCAGCGTACGTTGATTCCTCGGTAATCTGTCTAATGCTGAACGGACACATTTAAGGCACATCCACCACCACCCCAAGAATCATGGCAGTTATAGTTTACCTTTAATAGAATTGCAGTTCCCAGTATCCTTAACAAACTGCAGTTCCAAGGATTCTTTAAGGGGTGCTTTAAATGTATGGTGTGCACACAGCCTAAGGGACCAGGAATTCATAAGAACAGGCTGCTAGGAAGACCAGACTCTTGGGAAACACAAGAGACTAAGGACTGCTTTCTGGTCAGATCTTCCATTTATGCCTGTGTGGGAAGGATAGTTATGATAACCGGAGTAAGTCATGATCCATCTAACTTGATCTAAGGCTCCCAATAATATCTATATCAATAATAATGCCCACCCTGTTGGGAGGCTCATTGGAGCTGTCCGTGCTCCTCTGTGTCCCCTGCCCCCTGGCTTTGCATTCCTTCCCTGGATTGGACGAGTGGTCTACTTTAGGATTTGCCATTTGCTTGTTCCATCTGGCCCAATGCTTTGGACCTCTGGCGTGTTTCAGACCATTTCCTCATCCTTCTTTGCATCCTAAAGGGTCTTGGTGATGCAAGTATCAGATTGGCTGCTTCCTGTCATTACAGCTTTTCTGCTTTTTGTTGAAAGAGCCAACTGCAAACAGCTGCTTTACTACAAGAAGTTTCCATGCAAAGCTGCCTTAATAATAGTAATTTGGGCACCTGCCCTGAATGCACACTGTATCACACTTTATTTACTCACAACACCACTTTCCAGAGGTGGGTGGCAGACCTGTAAGCGGTTGTGTCTGAACTGACTGTGCCTCATGGGATGTTGCTATGATTTAATAGCATTTGTGAATTTTGTAAGTAGCCCACTGACATCAGCTCAAAAGCTAGCCTGGACTTCTACGAGCTATGGTTTTTGTCTTTGTAAGGCCAGAACTAAAATTTATCCTTTTTAAAAAGCACTATGTGGTATCAGTAATGTAGCGTCAAAAGTACAATATGTTTTACTGAACCAATGGTAGCTATTGCATGCAGGTCTCATAAGAGTCTTCTACAAGCATAAACTGCGGCCAGATATCAGTAGCTTTAAGTTTCTTAATTCATTGCCCATTCCGATTTCCGTTTTTCTTAAAAAGGATAAGCTTTCATCCTTTTGCTCTGGCGGACGGGAGCCCAGTAAAATGCATGACATTATTCACTTCATGGTTCTTTTTAAAAGGAATAATTGTTTTGTGACAAGTTACCCACTAATATGTGAACCCAGAGCAAAGAATTTACTAACCACTTTTCTGCCATTGTAATTTGTAAGTGACATTATTAACAGTCACCCAATAATTTTTCCATTCCACAAGTACAGTAATTGGTACAGCAATATTTAGTAATTGATGGCAATTCCTAGTAATAAAAGCTGAGTTCATTTCCTGAGTAATGTATTGACTTATTAATGGCATTTAATGGTTTTCTTACTAATACTTTCTTTCATTTTTGAGTAATTAATTTACTAAATCATTTCACAAAAAAACTTAATTAAATTAAAGCACTCAGTAATAAGCACAACTAAGTGACAAGTAATTGTTTTTAGTTAACATCAGTAAATTGAACGTGGCTAAGCAGGGGATTTTTTCGTCTAAGAATGGAGAAAAGAGCACAATGCTTTTAAAATATGTGAGCGTTTATGGTATGGCATGTCTGATAAAAGCATCTTTTCTCAAGCTCAGCAGGCCTGAGAGGAAGCGATTAGCTTTAGGATCTCACGCTTAGAAGTGTAACTGGAAAGGCATATTTTTGAGGTTGTTTTTTTTAAAAAAGTTAACATCTGAAGTTCCTCAGCAGTGATCCTATTAATTGCTTTCAAGGTATCTGCGAGCAAGCAAAGCTCTCTCCAGAAGCTCAGCAGCAGCTGTCAGGGTTGTTTTGTTGGAAGAGTCTCACATCAGCACAGCATATGGAGCCGGGGAAGCCTTTAACAGCCCCCTACATAGCCACTGAGGATCCTGTGCCCCATTTGTGTGTGTGTGTGTGTGTGTGTGTGTGTGTGTGTTTTCTTCTGTACTATGTAGTCCCCAATGCTTGTCATGCATGGGACGTCATTTTAGTTACAATAATATAAGCCATTTGTTCAATAAGTGCCACTAAAATGGCTTTGAAGGAGCTTTTATAGGTCAGTTCAATGCTTGTTGTGCAGCATGAGGTAGGTGGGTTATGCTTTTATATCCCATTAGATTCCTCAACCCTTTAGTCTGTCGGTGCACCTTGAGTGCAGATGGGGAAAAAATTTGACTCAGTTCACATTTGAAGGTGAACCCACCTAATTTTTACTTTTCGAAACCCTGTGTAAATTGAAACACACAGTCCACCCTTTGAAAAGTGCACTTAGCTGAATTTTCAGTGCAGTTTTCCCAGCCAAGTAAAGTATACAAAAAATGAATATATTAGGTAAAAAAGAATTACAAAAATGCACCTTTAGGAACATTGCTTTGCATAAATGTATGTGTTAGGCGAGGTGATGTCTTTGCTTTTTAAGATGCTGTCTTAGTTTGTCATTGCTTTTCTCCCAAGAAGCAGGGGTCTTTTAATTTCGTCGCTGCTGTCACCATCTGCAGTGATCATGGAGCCCAAAAAAGTAAAATCTCTCACTGCCTCCATTTCTTTCCCTTCTATTTGCCAAGAGGTGATGGGACCAGTGGCCATGATCTTAGGTTTTTTGATGTTGAGCTTCAGACCATATTTTGAGCTCTCCGTTTTCACCCTCATTAAAATGTTCTTTAATTCCTCCTCACTTTCTGCCATCAAGGTTGTGTCATCTGCATATCTGAGGTTGTTGATATTTCTTCTGGCAATCTTAATTCCGTCTAGGGATTCTTCCAGCCCAGCCTTTTGCATGATGAATTCTGCATATAAATTAAATAAACAGGGAGACAATCTACAGCCTTGTCGTACTCCTTTCCCAATTTTGAACCAATCAGTTGTTCCATATCCCGTTCTAACTGTAGCTTCTTGTCCCACATAGAGATTTCTCAGGAGACAGATGAGGTGATCAGGCACTCCCATTTCTTTAAGAACTTGCCATAGTTTGCTGTGGTCGACACAGTCAAAGGCTTTTGTATAGTCAATGAAGCAGATGTGGATGTTTTTCTGGAACTCTCTAGCTTTCTCCATAATCCAGCATTGACGGAAACCAGCCGTCACAAATGGTGGTGCACAGCATAGAAAAAACACACAGAGAGACAGCAGTATTTTCAGGGTGGAGGGCAGCTCATTCGAACTTCTCTCCTCTCCGGTATATTTTTTATTATCCTTTGTCTCCCCGCCTGCATGGCCGTCTGCCAATGTCTCACGTTACATGCCCAATCATGGCTTTACAACACCCATCACCATATAAGGTAATTACTGCCCAGAGGGAACACAACTCCATATAAGGTCAATACACAACACACTGCAAGGCACAGACATGCCGGTCACCGAGGTCAGCGAGGCACC
The DNA here is from genome assembly GCF_965112155.1 of Podarcis liolepis. Classification (NCBI taxonomy): domain Eukaryota; kingdom Metazoa; phylum Chordata; class Lepidosauria; order Squamata; family Lacertidae; genus Podarcis; species Podarcis liolepis. The sequence goes on along the minus strand of NC_139557.1, from coordinate 90,526,109 downwards.
ACGCAGCAATTACAAGCCTCTGCCATGGCTTTATGACTCCCACACAGCATATGTTTGCAATTTGGTCTCTGGTTCCTCTGCCCCTTCGAAATCCAGCTTGCACTTCTGGGAGTTCTTGGTCCACATACTGCTTAAGCCTGCCTTGTATAATTTTAAGCATAACCTTGCTAGTGTGTGAAATGAGTGCAATTGTGCGGTAGTCCATATAGTTAAAGCTATGGTTTTCCCACTAGTGATGTATGGAAGTGAGAGCTGGACCATAAAGAAGGCTGATCACTGAAGAATTGATGCTTTTGAATTATGGTGCTGGAGGAGACTCTTGAGAGTCCCATGGACTGCAAGAAGATCAAACCTCTCCATTCTGAAGAAAATCAGCCCTGAGTGCTCACTGGAAGGACAGATCCTGAAGCTGAGGCTCCAATACTTTGGCCACCTCGTGAGAAGAGAAGACTCCCTGGAAAAGACCCTGATGCTGGGAAAGATTAAGGGCAAGAGGAAAAGGGGATGGCAGAGGATGAGATGGTTGGACAGTGTTCCTGAAGCTACCAACATCAGTTTGACCAAACTGCAGGAGGCAGTGGAAGACAGGAATGTCTGGAGTGCTCTGGTCCATAGGGTCATGAAGAGTCGGACACAACTAAACGACTAAACAACAACAACAAATGCGTTAGGCATAGTTGCATAGAAAAAATGTGTTTAGTAGGAAAGAATCTGCACTAAAATGATGACAAATTTTCCATGAGGACTACAAAAAACGAAATCCAAAATGGTGCTGAAATGTGGAAACATGGTAACTGAAGAGAACCATCATTTTCTTTAGGTATAATAAATCTGAATTTCATTTAAGGCTACTTTATGAGTTTTTGAAACATGCATTGTAACCCCATCATTATATTTGCACTGTTCTTCTTTAAACATAAATGTGGCTCACAGGGGTGTATCCGTGTCATTAAAAGGAGAGGTGATAATTGACATATCTATGTTACATCAGTGCATGGATTCAAATAAAATACTACTTAAAATTCAAAATATTAATGACCCACAGCAGTCTTGAATCTATGAGGTACTAAGAGAATTCTTCCACTCCTACTTTGCCACAGCTGGAAATGGAGAGTGATCAGAGCCATAAAGTATCCTTTTTTAAAATCACTACATATGATTTTAATTTTGCCCTTGCCCTTAAATTAAAGCCAATCCTAAGAGAAAAGCTGTTGATTCAGTGTAAGGAGATGAACTCCGTTATCTTCTTTCTCGGCATCAAATTTATTTTTATTACCATTAATTGGGGTCATTTAGTTTCTGCGGCATTTTAACTGCTCGGATTTACTGAAATTGTAGAGCAGTAATACCTCACAAAAAAAGAGAGGCTATTTTAAGACCCAAATATTTCTCTAACTTAATGAGAGAGCTCTGTGCACTAAACCAGTTTGTTAGTGGATTGCAGTCTGGTCTCAGTTTTTGTGTGTCTGAAAACTAATAGTTTTACATAGTAGACTAGGATCCTAATTTACAGCAGTGCAGTCCTATGCATGACTGTATGTCCCACTGAATCGAATATTTCCAGGTATGCGGAGCTGAGAGATATATACTCCTACAAAACAGGATTTCAGCTGGAATCATGTTCAGCAAAACTGGTGTACTTTAAACATAATGTCACATAAAGAAGTGACTTAGAATCCAAACTGTAAGAAAGTAAGATGGGATTTTCAGGATCAGACCAGCATTCTGTTCCCACAGTGGCCAAACAGCTACCAATGGGAAGCCCAAAAGCAGGGCATAAGTCCAATATGCTCTTTCCATATTCATAACAGTCAGACATGTTATTTCCACATCTGAGCATTTGTGAAAAATGACCCCCCAAAAAAATAAACTCTTCTCCTCATGAGCCTGTTTTGGATCCAAATTTTACTTTTAACAAAACAAAATCCAGAGTAGTTGTCAGACTTAAGCGCTCAGATTTATTTATGGAAATATCCCTAAAATGTTATGAAAGCGTAGTAGATGACCCAAAAAGACACATCTTCTAAAGTCTGGTTGAGTTATTAATACTTTTTTATATAATTTCTTTATTTTCTAATACACATGAAGCAATAACAACCACAATAAAGAAGAAATAGAAAGATCAAAGCAAGAAAGGGAAAACTAAGGAAGGGTATGAGGAGGGAAAAGGGAGCAGTAATATTCCATGACATTTCCGTGCATTCTGGCTCCCATCGCGGTGCTCCATTGTGCCAGAAGCGGTTCAGTCATGCTGGCCGCATGACCTGGAAAGCTGTCTGTGGACAAACACCGGCTCCCTTGGCCTGAAAGCAAGATGAGCGTCGCACTCCATAGTCGCCTTTGTCTGGGTTTAATCATCCAGGGGTCATTTACCTTTTACCTTTACCTAATAGTCCAAGACCAGCATTATAATTCCAGACTATTTTCTTTCAAAAGCATATTATCCCAAAACATTTTCCCAAAGAAATCCTTGAAAAGAGGGCAGCTTAGGAATAATACTGACTCTGTCTCCACAGCTCCTATGTTCTTTAATCTTCTCCAACAATGCTTTGTAAATGGCATCCCCTGTGGTGCTCCAGATCCTAATTTTAAGAATTGCAAATTTGTAGGAGTCAGCATATATACTCCCTCCCATATATGCAGTCATACAAATTTCTACTACACCCTCGATAATAAATGCTTGCAATATGGAAAGGAAAAGAAGAGGAGAACTGAATGGATTAATTGGGAATATAAAATCAAGGCACGTGAAGAATTGGGTTGAGATAGAAATAAACAAGGAGGAGGGGGAAAGTAAAAATGAGCTATGAGAATCAAGTAATTGCAGAACAGTTACATGTGAAAGGTGGACAAGTTAGTGGGTTTTAAGGTAGGCAATAATTATATTTATTAATGAAGTAAATTTAACTAAGTGACTGGGGATAATCAAATAGGCAAGCCCAAGGAAGAATTCATAAACAAATACGTAGCTGATTGAACAGACAGAGAGCCCACGAAAACAAATAGTTCTCTTGGTTAATTAAGTAAAATGATTAAATACAATGGCAATCAATCAGTTCATAAAAATGATTAAATGAAAGACTAAATACAAAGACAGAGGAACTTGATGATCAGATGAAAATTGGTCCATTATGTTTGGAACAGTTCACTTAAATTATAGTAGAGTGAATGAGGGTCATTACAAAGAGCAATGGCAGAAAGATCGAATAAGCCCTATAAATGTAAGGGGTGGTGGTGATTACTAGAATGATTGTGGAGGAACAAAGCAGCATTGGTTGTAGAACAAAGAGAAAGATATGATACGATAAACTTTATTGTCATTGTCCCATACAGAACAACAAAATTGAAATCTACATCAGCCATTCAAAACCAACAAGCCTGCAATCCTAGCTATCCCAGCCTGGTTAGCCCCCTAAAAACTCTGATACCCCATAATTAAATACAATATACTCCCATAGAGACTACCTTACACTGCGTTTAAAACCAAAATCTTATTTGGATAGAAAATGTTTCTCAGGCGGCTAGTCCTAGTCTTTATAACCCTGTACCCTCTTCCAGAGGAAGGGACGCCGGTGGCACTGTGGGTTAAACCACAGAGCCTAGGACTTGCCGATCAGAAGGTCTGCGGTTTGAATCCCTGCAACGGGGTGAGCTCCCATTGCTCGGTCCCTGCTCCTGCCAACCTAGCAGTTCAAAAGCATGTCAAAGTGCAAGTAGATAAATAGGTACTGCTCCGGCGGGAAGGTAAACGGCGTTTCCGTGCGCTACTCTGGTTCTCCAGAAGCGGCTTAGTCATGCTGGCCACATGACCTGGAAACTGTATGCCAGTTCCCTTGGCCAGTAAAGTGAGATGAGCGCCACTACCCCAGAGTCAGTCATGACTGGACCTAATGGTCAGGGGTCCCTTTACTTTACCTTTACCTTCTTCCAGAAGGCAGAAGCTGAAAGAGATCATTTCCGGGCTGCGCACTATCCTGCTCTATCTCTGCAGCTTTCTTATGACTCCTGGAAGCATAGATTTGATCCAAGGTGGGAAGAGTACACCCAATTATTCTTTCCGCAGTCTTCACAACCCTGGACAGTATTGTTTTTTCCCAGACTGTGGAGTTCCCAAACCACACACACAGACCATAAGTTAATACACTTTCCCCAAATGAGACGATTGGTAAAAAGGAAGTTGAATAGTAAAGACAAGAGAGCGAGTTCTCTTCCCAATGCCCAGGACTTGTTTAAAACTACAATATTATATATACCTCAGATCAAGAGAGGTACTGTCAGGACCAAAAGCGTGGAAGCATAGTTGAGCAGAGTCAAAGAAGCTATGAGAGGCAAGAAGCTCAGGACCTATTTGTGGGGTTCCCATCGTTACGATGAATATGTCTGAACCCACAGGCATCTGATTGGCATCTGAGAACAGGATGCTGGACTAGATGGGCCATTGGCCTGATCCAGCAGCCTCTTCTTATGTTCTTCACTACTCTATTCTCTCCCCCCACCCCCGAACCTTTCCAACTGTATTCATGGTTTCATGTATTGATTCTGTTACCCTTACTACGCAGATAAATAAGAAGAACTGTAATGGAATATTCAAGTTCATTGCTCCTGTAGTGTTACCATTACTGCTGTTATTGATTTATATGTAGCCACTAGTAACCCCTGAGGTGTAGAATAAGAAAATGTGCATTATGTTCATGTACTTGCATTAATGAAACATTAAGCCAGAGAATTTGAGCTCTGAAAGATCAGGGAAATCTAAGGCATTAAATTTCTATCATGGAGTCAAACAGCTCATATTTCCTGTAATGCCCTTTAGTAACATACTATAATATAGTAGCCTACTCTTTAAAATGGTTGTCAAGTGCCCTACAAAAATGATTAGCTTTCTTTTGCTTAGCTAGTGAGAGTGCAGTACTCATGTTATTATTCTGGAGTTGGAAACATACCTGTTTAGAAGCATACTAAATGCTCCTCCTCTACCAGCTCCTCAACAATTTAATTGACTTTCTGGTAGTGGCTCCTACACTGTTTATCTCTGGCACTTGCTTTCCATCTTCACTGCTCTTCTATTATTATTTTTTTAGACATACTTTTTTTGAACCTCAGACAGGCATCTGCTATAGGATGGAACTATGTTGACAGTATATGCAGCTGTCCCTTATCCTTGGGGGAAAGAGTATGGCAATGAACCTATGCCATTCCAGTTGCTATGCAGTTCCCAGCTTTAATATCCCAGGACAGGCATCTTGGCTAGTGTGCAGCACAATGGTGGTTTGTGCAATGGTTTGCTGGCAGCAATAGTTTGCTAGGTGACTACCACTGAGTGCTGCTGAATTGGGAAGTGGGATTCAGCATCCCTTCCAGAAGGCAGCAGAGTCTGGCAGCTAAGAAGATTGCAGAGTCTCATGTGGTCATGGATGGAGAGCCAGTGTGGTGTAGTGGTTAAGAGTGGTGGATTCATAATCTGGTGAACCGGGTTCGCTTCCCCACTCCTCTACATGCAGCTGCTGGGTGACCTTGGGCTAGTCACACTTCTCTGAAGTCTCTCAGCCTCACTCTTCTCACAGAGTGTTTGTTGTGGGGGAGGAAGGGAAAGGAGATTGTGAGCCGTTTTGAGACTCCTTAAGGGGAGTGAAAGGCGGGGTATCAAGTCCAAACGCTTACTGCGACCACTGCTTTTGAAGTTCATCCTGTGTCTCCTACTATTAAAGAATAAGAGAGAGAAAAGAGCACACTTAAGCAACTGCCATAGTATTCATTGCGTTCCCCCTTTAGGGAAATTGCCAACTATTAAAGAACAAGGCAGGGAACTAGGATAGTGTTTCAGCAGTGTGCAAGCTTGAATAAGATGAAGGCACTGCTTGTCTAGTTGCAAATTTGCAGTTGCTATTTGGCTAAAACAAACTTGTGATTGGTAGCTACTCTACCAAATTGGGTAGCCATGCAAATATCTTCATTCCATGGCTGAACATTCCCAATGGTGCACACATCCAAATCATTTAGCATGGATTAATTACTTTTAACACACCTCTCCAACCATCCATTTGGTCTCACATTTGGGATGGTTAATGAATGGTGATAAAATGTGGTCTCTCTGCAGATGATCAGTGCATGCTTCTCTGTGCAGTGCTGACTTTGGTAAGCACTAAAGACTTCTTTCTTTCTTTTTTTGCATGGAGTAAAGAGTGGTGTTGCTCCAGAAATATCAATACAGATCAAAAAGCTCCAATCTTAATAATGCATTCACAATTCATAAAGGCTAACTATGCAGAACATGTACTATGGCAATTTATTTTAGTACTTCCTGAGCTATAAATTAACAGAAGGATTCCACAATGATATGCTTTTCTATGCTGTATTGCTCTCTCAGCAAACTTGACCTCATTTATACTGAAGTTTGCCTCGAGGAACCTACGTAGCTTTTGTGGTCTCACAGTGGCTTATTCTCTTTGGCAGATGCTGTCTTTTGCTCATTCCATCTTACTTTGGGTCAGGCTGTTGTTCTTGCTCATGATGGGCACCCTTCCTTTTTGTTGTTAGTCATAAAACTCCATTGACTGTCCTAATCACATCACAGATCCCTCAAGGCAACCATACATTGCTGCAACGCAGCCCCTCTCTCTCCTATTTATTGGCTTTTGAAGGTCTGACTACATCACAAAGCACCCTTCAAAATAGCAGCTTGGATGGATTTGTCTCTGCTATCTTCTTACATGTAAAGAGAAAATAGCAATTTAATTAGCAGAAGAGTAGCAGTGCTTCGTATGCAACTCCTTTCCACACTTTACTCTTGAATTACTCTTGAATTACTCTACAATTTATTCTTGAATTAGCTGGCAGTGGAGTGAACAATGGTTGCACAGCGAACTTAATACAGTACAGTGCTATATTCTCCATTAGAATCCCACAAAGGTACTAAATATGTTTACTCAGAAATGAGTTGCCTGTGGTTTTTAGTGGGGCTTATCCCCTAAAGTGTGTGCTTAGACTTCAACTAAGTCTGCTCCCCCTCCTACATGACACAGCAGTTGTGTGACACGGCAATGCCACTCCGCCATTGCCAAGCTCCTCGGGGCGGTTCTCAATGGCCAGCAGGAGACATCACATCATCTTCTACCATCCATAAGGATTTGAATTTGGCCTGTCTGCGAAACGGCCAATCGCAAGCGCCCCTGGAGGCTAGCCTTGGTTGGGTGGAGCTGTCTGGGACTCCTGCCAGAGTCTTCAAGCAGGTCTGCTTCTTTGGCTTAAATAAGGTCAGTTTCCTCACCCGGGCACAGTAGTCGCCTTTGTATCTCCCACCCACCCTCTCTTGTTGCATGGCTCACACCCACCCACCGGAGGGGTTGGTTCCTTTGGTATGGAACCTTGCTATGGAGCTTTCATTCGCCATATTTGGGGCCAGGGAGGAATTTCTCCTTCAGACTAAATGGTCCTGCCTAAAGGTTTCGCCTACCTCATAGCAATCGTCACAACTTTGGTGTATAAGACATTGGGTAAGATCCTTAGTCAAGGATTAAGAGGGGGCTTGTTGGAGGGATTTGATTTGCTCTAGAACAAGGCAGGACTTTTCACTGATAAATTTGGCAAGTCGGTGCTTTAAAGACATTTCCATCCATTCAGCATTGGCACTGTAGATTCACCAAAGAAGACTATGGAATTTTCCAGTGTTGGCTCTGGCAAAATCGCTCTTAATTTTTTTTGGGGGGGGGGAGAAGGGGGCTAAACATTGAAAAAACAAAACTCAGAGGTAGTGTTTTTCCAATGTGGAACTGGAACTGTGCTTAATTAATATTACTGAGTTGGAAACTTGTCACATGCCTAATGACCATTATTACATTTTGTTTGTTCTGCATTGCAATTTGAGTTTTCAGTGCACGTATGATAAATAATATAGCATTAGGAAATATATTTCAGCAAAGCGACTTAACATTATTAGGGTGTTCAAATGGGGAGGGGAAAACATTCTTGTTGTTTCTCTTTGCTGTTTCCAAAGTTATTTGTCATTCCAACACCTTGAAAGCTGGATGGATGGGACTAAGAGTTCTGTTTATTATGGGCACAGTTCCTGAAACATGTAGAATTCATGAATGCAACAAATGAGTGGCAGCCAAAATGTACCTTGGGGTTGAAGATGAAACCTAAGCCAGTGGCTACCTTCTGCTTATTGATCGAGGTCTGTTATCCAAGAAAACAATAAAAGAAAGGCCTGTATGTAGGTTCTCTTTCATCTGAACAAAGGGAAGAGGATTGTGCCACAGGGAAAGTAGTCAAAAATGAAGTTCTCATGTGCATGCTGTGGGGAAGGTGTGTAAACCAGGTTGGTATAATTTGCAGCCTCTAGGAAAAAGGTAGCTCCACTTGCCTGTCTTTGTTGTCTCCTGGGGATTGCAACATGTATTTATTTGTTTAAAGACTTTAAAAGTCACTAACACAACAACAAAACAACAAAGCCACCACAAAACAGCAATTGTGGACAACAAAACCCACAACAATAGAAAACCGACTCCTGTATCAATAAACATATATCCTAAATGCCTGCTGAAATAGCCACTTTCCCCCAATTCACGGAAAGAGAAACAGCTGGACCTCTTGCAGAAGGCTGTTCTGCAGTTTAGGTGCCATGACTGAAAAGGTCCTGTTGGCAGGGAAACACAGAGCAGAGCCTTTGATGGTGAACTGAGTGTATGTGCAGGTACGTGTGGAAGGCTCTCAATAGGTGGTTCTTCAGTTATGTGTGGCCCACCAAGAAAACGTCTGTGGAAAGTGGCCCACTGAGGATGCATGAGATTTGTGCATGGGTTCCAGCCTAAGCTGCAGACAGATGACTAGACGGACCGGGTTTGCAGGAGAACAGGGACAGCAGGGCCCCCAGACTCTTAGCTTTAATTTTAAAAAGTAAGTCAGTCGGACATTCCTGAAGAAAGAGCGCAAAGCATGAAGGCAGCTCTGTTGTTTCAGCACTCTGTAGATAGCACCATTGCTAAGGGCCCTGAATCACTGTTGTTAAACCATCAGAAAGAATTTTGACTCAGTTCCACCTGGGGCTCAGGAGTCGTCCCTATCATAACAGGAAAAAGCAGGAGAAGCTAGAGGGTAGTGTCTTTAAAAGCTGTTCATCAGTGGAATGGACTCTCTTGGGAGGTTGTGGACTCTCCTTCATCGGAGTTCTTTAAGCAGAGGGTGGATGGCCATCTGTCATGGATGCTTTAGCTAAGATGCCTGCATTGCAGGGGGTTGGATTAGCTGACCCTGGGGCCCCTTCCAACAATACAATTTTATGATTCTATGAAAGGAAGATTCCGTATCCGTACTGATAAGGGATACAGATAATGAAAAAGGCAAGCACAAATTTATTTTGACTGTTCAGTATTCACTTGCCATCTGTTTTGGAGAAAACTAATGAAACCAGTCCAGAAACATATGAGATTTCAGTAGTGAAATTACATACCAGGCATGCTTGGTATATATAGAAAAAATATGAATTCGGGGACTCAATTCAAGAGGAGGGAAGGAAAATAGGAGGGGGTTTTTTGGCTCAATAGTAAGGCTTGAGTGGGTCAGCAGTGTTTTAAATATAACCGGGGTCTTCTGTCCTTGGCTTTTCTTTCCTTTAAAATTCTCTCAATGTTCCAGTTGCTCATCTGAGCAGAAAAGCTGGTCTGCAGCAGGTAGCACTATTTTTTTCCAAGGCATCTGTCTAGATCTGCACTTACTTTTATAGCTACAGATGTTCATGTCATCTGTGTGGAAGAGACAACAAGTGAAAATAAAACAGATTTTTCTCCAGTGAGCAAAACAAGGTAGAGGAAATAGATTCCTCTACCTTGCTTTGCTATCTTGCACTGCAATTCTATCTCCTTGGAAATAAATCCTACTCAACTCAAGTTCATAGGATTGCAGCCCTAATAATCTCATGCAGGTAGCTCCCTCATATTATACATCTGACTGTGTTTTCCCCTTCCTCATCTTGCCTTCTCTTCTTTTATTTACTCCTATTGGCTCTTCATTAACGATTCCTCAGTGTTATGATAGGATATCTGTAGCAAAGTCCCTTGCCTGATTCCCTGCAGATGTTTTGCACTATAATTCCCATCATCCCTGATGAGATGTGCTTGCTGGAGCTCATGGAACTTGTAGTCCAAATATCAGGAGGAAAAGGTCTCCAGTGACGGATAGCAAATCTCTGGATATTTGGCAGTCACTTTTGTATTCTTTCTGCCCCCTTGCACACATCTAGATGGTAGACGTGTGAGTTTTTGTCATCTAGATTGCCAAAATTACTAAATACTCCAGAACTGGATGTACAAAATAAAGTACTTATTCACACAGTCCATAATTAAATTATAGAGTTAAATGCCTTTAGATATGGTGGCAGCCACTATCTTAGATTTCATGGATAGGATTTGTGAAGCCAAACTCATTAAAAAAAAAAAAAGGCTACCAGTGCCTACAAGTGTTTTCCAGGGAGTAATTCTTCAAATCCTTTTCTTATCAAAGTTGGATACCTACCTTTTACTTTTTCTTTCTCCTGTTTATAAATCTCACCCTCTCCTTTATGCTCGAATTTTCCATCCCTTGTGTTTTCAAAAATTGCCTGGTGATCTCATAATATCCCTACATTATTTCTTTAGTGACTTGATACTTGCAGAAAATGTACTTGAAAGCATCTGGGAGGTTTCCCTAAAATATGCAACAAAGTTATGGCTGTTGAACCTACTTCTCTAATAAAAGTAAAAGGTAAAGGACCCCTGGATGGTTAAGTCCAAAGGTGACTATGGGGTGTGGCGCTCATCTTACTTAACTAGCCAGGTGGAATACCCTTCCACCATTCTCCTGATCTTTGCCCAACAACTGCAGTGCTTCCTGCTACGACATCTCTGCAGAGCCTTTCATAGTTTAGTTCAAATTATGACTTTTCAGCATCTGATTGAGACACGACTTGCACATTCCACCTACCTCTATATTTTTTCTTAGCTGCAAAGCTTTGCACAAATTTGCAGCAAAGGCTTTGCTCATCTTTGGCCGGCTTAACTCGGCTTTGGCATATCTCTTTTTATGTGATCAGGATATTTTAGTGCAGGTGTGCAACTTTATTCTGTTTGTTTGCAGTGAGTTCTTTTCATTGAATTGCTTAGAACATTCAGTGATATGTTTTATATTCGTTTAAACCTTAATTATTGAATGCCACCTAGAGGCATGCTGTAAGGCAACTAGCAAATGCAAGTCCTTAATTAATTGAAAGTGCCATGGAGTACTGTAGAATTGTTCTGGGCATAAGTGGTGTGGAACCTATAGCCTTATTGTTTAGAGGTTGGAAGATTTATGTACAGCGGTACCTTGGGTTAGGGACACGGGTGGCACTGTGGGTTAAACCACAGAGCTCAGGACTTGCCAACCAGAAGGTCGGTGGTTCGAATCCCCGCGACGGGGTGAGCTCCCGTTGCTCGGTTCCTGCTCCTGCCAACCTAGCAGTTCGAAAGCACGTCAAAGTGCAAGTAGATAAATAGGTACCGCTCCGGCAGGAAGGTAAACGGCGTTTCCGTGCGCTGCTCTGGTTTGCCAGAAGTGGCTTAGTCATGCTGGCCACATGACCCGGAAGCTGTACGCCGGCTCCCTCAGCCAATAAAGCGATATGAGCACCGCAACCCCAGAGTTGGTCACGACTGGACCTAATGGTCAGGGGTCCCTTTATCTTTACCTTTATCTTTACCTCGGGTTAAGAACTTAATTTGTTCTGGAGCTCTGTTCTTAACCTGAAACTGTTCTTAACCTGAGGTACCACTTTAGCTAATGGGGCCTCCTGCTGCCGCCGCACGATTTCTGTTCTTATCCTGAAGCAAAGTTCTTAACCCGAGGTACTATTTCTGGTTAGCAGAGTCTGTTACCTGAAGCGTCTGTAACTCGAGGTACCACTGTCGATGGATCTTCAGTAACAAAGATTTTAGTAGCGCTTATGTGTGTCCCTTTTGCCATAGCTTAATCTGCAGGGGTTAGCAAGTGACATTGCATATATACAGTACCTATGCCAGGGGAAAGCGTTTTTCTGCCAGATTTCCATAGATCAAGCAGATTTTGGGGTGGCATTTGGAAATCTTAGCCCAAAATGTAGCTGAGCTATTAGTGGAACTAGATTCCTACCAGGCTGTTTCCTTGAAATTCCAAGAGAAATTCTAATTCTAGAGTCTCTGCATCTTCTCCTAGATCCCAATTCATTTTTATTCTTCAACACCACCCCTCTAGTTGCTTCAGGGGAAATGCTTTGTCAAAGCTTTTATCGGGGGGAGGGGGGAGAAACAAATCGAGTTGTCTTTAAATATTAGCTCCAACTCTCCTATTGTAAGTGCACTAACAGCTATGTCACAGTCTAGTTATTCCCTTAACAAGCATGATTCACACATTTATCTTACTTTGCTTTGTTTTCTGTATCCATGAGTATGAGCTGTATCATTTTGTTAAATCACTGCAAGTGCAACATTGCATACAACACATACATACATAAGTAACAATGGACACCATCCCCCAGGAGCCTCTGCTGTGATTTAAAAGGATTTGAGAGGAACGGAGGTTGCATAAGATAATTCATTTTAATGGAGTTTACCCAAGGAAAGAGGCTGGTGGGTTTGCCTAATATCTTTAGAAAGCCATCTGTCTGTAGTTCTGACTTCACTGTGTATTCCGTAGGCTGCATTGATGGAAATAGTGTTAAGATCTATACTAATCTCAGCCTTTGCCCTGGTCTTTGATTCATGTCTGCATATCCACTTACAGTTAAGTCTCATTTCAAATCCAGTTGTTTAAGATCACCCAGTGTTAGTGTGGTTTTTAACGGGCAGGATGTTTTACATGCAATAAGCTCCTAAGAGCAACAGCAGCCAAATGGTATTTTCTTACATTATGTAAGTCAATATGTCATCTTTATTAGAAGCAGTTAACACTAAATGTTGTTTATCTAAATATAAAATCAGTGCGAGTTTCTTGGTTATAGGCTTGTCACACTTTAATAATTTTAAACAGCTAATTGGAGAAATGCTGCTAGAATTTGCTATGCACATCTTTCATTATGTCCAGCTTTAATTAGAAATGGCCCTTAGTTTGCGATGTTCTAATTTACAGCGAGATCATCTGTTATGTTATTTGTATGCTAATTGCAGTTATCACTTGATACTTTGAACTTTTGAAGCTGCTGTAATCTGTTTACATGTTAGGAATTTGTCATGGATGTTGCTTTTTATAGCATGAGGCCCAACAATAAAAGCCAAACGGGCAAGTGATACACCTTCTACCGCACATCTAGCAATTATGATGCAATGGCTGTCACTTATGGGGCAGTCACACAATTGCTTCTACTAACTGTTAGGTAAACTTTAGCAGTTATCGCTTGGTAGCCATCCGCAAGGATGGCTTGGCCCCAACATGTCCTAAGGTGGATTGTGGGAAAGCATGAGATTAGCCATGGAAACTTGCCAAACTCCCACAGTCTCGCTGCACACCAGACATTTCCTGCATCATATTTGTATATGAGACATGGCATTATCATGGTGTTTTTTTATGACCTTCTTTCAGCTGAGCCTACATTTGTCAGGAACTGGCAGGACAATGGGGAGGAGGAAGAGGACCCCAGCGAGGGGTGTAGCCAGGACTGGGACACACCGGGTCAAGCTGGGGACTCATGGGGTGACAAAGGAGGACGAGGGAATGGGGTTCAGTGCACAAGAACCAGAGCAGCAGGACCTATCACCAGAGCCAGAAGGGCCCCTGTCTCTACAAACACAGCGGGCTCTGAGGTATAGGGAGCAGAGGGAGGGCCATTCCAGGAGGCAAGGGCCCACAGCCCAGCTCTCCAGCTGGCCAGGTGGGGCTCACTAGCTCTGGGAAGAGGCAGGTGATTCCTCAGCTGCCTCATCAAGCCCAGATGTGGCAGTCAACATGGAAAGTATAAAAGGGCAGCAGAGGTGAGGGGCTGTGTCTGCTCAACTGCCCATGTTGAGGGATCTCAGCTTAGATGCCCTAGGATCTCTGTGGGACTTTGGACATGTGGAATGACCCTAAAATGGGGATTTGACATACTGATTTGCTTCCAGGTAGGCTGGGGTTCAGGACAGCATTAGACCAGTAGTGTATGCGATTTGCATCCATATTCGACTCCAGATCAAAAAAAGTCATTTTAGAGGATCAGAAAATCATGATACTTTTTGACAGTTTATTTATATAAAATAGTGGCATAATATATGTACTGTAGGAAGCCTTGAGGTCTGGAATAGGTATGTATAAAGCACGCCAGATGGAATTCCAAGGTAGAACTGGCTTCATTCTCAGAATCCTACAAATCTCAATTTGCATTTTCTTTGGAAGGAGAGTGAGTTTATTTTACTCTTGTAGTTGAAAAGTTTGAACTGAGATTGGGAGAGGAAGAATACATTTTAAAGCAAATGAAACAAAAACCAAGCACAGAACTCGTTCTATTGTTAAGTAAAATGAGATAATTGCCTCTGGCAGCAGGTTTGGGGTAAATTTGCCCCCAGACTCCCTGCACAACCACCTTACTGATCCAACCTCTCACTCAGCAACCAATATTGTATATGGCTCCCCAAAGCCATCACTGCCTCTCCACTTTCCATCCCACGAGAGGTGGTGGACTCTCTTTCCTTGGAGGTTTTTAAACAAAGTGGGATGGCCACCTGTCATGGATGCTTTAGCTGAGATTCCTGCATTGCAGGGGGTTGGCTCGATGTCTCTTGGGGTCCCTTCCAATTCTATGATTCTGTGACTTAATTCCACTGATTTCAGTGGGTCTACTCTGAATCTGACCTAGCTGCTTTTTTACGATTGGGTAACTCCTCCTGAATGGGACCATTTGGCAATGAAATAACCAAACCTGTTCACAGATGTGTTGTGAGCAGGTGGC